>NC_141241.1:6300507-6920091 GCF_054856555.1 Leptonotus elevatus | reverse complement strand
TACATCCAGATGTTATTGTGAGTTGTAATTTTGCACAAGTGGTGGCAGAATGCTGGATGGTTGGTTTAAAATACTTTTTATTTTATTTTTTGGCCATATCGCTTAGCCTCAGACTAAAGTATACAATTAATCCAATATTCATTTGTTGCACGTCTTTGCAATACACATATTGCATGAGTCATTCGTGCGGCAAGATATTTTCCACATATTGTGCAGCCCTAGTATCTCCACCCTCCACTAATGTCTTGCTTCGGAAAACTGATTTCAACAACATTCAAAAAGAAATCTAGTCACCTGGTCAACTTTGGCGCAGTCTGATAGCTGTGTCTTCATCAGGTTGTGCTTCAGTGGAAACCTGGGGCAGATGAATAGAAAAATACCAATACAATTAAATTCTTACTAAGACTAGACTGCTATAATATAATTTCATGTAATCATGAATGTGCGACCAGTAATTCTAGTATGTCACATGTATGACACAATATCCAAATGTCATAAGAAATCACGATATGATAATTAACATGATATTGTGAGGTTAGCGATACTCACGATAACTGTAAAAGTAAAATAAAAAAACAAGTCACAATATTGTAAAAAATGAAATAAAAAAATAAAAAAATTATATTGAGAAAAGAATGTACTTTTGCTTTTGAGTTTTAATTAATCTTTTATGTTTTGTCAAACCTTGCACGATATCCCCCCAAAAAAAACAAAATTAAGTGTGACAACACACCATATAAACATACCATAGTGTTTTTCCATTGTAGCGAAATTCAAACATGAAAACCTTCCGGGCATCATGATACACTCTCAGCCTGTTTTCACGTTCCTGTTTGCTTAGAACTTCTCCTCGATATTCAGTAGGAAAGTCTCTCTTCTGAAAGGAGCAGGAACTGAACACTCCTCGACCTTACAAAGAAAAAAGGATACAACAGAAATATTTCATTATAACAATAATGAAAACTAGACCCATACTAAAGAATATTTTACCAATACTCACCTTTGAATTAATTAATATATTTTATGGTGAAGCCATTCTTGTCTTTACCTAAGGATGAAAAGTATGCTACCTCTTCTTTGGGTTTAACTTTTGCCCTCTGTGGCCTCATGACTGACATGTCTCACTGAAGATAATGATCTAAAGCTATAGAAAAAAATGAGTTTCAATCAGTTTGATAGGTAACTTGGTGCAGATGTCTTGAAGTTTATGGTATGGTAATTATGGTACACTGAAAGTCACAGTGTACCATAATAGCATGTGCAGTGTGCAGTAAATGTGCCAACGAAAATAAAATACAGTGGATAGCACAGCTCGGCTAAATATTTGCATAAATTAAATGTAATGAACACTAACAGACTTTACTGAAATATTTCTATTGAAAGAACAAATTTAAGTAAACACAAATGCAGCAATTTACCAATACTTCATTTATACTGTACTGGTAATACTAAGCCATTGTATATTTTCACATCAAAAACCAGCCTGTTATTGCTTTCCTCTTAAAAATTGCAATTAGCATTCATCTTACTCAACAGACGGTTAGCTCTGCTATGCTAACCGTCGCTAACAGAAGCGTAGCAATTCTAAATAATTAGCTGCATCCATCATAATCAACAGATGGTTAGGTATGCTAACGTAAGCTTAGCTGCACTTACACTGGACTTGCATTATAAATCATTTTCGCGAAAGAGGGAGCAATGTACACAAGCGACCAACAACAACAGGAAAAATTCGAGCTTCAAACCTACCTCATTAGCACAGCTACACGCCATCACATCTCGTGAAGTAAATAGAGCCGGGGGCGGTTCTCTATCGGGGCTGCTAGATGACGTCACTTCCGTACTCAGGGCAATATAATAAATCCCGTTCAAATCAACAAATTGGTTCAGTCGTTGGATTATGAACTTTGTTGATAAGAGTGGCTATTGTTCTATGATTTACAGTGTCAATAAAAAAAAATAGATCACATTTAAAATGAACCCCAAAGGCTCATATATTAAATGAATTACCACAGACGAAAACAAAGGATATTATTGCTAGAATTATAGATCATTTTGTAATCATAAAATGTGATTTCAGTTTCAGTTTTTTAAAAAGGTTTTTTTTTTCATTAACGAAAATGTTTTTTTGCTTTAGTAAATAAAATAACCTTGCTGCTGTCATACAGTTGCTGTCCGAGGATGTTTTAGTACTATACTTTAGTAATGGATGCATGTGTTTTTTGGCAAAATTGTGAGCGAGCCCAATTCCTTGGCTGAGAAGCAACCCTGCAAATGAATGGTCACATGATGCTTTCCTTTTGGCATGAAGCAGGACTGATGGTAGCGCTCACCTTTTCTTCTCCAGACAAGCATTTTTCCGGATGCCCCAAACATTTGGAAAGGGGGTTAATCAGAGAAAATAACTCTCTTTTTCTTATTTTGGTCTGTATTTATGGAATCCCCTTTTCACTGGTCACACCAGGCCATCCTCCAAAAGTCTTACTCCCTCACCATGGGTGTAGATGCACTCATACCTGCTTACTGCCATTCCTGAGCAAGCTCTACACTGGTGGTGATGTCCTTATCCCGCAGCTGAATCAACTTTGGGAGATAGTCCTGGCATTTGCTGGATTTTCTTGGGTGCCCTGAAGCCTTCTTCACTTAAAGTTTGTAAGGTCACTAAAGGAAATTACTTTAATTTTCATGGCAAATAGGGACTTTGCAATTCATCTAATCACTATAACATTCTGGAGTACATGCAAATTGCCATCATAAAAAAACAATAATAATAAGTCAGCACTGGAGATTTTTAGAAAATCAATGTCATTCTCAAAACATTTGGCCACTGGTGTACAGAAAGATGTTACATTGTAAAGGCAGGGTGGGATGTTAAATGATGAATCAATATACGGCACTGACAGTTTCTCTGTCTCTGCCTCCAGCTGTTCAAAGTGATGTGATAAACAGCTGTTAACCATTGTATATTTTCAAATAAACAACCACTGCAAGAATTAAATGCTGAAATATATAATTAAATGTCATAGTGTATTTCATTATTTAATTTATCTACTTAAGAATTGGTGGCTGCAAAAAAAAAAAAGGCTCTGCGTCTACAGACAAACATTCACAATACACAGCATTTTGAGAAAAAACGGAATTATGGGGACATGTGCGTAATTGTGGGGACAGGTGACGGTCAGCCAATCAAATGCTGTGAAATATACACTGGTGTGAATAATTCATGAAGTGGTGCATTACGAGGACCTTCCTACAGGGGGCGTCATCAAATACACAAAAATACACAAATTCATGTAATTATGGTTTACAAGGACATTGGCTAAAACTTTGGATTTAAGCCTTCTACAGCCCTAGAAGCACTTCTGCATTGAATGAATTATGAGGACATGGGCTGTGTCCTCATAATTCAAAATGTCCTCGCAGTGTTGCGTGTATTCAGGTGACTTGTCCTCATAATACACAAAGGCAAACACACACACACACACACACACACACACACACACACACACACACACACACACACACACACACACACACACACACACACACACACACACACACACACACACACACACACACATCATCAGGTGAAGAGACATTTCACACATACCGAAGCAGATTGTACGCACATGGCAAACATCAAATGCTGTCACTCTTCTGTTGTTCTCGGTTTTCCAAAATATGATAACAACATGACACACCCGCACAACATATTGCAGCCAATATCAATTAGACAAAAAAAACAAAACAAAATCATGTTATTGTTACTATAGGAAGACTAGAACTAATTATGTTTTGGATTTTTGGGGGATGAAATTGGGATGATTAATCGATAATCAAGATCTCAATTTTAATGTTGTTTAATTGTGACTTCAAGAGCCAGATTCGATGATAAAGCTACTCCCGCTGTTCATTTTGAGCGTTTGATGAATGCACATGGACTGGTAGGGTTCAGTACCTCCAACAAGGCGTTAAGAACCACTGGCCTAACTCTAATCCTAGCCTTAACCTTGAAGCGACTACATGAAATCCAGTTGTTTTAACTAAGATTATAGGCCAATGCTGAACAAATCTGAGCCTGGTGTCTGTGAAGATGACAGTGTGTGCAAACTGATCTGGAAATGAGTACATCAGCAGTGAATATGATAATAAGCGACGAGAGGGCTGCATAATATGGAGTCAATTCTCAGTACTACTGATTAGGAAGAGTCAAGTGTGTGCACAGATTCCCACATGCAGCACAGAAAGAGTTTGCTATGTGTCCCAGTAGATTTTCCACTAGTGTCCGATCGTTTACATTGCACTTATCTGAAGATAGGAACGCGAGGCGATGTGACAGCCACACCATTGATCCCTTTCGGCCTGATTAGCTCCCCCGTCAAAGCAAACTAATCAGATACATTGATCATGGAACGCTTTTTAACGCTTCTCCCGGCAATAATATGATTTTTCTCCAGTCCAATAACTGGTTATCTGTTGAGAAAGTGGTGCCAGATATTTGAGATTTCAAGATTTCCTAAGGGACACTAAGAGAGTCAGTAGCCTGATTTTTAACGCATTTAGCATCCACTCCAGTCACGGTGATAAAATGCTATTTCATTACCTGAACAACTGCCATGATTGCTGTAAACTTGATTTGTAGGACTCATAGCAACAAGGGCTGTTACACACCACACATCACCGACGAGGGCTTCATCATGCTCTTTGCTACTTTCACGTTTGTCCAGAAGAGGAGGCTGTGTTCCCTACAAACAACAGGAGGCTGTCAGGAAGAAATGCAGTTTGGTAGAGCCAAGAGACTTCATGCCATTAAGAGAGAAAAACATGGAAAAGTAGGTTTGAAATGCACTTGGCGGTAAAAACAGGCTTAAACTTATTTTTTCTTTTTTAAGATGTGCATGAAAGGGATTTCACCATTTTATGACAATCAAATGGAGACATCATTAAATGATTCGTACTGTACATTAAATCTAGATTAAATTAGTACTTATCAGTTATATGACCTAAAAGCGAAACTAGCATACACCTCCTAAAGAGACACAGCAGCAACATTTATCTGACATTTTAGGCTACTGTAGGCATTATATTACCAACATACATTAAAGCAATATAGTGTTTGCAAAGGTTCAAATGCATTCATTCATTAACACCACATACATAACAACAAAGACATTAGCCACACACCCACGCGCCATATGATGAAGTCTGCAATTGCAAAAATGTTGCCAAAAATGTGTTTTGACCACTTTCACCCTTTATTCATAAATAAGCGAGCAAAAATAGCAAAACAGCTCTCAGAATTATTGAGTCACTCACAAGATTTGTTTGGCACAGTTTGTCATTTCTAATGCATATTGTTCAATTGAAACCTCTCCGTTGTCCCACTCAAAAGTGAACATGACTGTTTAAAAAAAGTCAGACTATCTAAACAAGCTAAACTCAGTCCTTTTAAAGTCCCCAAAAGCACGTCAATAAAAGAGGAATAATTTTATTGCTAGTTGTCACTGTGACAACCCTTAACACTGAGCATCGTCTAATTGATTATAGATGTAATTTTCATTATTGACAATAGGGGGCAGGATCCATACATTGATTAAACATCCATTGTGTGCAGGACAAGTAATTGTGCTGTGATGTCAATAAACGCACAGCTTTGGAGAGTTTAGCTTTGTGGTTGTCGCCTGGATTGCACTTGACTGGACCTTATATTTATGCCGCTTACATCATCAAAGTGACACGTGTTAACCTGTTTACATCTAAACACACTCCAGATCCATGTGCGAACAACACGTGCCATCTGTGCATTCGTCATGCATCATTCGTGCAATGATGGTGATCAAACATTACGATAGCGTATCATCACATCCTTTCCTGTGTGCCACAGCCTCAGGCGAAACATCAGCACGGTGCCTTGCAGCTCTTCTTATGACAAAATGTAAATGTCTGCATTCATGTCTGCTTTATTGTCACTTGTCACTTGGCTTTAGCTGCTTATCCATCTTGTGAGTTTTTGTTGGAAACATCTGACAGGGCGAGCATGTCTTATTTAATCCCTCTCACTTTTTTAATGGCTGTTCAAAACCATTTTGCTTGTAAAGTCAGCTTGTCAGAAAAGGTAAAGCTACCTTACAGCCAACATTATTCCAAGGAAGAATATTTCATATTTTATATTGCAGCTGTACAATAACAGATATCATGGATGATACCTACTGGAGAGTGCTAGTAGTTTTTGTCTAAAAATAAAATACATGCAAAACAAAACAAAAATCCCCATCTGATAAGTTTATGTACTGTATGCTGCAGGGCTGAAAATTTCAAAACACTTTTAACACCATCCTTCATGTTTTCGCAGACAAATGTGGCCAGATGTCCTCTGCAAGTTGACCACTCCAAGGAAGTGCACATCCCGTCATTATGCTCGACAGTTAATGTCTCATGCATCCATCAACATTTACGCAGCCCTTATGCATGATGATGTGTGACTTAAAAGCCTGCCTGGTCACATCTGATTAGCGAATGCCTAATCAGACAAGTCCCTGCACACGTGGACCGCCATGAAAAGCTGAGGTTGATTTAGGAGACAAGCACAAAGAGGGTCAGAGGAGACAAGGGCTCCTTGGTGTAAACAATTGGAATGAAATGGAGATTTCAAATGTAAACACAAGAAGAGCAACTCTTTTTTTTTTTTAAACCAAATGTAGGCCCTCTCTTTGCGGCGCATCTGTTCAATGGAACCCGAGTTAATCATTCCTGGATTTTTACTGGACTTCTGAGACACAAATCTCAGTGTACCTGTTTGCCGTTTGATTAACGAGACACTAACACGCGCGCACACATACACACACACACCGATCGTCCACAATAATGTGCTAGGGATGTGCAAGTACCAATACCAAATATCAGTATTGGTCTGACACCAGTCTTATTTTAATGCAATGGTTCTTAATCTTGTTGGAGGTACTGAACCCCACCAGTTTTCTATGCGCATTTACCGAACTCTTCTTTATTGACAAAAAAATCTATGATTTTAGTTTCAAATTCAAGACATAGGTATAGGGCTTACTGGTGGACAAAATGAAAAGGGACAGTAGCCTCTTCATCGAATTTGGCTCTCTGCCTTGAATTCAGAAAGTGTTGTGCTCTTGTATTCCCCATCTGCATGCATTTTAAGGAAGTGTAACTTTAGTTTTACTCGATAGCTAGTTGTGCTGGACAAGAATTGCTCAACTTGCCGCTGCAAATCATGCCAATGCTGACTCCCATCACTCAACTCACAAATTTGTATAGCAGTTAAAAAAACAAAAAAAACAAAACAAAAGCAGATAGACTACAATGAAAACACAATGAAACAGCAGAGGCCCCAGAAGTGAAGTCTCTGGAACACCATACAGTACTTCAATTCATATTGCACATATTCGGCTGGCCACTTTTTTTGTTGTTGCTCAACATCGTTAGTATGACGGTATTCGTATTACAATATTAAAGAACTCACACGCTGTACCATCACTACACTCACAAGTCGACTACTGTGCGCACCAAATTCCCTGCAGCACAGGTAGGCCAAGCAATGTTGCGTGATCACCTGCAGCCAATGACGGGTAAGTGTCATCACGATTCATATGAGTCGAGTATGTGTCTTGAGCCGAACCCCTGAGAATGACTCACCGAACCCCAGGGGTTCGATTGAACCCAGGTTAAGAACCACTGTTTTAAGGTATGGGGTACTCAAGGAGGATGCCGATACCATACTCATACTTAAGGCCCCCAAAAATCTGACATTGAGTAAGTCCTCAGCAGTAGTTGGCGTTATACTGTGGCAGTTTGACACCTCCTGGAATCATCGTGTGCATCAGAAAGAAAGGTGGCCCGGTGGGTGGTGTCTGGTCGGTGCTGGATGTCACTTTCCTTTCTTTTCTTTGGTCCTTCCTCGGGTCTCCTGACGGCCTCACGACTCTGGATTCTGAAGTGTTCGGTTTAGGTGAATGGTATGGGATTTTTAATAGGTTTTAGGTGAACTAATGAATACACACTCACACGCACATGCACATACACACCCACATACAAAATAAAAATTAATTTAAAAAAAAAAAAAAAAAAAAGGAGAGCAATGATGATGACATGTCAAATCGGTAAAATTACCGAATGAACTGAGCTCTCCAGAAAAAACAAAACAAAAAAAACAAAAGAAAGAAAGGTTTTGTTCACAATTTTTTTGTCTTTGTGTAAAATGAAATTTTATATAGCAAAAGTACAGGAGGTATTGGTGCTCGGTGTTGGCGAGTATTCATAGAGTGAATACTCCTACCTATCTGGAAAAAATGTGGTATCGAATCGAAAATGATAATTACTGTATAGCAATTTTTTGGAATAGTGTAGAACTAAATTTTGTAAATTGTTTGCAAATTATTAGGTACAGCTCTCAATGTGATACTGCAGTTCTACACCACTGCAAACCACAAGCACACCACAATATACTCTACAGTAGAACGGTACGTACGAGCTTCATTGTATAAGTGGTCATAACAATTGATTGAATGATTGTATAAGTGGTCATAACAATGTGGGTTGTTGCTTTAGAAGACACACTTAAAAAGCTTGTCACTAATGTATCCATCAGTACTAGGCAGACAGAGTGAGATAAATGCAAATTGGGATGGATTTGCGTCTCTTGGCTTGATTGTACAAGAACCAAGACCACATGATGATGGGAAGTCGCTTTTTGAGGCGGCGTTTTACGAGGTTTGCGAAACCAAAGAGGAGAGATCAGGCACCTCAGAGGATGTGACATCATACAGGGGTGACGTGGGAGGAGAGAGCAGCAGTGCAACCACAACTCTTCACCCAGTGGCTCCCTACATTGTAAAATATTGAAAAGCTTTTGTTGTGCCTAGTTAAACATTCACTGATGTGACACAAACTGTGAACAATGCTATTTCCCACGCACGGAAAGTCCTCTCTTTCTGTATAATTCATGATCAAGAGCTGCAGAGGAGGCCGCAGTTTGCTCTCGACGTCGCTGAGCTGGAATACAAAAAAACATCTTAAGAATATTTACATTAGTAAATATGAAACAGGACACTGATTTGATAATAAAAGAAATACACGACGAGCCTAAATAGCATGCCAGAGCCTTTGTCTCATTTTTAGACTAGAGATGATTTTTCTTTTTCCCCCTTTTATTTGAGCTATTTTTAGTTGTACTTTCCCCTCCAAAGCAGGAGAAAAAAAAAAGTTTTAAAGGACTCATACTTGTAGTACTAATTTGTTTACACATTGAAATACGAGCAATGTCGGATTGTCGTTCTCCATATCTGGGGAGCTCATGCAAATGTTTTATTTTGGCACCGCTCGTCTGTGCCGGGCTGATCAGTTGGAAGGTTCACAGAAAATCGCTCTCATGATGCTCTCATAATGAATAAATCATTTCATCAGCACAGTTGGGAATCTAATTCCTACTGACATTCAATGAACATGATTTTCCAACATGTGGAGGTATGGGTCAGCAATTTAAACTGTAGCCACATATTTGGTGTGTTGGCTTGTGTGTGTGTGTGTGTGTACGTACGTGTGTGTCATCGCCAAAACAAACACGACGTGGAGCAGCCCAGGGACACTCCAACCATAATTGTGCAGGTGGCATTTAAGGAATACTCATACAACAGGGGTCAATTTCTCTTCAGGTCACTGAGAATGACATCATCAAACCACTATTAACTCTGCAAATAATTCGAGCTGTGCAGCCTCTCTATCGACAGCGCATTCCCTCAAAACAAACAGGCGGCTCTGGGCTTTGCCCTCAATTTAAAAAGCATCACCTCAGAGTGGATAAGAGAGAAACGGCCATCCAGGCAGCAGAGGACCAACATTGAACAACTTAAAATGACACCGCAAACAATCTTGAGCAATCATTTCCCCATCACCTCCACCATCACTTATTTTCTCTTTCTAGGACGTGGTTCTTAACCTTGTTGGAGGTACTGAACCCCACCAGTTTCCTATGCATATTCATCGAACCCTTCTTTTTTGAAAAATAAAACATGATGAGGTATAGAGTAGTCTTTTAATTGAATCTGGCTTTATTCAGCTTTAATGAGAAGCCACTGTGGTCTTGTATTCCTCATCTCCATTCATCTTAAAGACAACTTAGTTTTGCTAGATTGTTAGTTGTGCTGGATTAGAATTGCTCACCTTGGCATTGCAAATCATGCAGTTAGAGAACTTAACAAAAAAGAAAAGCAGACATCATGAAAACAGCAGAGGCCCCAGAATTGAACCCTGTGGAACACCATACGTTATGTTACACATTTGAATTAATGTTGCACAAATTTGTCCGACCACTTTCTTTTTTTTGCACAACATAGTTTGTATGAAGGGATTTACAATAAAAAAGAAATCACACGACGTACCATCACAACAGCCACAAGTCGACTACTGAGCGCACCACATTCCCAGCAGCACAGATAGGCCAAGCAATGTTGCGTGATCACGTACAGCCAATCATGGCCAATCGAGGCGTATCATCACAAATTATTTGAGTCGGGTGCGAGTCTCAGCCTCCGCCGAACCCCTGAGACAAACTCACCGAACCCTTGGGATTCGATCGAAACCAAGTTAAGAACCACTGGAGGATTACAGTCTGCACTTTTACACACACGAGCTTCACACTCTCAAGATGTTAGATAGTATATAGAATTAAAACCTGTGTTTTAAAAAATAATACTACTACATTTTTTTAAATCTCGCCAATGAGTTATTGCCTTCATGTTTTCTGCAATAACATCTAAGATCCACATAACAGGAGATGACATAGTAACATGCAAGGTGCCGCCCAATGGTTATTCTCTAGTCTGCAGCACCGCAGTTGAATAATTAATGTGGTCTGTCCAATACTAAATAAAGTGGACGTCACTGCTCTCCAGTGCATTTTTCCTCCCCAGATAGGTACATGGTAATTGCACTTTTACTGTAGGACGTGTTCATTAGATAAAACAATATAACTTTTCGTTAAAGGTGATGAAAACGCATTTGATATAAATGGGATGCAATTCTTCTTTGTTATGAACAAATCACAGGAGATTCACAGCATACTGTTGTTGTTTGTTTGGCTCAAAAGTTTGTAGAATGATTTCATACTGGCACATCAATAACTAATTTCAGTGATGATGGGACCTTTACAGCCAAATCGGTTCCTGATTTTTTTTACTTTTTAAAAATAGATGTTTGGAAATGTTTGGATTCATGTGAATGCAGATATTATGGACATGCCCGCTTACTTCTACGACTTCACTTTTGCTGAGGCCAAAGTGGACTAAAAAAAGCGAAACATCAATTTCACCGAGTGAACTGAACCTGAGTGACGGTCGTGCTGCTTCATTGAGCACGCGTTGTTTTTTTCCTGCTGTTTTTACAAGAAACAATCGTCTGTGGCATTACGGTGCAATAAAAGCACAGACAGCATATGGGAGGTTATGGCGGGAGCACGACACATGATCAATAGCCACGGTGACTCGCTCTTCTCCACGTGCACCCTCAACCGCATCACCACCTTTACCCCCAATCGATGAACTTGCCTGAGTAAACAGATCTGTCCCAACGCTCGCTGCTCCTCATTGTAAGAGGATCCTCCTCCTCCTCCTCCTCCTCCTCCTCCTCCTCCTCCTCCTGGTGCTCCTCCTTGTCCGGGCCAAGTCACAAAGAGGAAACCAGATAGCTTCTCTCAGTGTTATTGCTCTTCTCCTCAACTATCTGTTGAAGTAAGATGGCTAAATAAAGACCTAATACATCATCTGCATCATCATCATCATCATCATCATCATCATCATCATCATCATCATCATCTTCACTGCTATTATGTCCTCCAAATGAACTGCCAATACTGTACATATGTTGTCTTCCTGAATCAAGTCAGTGTAAAATTACCTGCAGTCCTCTCTATGGTGATATCAATACATTTCATCCTGAATTTATACAAATGGGTTGTTCTCAGAAGATATGGTCCATGCACTAGTCTTTATCTTTTAAACAAGAGCACCATCTAGAGGAGTAAAAAAAAAAAGATACCGCAAATGCTTCATGTAGCATTTTCCCATCATAAATGGACACCATACACTGAGCACTGAAGTACAAAATTATTTTTTTATTAATTATTTTTATACTTGAGCACCTTCACTACCTTCATACAGAGATATTTAGTTGAAAAATGGATACAAATTTCTAATTATATGCAGAAAATTACCTCTGAATGGTGAACTGACGGAAACAATGGCTGTCAAGTACAGTTGTTGCTTTCAAGGATCACGGTGGACACAATCAACGGATCACTGTTCACTTTGCAAAATACTAAATGCCTGAAACTGAACTGCACGTCTTTCAAATCCTTCTGACTCACACTCAAGAATAAAATAAAAATAATATAAACTAAACTAATTTAAACTAAACTAAAATAAAATAAAATAAAATAAAATAAAATAAAATAAAATAAAATAAAATAAAATAAAATAAAATAAAATAAAATGATTATTTTTTGGTCATTTCCAATAAAGCTGGACACCATGCTCAACGTGTTAACTACTTGGTTGTAGCAGAATAAAGAAAAATGTTTATTAACCATCTTAACATAGAGCATCTTTAAGTGGAACAATTTTAGTTTCTAAAATAGTTCCAGTGGATAATATTACACCTTTTTGTTTATTGACGCAGGTACCTTGTGGACTCAAATGAACGACCGTAATTGTTGAATGCAATAGTTTTGTTTTATTTTGTTTTGTTTTGTTTTAAATACGAGGTTTTTATCTTGTAAACGTTCACCGGTTCTGTCAAAGAGGCAAAGTTGTGACAGCAACAACACACTGGCATGATTATATGGCAACTTTTACTGTGACATGACATCAACAAAGTGTTATTGCAACTTTTAACTCATGTAAAGTACTTGAACAGCACTCACTGTGTCAGCTGTATGAGAAAGGACAGATCTGCCCATCGCCGCAGATCTTATACACCGACTTCCTCTTTTATTTAAGCTTCCATCTGGAAAGCCACACTGCTTAGACACAGCACCAAATGTGCCCTGTTTGATTCTTAATGAAATGCTCTCATGCTTCTCTTTGATTTGAAACTTTGAGACTCAGACTCGTGTTCAGCCGATATTAATAGACTTATAAAATCTATTGTTAAGCAGTACACATTCCAAATCCTGCCCATTACATTATATTGCGCTTTCCATCTGCAAGGTGACATGAACAAAAATCCTCAGGAGTCTGAGAACATCAAACTATTCATTCTTGCAACAATTCAGCCCGAGAGTTGGGAGATGCAGACCAATCTATATCTCCTGTGACCCTCAGTAACATGTCTTTAAGCTCGCTAATTAGATTTGGAGACACCATGTGAAGGGATGGCCTCGCCGGGCAGTTTGCTATCACAAATGGATCTGCTTAATATTGGAGATTAATAGACAAATATGTAATCTTACCCATGACTGAAGCTATGATCTGGTTAGTGAGAAACATGATGGATGTTGAAGCATTGGTGCACGAGAGTCGCCTTAACCCTTTTAAGACGAGATTGCTTTGCAGGTTAGAGGCGCCTAAAAGGCGGCGTGGCGCAGCAATCTTAATAGCAGACGCGACTGAATGAATACTCCAAGTTTGCAGACCATTTTTAATTATTTGCCAATGACTGTAGTTTTAAATACTATTAGAAAACTGATGACTTTGTATGAAACCTTTTGCTTTAATAAAAAAAAAAGATAGGCTATTATCTTCATAAAGGCAAAGTATTTGATACATCTCTTGTATTGCATCTAATTGGAGAGTGCAGATACCCAATGTTGCACCTGGTGAGCATGCAAAAATGAAAGTAATACGAGATTGTTGTCTTAGCATAGTGGAAATCTCTGGGGGTCTGAAAAAAAAGTTACCCATAGCAATTATTAGTAATGATCCGTCTCTAGATTACAATTGTTGCAACTGCAACAAAGTAAGTGGCATCAGCCCTTTTAATGAATGCCGTGAGAAAGTTATGATATTTCATGCATGGTCTTCTCGAGAGTGAAGGCTGCATGAGACGTTATTCCCATGCAGAGACAGGTGTCAAAAGAAAGGAAGAAAGTCTAATAAAAGATCTGATTCAATATGCAGCACAGGAGGCCCACTGAGTGGCTTGAGGATGTGAGTTGCACGCCACTGCCTTTGCAGCGCTTCGCCCACTAAACACCGAGAGGAGACTCCACTATTGGCACACTTTTAACAATACATTTCTGTACCTTTATTACTTTACATGTTCATGTTGTCATCAGCATAAGTCAAATTGTTTTGCAAAGTGCAGTGAAAGACTCAAGGCTGTCTGAAATTGTTTTGACAATGTACGTCATTATTATGTTGCTATGTTCTGAGGTTTTTCCATGTCCGTACTGTGCCTCCCTTTAAATCTTGGGCCTTGTTTTTTCTCTCCTACTTCCTCATATTTTCTTTCTTTCTTTCTTTCTTTCTTTCTTTCTTTCTTTCTTTCTTTCTTTCTTTCTTTCTTTCTTTCTTTTTCATTTAAGAAACTTAGGGCACTGCTTCCCATTCTGTCTCCCTCTGTTGGTCATTGTTATTTTCATCTTTCTTGGACAAGTTCTGACTGGTGAAATGAATTTCGTTGCTCTGCACTTGTACAGACAATAAAAACATACAATCCCCTTTTTTCCTCCAAAAACATATTTGGGCAGGTAAGCCTTGTCCTGGCGTGGTAAGATCATGACAGTGTAATCAATTCAAGAAAGAAAACAAATGTGACAGACGTCAATAAAGGAGGGTATTCACCATCATTCCTGCAGCAGTCAAAGATGCATTCAGCTTCTGCATTTCAAAGTTGTATAGAGCGTATCAGCACACAATTTCCTGAACAGGTCATGCAACCCTAAAATGCTATCTTTCAAGCTCGGTGTGCAAGCTATTTTGGGATGTATTGTGGAGTGTGTGTAAAACGACGGGGTCGAAGCCGCATCACATTAAAGTGCTAAATCACAGAGAAAAGCTTCTGTCCCCGGCAGAGCCTTGTTAGTCACTCCTGATACATAATGACTCCTGCCTCACGGGCAAACTAATTATCAGGTGCTTAACAGCCTGAACCTACAACACAGCTGCCGTAGACCTGTGAGGAATAGCAGGCACATGACCACCTCCTTCATCTCATCTTCTTCCTGTCTTGTTTTCCTCTCCCTGCTCTGTTTCTCTCCCCCTTTTCTGTGTTCTCCCTAAGTACCAGCTGGGAAACTGGCCTTGGGATATGAGCTAGAAGCATGCAACCATATGCTAGATATTTTCATGGAAGGTGCGTTGAAACAAGTGGAGGATGGGGGAGGATTTTATCTTTCACAAATGTAATAGAATATAATTGCTAAGTAGGACACTTCTATAGTTTGTCTGTTTCGATGCATGTTCTTCAGAATCACAAATGCCTTCAATGAAAAAGAAAATCTGTCCCTTTCAAACGCACAATAAAACACAAACACTGCAAACCGAAGACTGCAGGGGAAGAAGCTGCTAAGGACACAAACACAGCTTGCTCATTAGTTACTTTCTGTTTGGACTCAGTCCAAATTTCTGCAGGTCATAACACACCGATAACAGCGAATCTAAGTCGCTGATCCAGCAAAGTGTTCAGAACATGCACGTGGCCTTCCAAAATATCCTATTATACGTTTGTGTGAGGCACGTCACCTCTTGTCAGTGAGTTTACGGAGCAAGCACGGACGCATCCGCTGCCACTGGAAGATCGTCTTATTGATTCCGAATGATGTCTGTCACAAAAGGGCTGAGGAAGCAGAGGTCAAAGGTCAAATCACAACTAGGTATGGGTCGGTATCAGATTCTGATCGTATGATGAACCGTGAGCATAAAAAAATAAATTACAGCTGTAAAATGAACTTAATTTTGTCATGTTTGGGTTCTGTTTTCCTTGTGTGTTCTCCCTTGGTCTTGTTAAGCGTGTAATCCTGTCCTTCCTCGTGTGAACCAATCAGTGCCCTCAGCCACTTGTGTCTTGCCCCAGGTGTGTCTTGTTGTGTCATTAGCGTCTATGTATTTAGTCACCTGTCTCCCCTCTGTCTGTGTTGGTTCATTGTCTTTTGCTCATGTCATGCTGCCCGTTTTTGCCTTGTTGTCCTCCCCATGTTTTGTTTGACCTTGTAATTTGGAGTTCGCTTTTTGTTTTGTAGAAATTAAAGTCCCTTTTTTCACTTCACCTTTGCCTCCTTGCCCTGCTTCCCTGCGACTGGGTCCTCCATCAAACTTTACCCTCTTGTCAAATTTGAGCTATTTCAGTAAATAAAAATGGTATTTTTGTCCATTAACAACAATCTATTTTATTTTTAGCAAAATATATTTGGTTGGTACAGAAGGAATGTGAACCATGTTAAGTTTAAATAAATAAGTGAGTGAACAACAAACAAACAAATAAATAAATGTTAACATTCTTCTGTTTTAATTGTTCTAAGTAAGTCACAGAGTCCTATCACTGGTGAGCTATTTTGTAGAACAGACCCTTGAGCTACTTGGGTTGTCCTTGGGGCTAACTAGTACCTGCTGGCACCTTTTGTATTTATTTATTTTTATTTTTACAGATTAATCAGGGCGAAAAGGCTGCTGTGTTTGCAAGGCAATTAACTTCAAAGAGGTGTCTCATTTATTCAACTCTGCAATCAGCCAATCATATTATGCCCTGCTCAAACGTGCCCTCGAAAAACAAAAGAAGAACTCAGCACTGGTGACAGCCAGTATTAGCAGTTATTGAAACCTTGAATTTTTAAAACCACGGTAAACTGTCAAACCGGTAATGCTAATCCCAACATGCTCTTTTTCAGCGTCTGTTACAATTTTTAAGAGATTATTGTTCTCAGTAGAATAAAACATAATCCAAGTGACAAGAAGTTACATGTTTTCTTTTGGCGATTTTGTGTTTATAGATTTACTTCACACTCTTAAGGATGAATGATAAATCAAGATAGCTCAGGTAGCTGAGGTCATATGTTAAATTGTTCCTCTAGTTTCATGCCATGAATAAGAATGCTATAGAATTACAACCTGGGTAAAGTTGCTCAGGTCAAACAGCTCTTTCTTTGTCCTGTGCACCATTTTACCGTTTACAAATTTCCACTTCTTTGGACAATACCCCCAATCTGAGTGAGATTCAAGCTGGTCAAGGGTCCTCTAGTTAGCAACATACTCTCTCATGTCGTTTACAAGGGAGTCCAGTGCCTATGCTTGTGTGAATGGCCTGAATGAATGAATTTTTTTCATTGTTATTAGTAGTGAACAGACTTCTGAAAGGGTCAGGACTGTAACCCAGACAGAGACAATGACTCCTCAGTGGCCTCAGTCTCGTTTGTGAGCAGGTCGGCTTTTCCTAACAACATTCTACTGGACACTTTCTATCAGTTCTCTCTCACATCCCGTTATTTCCCCCCATCACTCATTAACCTCTCAGCTGGCTGAATCAAAGTTCGGGGCAGAGAAGAGAACCTCAGACACAGCGATTCAGATAAGAAGAACACCCTACACCCTCTTATAGCCTCCAGCTTAGTGATATATGGATCTGTAGGGGCTAATAGCAAAGTATTGACAGGGAAATGGTGTGCTTATCCTGCTACTGCATGCTGGCAAGAGCTCCCCAAAGCAGATGGGGCATACTTTGGGGAGAGGAGGAGGAGGTTGAAGAGATGAGGTAGAATTGTACTGGGACAAATTAGAGTCTTTATGACTTTATTTCAGCTAATTTGTCTCTGTATTTGTATATAAAAACACACAATATCCAACTCAAACTACTGACTCAAAACAAATACTGTAAACTCAGTTTATAGTATGGGATGAATTAATCGTTGGTAGGACTTTCCAGGCAGTGCTATACACTGTCAGTGATTTTTAGTAATGATTTTCATCATTTGGTTTGGCTGGTGCTGCCAAAAAGAACAACAGTACAGAGCATGACACTTCCATAATATTAGGTAAAGCTGTGCACTCTAATGATATCCAATACAGAAGCTAAATCTGAAATTTTATCTTTAAAAATACATTATTGTTTAGATCAGATGACACTTTAAGGTGGGTATTCATTTAATAGTATATTTATATTTGTTTTTGTATGAGCAATGAAACAAGCAAACTTTCATGAAAGATAAAGATGTATAGACTGTTGATAAGTATCGGATGCACAAGGCATAATTTCGTTAGGTGCCAGTGAACTGCTGGTCTAGTAGTTTAGAGACTGTAACTGCCACTCTTAGCGACTAATCCCCAATGCAGACAGCCCACTTGACATACACATTCACAGGCCATAAAATTAGGTACCCAGGCGCAAAAAAAAAGAAGTAAAAATAAATAAATCTCATGACTGTACATCATCTATTGAGAGCCGTTTTTCATATTTCACAACATCAATGTAGCTAAATAAATCGTGAGTAAATTAACTGAACCATACTAATGTTACATTTATATATATCTCATTTTTATGTTTGGTATTTTGGTGCGGACTTTGATTGCCAACGTGTACCAAATGATCTGACTGTTGAATGTATGTAGTATATACATCTTTAGTATTTAATTTATTTCCTTTGTAAAACCATGAGCGACATTAACTGGACCCCAACACTATCATCTTACCAGTAGTCAATGCCTTGGACCACCACTAACTTTGTTTTTTATGCAAAAACCACAAAGCCAAAATATTATAGAAGGGTGATGCAAATGTGCAGATAAAGATTTGTTTTAACAATTAATGTCCCTATGAAACCATTGGAAGATCCATCATGAACCAGGAAGTAGCCTGCAGCGAAATAAGTGACAGATGACAACCAAACACAAACACAAAGCCCTATGACGAAAGCCTTGGTGTGTGCATCCTCCAAAGTGGAATTCTCATTGTTTATGATCATTATAACATTGCTAAAAAAATTAATAAATAAATCCACAGTACCCTAGTGTATGGCAGTCATTTGACAACATACATGAGCAATTGACCATGAAGCTGTATCAGTGAGCATTGGGCAAAGACAATGCAGCATCTTGCCAGGGGGCGCCAAGCACTATGGGCCTCGTCTACGACCATGATTACCCACTTGACATCTTTATAGCTATGTGGCAGACGTCCTCTTCAACATAACTGGAGAGGGAAACGCAGTGTGCCAAAGTGGCCCCACAGTGCTCGGTGTGGGCCATCAGAGTTTTGTGTTGACATAATTAGCCTGCTTAGCTGCCATCTGGGCTGTGGTTGTTGGCGGGTGGCATGAGCCAGGTGCTTCATGGGTAATACCAAAGAGAGGCATACAGCAGATGCGCGTGGATAAAGCTGCATGCCCAGCATGGCGCAGATCTGGAAGTCAGTTAAGTCAAAATATGGGAGTAGTTTGAGGATTTTGATAGTTTTAAACAATTTAACCCTACTGTTATTTTTTTTTTTTAAGAGCGATAATGTTCCCGGGTTAATTTGACCCAGGGTATTTTTAATTATTAAAATGCAGATGGGAAAACATTTTTAGGTTTCATTATGAAATACTACCATTTGTAGTTATTTAACTTTGAAATGGGTCAGTTTGCTATGCTTAATTTTCCAAAAGCCTCCTGATAATACATTATAGCCCATGATTTAAAGTTTTCAATGCAAATATGTAAAAATGAACCATTTTGATTGCCTCTTGATAAGGTTTTTTTTATTATTAAATATATATAAAACCAATATTTGTACAATGGGTCAATTTGACCTGGATTGTTTAATATTCCAAAAGCAACCCAATAAACAGCGTACTAATAACCATTTCCATTGCACATATGTCAAACTTAACCATTTCTTAGACAAACAAACAAACAAAAACAACATTTGCATTTATATATAGTTTTACTTTAAAATGGGTCAGTTTGACCCAGGCTATGCTCAATGTTCTAAAAGCCTCCTGAGAATTTTTTTTATAGCTCATTATTAATTGTTTTCATTGCAAATATGTTAACCATTTCTCATTGTCTGCTGATGTGAAATTTCATAGCGAAAAAATAATATTTCTAGGTTGTTTTTTGTTGTTGTTTTTTTTTTTACTTTAAAAGGGGTCAATTTGAAGCATAGCATTACAGGTGGCTTTAAAAAATGGTTAAACTGGGTCTGTAAGCAAATATTTATAGTTGTTTCCTCTTTTCTAATTCTGAGGGAGGGGGGGGGGTAATCTACAGCATTTTACTATGGCACAGATGCTGAATCTGAGCTAAGCTCTCTTTCCAAGATACACATGCCGAACAAACCAAGTAATCGTCACTGTTATCAAGGAAAAGCAGGTGCCATTTAATTGCTGCCATCCAGCTCAAAATTGGAGGACTTTCTGGAGCAGTTGAGTTGGCCAGTAACTTGATAAGGCCGCTGGATTTACTCGATGAGCTAGAAAGTTCCTGAGCAAGCAGCCGGCATGTGGTTGTTGTTCCCAGAGGGCTGGGAAACCGTATCTGCCCTGCAGGAGCATCCTCTTTGGTAAGCACTTCTTATCCAGGCCATCACTGTGGGCCGATAGCAGCAGGGTAATATCCAGTAACTGCAGCTTTATGTGCGATCCAATACTTGGATCAATCCCTTGGACAGGAGGCTCGCCATTAACCCCTGAGATCTCTCTCTTGTCTCTCCTTTGTTTTGTGTGTGTGGACTGAATGTTGCGTTTGAGCCTGCAGCTTGAAGTGTGATGATGAATTGAAGATGTCAAAAAAGACATTCACGCAGACATTTTTTTAATGTATTGTGAGATATAATGCTAATCACCTAATGTGTCCTGCAGTCTCAATAGCTTGAGCGTGTATTGTGACAATACAACACACAATGGCCACGACATTCTTAATCTTAGCACAAGAAAAAAAAGTATGCTAATAATATGCATTATTGAACAGCTTTGATTAGAGCTAAATAAGAAAACTCCCTGTAAGTAGACAATACTTGCACTGAACTGCATATTGTTACAGTAAAACTAGTCACAGATTCTTCTAATTATTATTTACATTATTTGAAATGAATTTTGCACATGGAACTACATACTGGTGTGTCCATTGATAATATGCCTGTGCAAGTGTATGCTCTTTTTTTTTTTAAAGGAAAGTAGAGAACAAGGCAAAGGCTTGTGTGTGTGTGTGTGTGTGTGTGGAGGGGTGCACATGCTTACCGTACTCATGTTTGAGTGTATGTGCAGGCAGGAAAGCTAGAAATATGCATAAAAGAGATGTTGTGGATAGGAGAGAGACTTTCCTTAAAACTCCCAATACTTTAGGGAATCTTGCCCCATATATGGTCCCATATGACAGAGCAGAAGAAAGGCAGGCTGAACCAAAGACACGCAGCTCTGAAGAGCATCTGTAGTCCTCCCACGGAATATAAATGGGTTGTCGCTGAATTTGGTGCCATGTGCTTTGCTAGTGTCACACTAGTCACACTAAGTAGTAGTGCATTCTAAAACATTGAGTTACACAGATTGTTCAAAAGTAACATTTTTCAGCAAGCTTCAAACTAAAAAAAAGAAGCCCAGAATTGACATGTGATAGCAGAGTGTTTTGTCTATGACAGGAATTTCAGTATTATAAATATGAAATATCAATTACAAGTCACTCAAC
This sequence comes from Leptonotus elevatus, assembly GCF_054856555.1. Taxonomy (NCBI): domain Eukaryota; kingdom Metazoa; phylum Chordata; class Actinopteri; order Syngnathiformes; family Syngnathidae; genus Leptonotus; species Leptonotus elevatus. The sequence continues at coordinate 6,898,480 of NC_141241.1, read as the reverse complement.
AAAACACAAATTGTACAGTTTTTAAATGATATTCATATGACATAGTTAAGACAAAAAAAAAACACACACACACTGTCCATGCTAGTCAATGTTGTCTTTACAAATTCAGATACATGTTAAGCTGCTTATTATTATTATTATTATTATTATTTTTTTAAACTATAAACAAAACAGAAAGCATTTACAATAGTAAAAGTCTGAAAAAGTTCACCTACCTTGAATTCAACTTTTTTTTTGGGTGCCTCAAAAGTTTTCAGTGCTGGACAATGGAGATGTCAAGCCAAGCATGAGCTGAGTTGAGCGCATCCTTGTATTTCCGGGCCACGGGGAAGCTCGCAACACTCGGCCACATTCCAGCGGGAGGCACACGAGCTGGGGCGAGGTCCGGGCATGTCGGAGGTTTGGCCAGTGGAGCCCGGCAGTGGAGACCTTGGGACAGGCTCACGGGGAGGCGGACTGAGCCAGACTGGGCTCTGCTGCGAGGCTTTTTCGCCTCTCCTTTACTGAATGAAAGCAATCCCTAAGAGTGAATGGGTAATGAGAGACCGGCTCCTGAGATTTTAGCTTTCTTAATCATGTTCATAATTAATTCAAGAACATTGATAATTTCATTACATTCTTTTTGTCTTATCAATAAATGATGTGCCTGCACTTTTGGTCTTGTGTATACGGCAGAGGAGAGAGGGAGGAAGCAAGGGAGGGAGAGCGACAAGAGAGGTAATACTGCACTAAAAGCACAAGAGATGGAAAATGATACAAACAGGGAAGTGGTAATTATAATCTTTGACCAAGCCACTGGCTGCACAATATGAAGTCAAGTGGCTACAAATAATTAATAAGGCCTCCTGGTGTGTGTGAGTGTGTATGTGTGGAGTTGAGTGTGTGTTTGTGTGTGTGCGCGCATGTGTTGGGGGGGATTACACCGCATTTGTGCTGACAATGTCTTAGTTGATTGTTGTTTCACCCGCCCACTTTTAGCAGATATTTAATCAAATATGAAAATTGATACAGAAATTAAATCCTGTGATGTTTTCACCAACATCGTGTTGTACACACTGTTTGCTAGTTAGTTGCACGATACACTCACTCACCTATTGCGCAGGGCTGGAGGACGCCTGTCTATTAATGCCCTTCAGATCCAATAAAAGCTCAGGTTTCATGGAGATTAGTGAAATGAAGGAGACCACTCATCCCCATTACACACACTCTTCTTTGCCCTTTGTGAGGTCAGAAAACCTAAAAAAAAAAAAGAAGAAAAAGTGGAACACTTTTTTTTCTCTCTGTCTTCTATACTTCTATTTGGCAGCAGGAGTAATGACATACTATGCATTTTTAATACTTCATTTTCAGAATGTTCAACAACCCTTCGCCTCAGATATGCACTATGCACGTAATTAATCAAACCGTTTGCTGGTCAAACCTGCTCTGAAAATAGAATTGATGTAATGGATACCCCCACTTCCAATATTGGATTGGAGGATTGTGCTGAATCGCCTATTTTGAGCAAAATTTCAACAAAACCAGATGTCTTCTGTTTCCAAATCATCAATTTACTGCAACCCCACAAAATGAAGGTGTCTTTTGCACACAATCCCAAAAAGTTATTGCTTCATTTATACACTTCCAGGCAATAGAAATAGGGGGCAATATATTAAAAGTTTAATATGAAATATCCGATATTCCCTCCTGTTAAAACGAGGACATTCTTCTCAGATAACGTGCAAGAAAGGTTCCAGGATTTTTTTCTCTCCCGGGGCTAAAGTGGGGCGGAGAAATAATTTCTAAATATAATCAAATAAAATTGGCTTAATGGGACTACACCGATTTGTGATGGGGCTATACTTGTAGCTCCCCTCTAGCGCCGTCCCTGAACGTATGTAATGACTTGCAAAGAAAGAACCTGACCTTATGTCCACCAGAAAAATTTTTTTTATTTATTTAGTTTTTTTATTTTGGCCTTTCATTTTGCATAAAAGCTGCGGTTAAATGACTTTTCCAATTCTCTTGCCATGGTGAACATGAAAATGAAGAATATTTTTCAAAATTTGGTCTGAACAGAGATTTTAACGCCAAAGCTGAACATTTGTTTTCAAATCATCCGAACCCAACTTTGCATGAGTGATCATCAAGGTCGTATTAAAAACAGACAACATTCACACAGTTCTAAATAATTCATTTAGGGGAATATCCACACTGTATGTTGGGACATCACTCAATGATATGATGAGATAATAGATCATTATTGTCCGGCTTTCATTTGTGCCTAAATGTACATTAATAGGATGGAGGAGCTTCGCATGAAATCAGAGCGGTTTGGTGAAAGGTGCAACACAAGGTTATTTGAGTTCTGCCACTTTTCTAATGGATTTTGAATGGATTACAATACTCTCGGGTAAAGCTCTACGGAGCATTAGCGATTCAAATACTTTATGTCCTATTTCTTGCTCATGTGCCACGGGCCCTTGTCCTGAGATATGACCAGCCTAACATGGGAAATATTGAATAAAATACAAAAGTAAAGAGGCAAAAATATAGATTTACAGCAGGCAGTTTCGACAGTAGACTTGATATAAGGGGTTCATAACAAGTTTTGCATTTTATCCCTGGTCGCCCTCATGCGCGTTTTCATCATATTTTATGTGATCTATGCATGCAGTACTCATCCTTGTGACGTGTCCTTCTCAAACCGATTGCTACAATACTTGTCATGATGGCCCCTTCCCAGCTGTGCAACACCACAGAGAAGGGAGCAGCAGGCTATAGCATTACCATAATACCCTCACCCTCCCTCCACGGTCCCAAGGGACCAAGTGGGCCTGCATGGGGATGTTGGCTGTGGAGGGGACTCAACCGGCTGCCGGACCTGCAGGCTGTATACAGTGTGTGTGTGTGTGTGTGTGTGTGTGTGTGTGTGTGTGTGTGTGTGTGTGTGTGTGTGTGTGTGTGTGTGTGTGTGTGTGTGTGTGTGTGTGTGTGTGTGTGTGTGTGTGTGTGTGTGTGTGAGAGAGGGAGAGAGAGCAAGACAAGGCTGAACCTGCCTGTGGGCAATGTAATAAAACCGCCACACGCTGCTGGTAGTGACGGTGGCACTGCTGCTATAGCGGCAAAGGAGGGGATAAATATAAACTAGGCCTGCATCAAAGACACGGCCCTCCAGTCACAGCCTGACTTACACCCTAATAATTAGGGCCCTTTCCAATAAAACAGGGGGTTGTGGCCATGCATCTATTTTACTTGTGTTTGTAGCTGCAGTGGAACCCGTGATCGGATTCTGTCTTTGGATGAAGCTCAGGAAGAGCAACGTTTTAATTTTGTGACGTTTGGGGAAAAATCCTAACCCTATCCCTAACCCCTAATCTAACCCGTCATTGTTATTTGAATTTTATTCCATCATCGCTAAATTACATATTTTTAGGGCCGTCAGTCAATTTCACCGGTTTGTCAGTCCGTCACGCCATTATCGCTATTATCGAGATGAACTAACAAACTCTATTAAATGACACAACCAGCTCAAATTAAGTATTAAAAATTGGATTTTCTTATATTTCGCACTTCTATATATTCTACATTTTCTATACAGTATTTTCGGTTATTTTTCTTCATCTCCTCCTTCTTCTTCTTCTCTTAGTTTATTGGCGGATTGTAACTTTTTATACTCAACGTGGCCTGTCCATGTTGTAGTTTATATTCTCCCAGGCAATAGGAGGCAGTGAAGAGCATCTATAGTTGGGTTTCCAGCCACCCATTTTTATTCGAATTTTCAAGAAATGCGCAAATAAATCTGAATAGAAATGCTAGAAATTTGAAAAAAGGGCCCAAAATTTGCAATAAAAGTTTTTACGCTTAGAGGGGTGTGGGTGGGGGGGATTTTGAAGTGTATCGAAAAAAGCAAAATGCGAATTTTGGCTATGGAAACAGGTCTTGCGAATAACCGCTGGCAAGACCGGATACACACGTTGCACATTTTGACCGGCTATTACGCACGCACGTTTGTAGTCACAAAGAAATGTCGGACGATAAAGTAAGTTATGTTTGGGGGGGACGACGAAACTGAAATATTTTTGGAATTAATTAAATAAGTGAATATTAATACTATTTTAGATGGAAAACGTCAAAGAAACGCTACGGTTTATCAAGAATTACAAAAGAAAACTCATACGACGTCATCGCACGGCGCAGTTGCTTCCTGGTCTTCTTCTTCTTCTTTTAAATTACTGGTGGATCACGTCTCTGTGGCGTATACCGCCACCTACAGCTGTGGAGTCCCCTCTCAATATTCGCATATTCAGTAAATTTGCTTAAAATTTTTGAAACAATTAGATGGAAGCCTGACTTATGTCACTTGAACAACACTTCGCTGCAAAAGAAGAAGACAACAATTTTGTTTATTTATTTATTTAGTTTAGGGTGAACAGTCTACGGACATTTAAATGATAATAATAATAAAAAAGAATCGGGAAGTACAATATACTGCTGGCAACAGCTTTTGTGGGGACCGCCCGCATAGCTCTGGACTGCTAATGCTTCCATAGCGATAAGTGAAACTTGTCTAACTTGAATACATTGATTTCTCTGTGGCATTTTCTTGTTAATTTCTGTCTCTCTCTATAAATGCCAGTGTATGCCATACAGTTGTACCAATAAATACAAAACGGGAGTCCGTCAGTTGATATTGACCCAGTTATTGACAATTACACTCTCACCAATCTGTTGTCTGTCGTTGACAGATTGACCGACCCTCTGTCAGTATTGACGTAATGCCCACCTTTGGATATTTCAGACATGACTGTTTTTTAACAAAACAATGGTTACCTCACTAACTTTCTCGTGAGCTTTATATTTCCAACATTACATTTTCCGTATCATTTAAGAAGCCATATGTTTCCTGGAATGTCCATATTTTGTTCCACCTCTGGCTACAGTGCCGCTAAATCATTCCTAAATTACATTGATGTGCGATTGCAAAATGGAGACAGAGAAACGTGGAGAGAGCGAGGGGAGCCGGGTGGGGTGGCAGTCCAGGCAGGGGGTATCAAACTAATTAAAGCAAGCATTTGTCACAGATTAAGCCTTAAACAGAAAAGGTCATCTGAGCACCAGCGCCCACTGTTTCGCTGCTGTGCTCTTAGGGCAGTCTAAACCTTTCCGAGGTAAATGGTAAAGATGCTATTTGGTAGCACTGGGGGGGAGGGGAAGCCGTGCTCAGTACTGGTGAGACTGACACCCGGGTCATTGGTTCTTTGCTGTCCATTACACGTGCTGGTCAAATCTGGCAATTGCTGTCATTTAGGGATGAAAAATAAGTGCTGGACAAGATCAATAGATGCAGCCGTCTGTAGCAGCAGTGATTAATTGACGGTCGCCAATTAATGACCAGCCTGTTGCACAGCAATACAATCTCAGAAGAGGGGAAATGGGGTTTATTGAAAATTTCTGTCACTTCAGTCCAGTATTGGATATTCTGCTTATAGACTGGTGCAGAAAGCACATGTTCAGATTTTGATTGTCTTTGTAAACCATAATAAGAAGCGATGGATCATCTTAATAATATCACACACAACACATAAATAACAGAATTTGAATACCGTAATAATCAAGCAAGCCTTCAAGTCTCCATTTGGAGTTAATAGAGCCTGAGATTGGTCATGATGGTTAAACAAACCACAATTTATTGTGCGAATTGCTTCTGTCTGTTGCTTGGATTGAATTCCAAATGTACCTAATGGACATGTAAACGTGAATAAAATAAATAAATAAATAAAATAGTGCCAATATCTTGTTATGCTTACAAACCACAATCTGTGTTACAGATTAATTTAGTTTTCAGTCAATTGTAATTGTATTGGGGAGATGTCCTGCTTGGAGATAAATGAAGCACAGGACATGTTGGTTTAGATATGACTGATAGCTTTTGAGAGAACGTATACTCGTGAGTCCTTTTGTGATGAGAATCGTGTAATTTGATTTCTTTGTAATTACCGAAAAGGCAATAACACATTTTTATTTATTTTAAACTGTGCATAAAATGAAATGTGGGAATCATGAAAACTCATCATACATCATCCAACAATTGGAATATTATTTTTAGTATTTTATTTTAACCAATGAGAACTTCATTTTCTCTTTACAATAACTACCCCAGCCCCTCAATGTTTTCACATAACATAGATAAAGGACATAGAAGTTTACTTGAACAACAAATGTATTTGTTGAAAAGTTAAATTTAACCTGAAATGAAGGCATGTTGTCTAGTACTACTGCGCATGCTGCCTTATCTGCTAGATGAATATTATGGCAGCTGAACACTATTGCTGATATTGCTTCGTTGTTAACTTTTTTTTTATGTTCAAAGTTATGTTGTATTATGCAAATAACATCCTATTTTAAGCAACGCAGTAGGGATGAGCAGTAGGCTTCTGGCATGTAGACTGTATTCTCCTTCAAAACAAGTACAGACTTTTTTTTTAGGTAAATATGGCATGATGTGACATTATATTGTATAAGTACATTTTGACACAAGTGCAAATATACAAAACAAACCACTTTTATTAAGAATGCAGAGTCTTTACGAAAGACTATCATTTGGTCATAGGTTTACTTGAAGGATTCCCGATTTGAGGTCTACCTGCGGCTTCTCACAAATCCAGACTTGGAATGCAGACAGATAAACATCACCAGTTCATCACAACCTCAAGATTGACATAATATATACAGACACCCTACACATTATTGAAAATAAACATAAATATATTTTTTAAAAAACGTGTCAAAATAATGCACAAATGAGAAATTAGTATAATTTCTTACATGCTCAAAATATTGGCCTTCAACATGGACACATTCCTTTAGTAGGCTACACTAAGCACACTTTGACACATCCACACATATTATTATGAATTATATTGTTGTTGAGAAGCTTCTCTTATGGATTTGCATGCGTCATCAATATTATTTCTTTAAAATATTTGATCTTTGACAGCACCTCCAAAGAAGAAATTGACTGGGGTGACCTGCGGTCATTGTGTTGGCCAAAATAGATAAAAAGAAAAAAATATATAGTAAAAAAATAATAAAAAAAGTATCAAAATAAATTAACTAAAAATGTATAAAGCTTTTTTTTTTTAAGAGATCAGAGAGACTTTTGTGGTATTTAATGTATTTAATGAATTCCAAAACAATGCTCTAACAATTTTTGCATTTGGAATTTGGTAGTTTTGTTGTCAGCTGTTTATATTCTACATTATACGATTTAATTCAACCATATAGCGGACTTACAAATAGCAAAATCGGAGAAACTGACAATTTTCCAGATCATTGTATAATGTACACACTACCATTTAAAACCATCTCTCTCGCTCTCTCTCTCTCTCTCTCTCTCTCTCTCTCTCTCTCTCTCTCTCTCTCTGAGAGAGAAGAGAGAGAAGAATAAACCAACAATAGAGCCACCAGGCTACTGATTGGTCGTTTTGCGTGACAAAAGTGTTTTGGCTTTTCAGGCTTTCCGTAGCCCGATTTGAATTTCCGTGTCAGATTTGGCGCGTTTCTCCACACTTCCTGTTGGCTCATTTGAACCTCCCTCAGGAAGGCGCGTGTCACATTCGTGCTTGAAGTCATGGCACTCAACTTTCAAACTTCAACACTATGTTTGACTCTTCCGATCTCGTGTCAGATATGCCTCGGAAAGGTAATTATCATTCTTCTTCAATTTGCAACAGCTACGGAGATAATTTTCCCGCGGTGAAAGCGGCGTCAAGACGACAAGCCGGAATCGTTTGTGCAAGCACAAACGTCGGCGACAACGTCGTTTTGAATCTATTCGATTGGTGTAATTCAAGCGTGACGTACCAAAACAGACTTTCAATGTCTTGTAGGTCAGACAGCCGGTCATATGTGGCAACCACCACGTGTTCTGTTCCTCCTGCATGGAAATGTGGTTAAAAAAAGCAAGCCAGTGTCCCTCGTGCAGAATCCCCATTACGTCAGAAAATCCCTGCAGAGAAATTATAGGTGAGCAGTTGCAGCACACACAATACACTCAGCAGCAGATCTTTTGAGATACAAAACAACTGTTTCCAGGGTCTGCATTTTTATTCTCCCCCACACAGCCAGAGAGCAATGTTGTTAGATTATATTGTAACTGTTGTTTTGAGGTGGTGTGAAGATAATATTTTTTGTTTGCACTATTTGGACCTTTTTATTTTGACTTGTGATTTGCCCATATCATAATTCATATTTATGTAATCAATTTTGCTTTTGTAATGGACTATATAAGTAACCTATTTTTATACAAAATTTAATTCTATATTTTTTAATACAAGAGATAGACCAATATTTTGTACCTTTTTAATTTTATATCATGTTATATACCTTTACCATGAAGAGATGCAATTTATACCGTGATAAGAGTTTCAGGCCATAGCGCACAGCCCTACATGGAAGTTCAGCGTTTTCTTTAATGGTAAACAAAAACATCCTTGTATTTTAAATCCTTATCTCAAAAATGTGCAAGTTTACCTACTAAGCTCTGTGTTGTTGTCCTTGTGTATTCCCTTAAAGGGGGTACAAATGAGAGTGATCACACTGAGAGTCCCTCTGTGAGAAAATGTCTCAGGAAAACAAGGGGGGAGCTACTTCTGCGAGAGTATGAGGTATTTGACCATCAGGCCATATTGTTTAATAGACATTATACAATGTTTTTTTAGAACACTTACAAACCTTCATTTGCCCCATTGAGTTGAATCATTAAAAGAATGAACGTTTACAGTATATTGGGTCGGTCATATCTGAGTAGTGTTGCGATACATTGTTAAAAAATCTATTTGGCTCAAACTGGCCTCAGTTGTCATAATTTATGTACAAAATTTTCATTTTCTTCGTTAATTTAAAAATAAGAAGTATATAAACAGTATTTGTTGTTTTTAAATTATATTAATAATTGTAAAAATTTGCATTTTATGCATTTGATCTTTGGCAGGAAGAAATGGAAAATCTGGTCAAAGAAAATGAAGCGCTGAAAACCAAAAATCAAAGTTTAGAGTTGCAACTGAGGACGGCTTTGGATCCCTGCAGTATTAACACTGTGCAAGCAGATGACAAAAAAGTGGATCCAGTCTTCATGGAGGAATTGGCAAAGAGGCTGCAAACAGCCCAAAATGTTTGTGATGAAGTCAAACAGGACATGCTCAAACTCAAGGAGGTATGCGACCTTTAATGTTGTACTTTATAGTCTTCAGACTCCCTTTTACTGACCTTTTTAATCAAGTAGTTTATGAAAAGACACTCAAAGATGAGATGTGTTACTCTTGTCATCCTCAGGCTAATAAAGCACTGCGATCTCAAAATGTTGACCTGGTACAAGAAAATATGAGGCTGAAAGCTGAGGTAGTCAGTAGATCCCCACAGAAGTAAGTATTTCATATTGGAGGGTAATTATTGTTATAGAACAAGAGTCTTCATTTGTGGAGAAATAGTTTATGTCCAGTTATAGATGCCGTTGTAAAGGCAAATGGACAAATTGTCCTGCTTGTATCACAGTTACAAACGTTAGCCAGTGCAAACCGCTTCTTCCTTGATAACCGCACACTGTTTGTGCCTAAAAAAAAAAAAAAAACTCAAAACATTTTTCTTGATAAAAACACTGCCGTCATAAGTTTTCCATTTACAGTGAGCTGTTTTTTTTTCTGCCATTGAGAAGTTCGGTCACTTTCGGCTGCATCGCTCGGTGACTGTGCAGCGGGCCATAGATAATCTGTTCTTTCAGTTTTATGGGAACGCCTTGGGGAAAGCTTCAGTGCACCAAGTACAAACCATAAATGCCTGGTCGGTCGGATAAGTTTGATATGGAAAAACTTGTGAACCCTGACCTCAACCCTATTCACCCCCCTTTGGGATTCATTAGAATTTAGCCAGGCCCTTTCATCGAATATCGGTGGTGTTTGACCTCAAATGTTTTTCTGGATTAACAGACATACGATAAAATCATAAAGATATGCACACAATCTTATAGCAAGATTATTTTAGATAATGAAGACTGACGAACTTAAACTGATAAAACAAAAGAAAAACACATGAAATAAAATAAAAATGCTGTACAACACGAAAGCTAACTGAAACTACATTTTACATGAAAAAAAACTAACAAAAAATATAACTATAGCAAAAATTTTGTTCGGGAATTCAAGCCACAAATTCACTAAAACAAAGAATTTAAAAATGAAACTAATAAAAAATAAATAAATAACCTGCTGAGAAAACTAATTAAAATTGATACAAAAAAACCCAACAGTCATGTTTGGTCTTTGGGATTCTGAATAACTACATAATCATAATCCTATCAAGGTTTTATCCATCATAAATTAAGTTTACCAGCTAAGGTCAGCCAAAACAAGTTTTTCTCTTTAAAACTCACAAAACTGAAATTCTGCCAACAAATCAAACACTGCATTCAGAAGAATTACGTTGTTGTTCACATTCTTCACGTGTGCTTCATAAACTGTCAGTGGAAAGTAAAATGTCTTCAAAACATCTTTTCTCCCATTTATACCTAGTTCAGGAAGTTTTTGCAAGTTGCAACTACTTTTTCTAGTCTGTTAACATTACATGATGATCAGGAACAACACATCATATTTTTCATACCCATCCATGCAACTCATTGATGGATTTGACTTTGAGGTGATATTTGAAATTCATTTGGTGAGGATCACCACAAGATTTGAATGAAAGTATTTCACAAGCTTTTGGTTCAGGTTCTTGCAAATTTATCCTACCAGATTTCACTCACTGTTGAATGACTTGCAAAATGACGTCTTCATTTTGTGCTTTAAATCTTTTCGATAGCCTCAGTTAATTCCTTCATTCAGAATGCAAAAAGGCGATTCAAATATTTTACATTTCAAAGTGCAAACAATTGTCTTTTAGGAACTGTACTCTAAAACATGATTCATCCTCAGGTTTGGACGTTACACTGTTGCCGCCTTGGAAGCCAAAATCCAGCAGTACCAGAGAGACGTCGAGCACTTGAAGAGGGCTCTAGAGCGCAGTGACCAGTACATTGATGACTTGGAGAATCGGGTCAGGGTGTCTGAAAAGAGATGTGCAGAGTTGCAGGAGTCATGCAAAAAATGCACTCCCGGCTTTGAATCTCTCAGCCAGCAGCAAAGGATCCACATGATGATGAGAAGCTTGAGTGATAACGAGCGGGGCTCCATCTGCAGCAATCCTGAGGCAGATGCTCTGACACTTTCCAAGACGATGTTCTTATCGTGCGCGGATCACAAGGACTCTCCGAAGAATCTGTGTGGACTCCCCAAAAAGAGCGAGGACTTGGATGACACCACCTCGGACTTGTTGCCCTCCACCCCCTCCTCTGCCTTCCGCTCTCTGACGCTGAGGAGCCCCGGCGTGCGTGAGAAGAAAGTTGCGTTTAAGCCTGTGACTCATCTCAGGAGGCTTGATTTTGATGACGTTCCCAGTCCGGGGAACACCAGCACAGAACAGCCGTTCAGCAGCACGGACTTGTTCCCCAAATGTTTGCCTCAAAATACCGACGACATGGAGCCACTAAAGCCTGTTTTTTGGGGAACTTGGAAGCTGTCGGAATCAATTGACCAATCATCTCCTGGTCCGAGTAAAGAAGGCTTGGCTACAGATTCCGCGGCTGACGCTGAGCCCGATTGTTTCCAGAAGTCCAGTGAGGCCTTCATGGACGCAGCTTATCTCAATAAAATCTCCGAGTTGGACTCCATGATGCTGGATGTAGAAAGCTCCAGTAGCCGTGGTTCTCAGCTCTCCCCGGCGTCCTCCATTCCCCCCGACTTGGACCACACTCTTGTCGCAGAACCGCAAGCGTGCCCTGACGTCGTAGCACACGGCAGCGCGTTGAATAACAAAGAGGCTTCCGAAGACTGCGCTGGAGAAGGATGCCCTCCGCCCCTGCTTTCGGATGTGGACGAGGGCAGCGTGGATCACGAAGGGACATCTCATGCCGAAGAGCTCTCGTTTGATTTGCTCTTTGATGCTCTGGAAGAGACGCAGGCCAGTCCCTCCGGCTCTGTCAGTCCAGCGGGCCGACAACAGGATCGCGACACCTCCCCTTGTGGGAAAGCTGTGAACACATCAAGAGACAGACACACACTCAACACTGGCCAGCCAACAAAGAGAAAGTCCCACAGCCCCTTCAACGCAAGCAGTCCCACAAAACTTTCAAAGCTCATGTGAAGTTTTCAAACCCTTCGCTGTCCTCTGCACTGAAACATATTGTGGTTACATGTTGCTCACAAGATTTCGTCCATTAAAGGTGAAGTCAACCTTAAGATTTTCTTTACAATAATGTTTTATACTCCTGATAGTCTAAACATGGTATTCTGATTAATATTGTTTTGTGGAATATAAATTCAGCAGCAAATGCCATCTGTTTTTATCCATCTCCAGGGGCGGCCATTTTGCCACTGGCTGTCAACTAAAAATGACATCACAGTTGCTCAGGTAAAAACCAATCACGGCTCACTTGTTTTGAGTTTGGTCGTGATTGGTCGTTACGTGAACCCTGAGAAACTGATGTCATTCTTAGTTGACAGCAAGTGCCAAAATGGCTGGCCCCTGAGATGACTAAAATTGGGTGGATTTTGCTTAATTCATATTTTACAAATTAATGAGAATGCCGTGTTTACACAAGTGGGTCTGCATAGAACATGTTGTAAAGAAAAAAAGTTGACTTTGCCTTTAAAACTTGTATCTTGGCTATCTCGAAAAACTGGAACATCATATTGCTTTTTTGTGTGTAGATTTTAAAGTCTTGTGTAAGAAAAAAAGAAAGTCTGATAGTGTCAAAGTTGTAAGACAAATTTCTGCTGAATAGCTTAGCACACTGCCTGTCTTACTGTCTGTCCTGTTTTGTCCTAGAAGCTGTTAGTTATGCAAGACAAAAAAAAAACTATACTGAAAAAAAGTAATAAATTCAAATGATCTTGCAATAAAACGTTCGACTTTCTTAACACCTCAGCTTGGGGCAAATACATTGACTTTCAGTCGTTTGAATTTAGTGTTGAAACTTTAGCTAACATCACTAATTGTTCCAAAAATGTTGCTTCCATTCTGAGGCGCTTCCTCTTCACGCCACACTTCAATAAGTCCCCTTGTAATTTATTAATGTTCTGTCATTTAAAGCAGAAAAGTGGCCACTCTACGGCTGAGCGCTTGATGTATATTATCATGACACACAACCTTTCACACGCACACACAAACACAGTGATTCAATTGTAGCAGAAAGCACTTTATTATGCAAATTTAACGATATCACGTGTATTTCACATACTGCTAATCACTGGCATGAAATTTTAATTGGACAACCGTTGTGATTTGAATAAATGAAGTGTTAATTCATTGAGATTCATTAATTTAGGTAAAGACTGTACAAGGTTACACTGGAGTATTAAATCAATTTGCTTAGTGCTCAACTGGAGATGATGAGCTTTCTGACATTGTAATCTAGTTTGTACATTTAAAGGAAATCGTTTTATTTACTGTATCAGCAAGAAAAAAATAAATAATTCCAGTCACCAGCAACAAAATATGATCAAATTTATGTGATTTTTTTTTTTATCAGTAATTTTCTGTACTGTATTTTTCCCCTTTATGACAGTTGCTACTGTGCTGTTCTAAACCACTTGCAACAATTTTACTCGTATGAAATTATATCAAGCATTTAAAATAAGCATTAATGTGAAGACAGCATTGTTCTCATTCATATGTGCAAGCGTAGTAATGTGAAGTAACATGATTCATTAAGCTTTTTTTTTTTTTTTGCTTTAGCTTAAAGCATTCAATAAAAAAAACTGACTGCAAATATAGGCTATATTTACACTTAACTTTATTAACATAATGTTACCAATTTATATTCAACTATCTTTGTTTTTGTTTTTTTACTTTAAATTTAGATTGTTAATATTTATATCAGGATCACCCATCATTAGCGCACTATCTCCACAGGGAACAAATTCCCAGTGGCTCGCGACCTGGCTAAAATTTGATGGCCGCCGGAATGAAATCAACTCTGTGCTTTTTCCATCACAAAGAATCAAGGGGCCAGTTCCGCGGCTGGATGGAGTGGCATAAACCCTTAAAAACCGCAGACGTCTCGTCTCCTGACGTTAGTGCCTCATGCCCCGAGAGCAGCTTTTTTTTTTTTTTTTTTTTTAATCTGTCAGCCTGTTCACTGCTTTGGCACTTTATGTCTCGCGAGAGTAGCCGGGCTGGGCTTGACGAGATCTGAGGCGCTCAGGTGTAAGAGGCTCTCTCATCCCAGCAGTGGGAAACAGTAGACAGATAAAGTGCGCGTGAGAGACTGCAGGCATCTCTGTGATCTCCGAGCTCAAGGCTCGACTCGGCGCACACAACACTGCGCACTCGGCTGCATCACAAGCGGATAGACAAAGGATCACTGGCGGTGTCAAGGACTGTCTTTTCGGGCTCTTTCGGCCGTTTCAGCCCTCTTCTGTCCGTGCACTTTAATTGGGGAAGCTCGCCAAGATGATGTCCATGAACAGCAAGCAGGCGCACTTCGCCATGCATCCGTCGCTACCGGAGCATAAGTACACTACCCTGCATTCCAGCTCGGAGGCGATACGGAGAGCATGTCTACAAACTCCACAGGTACAAATTAATTCTGCTTTAAACTTGCACGGGTTTCAAGTGTTTGGCTGCACGCGGTGCTGAGCGGCGACTGTGCGTAATTCCAAGGGTCGCTCCAAGGCGCATTTGCGCGCGCGCGCTTAATGTTTTTTTAATGTATGCAATCGCTGTGATCTTTTTGAAAGCACGCAAATGCCGACTTCACTGTTTTCCAGAGATCTTTTTTTTTTTTTTTTTTACTTGCTGCTTCTAAAGGACTACCTCAACTGTGTAATGTGTCGCCGAAAGTCCCAACTGACAGATGCATTTATTAATGTTTGCCCCTTTCATCTCTCTTTACACGTTCTTACTAAATGAACGCCACATCATTCTCATCTTTTTACTTGTTTTACCCCCGCAGCTGCAAAGCAACATTTTCGCCAGTTTAGACGAGACGCTCCTGGCCCGGGCTGAGGCTCTGGCGGCAGTGGACATCGCCGTGTCCCAGGGCAAGACCCACCCATTCAAACCCGACGCCACGTACCACACCATGAGCACCGTGCCGTGCTCGTCGACGTCCACAGTGCCGCTGGCCCACCACCATCACCATCATCACCACCACCACCACCAGAACCTGGAATCCCCGGACTTAATGGACCAAATCAGCTCGCCCTCCCTCGCCCTCATGTCCAGTGCGCACGACGGGGCCGGAGGTGGAGGTGGAGGAGGCGGCGGCGGCGGAGGGCTCATCTCCACCTCCTCCGCGCACGCACACGCACACTCCCACGCACACTCCCACGCACACCCCCACATGCACGGTTTGAGCCACCTCTCGCACCAGGCGGCCATGAGCATGAACTCGCCTCTCACCCACCACGGCCTCTTACCGGGCCACCACGGGGGGAGTCAAATCGGCCCCGGGCTGACGGGCTGCGGGCTGCCGTCCATCAATGACTCAGACACGGACCCCAGGGAGCTGGAGGCCTTCGCGGAACGCTTCAAGCAGCGGAGGATCAAACTGGGGGTGACCCAGGCGGATGTGGGCGGCGCGCTGGCTAATCTCAAAATCCCCGGCGTGGGGTCGCTGAGCCAAAGTACAATTTGTCGGTTCGAGTCGTTGACTCTGTCCCACAACAACATGATCGCACTCAAACCCATCCTCCAGGCGTGGCTGGAGGAGGCCGAGGGGGCCCAAAGGGAGAAAATGAGCAAACCGGACATATTCAATGGAGGGGAAAAGAAACGCAAGAGGACCTCGATAGCTGCTCCGGAGAAAAGATCTTTGGAGGCGTACTTCGCCGTTCAGCCGCGACCCTCCTCGGAGAAAATAGCAGCCATAGCTGAGAAGTTGGACTTGAAAAAGAACGTGGTGCGAGTGTGGTTTTGCAACCAAAGACAAAAGCAGAAAAGGTTGAAATTTTCTGCATCCCACTGATGCTACGGAAAAACAAAACAAAAAACAAAACAGACACGAAAACTAAAGTTGTTGTGACTGAATTTGGGGACCAATGGACAGTAAAAGACTCGAACACCATTTTCAGTCTTTTGTCTCCGGCGAGTTTATATACGCTGGTGCGCAATGGGCTTCAGTCATTCTATGAGAGGCTTCATATATATTCATTATTTTTTCACGTTATCGGTGAATGTGAAGTATGCAAATAAGATTACACCCACCTTGCGCCGCTCCTTTAACAAGGGAACAAGTTTAGCGACGTCGACGTTGCCTTTTAAAAACACGCGAGAAAGGGAACATTTAACGAGTTAATTTCTCCGAACAGGCCTATTATTTGAACTAATAGCCATTCACAAATTACCTCATTGATTGTCGTATAGCCTACTGTGTTTTTGGTTTGGCTTTTGTCGTTGTTATAGAATAATCCACATGATTGTTTATTTATTCATGAGTATTTTTTTTCCCATTTTGGGGGCTGCTATAATTAAAATTTCGTTGCGAAATCTTCTGGCGAAACGAAAATGTAGGCCTGCATGGAAACCTTAATTCACAGGCAGCATTTTATCCTATAGGCGTTCACGTCTGTAGACATAGTTATTTCAATTTGCACAAATACCCTTTATTTATAAGAAATGTCCACATGTTTTGTAAATACAAACATCACTTTATCACAAGATTGGAGTTGTGTTAGAATTCAAATGATAGAGTCGGTGGACACCTTTGGCATCTTATATAAAGGTTAAAAAAAAACAACAACAACCAGAGAGCACGAAAAGCCTTGTCTGCCGATGAAAACAAAACTGAAATGTACTTTTTGTGTTTTAGTTTGCAGTGCAAGCACTCTATGCATTGGACGAGGAATGATTCATATTCTTTGGTACAGTAGAGCCGATGTCTACTGCAATAGAACTTGCCTTGTGATGGTGTAAGTCACTGTTAACTGCCTGTTTTCACATGAAGATCACCACGTTGTTTGTCGTGTTAAATGTGAAGGAAAACCTTGTAAGTACGATTTTATTTATTTTTTACTTTGTGCACAGATATGTTTACAGAGCTGCGGCGACGTACGTGTGTGCGTCATGGAAAATATCTCTTTAACTCGATCCGCTCTCCTCACAACTTGTCCACCACGCATTTGTTGTCCCCGTTTCTGCTGCTCTTACTTTCAATTGTATTTTTCATCCTGTACGCCAAATTCAACAGGGAGGTGTGTTCCAGCAATCTTCTAATAAATCGAAAAAATAAAGTTTTCCTCTGGTTGTGAATGGCCCACAAATGAAGACATTTCCTGTGGTACTTTAATGCCAAATGCTTTAAATTAAGCGAGCTTTCATTTTGTAATTATTTTTAAGGCCTTCGTCTGGCTTCTATATTCTGAATAAAATTGTTCTCAAAACCAATTATGACGATAAAAGCCAACCAAGATATTGATTGCATGACGAGCAAAACAAGTAAAATACTGTGCATTTTACTTTTAAAATGTATAGATATTTTTTCTTTTTCTTTTATTTTCTTTCTTTCTTTCTTTTTTTTGTTATAAGGAAATGCTTGCCAAGCCCCAAATATAATTCAGTTTCTTTGCTACTTGCCTTTTGACTCACCTCTTTTTATGCAATTTCAAGTAATGTGACGATGCAGTATAGAAAATAGTCTGCAGGTTTGGCATCCTCAAGACAGAAATCAACAAATCCTTTACCCCAAAAAACGTGAGTAACAATATTTTTAATTTGTGCCTTTTTTTTGTTGCGGTTGTTGTTTTTTTTTTTTGCATTATATTTTCTAATGAGTTGCATAAAGCGTACGCGGACCTATAACGAATGTTTCCAAGTGCGTATACGTTTCAATGAGTTTGTTTTAATCCCCCCACGTTCCGAAAAATCCATCCATAATTTGCATGTTGTTTGGAACGCTGCAGCTACACGGCAATAATTTCAGCACCACGAACAGCTCCGCTGGCGGACCGAGGAGTGATGCATTATTGAAAAGCTATATCAAACAGCTCTGGGCTGCTGTCTCGCTGCACAGGGGCCGTGGATGAAGTCGGACGGTCTGCCTGCACAATAGCCTCTAATATGTTAATGGCCGTAGGGGATGCCTGAGGTTCCGTCCCCAGCTGGCTCGCCTACCATATGTCAGCCTGTTACGACAGAGGCCTCTATTAATCAGAGGCATATTTCATCAGTAACTTCACCGATATCATAACCCTTAAAGCTCCATTAATAACGGGCCGAGGTGTCGTTACTGACCTGTGATATAGACCTGCATTCTTACTGGAACATTTCGGTCACATGACTCACATCATACCTGCCATTTTAGTTATCACCCAATTATTATTATGATGACTTCCTTCCAGGGAGGTTATGTTTTCATCCACATTTATACTCCATGGCCGAAACAAATTTAGGATATGGTTCAAAGCGATAGGGCAAGGTAAAAAGTGAAACCATTACAAATTTGTGCACATCTGGATGAAGGTGCAGCTCACGGAGTTTATCTTTAGTCATAATTGTTAACATTGTGAAAAGGCAACAGTTATTTTTCTTTCTCGTTTTTAAATGACTAGGCTACAAAAAACTTTTTTTGAGGGGGGGGGGGGTTACTGTAACAATTTTTTATTTTTTTAAAAAAAGAAGAAGAAGGGCTGATGATCCAATGAAATGCATTTAGGAAAAATGGGAGGAGTGGAAGGGAAGGATTGTTTTCCTTGTTTGTTAACCAAATTCTTCCAAAAGGCTGTTCTTCCACGAATTTTTAAGGATTAGGGAAAATAAATATCCGTGAAATGAATCGCGAGAGCCGAACCGTGAGTATGCGGGGCAAACTGTCCTAGAGTTGTGACATGTTTATAATTTAATAACAAAAATAAATAATAATTATTATTATTTTCAATTAATCAAGGGCCCACTCAGAGTTTGGGTGAGTGTTGCACATCCCTGCAAAATGCTCATACGTAGGCCTATTATAGTAAAACTACAAGAAACTTAGTGGTCTCGAGTTGCAGCCTATAGGCAACATATAGGCTAATTCAGCACCGAGTTAAGCAACAATAATAATAATAATAATAATCCATTATCATGATGACAGTTCCTACAGTCACTTTGGTGCCTACAAGAAATGGAACCCCTTCAGGCCATTAGTCAGGGCAGTAATTAATCTATAGCATGGATGTAAATAAGAGGAAATTGGATTCCTGACAGATGAGATGTGAGCTTCTCTGACACCACGTCGCCAAATAATGATTCGAGCGCACGTTATGGCAACGCAGTGCAGCGGCAGATTTACGAGCGTCTGACTTTTTTCGAGGCTGCTAGCGGAAGCCAGCGGGCCTGTGAGCTAATCGCAGCTGTTAGGCACCTACGTGAAGATGGATGACATCATTAGAACGCCGCTAAAAGGTAAAAGAAATGCGAGAGCTTTTCTGACATTGTTTAACTTCAATGCGGTCTGAGAGGAAAATAACAAGAACGCCCGTCGAGGGCCCAGTTGAGCCAACAATGCGCAGGGAGGCTGCATGGCCTTTGACGGAAATGTCAAACCGGGGGATGTTGAGGGGGTAGATCCCCCAGATCTGCACTCATTTCCCATTATATTTGCTCAGTAATCCGCGGTGGCAGCCATGCATCGCCCGGGACTGGTTTGAGAAGCGGTGCTGTTGACACACGGGTATATTTCAATCACAGAGGGTTCAAAGTCAGACGAACAACTTATTTGTATAATAAATCCGCCATTTAGTAAAAAAAATATTTGATCTTGGGGGGGCTGACCTCTTGTCATGTAGCCACTGATGCTTCAAGGATATGCAGCTTGCCTGCATATCGAAATCTTGCAAATTGGATTCACTCGGAAGGGAACAGTGCAAGCAAGTGCGCACAAATATTTTGCGCATGTCGGGAAAACTTGAGGTGGAGGGCGCACAAGTTGCTTGTCAAAGTGAGTTTGACATTGCAGTATTTCAGGTTAATGCGCATTAGGTGGACTACAAGTGAACAGATAAGAGACATTCCTATTGCTTTTTAAAATAAAAATAGTATTATATTGTGCAGGTTGAAGTGTCTCTTCGGCGGTTTTACATGCATGCAATAAAAAAAAAATCAAGAAATCTGTCACAATATTTCACTGTCGTTTTGGAATAAAGAATGTTGTTGGCATTTTTGGTTCGGTGGTCAACAGGATTGAAATAATTTTCAATGTTTTCGTTTTGTAACTTTGAATTTGGAAAAACTAAAAATGGTGCACTGTGCAAGTGGCTGCACTTTAATTATAAAAGTCTCATGGTAGCCAACTTTTCATTACACTTGCAGCAGCATTTGAAATGTAATGAAAATAGTCCAACTCTGCATTGTCAATCAAGTTATTTTAATGTAAAATCCCCCATGTGATTGAGTCATCAGAACATTTTAACGATATCCTTTGCTTGTTATATAGATAACGTCCCCCCACCCCTCCATATATATATATATATATATTACATGTCAATTCGTGAAAAATGTCCCACACTACAGCTAAATGCCATTTATTTGTCAGTCTCTGTCTCTCAAGCGCAGTCATGGCCCTAGGGCGACGTGCTCTTTGAACCCGAGTACTGAACCCACTTAGCTGTCGTCATCGCACCTGCCGCAAAACAAGACAAGATCCCTTTTGATTTGCAAATGCTTTCTTGAAATAAGCTACTGATATGGTGTTAAAGGCAATATAAGAACAGCACTACAGTATAGTGTAAAATGCAAATTTAAAATGTAAAATAATATATAATAAGAAATGTAACTACTGCACATAGGATGTCTGTTGATATGTGTCTTTAAGGGGCGTGGTTTGGTGAATGACGTCAGGTGCTGCAGTCAGTCGGTCTGGTGGCTTATCAAGTTATGCTCCATGAGCCATTGAGATTGTAACTCTGGTCTCCTCTTTTTCCACCCCACTTCACTCAAGCCTACTCCGGTTAAACTGTCTGAATTGAAAATTTTCAAACGTATGCGACTGAATTATTGTTTGTCTGTATGTTCCTTGCGATTGGTGACCAGTTCAGGACACACCTCACCCCTGACTCGATCAGCTGGGAGAGGCTCCAGCTCATCTAAGACATAAGAAACCAGTTTTTGTGGTCTTAAAACCCCTCACATAGCTCAACAAAGTAACCTAAATGTTAGCAACAATGACACATTGCAGAAAACTAAAACAAAAATGTCCATCTAAACTGAGCCAAACTATTTTTGGTAAAGGCCCCGTAAATGAAGTCTCTCAAACAAATCCTTGTCGAAATGGGAAGAAAAATTACAATTCTACTAGAGACTGATGGGAATGAGGTTGATTCTCAGGTAGGCCAGTGTCTTCTGGCTCAGAATTGGATTCTGGCTCGGGTGGTTCAAATATGTAAGGATGTGTGGGCAAAAGTCGCTAGACAATGAAGCAGCAAGTTTTCGGGTTTAGTAGAAGTATTTGATTGTCAGCTGATCGAGGCATGAGCATTTAGTGGACACGCCCACAGTGGGCAGCAGAGACAATAGCATGGTTTTTAGTCTTATTTTACATTCTTGGCAACTTTTTTAACCATTCAAATTCTGTAAGTCTTCTTAAGACAGTTTTTCAAATTTCTTTTAATACAACATTTTCCTTTCTAATTATTTCAATTCCAAGCACAACTTTACTTTCAAGAATTCTGATTTGTGTACCTCCACATAGACTATAACATTTCTGTCAGGGCAGTTCAGGCATTGCACGCTACGTGTGTCCGAGAGCAGCTCTCCATTCCTTGATATTCAATATGTTTCTCTGTACACACGGACTTCAATAATGAGGCGAGTGTCGGCCACCGGTTGTCCGCCACCACGCCATCAAATATTCATCACTGTTGATTAAACAGCCGGCAGCTGCCAATCGTCCCGGTGTCAAATTTGTATCCTGCTACCTTCATGCGCACACAGCTAGACGGAACACATCAAATGGGAATGGAATAACACTTGCGATGATATAACCATGAAGTCCAACCTGTGCATGTATGTAAGGGTGAGTACTCGTGGGTGGAGTGTGGCGCAACACTTGCACTTTAACACCTCCCTTACATTGACGTTTACATTCCTCAGCCTGGATATTTATAGTATAAATGTATGAGAGAGAGAGAGAGAGAGAGAGAGAGAGAGAGAGAGAGAGAGAGAGAGAGAGAGAGAGAGAGAGAGAGAGAGAGAGAGAGAGAGAGAGAGAGAGAGAGAGAGAGAGAGAGAGAGAGAGAGAGAGAGAGAGAGAGAGAGAGAGAGAGAGAGAGAGAGAGAGAGAGAGAGAGAGAGAGAGAGAGAGGTTACTGAGGTGCACTAAATATTTCATGAGTGGTTGGGGTAGAGGAAAGAATGCACAGGAAGGTTGGTTCACCTCATTTCTTGAACTACACTTGAGGATTATTGCAGAAGATCACACACACACACACACATGCGCACATGTGCACGGTTGTACGCATATCGTGTTGTTACTTCCCTACGCACACTTTTCAGAATAGTGCAAGGCAGTCATCGGAAAACCAATGTCTGAGTGAGTCACACAGACAGAGAGAGCTCATCTTACCGGTCATTGATCGCGTCTCTGTGATCCTGTTGGCTTCTTGTTACTCAGACTGGAATATCATCCTCCGGATCCCGTTACTACAATATTGGACACATGACACACCTGTCAGATCAGCCTTTCAAAATGAGTGTCAGCCAGCCAACACAATACAAATGTCAACTTCTGCTCCATTGGGTGGGCTAAAAATAGAGTCTAATAATTTTACATTGTTTAAACAAACTTTTATGTAATTAATAAATCAATCAGGGCATACTCGAATGTACTGTACCGATGTCTATTTTTATAAGTGCCAGCGCACAAAGCAAGGCAAATCAATCAAGGTAAAGCATTCAAACACTTTTGGAATAAACACAAAGCTACATGAACCATGTGTGTGTGTGTGTGTGTGTGTGTTCTCTGCATTTTAGGAAGCCATCCCAGAGGAGCAGCGGGCAGCAACCGTGTAGCACCCACGGGCCAATCCAGATCTTGGCTAAGTGAAGTGAAATTGATGAAAATTAATCTTACAAGTTTTTGCAAGTGGTGGAAACTGGAAAATCCAACAATAAGATGACCAATTATGACATGTAAAGAAACATGTAGACTCCATCTAGGAAGGCTTTAAAGGTGAGTGCTCAGAGCAGTCTAAGTTCCAAGAAGAAATAGGAAGGCAGCAATGCTATGCAGTATGCAATTGTTTTACCTTGACAACCAGATTGGATGAAATATAAATGACCCCCCCCCCATTACTTATGTCAATTAAGTGCTGCATTATGATATGTAACAGTTTCCTTCCGTGTTAAATCATTGTTGATAATTACTGTAGTGTCTTAACATACATAAATGTAATTAATTGTTAAAATAGGTAATTTGAGATCATTTGTTATTTCAGAAGTGTGTCTGCAACTGGTAGCCTTTGGCTAAAAGTACAAAACTTAACGTACAAAAAAAATATCACATTGTTTAGACATTTACCAGTACCGAGGCAGGCACTTAGATGTTGGAAAAAGAAGAAAAATAAAATAATAAAATAGACCCACTGATTTCAAAGCTTAGTAAAGAAAAAAAATACAAAAATTACCAAAGGAGCATATATATATATATATATATATATATATATATATATATATATATATATATATATATATATATATATATATATATATATATATCGCACATTCTGTAGTTTTTAACCTCGATTTAATAGCATTTACACTTTATTGTTATGTTTTCAATATTCATTCATATTATTTACTCTGAAAATAAAATATACCTGCAAATTGGGGGACGGTATTATGTTGCTTTTCTTTTCTTTGCATGGTCTCAACCCACACTTATAGACATTAAGATCTGTAAAGAACATGTTTTATTTAAAAACAGTGTCTGACAAAACATGTAAATGAGTTTGCTGTACCCTCATAAGCATATCACTCATTATGATGTTCGCGAGCAAGAATAAATTAGTAGCTAAAGCGTAAACTTCCTGTCACTTAGCCAAATATGTTCCATGTGGGAACTGGGAACTTTTTATGCTTCTGTACTATAGCAGAAAAATCTAAGTAAGAATACATGATTTTTCTTTGTGTCTCTAACCCACCAGTTTAGAATCCCTGGTTTTAGGTGATAAAAAGCAGTCAGAGATCTCTTAAAGGCATAAGGACAAACTCTTCTCCAGCTAGAATAATATTATCAGCGAACATTGTTATTAGCATCTTGTGTTCTGTTGCTAATCATGTTCACGCCCAAGAGACACTCATTGTGTGCCTGCGGGATCCCATGTAAGTTCTCGCCATTTCTGACATCTTTCATCAATACCACGTGTTCTGACATTGATTGCTATGTTCTTCGGTGTCCTGGCTTCTCAGCACGCAGGTCGTACGGTGAGATATCAGCTCTCCTGTTTATTACACAGGGGACTCCATCAGCCCCTCAAAAGACTGACAGCTATGACAGGCAGAGCCGGTGCTGACACTGACACGCTACTGATTAGCCTGTCACTCCGAATGGAGCAAAGCAGTAAATGCCATCAGGCTGGATAAGCGGAGATCACTAATTATACTTGTACTACAATTAGACACTCGTGCATGTCTTTTATATTACAGTTCATACGTGTCAATTAACATGACATATCAGATTGTTTTCAAACCTTCAGCTTATTTTGGCAACTAACTCCTTCAACTTGGCAACTTCTTCTTCTTCTTGTTCTTCTTCTTCTTTCTCTTCTCATTATTATTTTGTTGAGTGCTATTCTCGTTTGTTATGTAATGGGGTGTATTTAAATTCACCGCCATTGACCGAGTATACTTGTTAATGCTGTTTTCAATTAAGGTTGGTGGGGACTTATTTGATGCTGCTTTACTGTAAATGTCAAGCTTGGCAACAACTTTAGTGATGCACAGCCACCAGTAGATGGCAGTGATTCAACATTTTTTTGAGATCCGCACAGTTTGTGAGTCCTGTGAGAAACGGCTTCCTTTTGGCAAACCTACCTTTGTACTACTGCTGATTATTAAAGAAAAACATTTTTCCTGGTGAAAAGACTGTCTATTCTTTATTTTGCTAGATTTGGTGCATATGTAATCACTAGGTCTTGAAATAGTCAGAATTCTCTAAATTGGCTGGCAGTGAAGGAGTGAGCACAATTTAAGACCAAATCAAAAGTGTATCATCAAGTTCAGCAAATTTCTCTCCTCAAATCTCTGTTGCCCAGACAACTGTTCTTACATACAATTATCGCGATTGACTCCTGTGCAAGTTTATATGCCTGGCCCCTCACACAGATGTCATCCATACTGTATCTGGTGGTCCTATATTGAATAGCAAGACAAGTGGTGAAGAGTAGTGGAGGAAGAGAGAGGAAGGTAAGGTGAAAAAAAACACACTGAATAATTAAAAATGAAAACAGAGGGAATCGATCAAAGGGGTGAAAATTGACATTAATAGCATACTTTGCATTATAATGCAAGACTACAAGAGCGTCTATGAGGCACTAAGGGAACTTGAATCTTGAATCTGTCATGTGAATCGAAGTCACGCCAGTAACTAGTTTGACTTTTAAGTTAGGATTTCCAAGGTACTGATGAGAAGACTCACCGTAATGTTTTATGTTAGTCAAGCAGACGCATTGCTAAGTAATTATAATTGGCTATCATAGACCTTTATTGGTCAATTACCCACTCAAATCAAGTGACTCAGGCTGATCTAACCATCTTATTATACTCAATTAAAACAAATGCTCTCTGCGGTGGTAGATAGGTCTGAGAGGAGGAAGCACCAGATACTCAGTATATCATCAGGTAATTAATATTTTCATTAACTTGCTCTTCGTTGAGCTGTGACCTGCCTCTGATCATTTCATTTCCTCACCAAGGGTTCAATACTTTAGTGGCTCAATAATTAGTTTGATTTATACAGGATCTGCCTCGTTTAATGAAGGCGGGCAATCACTTCGCCTTCCTCCTTGTGCCAAGCTCTGCTGCTCAGCTTGCTCTCTTCTAATGTCCAATGAATAGTGCGAGAGTAAGAATAGGCCTTGGTGAATTGAGACAGCTCATGAACAAGAAACAGACACACGGTTGATGAAATATTTACACCCGGATCTTTGAGGGATGAAGAAAGGGCTCACGCGCAACACGTCAAGGAAACATGGCCTATTAAAGATTGAAGAAAACATACATGGGTTTCCTCTGCCTATAGAGTACAAACCTTAACTCCAGTGGCCACATACATTTGGGTTAAAACAAACTATCCCTGTCTTGGTACAGTGAATAAATAAACAAACCTCTTGTCAGCGTATGCCGTCCACCCACTGAATCAAAATGGCACTCTCCATCCAATCGTTAACCACAAAGCAGGTTATTTTTTTCCTTATACTTAGTTTTTATTTTGTTTTGACAAAAAAAGTTAGTTTAATTAGTTTTTAGAACAAGTTTGTTAGTATTTATTAATGATCTTCTTTTTTTTAATTATTATATGGAGTATTGATCAAGTGCAAGATAAAAAAAAAGTCACAATGTATTATGTAATAAAGTTCAATTCAGCTACAATTCCAACTAAGGCCCTAACAGAAATACTGAAATAAATATAAATAATAAATAATCTGAAATTAAACCTGAAAGCTCATGTATGATATTAATTGACAAAGAAAATGACATTTTCACTTTAATGAAAAATTAGTTTCAGTTTGTTTTATGAACACAAAATGTAGTTTCAGTTACTTTTCATTACAAAAAAAATAAATAAAAAAAATTCTATTTTATTTAATTAACAAAAAAGTGACACAGACATGTGAGAATCCCATGGCAACTGGAGGATGTCAGTTGCGTGAACCACTACACGGCAGTGGCTGTACGGTCCCATACTAACTTTCAACAAATTATTGTGCTCCCAAAATTTAGATGCCTTTCAATTGACTCGTTACAAATATTTCAGCAATAAGGCCAAAAATCCTTTTACAGTGATTTTGTGTTTGAATTACAACAGCTCCGTGGCCTATTTTAGAGACAATCTCACTCTTCTACAAACTCAAGCCCTCGAGCTCGTTCTGCATCAATGTTACCTCAGAATCAAGATTTCTGAAAACATGTCTGTCAGCATAATACATACTGTATACAGAGCGCAAGCCAGAGGGGGGAAAAAAAACATGCAACTATTGCTTGTCAAGGCAATGCTTTTTGTTGTTGATGGCCCAACCCAACACCAATCTTCATTGGGAAATAGTTGTGATTATGCAAATGAGATTTTTCAACAATATAATATAAAGTAACGATAGTTTTAAAGCGTTATGCAAACAATGCCATGTAGCTCAAAGCAACTGATCAAGTGGCAATAACAGGATATTTTCGTGTTTGTTTGAGCTCCCAGGCCAAGCAAGGCGAGTGGAGTCGTAAAGCTAATCTTCAGTGCCACATTAAAACGGAGGCGAATTAGTGAGCTGGCCAGACTGTCCATCTGAGCCTCTCCCAGGAACATTTTGCAAACCCTGAATGCAGCTCTCTCTGCCATTTCCCCTTACTCAATTATTGATGGCAATTATCATGGCACACTTAGACTCCACGATAACAATATATTCTTAACAAGAAGCAAGTCACTGGGCTTTGTGTCCAATCATCTTTTATTTCTTGGGGGATATGCTTTATTCCTGCATCCCTTGAATTATCATTCCAAAGAAAGAAAGCGAAACAAAGAAAAAAGGGAAAATCATATACTGTAAATTGTGTATCACATAACTGGCTTGGCTCGGTCACAGTCACAATCGAGAGATTTTAGCTGAACAACTAAACAAGGCTCTCTCTCTCTCTCTCTCTCTCTCTCTCTCTCTCTCTCTCTCTCTCTCTCTCTCTCTCTCTCTCTCTCTCTCTCTGCCTTTCTTTACATCCCTGTTAGATATTTTTTTGTGTTTCTTAAGGGTTTGGTCACTGCACTTGATGGGTGCGTTCGGAAACTCACTCTGATGCTCTAAGACGACTCTGAGAGTGGGAGTATTCGAAGAGGCTCCCCTTCTATGAATTAACAAACAAACCCTTGTTTTTGTTGTTGTTGTGATTAGCGAGACTACTGTAAATAAATACAGTCGCTCTTTCAGTAAATAACCACCAACTTCAGATAAAGTCCACAAGGTAATTATAGTGAATCAAATCAAAGGAAATTAAGAAATAAAAAAAAGAAACAAAGAAAAATAACATTTTGTGTTTATAAAACTAACAAGCTACTGGGTAACTATAATGGTATCAAAAATGTCCTTTATTTTTGTCCTTCCGGGGTTCATTTCGATATTGCAGTACAAAAGGGAAGGCCAGTCATTTGAGAATTGTAGTTGACTTCATATATTGCTGCTAATCTGTGTGATTTTTACTTACATGCAATATTCCTAAAAGGGTTAGGTTGTGTACTAGACCAAAATATTTGTAATCTATCGTAGCCTATTGCTAGATAACAAAATATGTTTTGTAAATACTGAAACACAGTAAAAAAATATTAGTTAATGCACCCCCAGCTACCAAGTTTGTACTTGTGTTTTAATCTATCTATATTTGTACATTAAAAATGATCATGATGATGCACAATACATTTTTGTGAATGATATTAATAACAATATGTGATGGGTTTGGAGCTACATTATTTGAATCGATAGGACTGTTTACCACACATCACCTGTGAACCCAAATATTAGTGGATATGTGTGACAAAAAGCATTCCAAATGAGATGAAAATGGCAAATTAAAAAAAACGACTACAGGCCACAAGGTGTGTCACAAAGCTCACTGCATGTCCCACATATGTAAATCCCTGTAGTGCCATTAATGTAAACAGAGCAGCATGTCAAACATTAAACACTCATATTTCTGGGCCCTCGCTGTCCTTTCTTTCCCCTTCCACTGCAGAGGAAGGCCCGAGCTTGCTGTCTTCCAACGCCGCAGGGCATGAAGCTAGCCGGCAGTGAGTTTCCATCAATTAGTGCACCCCTGCGGCCTCCTGGCAGAACCCACCTTTGACTGCACGGAGATATTGATTAGTTCAGCTTCGCTGTCAGGTCTGGACTGAACAGGCCAGGGTGATCCAAGGCCTTCACCTGAGACAAGTTCATGTTGAGTTTCTGACTCACACACAATGCACACACATTCAGAAATGCTCCCTCAGATGACTGCGAGGTGAGAAAGAGGAAAGATGAGAGGAAAAGTCCACAACAGTGGCCTGTCAAGAGGATGATGGCTGAGAACTGACAGCCGCTTGTTAGTTTCCTTACTCATCTTGGCACTAGTTGCTATGAAAACTGCCATCTGGAGACAACAAAAAGATAAAACATCACAACTCTAGACTATTTATATAAACAGTACATACTGTTTCATTTGCGGATAACAATAAATCAGGAGCTATAACAAGATAATTTTTTTATTTTTTTATTTCAACTAGGGATGTACCACTTATTGTAAGACCGATACCAGTACTCAAGAGTACTCAACTCTTTATGGGCACATTTCATCAGCATATTTGTTTTTCAGTTATTAGTTAACTTGTTCGAAATAATGTTTGTGTTTTCTTTTCCGTGCTATGTATGGAGTCAAAATAACACTCGCAGAAATATTTCAAGACTAACTTAAGATTTATGTAATTTTCTTTGCATGACAAATTCCCATTTACCTAAAAAAAAAAGAAGATAATTTTAACACAAACCTACCAATTAAACCTTATATGATACATATTCATTAATCTAATAAAGCCTATTTATTTGAAATGCATAATACTCAGGTTTTATGTATTAAATAATACATAAAAAAATAATAATAAGAGTATTGATTTAATATACATAAAGTATATTGTTTGAATTGCATAATAATCAGGTTACCTATACATGATAAATATATACGTGAAAAACACTTATGTCCATTTTTTTGTTTATGGGATGAATGCAGCCTTTTAAAAAAAAATATTATTTCTAAATATTTAAAAACGTAATTTATACTTTATTAATACTAAATACATAAAGTTAAGTTTTATTTGGTAGATTTGTAAGGAAATTATCTGAAAAAGTAAATGGGAATTTGTTATGTAAGTGAGACTTGAAATATTTTTGTGAGTGAAACCATTCATTCATTCATTTATTCACCAGTACAAGAAAGCTAAAGGAAAACCCTATTCATTAAGTCGTTTCCATATAAATATTGATATAAATATTTGTAGCAAAATGTCCATAGCATCCGCCTTAGCATTTTTTGCAGTACCTTTGTGGGTATATTGCGAGAAAACGTTTGAATTCCTAATGTAATATGTTAATATGAAATAGGTGGAGAAGTTCTTTCAAAACATCCTGATCATGACTCGTCCAATTTGAATGTGTCTTCTTTTCTTTCTTTTTTTATCGCTACCGGTAATTTGACTTCTAAGATAAGTCATAATCAAGTGGTTAAGGATGGCAAAGGTGTACTAAATGTCGCAATAGCTGTGACTGTACATTATTTTTGCAATGGAGCTCAACATCAACATAGCGCCTTTCTCCCCCTCCCCTTGACTTTAACCAAGCAGAACAAAGTTAATGTTGAAGAGCGGAGCCCCCTGTGGTTCTTAACGCTCTGATGAAATGAACCGTTTCACCTTCTTTTTATCGCCGTGCTCACAGGAGCTGCCATCCCATTATGGTGGCATGTCGAGCTCTCTGTCATAGTGAGCAACAGAATGGTTGAAAATGTCTTAGCTGATTCAGCCACTTTCACGTTGTTCGTCGTTCGTCATCATTTCTCCTTCTGACATAAGCGAAACTAAGCTTGACTGTGGAGTCATGTGGCTTCAGATCACTGTAGCCTCAACTCAATATTCATAGTATTAAGCTTTCTCAATGTGTTTGTGAAATTATGAAATCGATCTAGAATGGAAGATTTGTTCTCTGCAGTGTGCATCTTAGTGAAACGAACAATGGCCAATTAAGAAATAACTCAATCATAATGTGTAACGTTTCTATGATGTCAGCTTAAGTGACATATAGTCGCTAGTTAGACTTAAATAAATGTGATCTTACTTAAGTATATATTTCTTTGATGACAGAAAATGTCATTGTCAGTTTTCTTACCTGCCTTTCACTTGTGTAACATGTGCAAGGTGTCACTTCCTTGCCAAAATTTTTTTTTAAATTGACTATGTCGCCTCATTGCTTCCAGGGCCAACAGGGCAAAGCAACGGTCGTAATTGACAGGAGAATTAGCAAAACCTTAAATACATGGCAGGTGATATATCATTACCCATAGACTTGACCCCTCGCGACCCGTCCCTACTCCCATGTGGGCTCCTGCTCAGGCTTGCGTGTAGCAGACAGGAGGGGGGCGTCTGCTTCTCAAACAGCTAAATCAACAGTGTCTCGCCATTGCGTTTTGCTTGAACGGTTTCATGAAAAACTAATCATCTGTTCATCATGGAGATCAAACATATGCGCGGCGCAATGATTAGGAAAAGCAATCTGATCAACCTTGAAGAAGCTGTAGTCCAGATGTAATACATTTCAGATGAAAATTTCCACTTCCCGGCTGCCACTGGTTTATAATTCTCCTCATCCGTCCTCATGCCAGCTTTTATTTGCTCCTTAAAGTTCAGCAAAGGACCTAAAACTGGTATCTTGTTTTTAATCACAGCCCAATTGCTGGCTGCATTTGTCAAAAGTATTTTAAGTCAACATTTATCTCACATCTAGATAGACATAACTCAGAACACTTCTGCGTAAAATACTAAATTGTCTCAACAAGATAAGTATTTAAATTACAAAAATTATAGCCGGATTTTTATTAAGACTAGTAAGAAAAACACACCCAATCATTAACACTTGACCTTGTCAACAACCTCTACAGTCAGTTTCCACATCTGAAGCAAACATGAAGTAAGAGGTCAAATGTCAAATGGGTGACAAATAAAACAAACAAAATGAACAAATGGGATGAAAAAGTTGAAAAGAGTTAGTGGAGTAAAGTTGAATTGGTGCAAGAGAAACCATTTAAAGTTGGCGGATCTCGGCATTCCCCGGAGATAGGAAGGGAAAACGATGATTTATGACACGCAGAGACTCTCCCGACCTTAAAAGAATTACCTGCAGATGCGCCTGTGCAGCTCGAGCAAATAAAGAGAAAATAAATAGCGGCTATGTAATGTTTGATACACCCGCTGAACGTAATAACATTTTGTCGTTTCCCACAAAGTGGACTGGAATGGAATTAGAGGTCCCTGTAGTGTGTAATGAAACGTGGCATCTTCCAACTCTAATGCATTTTGTCATCATGAGGCCATATTAATGCTCTTCTCCAACTTTCTATTGATTGATGGGCGCCTTGGAAATCGAGACAAGCACAAACATTAACATCAGGGGACTGCGTGGGCAAGATTCACTTTAAGAATAAGAGATGAAATATGATGTGAACGGCTACAATGACATTTGGAAGATTTACTTAATGCACTTGATGTTTGCTTATGAGAGGGGTTCGAGCTAAAACGGACTGGATATCGCTTGTCATTTTTATTTTGAACTTGAAAATGTTACGACTTACCAATATTTGTGTTTTATTGTCAGCAGGTTGTCAAAGTGACATATGGTTATAAAAATGTGTATTTTTGTCACATGTTAATCTTCCAATGGAAAATAAAAACAGTTGAGTTTGTAACTGGAGTTCATGGGAATAAATATTTTTGGAAAAATGGTGATAATGATAATGAGAGTGAGCACTAATGTGTGAAGAAAAGTGGGCGGAAACTTTAGTGTGTTGAGCATTATGCACATAATGAGGCTGAGCTAGGACATGGCATGCCAAGGGCAGCACCCACAAATGATGGACATAAAAAATGCTGGAAGTCTGCTCGTCAGTAAGTAAGTATAATTGCAGTCACGGGAGCTTGCCCATTCTAACAGTAAGTCCCACTAAAGCCAAATCAGTTGGCATGAAGAACTTGTGCTGGAATCAGCTCAGCCGTGCTGTGTTTGGCAAAATGCAAAGGTTTAGGATTCTTGGGCTTCAAAAGTCTATCTGAAAGCCTGCAGCGTGGTGCAAAAGTTCTATTTCAACAGTTGTGGATCACATGCCTAACTGTGTGCATGTGTGGAGTTTTCTTTCTTTTGGTATTTTCCTAGACTTTGTACAGGTTGGGCGTAAGGGGGAGTTATTGTTGTAGGATGGAATGCAGCCGACTCCCGGCCAATCGAAGCGCCTCTCCTCATTCGCATAAAAATGCCATTTACACACACTACCATTGTGGAAGCAGAAACTGACTCGCTGTGTTCTAGGAGATGCGATTGGCGTGCGCAAAATGCGTTTATACAAGTGAACGGCAAGATCTCCCCTTATGGATTACGGAGTTGGCCTGTTGCCCATGCATGTGACGTGGGCAATCAGAGACCGCCTAGCAGCCTCAATTGTGCATTTATGTGCGACACAATGCCCCCCTACCCCCCCTGACCACAATTTTGATGTGTGGCCAGAGGGTGCGTAATTCAAGTCTACTTTTTTGTCGCTAAATTGCAAGATGCGCTGCGCTAGCCGGAAGACTCAGTGAGGTTAGCGCGTCTACCAATTTTACAAGCACGCTAACACTTGCCTCAACACAAAAATGAGTTGTGCCTATTTTTACACTGAGCACAGTCTACTTTGTGTCATCAAATTATGAGATGCAATGGTGACAATAAAATGACTTTCACACAACCGAATATTAAATGTTGACGATCTCAAGATTAATAAGATTTGTATTTGTGTCATACACGGTAATATTATTACAGCAGGGCTAATTGTCCTCAAATGATGATGATATATATATTTTTTTATAAAGTACTACATTGTCGAAGTGGACAGTTTTAATTTTGGGCTAAAACTGTGTGCTGATTCCAAATCGCAAGGAGCATTTTAAAAGCTGACACAAAGCACAACACACTAAAGTGTAGGTCTCAGGAGGTTCAACCAAATAAAGCTTGATTTTTAATCTGGTTGTAATGCCAGTCATTCCTTTCGCCAGCTGTCACACTTAAAACTTACAAATAGCAAAATGCCTTTTGTAGTTTGTGGGCACAGCTGAACTTCCCACAAGAGCCGACCCTTAAATGGACCGTCGGACATCCCACTGGGACCCGGCGGGATGAAATAGTGTGCGTCCACAATGGAGCGAGCAACTACAAATCTTCAAGGCTGCAGTTCAGATCACTCGCACCTCTATTGCATTAGCGCTCATTACAAAAGCTCTCCTCGGGGCAAAACCAGCAGATACACACCGTAAACTTCACGGCTGCGTTATCTTATGTAATAACTTGAATGAACTCGCACCTTCTGGTGGTGTTGGGCTCATTAATTGTTACCGGGAGGCGAAGTAATCGGCAATTAAGCTCAGTGTGTCTAATTTTACTGTCACCCTGCAAATGTAGACTAGGAGGAAGAGAGGTCATTATCGGGTGATGCGGGGGGAGGCAGTCGGTTAATCTGTGAATAATGGCAGGGGTGGTGGCGGCGTGATGCGTGACGTGAGCGAGTGCTTTTTAGGGGAGAAGCTCGCTTGGATTGTGTTGTCTGGCAGCTCATCTATATTTTATGCTGCCACTCAGACAAATGAAAGAGGAGCCACCCGGAACAAGGGGGGGGGACCTCTGACACTTCAAAGTGAAGTCCTATGGGTGGGTTCTTATTGAAGCTAGTCCTGCACGTAGCCCGAACCGCATGCAGCAACACCCCCCACCCGCCCCCAGCCCATGCTGAGAAGCTGCTGGGGCCTCATTAACCCTTAAACAGGCTTGAGAGGGGTGCAACATCCATGAAACTAATTACCCGAGCAACACACGATAAGACGTGACCGAGCTAACACACAAACACACGCGCACACACACGCCACACAGAGTACTGATGAGAGCAGCCATAGAGGTAGTGCGTACGCCACAGAGTCACCCCTAATTGAAACCCCCCCACCCCCAATTTTTGGTGGATATTATCAGTTTCAGTGTTACTTCCCTCCCCCCTCCATGAGCATATTTGCCGTCACACAAAAGCAGTATGTCACAATTAGCGGAATGTGAGTGTGATAATGAGGAGAAAAGGAAAAGATGAAAGGAACGAGAAGGGACACAGGAGGAACAAAAAAAAAAGAGGCCCATATCAAAGAATGGTCTAATTGAGGTAACGTAGCCTGCGCCATTTGCATGAGACAGTGCAGCTTCACTTGGCCGTGTCTAATGATGCTAATGTCTTAACAAATTAATTTTGCTAATTAGGCACGCCCAGTGGTGCTCACCAACAGATTAAGCAGATTAAACAAACAACTGCTGATTATCCCTTGGCGGCCTGAAAGGTGCATATCTCTGGGTGTGTTTTTTCCCGCTGACTTTTGACTTTGACACTCACGCGGTATAACTCAAACAGGGGGACAGATAGACTTCGAAATCTCTTGTTTCTGCACCGATTTTATTAGAGCTGTTTTTACAAAAATCGTCATCATCATTCTGAATGCCTGCACCAAATACAAACTCGGACCACATTCTCACTATTGAATAATTAGCTTCTCCACAGGGCGGACACAGGCCCCACCCTCCCCAACCGTCAAGCCACACCCACTTGCCAGTGCCCAAGTGGCGAGTGTGACAGCTGCTGCTCTCTTTGGTGCTGGTAAAATGAATAGATTATATGCGGTAATTAGGTGTGGAGCTGAATCAATGTACTCTGGGGCAAGACCTGAGGGGAGAGGCCTTGGGTCTCCATTTTTGACAACAACAAAAGATCACAAAAAGACCACAATGACGTAAAGAAAGCTAGACGATAAATGGCAGATACTTGGGATCATTGAGGAGGGCTGCTTAAAGAACTAAAGTACGATGTGCAGAAATATTAAGACTCAGGGAGTGTTAAAATAAATTCCACTTTTCCCTGAAGACTTTCTACTGCTGGAGTGTGTTTGCGGACATTTTTGCTCATTTATTCAAAAGGATATGTGAAGTCAGAGGTCACCAATGTTGCGCCCGAGAAGAGGCCTGGCTCACCATGTTCTAGTTCATCCCAAAGGTGTTCGAGCGGTTTCACACTTTACCACACTGCACATGCCCTTATAGACTTTGAGCCCTGAAACATAAGAAGAGCCTACCCAAACATTGCCACGAAGTTTGAGGCACAGAATTTGCCAAATTGTCTTGGTAAGATTTAGGGGAACTAAATAGTCAATTCGTCAGAAAAGAGATGGCCCGGTGGGTGGTGTCTGGTCGGTGCTGGATTTCACTTTCCTTTCTTTGGTCCTTCCTCGGGTCTCCTGACGGCGGTGTTCGGTTTAGGTGAACGGTATGGGATTTTTTAATAGGTTTTTGGTGAACTAATGAATACACACACACTCACACGCACGCACATACACTTACTCACCCACATAGAAAAAAAAAAGAAAAAGAAAAGGAGAGCAATGATGATGATATGTCAAATCGGTATAATTACCGAATGAACAATACTGAGCTCTTAAAAAAAGAAAAAGAAAAAAAAGAAGAAAAAAAAGAAAGAAAAAAAGAAAGAAAAACAAAGAAAGAAAAGAGATGCAACCAAATGTTATAAGGCATGGAAAAAGAGCAGTAACATGTCTGAGAACCCCTCTCTGTGATTTTATATGACATTGGCGTTATAAAGAAGGCAGATGGCACAAAAACACAAGAGCAGAAACACTTGATAAAAGTTGGTTGCTGAAGGGCAATGCTGAGCAGGAGGAGGCCGGAAAAGAGAGGAAGGGAGCGAGCGAGGGTAAGGACGCATATGGACTTTGGCGGTGTTGTACTCATCCCCAAGCCCTGAAATGCCCTCCAGTGTTGCATCTTCCTCAATTTTGGTGGCAGAGTGCTGGGTGACCCGCCTGTGATCTCCTCCATAATTAACATATGCTTGTTAGTCAAGGTTGGTTGAACGCTCGTCGACTCCCCTCAGACATTTCCGAGCAGTCTTTTCTTTTCGTCTGGTCACAAATAACGCTTATCAGCACCATCGGCTCAGCTAAAGCTGATCAAATTTACTCTACAAATGAGTCCAGAGCGTTTTAATGGGGTCATGAATATGAAGCACCCAATGTGCTTGTGTCGTATTTGTCCAATCTCACCCAACCTCATTTGGACATAATGAAGACATGAACCCACTTCTGATTATTCTCTCAATTTCCCGGGGTTCTTGACCTCTCTTTGAGAAGATAAATATAATCTGCGTAACTAAAATCAAGATAACAGAAGAGAATGAATGTGTATCTTTGGGGGGACTAAAAGAACCATTTTAATAATATTGTTCTCAGCCTTTTGACCAAAGCTCATTTAAACGGGGCAAAGGAAGTTAACGTGCTAATGTCCCTGTGTGATGCTAATAGAGGGTGGTATATATTAGACCACTCAATATGGATAATAGACCACCTGTTATAAAAGAAAACAACAAGAGAGTATCAAGCATCATGAAGTGATTTCATGTGGAATATTACAACTTCAGTAAGCTATCATATTTTCAACAGGAATGGAAATGAAGCATTTCAATCATTTTTTTTCTACTCAAGAGTAACATTAATAACTACATTTTAGCATCATGGCTGCCCCTGACCAAATTGGGGTGTTAAGTGAAGTTTTATCTGGCGCCTGCACCCGACCCCATATCTCCACATCACAAATGTAGTAGTAATGTAGTACTGCAATACTAAATTAAAATAATTTCAAACCGGAATGACATAAATAAATATTAAGTATAAGTTACATCAAGCTAAAATAAAAATACAAAACAAATCTAAACCAAACATGGTGAAGCAGCATTTGGCTGTTATGCTGCAGGCAAATCTAATAAATTGCTAATAGAAGTGAATTCAGCCCTATATATAAAAATGCTTTTAAAATCCAGGTTAAATACTACACATTTTAGTAATTTTAGCAAGGTGCTTTAGTTCTCTTTGCTTTGCCTTTGAATGTCTATCGCTGTGAGCGAAACGTTTGCATCTTGGTGGAAAGTCATCAATTTGTTTTTTATATGACAACTGTTGATACTTCTGATTGGCAAGCCACTTAAGCGCTCTTGTATCATTGATGAGCGGAGGCAAGTCTAAATGGGCTCAGCTTTTAAAAGATCCATAGATTTGGTTAATATATAAAACTAAAACTACTGTATCTATTAGTGTAAGCAAAATGATAGATTCACAAATGCTAGTCAGCGACTGTTAGCAGTAGCACAACAGTAACAATTTCATGAGTCATGTGATGGGCGGGACCACATAAGTAGCCTGTTGTCCTCTTCTAAACATAGCTCACCTGTAATGGGAGATTGTGATTTCCTAAGAATGGTGAAGATCTGTCGTGATCCATTGAAAATGTGAACACTGGCAGAGATTGATTAAAAAAAAAAAGGGGCTTCATATTAATATTTATCTGCTTTGAAATTCTTACAGGAAATGATCAACATGATCAGTGTTTTCACATAAATGAATTAATAACATTACTAAAGATTCATTTGAGAATCAAACTGGTAGGCCTTCATATAAATGGGTAGCCTACCCAAGAAGTAGCTGTGAGCTTCAAAACGGTTGGTAAATTAATAAGATTACTTTAACCGATTTATTGGCTAAAGTTTATAAGCGGTATAGAAAATGGATGGATGGATGAATATTATTTAGGTTAAAAAGATTCCAAATACACTAGTATATTAACCATGAAGAATTACAGCTGATAATGTGGAGCAGTTTTGCCTTAAACCTCCATTGGGCTGTGGTCAAATGCATTTTAGAACGATTGGGGTCCTGATGCCTCCATTCCGTATGTGGAGGTGTCTTTGCGACTTGCGCGTGTTGTTTGCACTCGCAGCATCTCCGTGACATCAAAGCGCTGTGCAAACTGAGCCCCTGGCAGCTCTTTAGAATCCCATCTCCCCTTTCTGTTTAAAGCAGGCAAGGGAGAAAAGACCCAACCTAATAAAAGAGGTGTTATTCAAAAGAAGAATAGACGACTCCGTGGTGTGTCGTGTTCACATCGGTTTGTGTGTGCATCTAGGAGCTGGAGGAGAGAAAGGAGATGGAAAAGAGAGGGGAAATGGGTGAAAGTACAGTAGATGATGGTGAAAGGGTGCGTGAAAGGCGTTTATTGTGAGCAAAAAAATGAAGGAAGACATGGTCACCTCATTCTTTTGATCTCTTCTCCTATGGTGAAGCAATTGTTTCAATGCTGCTGTTTTTCCTTATTTCTTGCATGCCTTAAGTTGCACTGTGTCATCCCAATTGCCTTATAATGGAGCAAGAGCAGCTTGCTGTGCTCGATAATTTTGGTTGCGGCCTGTCAAACCTTAGTAATCGGCATGGGAAAAAAATGGCTCCTGTGAATGCTTTGGTGTACATCATAATATCTTTTTTATTTTCATTTGTTTCAAACCCCAACAAGTGCATTTGTGCCGCATGCGTCTTCATTGTTTGCGTCTCCATTATGTGATACGTCTATATTTGTGCTATTTCCTTTTAATGGCTGAAAGGCAGTGAGTGAAAACGAGAGACAGAGGAAAGTAGTGAAGAGAGACACAACAGCTCCGTGCAATTGACGTTGTAAAATAAAATACTTTGTAAAAGGGAAATAAATGCCGCAGCCAGTGGAAGATTCATGCGCTCAAATAAACTGGGGCTTTTGAATTTTTAATTGGGGAGCCCTAATTATGGCCATCAGACAGTACTTCTAAACACACTCTCTGCACTTTCTCCCCATTGCTCTTTCCCCCAACCTCTTCAGTTTAGCTGCGGACGCAGGCTCAGTCCGCGTGTATTTTTCCATGCTATTAATATTTGATGAAAATGGGCTAGGCTGCATCAGCTGCTCATCGCCACTAAGAACATGGCCTCCATTATAAGCCCCGTGCTTCCTCCCAGCCGCGTGCATTAGCAAGATGACGGAATGCAAAGGCATGGGCGGGAGGTACGAATGCGCACCGCTGAAATTATGGGCGGTGTGTGCTAGCAAATGTTCATGCGCAGGAGCCGGCTCATCAACCATCCCTGTCGATTGGCGCTATTAAATGTTGAGAAACAGTTGGGTGTGAGCTATAATTGAGCTGACACTAATAATGAAAGCAGATACCGTCTGGAACCCGTGGCAATGCGCTACAGATACGGATGCCCCTAATAATTCAGTCGGCGGGCAGAATGGAAGAATATATTTGGTTCTTGCCCATGAAGAAGGGTACAAAGATTTAAAATGGTTGTAAAATGCAGAGGAGCTCCATCTTCCAAAGCTGCTGCTGGTCTGATACGCAGCCGGCACAAATCAGCAAGCCAAGAAGTGATAGAGACAGTCGTAGATTGCAGAACCATACAGGACATTGATCCTAACATTATTAAAGTTACATCGGACCACAGTTAGAAGAACAATGTGCAGGTGAGACTTGATTGAGGTAATTAGCCTCCAACGCTCGACTTCACTTCCCCCTCCTGCAACACGCACACACACTCACGTTTTGTTTCCACGTTTGCTCACTGGGGAATGGAGGAGGGCCATGTTAGGGATCGCGAGATCGTGTAAAGCCTTCGTCAAGGACCTCCATAATGATCAACTCAACCTTGTGACTCCTGTCTGAGAGCTTGCTCCCCCGGGGATGATATGAGAGTGTGTGTGGTGTGGAGTGTGTAAGGGGATTAACCCCATAATTTGAAGATGATGAGAAATAAAGAATGGATTATAGAGATTGTGGATTCGATTTGGAGACATTCACGTTGTAATTTTAAAATTGTGAATCTTGACCAAAATAAATCCTTTTGTAAAGAAATTTTAAATACAAATACACATTTATGTAAGAATTATGTGCACATTTTTGAAGACTACAATGCAGTTTAATATGCACACAGAATATCATAGCAGTCCCCAGCTAGCATGCAAGAAGGCAGTAGAGGGACGACACAAGCAATCTGGTTAATTAGAATCTTGCCTTTGAACTTCTTAAGGGAAAAGTAAAAAAAAAAATCTGGGTCTATTCGAATTGTGAGAAGACATACTTGACTCATGCCAATCACAATTTATTTTTACACTGCTATTAGCTATGATGATGAAAATAAAAAGAAAAATTAAAATGAAATAAAAATTAAAATTTAAATTAAAATTTAAATTTAAATAAATTATATATATATATATATATATATATATATAAATAAAAAAACATGTCTTTGGTCTCTTGCAGATAAGCAAACAGTAGGAGGGGCATAGCTCAGGTGGTAGTGTGGCAGTCTCCCAAGCTGAAGGTCGTGAGTTTGTTCCTCAACAATTGAGTGACTTTTATTTTTGTTTTTACATTTTTTATTTTACTCTTTTCCTAGTAAAAATCTTAGCCTACCGGTACTCTAAAACTGAGTGTATTTGGTCCCACTCTAAATAGAGTTAAATTTACTCTAAATAGAGTCAAATTTACTCTAAATAGAGTCACATTTACTCTAAATAGAGTGAAATTTACTCTACACAATTTACTTTGTAAAAAATGTTCCTGAATGAAGTAGTATATATTATTGTTTCGTATTATTTATCTAGCTTCTCTCACAGCTAACAGCCTCTTTGCTAACCGACGTTTACACGTGAAGTCAAACAGCTGTTTTTCTGACATTCCTTTTTACAAATGTTAACTTAAACTGACTTCCATAAGATCGCATAAAAATGACATCTGTAATAACAGTTGCAACAAATTACACAAATAAAAAATTAGCGAACCAGAAACTGAATTAAAAAATGAATCTGAAACATATGAATTCAATGCAACCTCTTAAACACGAACAGATGCTAAGATGCTGAGAAAGTTCCACATCCACATATACGCATTTATGAGGAAGTAAAGTAAGTCTATTAGAAGAGCAGTCTTGGCTACATAGCAATTTCATCAACTTATTCTTTAGGATGTTACATATTTTATAAAATAATGAAATATCCACATCAATAACAAATTATTATCAGTCTGTGTCTGTTCCGGAGAAAGAAGCAAGCCCACATGGAGTGATGCTGGGTTAACAAGCAGGATATTAATTAAATGGAATTACGTGATGATACTTTCCCCTTGTAAATTTAAACTAAATCTTGTATGATCAGGATGACAATATATTTAAAAACACGTTTTTCCACAAGAAGTCTCACAGTTTCAGTTTTTGCCATCACCATCCAACTCATCGGGTCCAGATCATAAATGCTCCAAAAACATGAAATGACTGATAGGCAAGTTCCACTTGAAGAGGCCAAAAAGGGTAAGTCTGTGTTGAAGCAGAGTGGTGATACCAAATGCAAAGAGACGGGGGTAAGTAGAGTAGAAAGCACCTGTCATCTCTGGCTCTCGGCCTACTTGATCAGCATCAAATTTTAATTTCTCTCTCCGAGTTGTGCACTGAAAGGTTGTTACGCTCTCGGTGCTGAGTTTGTTAGTTATAAAGCTAATGCAAGGCAGGGAACGTGTTATGAAATGTGCAAAGTATAAAACCAGATGGTGACAGAAAGACAGAAGAGGATGTAAAATAAACGTCTTACATTTAAACTTAACACCATACATTGCAATATATTATTGATGACCGCACATGCTATTGAAATGAATTGTACATTTGTGAATACAATATCCATCTGTTACATACTAATGGAGCCCAACTTCATTAAAATGAATCCCCAACCTTCATTGAATTATAGTCTATTGAGTTAAACATGTACAAATAAAAATCCTACCGAGGGAAATATATAACACAATTACTTCAAAGGCTTTCCCAAAAGCACAGCACCAAACTACATGAATACGGGACCCAAAACAACTCTAAACGGTTGCAGTCTCAACATGGTGGCTGTAATATTTCTTAATTGGACCACGGAAATCACACGGGCCTTTTGTTGAGCTACACATGAGCAGCAAGGCTCTCTCCTCTGCCGACTCCTCATTTGCATATTCATTGAGATATCAATTATTTATCCCTTAGCACAATGACTGGCTGCATTACCATGTGACTCCATGCAGTATACCATACCAGCATAGGCAATTGACTGAATAATACATAGGTTATGTGAGATAAATCAGTGGGAAATAATAAGAAATAACAATGATGGGAAAGTGGGTGATGATGAATCCAAAGATAAAAAAAAAATGCGAAAAACAGAATCCGCCCTTTTAATTTAATAAAATATTTTGTTCATTTTGAAATAGACATGTCTCAACATGTTATTCATTTCATTACATTATAATAAAACACAAGTAATTTTGTTTAATTAATATATATATATATATATTTTCTTCTCAGAGTATACACTATGGAGTACTACCTTTTGCACACACACACGCACGCACACACTTTTCTTAAATAATTTCTCTCCTCGCATTTAGTGCAGGAATCTGAACACATGCAAAGATAAGAATGAAATGCAATATTCCGAAAGCTCTCATTCAATAATGTCATTACCCCTGAGACACATTCCTGTTTCCATGCTTGTGCCCGTGTGAGCTGTTTTGCTCACCCTATATTATTATT
Organism: Leptonotus elevatus; assembly: GCF_054856555.1. Lineage (NCBI taxonomy): Eukaryota > Metazoa > Chordata > Actinopteri > Syngnathiformes > Syngnathidae > Leptonotus > Leptonotus elevatus. The sequence goes on along the minus strand of NC_141241.1, from coordinate 6,854,952 downwards.
ATTACTATTACTATTATTACTGCAGGACAAAAAAAAAAAGAGATGACTAATCAAAATCTTAATTTCAGCATTGCAGAGCTGCAACTCAACCAGCTCTGACCTGAGAGGAAAAAAAACATGGCCTCACCAGCCGGATAATACTCATTCGCCTTCGAGCCAGCTCCAACACACACACACACACACACACACACGCGTACACACGCACACGCGCGCACACATGCACGCACGCACGCGCGTTATAACCACACAACGCTCACAGCTCTCCCCCATATCCGCGTGAACAATCGCCCGTTGCCTTAGCACAGAATAGATGACCGCACTTACTTTAAATGTCCCGTGAAGGAAAGTTTTCACTTTTTTTCTTCTCTCCCGCGCCTCCCTCAGACCAGACCTTAGAGTCGAGCCCAGAGAAATTGCAGCCGCCATATGCTCCCAGCTGTTACCTTCTCTTATCAAAGAGCTCGCGCTAAAAAGCGTCTCGCTGCCCTTCATTTTATACATTTTGCCCCCGTATGGTCTCCCACCTTGCACGGATGCAGACTGTGCTCTCTGCATCTGGTTGCACAAGCACAATCAATATGGAAGGAGAGAGCTATTTTATGATTGGAGAAGTTGTTGTGTTTTTGGTGGTGAAATTCATTATTTAGTATCTGAACCTTCAGCAATTCAGTATCATTTATTCATAAAGTCCCTTTTTGCCAGGAGGAAATGGATACAGCTGCAGCAGTCGAGAGAGAGAGGGAGAGAGAGAGAGAGAAGGGTGGGTAGAGAAGGGGTGAGGGGGAGTAAAGAGAGAGAATGAGGGAGGAGGATGAAGAGAAAGTGTGTCTGTGTTTGTGTGTGTGTGTGTGGCATAGGGAGGGGGGGGGGGGATGCAGGCGGGGTAAAGTAGACGGATTGATGATATTGATCAGGCACCTCCTGAAATAAAGGCATCGGGGGCTTTAGTTTTTCCAAGCTGCTGCGATTGACAGATGAAGAGGCGAGATGGCTGCGAGGAGGAGAAGGCCTTGAACGCCACGCGCCGGCGCCGGGATGAAAGAAGCTCTTCTGACAAGCTCAAGCAGGCAACCGGGCTCAAGCACACTACACAAGCACAGGGACGGGATTGCGAGGAATCACTCCAAATGGTGTTTGTTTACGTTGCAAAAGCGGAGGAGAACGAGAGCAGAGAAAGGGGAGAGTTGTTAAGTGAGAGAGCGAAAAAGTGAGAGAAACAGCTTGCTTTGTAAATGTGCCCTTCTGAAGCTGCAGCAATGGACCCTACAAGTGCTGACTGATACTGCTGCTGCTCCTCCCTTTGAAATAGAAAAGAAGCCCATGCAGCTGCATAAAGACGCCACTTGAAAATGCCAGTGCCTCTTATGAAAAGTGCTCTGCGCATAGTTAGAAAAAAAAGAAAGAAAAGGAAATCATTTACGGCGCAGTGTTTTTGTCGGTGCTTTTTTTGATGACAAGCACATCACTCTGTAGCCACAGAAAAAAAGTGGAACATATTCAGCTCTTTAAAGTTGATGTTTTTAGTGTTTAAATAAAAACAGTGGGGAAACAATTGGAGGTCTACAAGTGCAGCACTAGTAACACATATAACAGAAATCCTTCTCAGTCAGGTGCACCTGTAGCTCCCGTTGGCCTTTAACATCCACACTGTGATTGGCTGCCTTGGCTTCCTGTTGTGTGCGTGTGCGTACAGAGAGAGCAATTAATTATGAAAGCCATATCTGGAAGCAACACAAAAGCCTCGTTTCCACCGACGGTATCTACTTTACTCTACTCTACTCTGCTCTGCTCTTCTTGGCACTACACCAAAGAGCATTGCGTCTCCACTGCCATGGCCACCACCCGGGACACCCTCCTCAACTCGCCAGTGATGTCATGCTAAAGCGGCCGCAGCTGGCGTGCACTGCGCACACAGGCAAAAACAATGGAGAGCGCGTACCCGGTGCTTGGTTTGTGCCTGTTTATTTCAGCCAGAAGACATCGAATGAATATTGTAGCAATCAGAAGACTGCATTTAATGATGTTAAAAAGGTTGGCACCTCCTCAAAAGTCCAAGCATTAATCAGTTTGACATTGATGCGACATGTCTCGAACCAATCATTGGCCTCCAAAATAATTACGTCACACTTTGGAACTGGGCTAATTTTTTTTTTTAGAACCGCATAGGGGCAATACCAGAAAAAGCGAGTAGAGTAGAGCCGGGTAGAATTGTTGGTGGAGACGGGGCTTTTGCAGAGTAGAGTAGAGTAGAGTAGAGTAGAGTAGAGTAGAGTAGAGTAGAATAGAGTAGAGGAGATACCGGCGGTGCAAACGAGGCTTAAGACAATTGTCTGTAATATGACTATTATAGAATAATACAATTGCATTAACTATGATTGTTTCATTATGTCTGCTGCATAGGTTCTGATCCTGGTTTTGCAACAGTGCTGCTCTCCAATGGTTAAAAGTCTCTGTATTATTTTAGCATTTGTGTCTACTATGAAACATTTACTGGCCTTATTTATTCATCCTCTGCCATAAATCGCGCCAAGGTCTGCAGTGTCTTCCGCTGGTGATGACACCGTATGAAGTCCTGACACAAATGCCAAAACCTTAACTCAGACACATTTTATGTTCCAAAGGGCCATAAAGCAAAGGGAAAGTGCAATAATGTTAACAAAGTAAAGTCGAGTTTTTGCAGGAGCTGTCAGTGTTCACATGAGTGAGAATGAAGAACAACAGAAGATGACCAAAAAAGAAGTCAACTGGAGCAAAATCGTCACAGGCAATATTCTGCAATATTATGGAAAATACTCCCGGTGTGCCGAACCCAGCCTTAAAATGACTCCACGGGTAGATCATCACATGCCTGTTCCATCACCTCCAATAGATTTGCTCTGGTGTAAGGCTCTTGGTCTCTCCAACAAGTCCCGTGGACCTTCCATCACTGGAAACGTGTGTTCAATTATGGATTGTTGTGTTGGAAAGATGAACAACTGTGTTGGACTTGTGTTCATATTCTACTGCCAGTGTTAAAGTATTTATTTGTATTTTTTTTTTTACAAGCACGAGGGTGAGAGGTATTGTTTTTAATATCTATATTTGTTGATTAGTAGCGTCATACACAAATGTATACTTCAAAAGAGATTTACAAAGCAAATCTTTCTTTCTTTCTATCAACAGTTTCCTTTTAACTAATATAGACAGACACAAAAAAAAAAAGAAGTAAATAATAGCGTTTATTGTTTTTCCACTTCTCTTAGAGGAACTTATTTTTTCTTTCTCTCTCAACAAGTTTGGTCAACTGATGAGGCCCATCAACAAATTGAAGTTTATGTCATTGACTTGTAGGGGTGTTTTTTCTTTACTTGTATTGTAATTTTAAGCATTTACAGTATATTGCATCAAGACTTGGCACTGTACAGTCTGTTGCTGCAGGAACTAAAATTGGCCTTAATTTGGTGGGTCAATAAATAAATACGGCACTCTAAGATTATTTTTTTTTTACTTTTGTTAACAGTTCAACTTTTACAGAGGTCTGAGCTCTCCCGGATGCAATTCTCTTTTAGTTTGTAGCATTTGTTCAAAAGAATGTTGGATCCATCAATGGTATTATTGAACAAAGCAATAATACCAATCATTTTTCAGTCTGTCTTGCACTTTGATGCCGCGGTTCAACGGCTTTGATGTGATGGACGCATACGTGAATTGACTTTTAGGTTTTTTTCACAAGTAGCAGCATATCTCACAAGATAGTTTAAAACAATTATTTTAAAAACCAACGTGAGATCTGCAAATTGTTTATGTGTGCGCTATTGGTCATTTCAAAATGTCTCTGCCTGCGACAAAATATGTTCTTACGTCACCCATGCTAGAAAAGATTGCATCATGGCATCATTCACCTCATGAGGCTGAGATGATTTTGTGAGTCTCCATCAGAAGTGAAGGCTTCCTGTCACATACACTTTCCCAACTTGGGCTTGTCTAATAAGTCAGCAGTAGCTGCAGCGAGACATAAAGCTCTGCAGGACATCCATTTCTTTTCCTCCCAAACTTTGGCAAAGAATGTGTTGAAGTTGCAACTCTTGAGCAGGCGGTGTTGATAGGATGCAGAGAGGGCACGCGGCTACATAAGGGAAGACAACTTTGAAGTTTCCCCTTTGATAGGAAGACATTCACACTGGGGATCCTTTTCTGGTCGGGATTGACTGGCAACTCCACACTCACTCATGTCAGCTGTCAATCAAAGTGTCAGAGCCTCCGTCAGTGCGCATGCTTAGCAGCGCAGGGGCCACCAATGGCCAACTACATTAAAGCTCTCCCTTCTCCTTCATTACCGGAGGGACGTGGCAGCTCCACGGCGACAAAACCCCTGTGAATACACTTTCTGTTGTACCTGCAGCCCCAATGTGATAAAATTAGGGCTTGATTCCGTACAAATCAAATGATGATGGTGCGACAATGCATGTCTGACATGTTAGCACCCGCGACTAGCCAATCCTCTGCCACTCAGAGTGCGCTAATTGATTCCCAGCTCCCTTTGGGGAACGCGGCACCGCTCATTTGTATGGCCGTGTTGCTCATATCTTGAAAATCAGCAATTTCGGCAAGTGAAAACATTCTTGTTGTTATCTGCGTGCAAACTTTGATCACAAGCCACATTTGCTATAGGACCTTCTCCTCCTCTGTGAGTGTTTGTGTATTTTTGGTTGACATTAATTGATGCTGAAAAGTATTTTCATGTCTGATTTCTGTGAATGTATGTGTGTGTGTGTGTTTTGCGGCTGTGTGTATTTGTAGCTCGTGCCAAATCGCTGCCTTCTTTCTGAAGCCTCGTTGAAAAATTTATGAGGTGTTGATCCATTGTGTTTGTGTGAGCACATCCTGTTGTGTATGTGTTAGTGTACTTCAAAGTTAAAGTGTGCATGTTAACCTTTACTTTTCTACACACAAAACAATCAATGTAGCATGACACGTAGTTCACTGGCTGCCTATTTGTCATTGCGCACATTTTTTAGGTACACCGCTCAAGTAAATGTGCAACAAAGGCAAAGTTTGCTATCAAATATCGCTTCCTGTTTCTCCCTCAAATACATTCATGCACTAATCGGCTTGGGGGTCTGCTACCTGTTTCTTCTTCTTATTATTTTTTAAATATTCATTAATTTTTTAATTGTGTGGCACATTTTGTCCATTTAAATAGCCCGCGACTTACTGTATCATGCTTAGTAGAAATTATAATCTATTGTAACTCAAACATTCAAAAAATTAGAACTGGGCTAAAATAAAGAGTAAGTGAGGGTTTTTCGACACACTCTCTGACCTACTGTGTCCAAAAACTGTGCAGAGAGCACTGGTGATAGCAATGAGTGTGCTTCATTGAGGATTGGGTCTTTCTGATGCATTCGGCCACAGATCTGTGCTAGTATTCCCAGTGAGACTGATTATCCTGGCCTGTCACAGACACGGAGGATAATTACAGGGTCTCCCTTAGGTCACTGTGCTCTCCAATCCCCATGAATGGAAATACACTGCTGAGCGACACACCAAAAAGGCCACGCAGGGAGCAACTGCACACTGTCTTTTTTATTTTATTTTATACATTTCACCCTCATATTGAGTTCTTATTTTCCCAGGGATATCACCTGAAGATCACATTTCTGTAAACAATCAATTTTTTGCCCTTGTTTGCTTTAATAGCTCGCGTTTAGATGTGTTGACGCTCTACTTGGTCAGCTCTAACCCTCCCCCTTGTGGCGTGATGATAAATTACACATTGTGGACAACAAGTCCGTTGTGAAGCACATACTAATTTTCAACTCTGTTCCTTGGATGGAATTAGGATTAACGTTGGTGTCCTATTAAGGGCTATAGTGGAGGATAAATAAGGAGACATCCTCTTAACCCAGAGTCTGTGTGGAAACAGACTACAAGACACCCCAAGGCCCAAAGTTGTGAATGTCAGCTGCAGTTACAGGTGACCAAAGATTAAATTAGTTAAAAATAATAATACAATTTAAAAAAGACCAATATCGATGTGCATGTATCGAAAGTGTATTGCTGGCATCATATTTTGCCAACACTGAGTAAGGAAACTAAAAAGTAGCAAACATTAATATCATGTAGCAGAGGAGAGGAGGGACATGTAGGTAATATTGCATTTATTAAGACGATTAAAGTTAAGAACTGATGTGGCATTTATGACATTCATTAAAAATAAATAAAACAATGGGTTGTTCTTTTGCCAAACCTCTAAGAAAGCATTTAAGGATGACTTCAGAGGCCAAGTATGCAACATCCCACCCAGCCAGGCAGACCCTCACCTCCCCACTGTGTGTGTTGACTGCTTAATTATTGATGCTTATGTATTGCTGATTTTGGTCTTTGTGTTGTCCCCTGTGCATGCTCTTGTAAGGAGAATGGAGGTATTTATCTAACTCAGAAAGTGGGCCTCTATTCCTCATCCTGTCCACACATCCCAATGGATATGACCTCAGCACTGCCGCAACCAGAGGACGTTCTCGCACACCCAAACAGGGTATTCGTTTTCATTCATCACTAAAATGATACAAAGGGCAGTCGTTTAGGGCTACAATTTGGTCTGGAATTACAAAGGGATCAGCATTTTGAGAAAATGAATAATCAGTCATTCAACTTTTTTCTCCTGTTCATATATTCTTTTCATATTGAGGAATGCAATATCAATTTCATAACCACATTTGGAAAAACATTACATATGTGTACACGTGATAAGCTTTAGATACATTTTCTATTTTTGTGTAGTTGTTGATATCAACAACAGCCATCACACCAATAAGAATTCTTCAAAAATATATTTCATACTTATCCAGGGTTAATAATGGCAGAGAACAGGTACCCCAAGCATAGAATATTTCTGAGTCTTGCAGAAATACAATGGCGCCCTCTTCTGGTCGACCATCTTCATTGCTGTACTGACATTCCCCTTGCCTGTAAAATATAGAAAAGCTATTGCGCAAGGGGTTGTGTAAATATTAATTATTCAATGATATTATGCGTGTGATTACTCTACTGTATATTTAAGCTATATGTTATGTATTTTATTTTGTATACACAGCACGTGCATAGCTAACAATGGGGTGTACAGTCAACTATACAGCTAAAAACATTTTTGTGGAGTTGAACTTATTTGCTCAGTAAAGTAAAGTGTATATGTGTATTTTGAAAACCTAATTGCAGCAATTGAAAAGCAGTATACCGTAAAAGATGGTAAAACAATTGTCAGTCACGTTTTACAATTACTCAATATTCTTCAAGATCAGTCAGAGGAGGATTTAATCGGAGCACTCTTGTTTCCCAAACAGATGATACATCTTATGAGTTTGCTGCTGCCTGTTTCAGAGCAGCTTAATAGAGCGTATCAAACTGATTTGGTTGCACAAGCTGTAACGCTTTCAAGGTGGAGGACCTCCAAAAACAATATTAGCAGTATTGACATCTTTGAAGTGTGGCAAAGGTCTCATCCCAGAGGCTTCCAGACTAATGGGGAAATATTGAGTGTTGCCAGAACAGAAGATTTCTCCTAAATTGTCCATTATGTCCCTTGGACAAGCACTTCCATCAGAGATGAATGTATCGTACATATGTAGATGGCCGGTAGGGAACGTGATCAATTTTGATGCAATAAAAGGGGTGATAACTCAAAGTATGTCACAATCCCCGAGCATTAGCTTTTGGATATCGGAAGGAAAACTATTTAAATAAGATCTTAGTTCCATTTCCTCCCTTACGACTCCTCTTACGGTTGTCTGCGAGATTTGATCAATGCAACCCTTTTGATCCTTCCCCTGCATTATTGTACACTTAAAATCTTTTATGTCTCAATCACTTCCATGCTTTCTCCTCTTCAATCCCATTTCCAATCATCCATTATCACAGTCCACCAGATGAAAAAAAACAAAAAAAATTAACAAAACAACATATGGATGCAGGACAGCATCTGCCAGCCTGCACTTTGTAACCCACTGAACATACTTTACATGTTTGACTGGATGAACGAACTGGCAGGACGTGAGAGACAGCGAGGTAATTGGGGAGCTGCTTTCAGTTCTCTGATGCATAACTAAGACAACAGCATGCAACACTTCTTTTTAGCCCAGGGCTCTATCAGACCGCCCTATCTCTCCTCTCCATCCAGCCGTGTTGGGTCTGCATGCCGGTCATGCCAGCCAGCGGATGCCGCTGTAGCTGATGATAACGGATTGTTTTGTTGCAGGGTTTCCATCCCTCTTTGGCCACTGTACTGTACTGCTTTTCAACTCAGTGGTTGCTTTTGTTGGGTAGGATGAGCCAGAGAGAGAATCAACAAATTTGAAGCTGTACAAAGATTCAAAGCATTTAGGGGGGATTTTGACATTTCAGTGTTTTCACACTTGCAACCTGACAGTTTCAACCTTCTAAGTATGCAAAGCCTCATCATGTTATCCACGTTTTGACCCAAGCAGTTTTGGTGTGTTTTTAACAAGGTTGAAATTTCTCTGTGATGAAAGCTCATCAGAAAGATTTATTCAGGATACATTTCAGTCTAGGAGAAAATTATTCATATGTCATTGAAAAGGAGACTGCTTCTGTTAGCTAAATGGTATTTTTATTTATTTGTATTTGTTTTTATAAAGCTGTAGTTGCTGACAAAAAAACAACAACATTTGTAAATAAATAAACGTGTACACCCATTTTACTTTTCAGAAGATGATGCAAGTTAAACTTTATTTTTCCTCGCAACTTCTTGTTATCTTTCCCGTCATAATTTGTATCTGTAATGTGGGGCTGCGGGATTTTGGCCAAGATGATAATCAAGATTATTTTGATCAATATTGTAATCACGATTTTGAATCATGATTATTCATCATGTTAGGGTATTTCTAATGCACTACTTTTCAACAATGAAAAATAAAATATATAAAATAAAATAAAACATTTACCAAGAGCTGAATAAATATTGCATTATTTTGTTTTAGGTCACTAGTTCAAACAATGGATGTTAATCCCTTTCGAGGCACTACAGCTCCTTAATATGATGCTCCTCATCTCCAATTTTGATTGTACTTTCTTCTCTTGACATGATTTTTCTCATCAGTCCACCCAAATGACTTTAGGCTCCGCATTTGCTAGGCTTCCTGATTTGTTTTAGTTATCTTTCTTAAGAAAGCTTTAGCCATGCGTTTGCCACATGGTGGCTGGCTGACCACTGGTTGAGAAAATGCTTGAAGAATGCACACAGAAAACCCACCGAGCACGGGGTTAATACGTAAACACACTAAGGAAGGCCAAAGACCAGATTTAAACCCCCACCCTCAGAGCTGTGCTAAATGGCAGATGTGCTAAATGTTCTTCCACTGCGCCTCAGTAACATAAATGCTCCTCAGTTCCCGAAAAACAATGAAGAGAAGTAAAAAGTTGTGGAATAAAATCCAAAGCAATTTAGCGCTGACTCACAGTCTTTAAAATAATTCAAGTAATTGCTAGACTTTTGGTGACTCAGTGTTCTTATTCCTCATTGTAGCCCACTGTCATATTATTCTGCCTTTTTCCAACTGAGCCGCATGCTGAGACCTCGCTACCCATGTCTGTGACCTTTACAAATGTTGTCCTTTGTGCTCTTATTTGTAATCTGACCTTATTAAAATCTATTTCATGAAATATGCTCACAGGTAAAAGTCAATTTCTTATTTGAATATGATAGCAGTGCCATTCCTCAAATGGTAACAAGTGCATGGATGGAGAAATACAGGACAGAAACAAGTGTACACACAGACACAACGCAATGGAGAAAGAGCAAGACAGGCGTGAGAGAAATGGAGAAAAATGTGGACTTGTGAAACAATTCAAGCAGACAATTTGACTTTCCATCTGTGTGTGTGTGCGTGTGACCGAGTGGCACATCTTTTGGCCATAGCAGCTACCCAGTGCTGCCTTGACAACCTGTGATATGCTAAACCACCCTTGCAGGACGGAGACACCATGCATAACGATACAAAAGCATCGAGTAGCAAATGAGGTAAACAAAGGTAAAAGGACATTTTTAGCATTGGTTGCTATGCATTCCATGCATTAAAACTCTTGCCACTCACAGATAACAATGAACACAACATGGCGACAAACACAAAGACACATCGTTAACCCTATAAAGCCAAACGTTTCATATGAAATACAAGACATTTTGAGCCCTCTATTTTATGAATATATATATATTTTTCCTATTAAAACCCTGACGTTTATGATCTGACACATGCATTCGAGGGCAGTATCACCCAGCTTAATTGAGAAAAGGAGAGACACCCACACTTATTAATAGTGGGACATGTTCTTTTTGATGTTTGGAAATACTGATGTTTATTATAATATTTCTGACAGTTATAAATGTACGAATTTAAAGCATTGTGACCGGATGTATCAAATATGACACAAATCAAAAGTCATATGCGTAAAAAAAAAATGTGTTCAAAGGGAACAATGAATACTCTATTTACAAAGATGTTTATGGAAGCACTTTCTGCTGATCATAGACAGGCGCCCGTGAGCTCAGTGTAAAAACGGACACATCTTCATTTTTGCGCCAGGGAAATTTCTGACTGCACCCGTCTACGAAAATGCCAAAAGAAAGAAAACTCCACCCACTTTGTGCTGGACTTGTCCTCGGCAATAAAATAGGGCCCTCAATTGTCTGTCTGTAAACATGGGTGTGAATGCCTCGTCTATACCAGCCTTGAGATTGACTGTCAACTCGTCCCAGGTGTACCACACACCTCCTGCCCAAAGTCAGAAGGGATAGACTCAAGCTCACTTGTGACCTTAATAAGGCGCTATGAGATAATGAAAGGATGTTGGGCATCTTTGAGCTGCCACTTCCATTTTAAAATGGACTCCCTGCACTGTGTTCTCCTCGTATGTTCATCGTGACCTTGTCCTCATCTTTCTCTTCATTCAAATTAACATAATGGAGAGACTCTTCTCATTCTCCGTTCCGTACAATCCTTGTCTTGCATTTTCTTGTCTGCGTGAGGCCCCCTCCTGAGCATTAAAGGCTGCCTTCCGCCACTGGTTTATACGGATTATTTGGGGTATCAGCACAAGCTTTGATGTGAACCCATCTTTTGTGAATGAGCTTTCCAATCAGCATCCCTCCCATTTACCCCATTTCCTGCTGCCTTTTTTGCCTGTCTGTGCTCTGTGAGGCTGAGCTGCTCCTTTATTCCTTGTTTGCCGCCTTGGTGGACTGATTTCACTGAGGGCAAAGTATAGCGCATCTGTGCTCCGACACATTGGTGTCGAGTGGGAGCTTAGCAGGGTTCAGTCTTTGTACAGCTGCAGTGGAGATCTGGGCTGAACTTGGCAAACTGTATTTGTCCAAAGTACCTCAAAGTAAAGTAAATTATGTAGAGTAAATTTGACTCTATTTAGATAGGGACCAAATAGATTCACTTTTAGAGTAGGCTAAGATTTACACTAGGAAGAGAGTAAAATAAAAAAAAATGGGGGGGGGGAGTCACTCAAAGATTGAGGAACAAAGTCACAACCTTCAGCTTGGGAGACACACTACCACCTGAGCTATGACCCTTCTACTGTTTGCTTATCTCCAAGAGACCAAAAACATCGTTTTTGGTCTTGGAGTTAGGAAGATTCCAGCTGGCATGAGTGATATACTAACACACAGCAGGACCTGCGTGGCTCAGGGAGTAGATCGGCTGTCTCCCAATTTGAAGGTTGTGAGTGAGTGAGTTCCTCCACCCTTGAGTGAGTTTTATTTATTTATTTCTCAATTTTTTATTTTACTCTCTTCCAAGTGTAAATATTACTCTAAAACTGAGTCCATTTGGCCCCACTCTAAATAGAATAAAATTTACTCTAGACAATTTACTGTGTTGCTGGGGAGCTAACATGTATGCAATGAAGGGGCATACGGCAATTTTTTTCCTCCCTCCCTCCTCTTGGGAATCGAACCACAACTTCATAAACCTCGAGACCACAAACACTACGAATGCTTCAATGTCACTAAAAGGTTTCATATTTTAAGACTAATAAGTACACGTTCATTTAAGTTTGGTATTTTCAACTCTGGTCGTGTTAATTTAACACGTTCATTATTTAATATTAAAACTTTGACTGTTAATGAAAGCAACTTGTTATGAGTGTTAAGAAATAGACTTTATGATGTAATATTTTCATAGTACACACTAGTGCAATGTAAAATCAACAATAACCAATGTAAAAATTGTATTGCTTTTAGAGTTGTTTTTACTGCATATTAGTGTTAAAATAATTAACACTTTAAAAAGTGTTGTTTTAACTATATTTAGAGTGGACCAATAGATATACTTTTAAAGTGTTAAATATAACTCTGTAGGTGTTGAACTGCAGATTTTGCTGTGTATACCCTAAATTGTTCATCTTGATAATAAACTCATGATATGTTGTGTAATTAAAACACATTCCATATTTAGTTTGAAATGTTTCTTTATACCTAAAACATGCCTCTTTCATTTTTCCCCTGGTCTCCATAAAGATACAGAAAAAAATGTGATATGCGAAAATGTGATTTTTTATTGAAAAATGACAATATTTAGCTGTTTTTGTAATTTCTCTCTGTTGAATATCAACGGCACAATAATACTGATAGTACAATCTGTGCAACAGCAAATTGGAGGATGTCTTCTCCACTTCATTCCGCCCCTATAAGGTCTCTGTGCTATAATTAAAGTACAAAAAAAAACATTAGATGCCCCTCTTCCTCTTTACACAAGAGGAAAACCTCAGTGCGGCTTTCAAGAGGGATCAAGGCAGAATTAACAAACTTTCATTTCATCCTTGTTCATTATATGAATTAAAAATAGATCTGACCATGCTGGACTGTTAATGACAACAGGGCGGGCAACTTATTATTTTTTCCCCCCTTTTATCCAATCATGCCCCTGCAGGAGAGCAGACATAAAAATGGATGACTCTTTTGAGCATTTGATGGTTAATCCTATCAAGGATGTCGTCGTCGTCTTCCAATGCAATTAGAAAGTCCAGCTCAAATTCCTTTTGGTGGCTTGAAAAATGTTCTTGCCTCTCTTGCGTACGCAAAGCCAGACTGTATCATAGTCGGCTTAATTTAATTTCCCCATTTGCTGTGGGAATTATTCATTCAAAGGAGATCAATTGACTTTAATATTAAGCCGTTATTAACCTAAAAGTACCTTAGGTATATATGATTAAATTATGATCTCCTCTCTGAAGTAATTGTGGAGTTGATGTCTTGATGTAAAATAAGACTTTTATCCTGGTAGTAAGCTTGGTCAGCCAATCGGGTTCTATGTGTTGCTTTCCTGTCTACATCATTTCATGTCGGAAAACTATTATTGTACGTTCTAAGTCTACTGACTTCACTGAATTTGACAGACAACTACTGACATAGCGGTAAAAATAAAATGTGATTTCACATTGAAGTCGTTAAAGGGACATGTTATGGAAAACTAACATATACTTTTTAATATTATACGAACAGTTGTTGTTCTCTGGAGTGCCTGAGGAATCGTATGGAAGGAACGAAAATATTGGCGGTGAGCAGTGGCTGCATTTGCACGAGACAGGCAAAGTTTAAAACACGTAGACACTAGTTTCAATATGGGAGCATGGAACTGCCAATGTGGAGTAAACGTTTTTAACTGGCTATGTTCGAACCTAATTAAATGCATTTGAACATAATTGCAAACACGTTCAAACATACTCACAAATGTTTGAACGTACTTGTAGGCTAAATGCTACAAACATAGCATATTTGGCCCATATTATATCAAAACATTCGAAAATTAAGTCAAATTATTTTTATTCATACATTTTCCCATAATGCAATGGGGTACTGACTTGTGCATGCCATGTTTGTAGCATTTAGCCAACAAGTGTGAGTATGTTCGAACATATTTGCAAGTATCTTTGAAAATACGTATTTAAATACGTTTTAACGTATTTGCAAATACATTAGAATGTAGTCGCCAGTCAAAAATGTCCACGTTGGCAGTTTCGCACTTCCTGTAATTCAGAGACACGACAAAAATAAGGTGAAAAGTATATTTAATTCTTGAACCAAGTGTATCACTGACATTTTATTGAGACACCTGGGAATTGTTTTTGTGGAGCGGAAAATACATAAGTGTTCACGTGTATAAAGATCTTTCAAATGTTTAGACCTAATAAGCATTTGTATACTGTATACTAGTGACTCATTGGGCAACGTGAGAGCTGGAGGCAAATTTTACCACAACATGTTATGTAGGATTATGTTGTTTATTCCAACCAGGTAATTCCAATTCAGACCACACAAGCAATATTTTGCTGTGAAGTTTATGTTTACCCTGCCCAACATCTTTCATTTTGCTTCATACTTTGCAAACAACACAATGCTGAACCAAGAGAGGACACCATCTTTAAAATATATTTTATTAGTTTTGTCCAAGCCATTGTTGATACTGACCCCCCCGGCTCCTAATAAAATCCCACTCTGTCCACCACCTCACCTTGTGTTTTGACAGGTGTCACTGTCTAACTTCCGTCAAGCTAATAAGCTGTGAAGCCATTTTAAATGACATCCTTCATTCCATGTGGAAACATTCTTGCTTGACGAGGGGCCACTTCAGAAAGGTGACAACGGCCTGAGAGAACGAGTTGTCATCGCATTGTTTAAGCGCCGTAACAATGACAGCGTGGCTACGCTGGTTGCCATTTCGGCCCAAAATGAACACCTGCAGCGCACCCTTGGCAGCGGATTTATATATTGTTTTCCACATCCGCACAGAAAAGTTGTATGTATAAGCCCAATATCAGCTTGTGGCACAATGGTGTCACAACCTGCAGGCAGGAGGCTGGGGGTTCGAAGCTTCAGTCTTGCTGTCTGTGTGTAGAAGATAGATGGATGGATTTCGGTTGTGTTTTAAGGAACAAGAGAAACAAAAATAATTCGTTTATGACTTGTATTTCTTCAGTTTGGGAAATGGCTGCCACTCAATGGTCCTATTATACTTCATTAGGATCAAACGCCCGCATTTGAGGAAACCATTAGAATAAGTAACGGAAGACTACAGCTTCCTGTTAGCGGCAAAGTAAGTCCAAATCAGCAAGGCGCTTGTGTTTATTACGCATACAGAGCAGGCAGTTTTGTGATGTTTCTAAACTCACTCTTTATGAGTTGTTCAGTGTGAAACATTGCGAGTCTCTGCACAAAAAGACAACTTGTTTAAGATGGGAGTACATGAACCACAGGGGAGCCGTGATCGCTTGTGTAATGAGCGATGACCAACAAGAGTTCATGAATAAAACCAAGTGAGAGAAAAACAGAGCGCATGTATAAGTGTGTGTGTGTGCGTGTCAAGCCACAAACTTGTGTACATTGTAGTGCACTGCTCCTACCACATGCATACAGATGATGTTTCCACATTGCGCGAATCTGACAGGAACTGAATTTTTTTATTGTTATCTCTTGGTCAATTTGGATTTCTTTTTATAATGATCATAATTGACATTTAAATCCTGCTTCACCATATGCAAAGTGATGTAAATCAGTAGCACAATGCTTCTAAGGGTATTACAGTATTGGGACATACAATTGTGGAGAAAATGTAGGCTATAACATACACGGGGTGAGAGCAAATTGTATTTCATATTGAACATCTTCTTTTTTTTTAAAGTTAATCCACATCATGTAGCCTATAATGAATTGCATAGCATTCCGTGTGTAAATAATGCTACCTTTCAACCTTCAATATTGAAAAATATTCATACAGTGTGATGATTATTTTGCAGTCATGGGATGAAAGCTAACAGCTCTTTCAATTCTTCATCTACGTGGATTTAACCCTTTGAGGTGCAACATCTCGTTTTGCGAGGGGGTCCCGCACAAGCGATACAATTAATAGAGACATCCTTAATATCACACTAGACAAACAAGATAAAAAAAAAAAAATAATAATAATAATAATAAAAATAATAATAATTTTTTAAATACAAAAAATATATAATAATAAAATAAAAATAAAAATAGATGAAAAATAAATAAATAGATACAAAATAAATAAATAGATAAAACAAAAATCATAATAATATTTACTGTCAAAATAACTCAATAAACTGAGCTGAAATAAGTCAATAAGCAATAAAAATGAATTCACTCCAAAGTAAAAATGTGCAAATGTTTTCTGTGGCTACTAGGGATGCACGATAATATTGGTGCCCGATAATTATCGGCAATTATCAACCAATTTGATGTCATACAGATAAACTAGATAATAAAGAAATCCACTGATAATAATAGACTTGCCACGTTGGAACATCTGTTGCGGCTCAAGTTGTGCCCAACTCCTCAACCCCTCCCCTCTCCTATGATAGTGTCGCATATTTGTGACATCATAATGGCAGGCGCCAGTGTGGGCTTTCTTTACGGTGTCTCCCCAAAATGTTACCCTCGCAGTTTTTTGTTGCATTTTTTTAAACATGACTGTTTTGTTTTGGCAAACTTAAAATGAGTTACTGGTGGTCTTTGAAGCAGAGATATTGATACAATTCAGCTTCATGGTGCTTTACACAATGTTTCAATGTATTTGTAGCCTACATGTTAGACTTATAGTAGGACTCAAAAGTATATTTATATTTAAGTTAATTTTGCAAACAATTATCGGCTTACTTATCGGTTATCAGCATCGGCACTTTCTAAAT
Source organism: Leptonotus elevatus (assembly GCF_054856555.1). Taxonomy (NCBI): domain Eukaryota; kingdom Metazoa; phylum Chordata; class Actinopteri; order Syngnathiformes; family Syngnathidae; genus Leptonotus; species Leptonotus elevatus. The sequence continues at coordinate 6,838,248 of NC_141241.1, read as the reverse complement.
TAATGGTTTGGCCCAACATATGCTCTATAGACTTTAGGTCTGGGGATATGCTGGGCTGTTTCATCACCAAGGCAGTGGTTGTCTTGGAGGTGCGTTGATGATGGTTGCCATGTTGGAATAGTGACCCAGTTTCTGACGGCGGGGGTTCAAGGTCTGCTTCCGTAATCATAATTATTTTAAGAGCAGTTTTATTCCAATTATATCACGTATAATTATTTCCAGAACTAACCTAAATTGTCATACAAGTAGATATGTTTTCCACTAATATTTTGGTTGAACTCTAAGCATCTATTAGTTCGTGGACTGTACACGACTGCGTGCCACAAGGATCAATGGGGTCTTGAGCTTAATAGATTCAAGGTTAATTCATTTAGTTCACTTGATGAATTCACTTGACTGCCAAGTGACCCATACCCCCCACTACAAACAAGCCTCTTGGATAAGCACAGCAGTACTTACAGCAGTCACATCGATAGCTTTTTTTTTTCCAACTGCACAGAATTGCCATTTATCATCCAAGCATGCCCACTATGGCCCAACAATCCTTGTAACTTCTCTTGGCTCAAACAAACAAAACGTCCTGTATGAAAGGAGAAACAAATGCTATTGTTAACACCAGTGATGTTTAAATTTTTATTTTTTTTCCAAATTCCTAATCCTTGTTCGTAGACGGCTGATCATGTTTGCGGCACAAGGTCGTGAAGAAACACGGCAACGTTATCCCACTTTACAAGCCTGTCAGAGTGCAAACACAACTCCATAATCTACTTATTGAAAATCTACACTGAAGTATTTCTTATTCAATATCCATAATGACTGACATCCCTTTCAATGGATAGTGACAACATAAAAGCAGGCCTGCCAGTAAATTTTTTCATTCCTAATTCCTTGGAAAAAAATACAATAAACAAGACGCTGCCTTGCCCTTCCAAATGTCCGCTGTCCAACTCCCCCCCCCCCCCCCCCCCCGGGTATAAGCGGCATCTCATAACAAGCAAACCAAGGCCATTAGCCCCCTGATTATTACATCCCTTAATTAGAATTCTCATTATTTACAGAGTGAAGGGAAAGACTTGGCAGTCACATTCACATCAAAGGCATCGTCCGAAGGCAACGATGATAATTAGATAGTCTAATCTGTCCTCTGAAGTGTCTCTTCCAAATCAACATTTCTGGATTGTTTGTTTTCCTCCCCCTCCTTCTGCCTTTGCTTGGCTAAGAGAATGATCAATTAGAATAAGATTCATTGGTGACTCGTTTTCATTCTCCCACATGAACATCTTTTTTTCTCTTTATGCTCCATCAAAACTGACAAATGTGATTTATAAAAAAAATATATATTTATAGCGTCAAAGGGAAGCCAGAGAATAAATTTGGTTATTTTGGGGGGAATAGATTGCTGGTTTAAAAATATACACCTTCAAAAAAATCCTCTTCATTGTGACTCCCCCACAGTAGGATCAACAGATGGCACTGTTTCCCTGCTAAGAATGTCCAGCTGGTCTCGTTGCTCACCACATCTCCCTCTTCTTTCCCTGCATCCTCTTTGTCTCATTTCCCTTCTCCCATTTACTTATGCAAAATGAGGCTACCGGAGAATCATTAAGTGTAACTGCTACCTGAGATTAGCGAGAAGAGCTCAAATGAAGTGTCACTAATATGTGGATTAGCTCGGCAAAGCCACCTGAAGTTGCCACTGATATGCTACAAACATGAGACAGGATGCAGTGGCGGGAAACACGTGCGACATTTATCTACCGAGCAGATAATGTCGGCATTCAGGCGCTCTAATAACAGCACATCATGTCATTAATACATGTAGTTGTTACTAACGCTCTACTAGGTATTACAGCAATGTGATTCTTTTTTTTCCTTTTTTTTTTTTTTTTACAGTAATATGCTATAAAAGGGATTAAAGCTTTGAATGAGAAATTTTCAGGACATCACATCACAATTAATCCCAGTTGACCTGTTTGATGGAGGCTACACTCTTGCATCTTGGAACAGACGGTTTCCTGCACTGGCATGTAAACGAAAAAAAAAAGAAGTCTTGTTGGTTTAATAACAGCCAGTCCAATATATTTAAATTACTACAGTGCACTTTATTGATAGCAGCGGAATGATCAACATAAAGAATTTTGGATGTTTCTTGTGGATGCTCCTCATGGCCGCCGCTCCCAAAACGCCAACAAGTCCTCCAAGATGGCGCACAGCACGTCGGGCCCCCATCGTTCATGGAGGACCCCAATTTTCTAATGAATGAGAGCGAGCAAACCTTTTAATATAGCCACATTTGTTATGATTGGTGTCCTGTCTTGCGTGTTAGATTTTGTTTGCACCACTACTCGTCATCCTGTTCCCTTGTGTCATCCAATCATCTCCCCCAGCCACTTGTGTCTTGTCCAGGTGTCTCTCGTTGTCTCGTCAATTGGCTTGTATTTAGTTTCCTGGTTTCGTTCAGTCTGGGTTGGATCTTTGTCGCTGTCACCACTCTTGTGTTTTGTTGTTACTTTGATTTGTGGTCTTTTCATAACTTTGTTGGTTTTGTTTATTTACAGTTTTACCCAGTTCTCCTGTTAGTGTTTTGGTTAGATAAATTGTGTTCAGTATTACATGCATCCCTGCCGTGGTTCTCCTCCCTCCCTTTATTTGGGTCCTACACCCCATCGTGACAACATTTATTCTTTACTCTTGTCAATGTCCTCTTTCTGTAGCAAACTGCATTTTCCTTGACTGACACTCCATTTTTTCATGGATTAAAAAAAAACAGTGATATGGTACAACATATTGCATGAGTGATACAGGCTCAGACAGTTCATATCGCAAGGTGTCCGTCATGGTAAGTCACCCATATATGCGGGGGTGATTGGCCAACTTTGTATTTTTATTTTTTATTTTTTGCAATGGTCGTGTCCTGCAGTCAGATTCAGAATTATCAGCAGCCAATCATAGACAGGCAGCCTCTATTCCATTATCAATGCAGAATATGGTATTTGTCAGCATGATCACCATTGGCCAAGCTTTGCCACAACCTTCAAAATATTTTCTTTCCATTAATACTTTAAAATAATGACTTTGTTATGCTATCATACAGTTTTTTTTTATAGTTCCAAATATACCAACAGTTCCCTCATTTGCATGTCTTTCCAACGTCATCAAAAACAAAAAAATGATCTCATACTTACCAATAATTTCTAAAGTTTCTGTAAAGTGAAAATGTATATGGTCTTGTGCAATTTGATGCTTGCTGAATTGAGATCTCGTAAGTGCCTGAAGAGTTGTGTGGCGACAGTTGCAATTATTGTGGAAAATATTGGTTGAATTCTGACATGTACAACCTTTGAATTCAGAAGAGTGCACTGATGTCTTTTCTTCCTTCTTCTTGAATGATCCCTTTTTTTCAAATGTGTCATCTGTTTAATACAGTATGCTTGCACAGACAGCAGTTGATCCAACATACAAATGACATCAGTGAGAAAGGATTGAAAAAAGGAGGTATACCAAATCCGTTGGATTTCATCAAAATAATTATTTTTCTTAAGTCATTGACTCTTGGCTGTGTAACACTACAAGAGAGAATGCATTAGTGGGATGATCAATAACGGCGAGCTACATCAGCTAGCCAAAGTATGGAAGAGAAGCTGAGACCAGCAGAGAGGTCTTCAAAAAAGGACTGAACACAATGTTTTATTTGCAAAGGATATGAAAAGAGAATCTTTGATGGCTACACTTCAGTCTGAATCCTTGGACTCCAGAGTGTTGTATTGAGGCATACAGTGGGTTGCACACGAATATCGTTACATGCTCAAGATTTTATGAAAAAAAAAAAATGAAAAAAAAATAATGTGACTGCAAATATTTTAAATGCCATTTTTGCTGCATTTAGCCCTCACTAGAAAAATGGGAGAGAAGGCATTAGGGGGGGGGGAGGCTCGGGGTTGTTTCACAATTTGTTGAACTCCAAGAAACTGCAAGGTCAAAGCAAGAGCAATCAGTGTATTTATTGACTAATGTTCTTTTGTTGATGTTTTTAATCTGTGTTTTTTGTTTTTTTGTTTACTGTACTGTGTATATAGTATCAAAAACATCTCATTACGTACAGGTTAAAATTGATTTATGAGGCTGACCTTAGCTGGGTAAAAGATTGCAAGGCATGTGGAGAGCAGCAGAGTGAAACCGTGCAGGTAGTCAGCACGCACATTCTATTCACGCTCAACACGCTACAGATTATTTTCTTTGATTCTTTGTTCAGACACAATCCCCTAAATACAATTTAGGACTGCTGATTGGCAGGCTCCGTCTTTGCTGTCTTTTCTAAGTTAGAAAGTGCTCATTGATTGCTTCTATCAAAGGGAATTTCGTATATAAGAAACATAAATAATAGACATGCGTGGAATAAATCTTTGCCTAAAATGTGAACTTCTCCCTGAGTACAATTAATGTTTTAGTTAACTTCATCTTGAGGTGGATTCTCACAATGAGAATAATAAGGCGTTCAAATAGAAAAGGCACAGCTGCACTGCAAGAGGGGTGGGGGGGGGGGACTCAGTCACAGTGCAGGCAAGTCATGTATGGCTCTGCTGTAATGTGCGGCACAGTCAATAAAATGATTTCTTTGAAAAGGGATATGGCAAATTAAAAATGTCATCAGAGCTTGTGCAGCTTTATTGTGCAAAGGTTCAATGCAAACACCGCAAGTGTTGAACAAAGAATGAAGGAAGAGCATCCATGGCTGCTGTCCTCTGAAGAAAATAGTTGTGACACCACTGTGGATGTAAACACAATTAAGCTATTTGTATACATGACAACATTTGCATACAATTGCACTAGCAATGAATTCAAATGTGCTGCAATGTAAATGTAGACTCATTTAGTTCACTTTCCCGCAGTGCTCGCTGCATTGAGACATTTTTGTAATGCAGGCACATAATGTGCCAGTGTTATGACGAACATTTTAATTGGATACAATGAGGCACCAGCTTACTTTCACATCCCATTTGTGATATAGCAATACAAAAATTAGACTGGACATTCTTTGTTAAGGTCATTTGCCTCCACAGTTTGTTTAGTAGTGTTCATTTATCTACGTTTCTTCAACACTGGCCAATTGGCAGGTCCACTGGTGTAAAGTGGGAAGAAGAAAACTATTCCATTCTCACGGAACGTTGCCAACTTCAGAAAAGAAAATCTGAGCATCTATCTATCTGTTTTAATGAAAGGAAAAACTGAATCTGAAGGGCCAAAATGCTTTGACACAAGATCAGAACCAAAAGCAAAGCAAACACATCTCCCTATGAGGTGAAGCTGCTTTTGTTTGAGTTCTTTTTGCCTTGTCTGATCTGATCACCAGAGCATTCCAAACCCACCCGTGTGCCACACTGCGATTCATGATAGCGTTGAAATCATATACGAGCAGCAAAGCTAGGCAAACAGCTGGACAAAGAAACAAAGGCTGCCAACAAAGAACAGTTGACCTATTATAGTTTTCAGCATTCATGACGAAAACGGCAAGTTCGACTCCTCATTAAGACATGCATGGACAATGGTGCAAGTATATAAACAGTTGCACATATGACAATGGTGCAGCATGTTTACTGTGCAAAAAGATAATCAGCAGTAGATTTGGGATATAATAGAGCGGTGATTTGCAACCACTGTGCAGCGGCGCAGCATTAAGCTGGAAAAGCTCATCAGGTAGACCATGGGAAATTATCTTATTTCACTTAATTGGCCCTAAAAAATATTTATTTTCGACAAATGATGCGTCTGTGTTCTTCAAGGCAAGCAAAATTGGTGATCCGATGTGTGAGTGTGTGTGTGTACTTTGTGACCATGTTTCTACCGGTGTTGTATAAATGAAGATTTATCTTTATTGTTAACCACACACACTTGACACTATTTGAACCAAATAAGTTGATCTTGGTCTCATCAGACCACAGGACATGATTCCAGTAATCCGTCCTTGGTCTGCTTGTCTTTAACAAGGGTTTTCTTGTGCATCATCATTAGAAGAGGCTTCCTTCTGGGACGACAGCCATGCAGACCATTTTGATGGAGTGTGCGGCGTATGGTGTGCGCATTGACAGGCTGACCCCACCACCCCACCACCCCACACCTCGTCAATCTCTGCATCAATGCTGGCGGCACTCATATGTCTGTTTTCCAAAGACAAGCGTACTGTCCCATGAAAAAAAAAAAATATCTGCAGAAATATGAGAGGTGTACTTTTGTGAGATACTGTATATCAGCTCTCTCTTCATCTAAACAGACACTAAGCCAATGTGTGAGTAAACTGACACGAGATCGTCTTTATTTCAGTATATGCTCTTTGTGTGACATTTGTTGTTATGCCATGAGATTTGCCAAATAGTGTCTTGGCTGATTAGACGTTAGGCAACACTGTAATCGAGTGTGGGTGTAATGAAGGCTATGTGCAAAACAGTAGAGCTAGTCTTTTTTTCGTGCACATGGATTGGCTACAGGTCAGTGGCGAGGGCAGCGGCGGCGGCAGGTTGTGGAGACGGAGTTCAACATCTTGGCAATCTGACATATGAAGCTGTTCCTGTGTCTTGTGGAGTGGGACCCGAGGCTTCTGGGAGCTGAACTGGGAGGGGGTGCGAGATGTCACCAGCAATGATGATAGCTATGCAGATGAGGCGGGTGTTGAAAATGGCCATGAGGGAGGGCAAGAGGGGCCTCGCGGCGATGGTTCGGACTGCATTCTTTTTGCGTTGTCCAGCCTTTCAGCAGGAGGCAGCACAGCTTCCGTAACATTACAAGCATGCCGCCAGTGATGCCACTCGCGATGGTGCCACGGTAGAAGTAGCACATGATGGTGGGTGTGACTCTGATCTTCTCAATTTGAAGAAGTAGAGGTGATGATGATATATTTTTATAAAACATGCCACATTGCCAAAGCTCACTGATGTACAGTATTGACATCAGTAAATTAGTGTGCTTTCTTGATGTGTATTGAAGCAGTGTTTCATAGATTTCACATTGGGGGTTAAATTGAATCTCAGATGATGTTGCAACAATTTGCAACTATTTCTCGGAGTATTTTCTGTTGAAAGGGAGGCTGATAGATCATTAGTGGGAGCAATAGGCACTGTGCTTCCAATGTCTTATTCCACATTTCCTTAAAATTATAATAGCGTACAAAAAAGATTGAATTAATACCAACTTAAAATTCTACACACAGTATCCCATAACAACAAATATAAACAATTTATTTCAATTCAAATTCTGGAAATCTATGCTTGGCACTCCCTTTTGGGGCAATTTCTCTCTCCAAGTGGGCTATTGTTCTTTATCCTGAGTAGCTGAACTATATGGGCCCAATTGGTGAAGACTATTTTTGTCCTTCTGGAAGGTTCTGGCATCTCCATGGAGGAATGCTTCAACTCATTACCATCAAGTTTTTGTTGACTTTCCTGTCCAAAGCCAGTGCACTTCTTTCATTTACAAATTATGGGGACCTCTGCGCTTATTGGGACTGTTGACGCTACAGATTTTCTTGTGGCCTTCCCCAGATTTGTGCCTTAATACAATCGTGTCTCCAAGGTCTACAGTCAAGCTTTTGACTTCATGGTTCGACTGTGCTATCTTCGGGGCGTGCTTTGCCTGTACATCAAATCATTGAAAATAATTTAAGATGGAGGTAGGCGAGCATAATAATAATAGTTTAAATACAATGTTATTTTTTTAATTCAATTGAGAAACACTTCATTTGTCAGTGTGGCTGAATTTTAAGGGAACATTTAGTCGGTTTTGATTAAGGCTGTGTAAAAATAAGTAAAAATGATAAATAGTTTTTATGGGCACTGTAAATGTTGCACACTCACATAATACTGTACTGTATATATATATATATATATTTCTATCACTGCATAATTATGCATCCAAGTGCATTTTTTATTAGGCCATTAAGCTTTGAGTCTTCTGTATACAGATCTTATGAAGTACAAACATACTTTACCATACAGATGCTCTTATTCAAACATATATAGTGCATTTACATTAGCACATTGCAGGCAGTTGTACGAGTACAACTTTGGCTTTTTTATTGGTATTTTTTTCCACGAATGCTAGCATTGCTAATTTGACCATAGGAGACATCCCTGTTGCTTAGATGGTCAAAGAGGGAAATTACCATTTTTGAGAAGAACCACTACTATAAATACACTTTGCACGCGATGATCGCCTGTATGTACTCCAGCAAATTTAAAGGGAATGAGCTGGGAGCCGATTTGATTGGCCAGTAGTCGACTGTGTTTCCTACTACAACAGCGCAAAGACCGTCTCATACCTTCGCTAGTCCAGCAAAATACTGAAAGAAAAAAAACTTGCCCTGCACACACTTAGACTGCGCTTTGAGCTCGACTTGTGCTGGGCACGAAAGTAGAGCCCTGAGACGCTTTCTTCAGTATAGTTTGACAAGTTGCTTCGATTGCTCGAAGAACATCCTCTACAAAATGTGTCGGGACATGTTTACATCTTCAAACATATCTGTGCAGCTGGGGCCAAATCAATGCTCTCGTCAGATGGCAGTAATGGGCTTGCTGCCTCTTTCATCCCTCAGCAGGCAACACATGTACAGCACACTGTCAAGTAAATGCGTTTTGAGTGGTTGTAATATTTACTGCTGCAAACACCCAGCGTACAATGGCTCCAAATGAGGCTGTAGTTATCCTGCTGCTCCAAATATATTGTTGCGGTGCTGATGACAAAGTCATTCTTTGTTTTAAGATTATCTCACAGCTCCAATGCTTTCATCCTCGACTTGAAGGGAGCTGAGGGGAGGTTGAAAATGCTGAGGTGCTGTCATCTATGAAAATGACTTCGCCCGTCAGGCGTGCGTCTCTTGCTTAAGCATTTCCAAAGGACCAATCAGGGAATGATTACCAGAGAGGGAAACTGCGCAACACATTCACCATATGACAAAGTGTAAAGAAGTCTGATCGCCATAATCAGATTGCTTCTCACTCACTTAGTGTGCTTGTATCATATTATTCTGTTCTTGCTCTGCATTATATGGAGATTGCCTATGAATAGTCAACCTAATGTGCATTGCATCTTAAGCCAAGCTGCTTTATGATTCAACACAGAGAATTTATGTTTGCATCTTTGTCAAAGTGTAACAAATCTTTGCTTTTTCACAAATGGCATCTTAAGAAGCACAATCATTATCTAAGACATTGCCTTTAACAGGCACAGAGTCTGTGGCTGCCTCGCATATAATGGGAATCAATTTGAAAAATGGTGATGATAGTGGGGTGCCGCCTGATGGAAAATAAATAAATAAATTCCGACTTCATCATGCAAATTCATCCTTCCAACCGTGGCACATTTTTCAAACAGACACCTCCTCTGGAGAGAGGAGACGCAGTCTGATAAAGAGACAAATGAGCCAGTGATCTCCATAGCAGCCTCCTACCTCGTGAGCAGTTATCGTCTGTGTGTGCGTGCGCCGAGTGTGTTGGGCGGCAGCATGGCTCTAGTGACCTTTGCAAGGATGACAAGCATGTCCAGTACAAGACTCCGCATGCAGGCTATATTCATCCCAAGTGATTACTGATGGCAGCATGCGCTGGATCTGATAAATAGCCATGACCCTTCAAGAAGTTCTGTGGAACAGCAGAGGGGACAATAATTATACAATTACAGTAATCATACACACCGCTAATTACAAAATTTGATACTGCACAACTGACAAGTGCACACATCTTATAATTGTGATTATGGTCAAAATTATCTGGCTAACTTAAATGTTGCAGGGGGCCACAATTTTTCATTGGTGGGGGTAGGGGGGGGGGGGGCACAAAGGACCACACACTTCCTAACCAGATGAATGACAAAAATGCTATTTTAAATATAGTCGAATTACGCGCAAAAAAAATAATTAATTAATATTTTTCATTTCTGATAATACATTTCTCAATGCACGTAAGATCCACTATTCTAAACAAACACCAAAACAACCACATACTGTGATTTGATTTTTCATGTGCAATGGTCTCTCTTGCATGAACAGCAAACTAACATTAAGTGCAAGAACTCATTTTGTGCACTTTGTGCGCAAAATTCGACAACTCAAAATTTTTATATTATTGAGCTACAATGTTTGCCCTGCAGATCATCCCAAATCCGCCATAAATTGTTAGGCCTGTTAAAGTTGTATTATATTGTAAGTGCAATAAGGACATGTGTGCCATCTAGTGGTGATTGGTGATATTACAACTTAAAATTATAGTTGACTCATGCATATTTGCAGTTTGGCACTCAGATAATTGTGTATTCACAGATTTTATTCTTTTTTTTCCTCTTCATGTTTTGGATTTTACCTGTTTTTGTGGGATAAAATGGTAATATATTCTCAACTCAACTTTGGTTATATAGCACTTTAATGACAACCAGAGCTGTAATAAAGGACTGTACATAAAACATCAATGCCAAAAAATAAAACGATAATAATTATACAAGAAAAAAACCGGTACAGAAACATACATTGGCATTATGTCATTGTAGTCAATCATATTAAAATAAACGTATTTTCTGATGAATTTTAGTAAATTAGAACTTATCCAATCCCTCCTTAAAATTTAGCAACATGTTAAGCATCTTTGTGCTCTCCTCTCCTCTCCTTTCCTCTCCTCTTCCATCCTCTCATAATGAATTCAGATATTCCAACAAGGTGATAACAAAATTGCCTGACATTTCCAGATTTATTGCTGTATTTTGTTATTATCGCCAAAGAAATATACAGAGATTCTGTCCCATAAATCATATTGAGGGAGCAATGCAAACGCTATTGTGTTTAGGCCATTGCTACCATTTTAGAATTAGAAATAAATTGCCGGCTCATTTTCACAAATGGAAATGAAAAAGCGCGGCCGGTGCCGCAGCGTGACTTTCTCAAGAAAGTGTTTATCAATGGATGGATTTCCTGAGTGCTTCTGCTACGTGAGGATCAATTTCGATTAGCTGCTGCTGCTTTGACAGTGGACCTGATGCTTCTGCATTTTATAAAGCTTTTCCTTTCTTCTTCTCACACTCTCCATACGCCCGCATGATTGCCTTGTGCAAGTGTTAGATTAGAAAAACACACATTTCTTGACAGAAAAATAGACTGCAATGTAATTTCAAATGTGATGAGTTGTGTGTGTATATATATATATATATATAGATAGTACGACAGCAGAAGACATACGGGTAAGATTTATGGGCCAAATTTGTAATAAATAATTCCATGGCAGTACAATATTTTCCTTGAGAAGAACTTACTCTCCCTCATCCTCATACTGTAAATCGTTTATGCACAAGTCCACCCTAAGTGGACCATTTTTTTGTATGCATTTGCAATGTATAGCTGGGTGGCTAAATTGTACAGAATGATGCTGGTAACCTAAACTTAGACCTTTATTCACTGCAACAAACTATACAAGGTATCATTTTTTTCTTAGCATCATTGAGGGCAAAGGATCCCTACACAGACATAAACAAATATATATATTTATTTATGCGATTTTTTTATGCTACAAAAATTCAAAGCGGCAGCTTTCCTCCTCCATAGCCTCCGAGGTTGCGACCTTTGAATCTGTGAAGGTCTTTCTGTTTGTATACATCCACTTTCAAACATGTTTAAACTCAGTATGTGATTTTAGTATTGCATTTACCTTTAAACTCAGGGATCTTGTACAATAATTTTTTTTCTTCAAGGTTCAAAATCTGTGTGCTCTTAACTGACCACAAACAAACTTGGAAGTCCAGAAAATGTAACAGATATACAAGCCCAAGCATGATACTGTGGAGAGTAAAGACAGACAACTCACCTTCGTCCCTTCATCTCATTATTTACCGCATCTCCACAATTGGTGAACCCGACGTATAAGAACACAAAAGTGGGAAGGCATGACTTTTTATTTACTTTTATATAGCCCAATGTGCAAGTTACTATATATTAATTAATTAATTTATTTATTTTTTTGTTTGTTCATGTGGCAGCACAGTTTTTTTTTTTTTTGTTAGCACATGTGAGAGGTTCAGGGTTTAAATTTGGGCTCAGGCCTTGCTTTGGAGTTGGCATGTTCTCTCCAAAAGCATGCATGCTCGGCTAATTGAATTCTCGGAAGTGTCAACAGGTCTAAGTATTTTGGCTCCAGCTCACCCGCAAACCGTACAAGGGCGGAGAAACTGAAAGTTATGTTTTTATCAGAGTGGGTTTCTGTGTGACCTCCTGCCTATAATTTTGGGAATTCCGTTACAATTAAATGTTGATACAGATCAAATCCATTTTTGACATTTTCTGTGTACGGAATCTCATAAGATCTTCATATAAGGTTTTGTGTGCTTGTGTCAGATTGTTGTCATGTATGTTGATTTCTTCTTCTTCTTTTTTTTGTCAGTTAGCAGGCTGTACAAAAACTGCGACCTATTTATGCTTAAAGAAAAAAAAAATTCTGCACATGATAACATGTTATGATGGTCTAAATATAGCAGGCTACACCTGTGAGGAAGATGAAGTGTGACAACAATGATCATCGTATGAGCTACAGTACGTCAACTGGAGTATTCTACTGTCATGCGTAGCATTTGAGACTGTAAAGGAAATTGTGGTAACACATGCGTCTATGTTTAAATTTAATGTTGGCACTGTCAGCTGCTCCAAAAGCAGTAAAGAAACAGAACGGCAACTATAAAAATGAATGTCGCCTCATCGTTTGAAAAGCCAGTGCAGGACCTGAGGACTCAGGGTGTAGACACAATAATGCTTCAAATAAATAAAGTCGATAAACACAAACAGTAAAGTTACCCATAAATAAACACTCCTGTGCTGTAGAGAAGGGCCTGACTTCTAAAGCTATAGTACTTATTTTGCCAAGATATTACCGCAGTGAGCACTTGAACGAGTCCCTTGGTAGGCATAAAATGTCCTTTTCTGTCATTTCCGTACATTTCGTTCTACACTAAATGTCTTCTGTCAAATATGCTGCTAAGGGCTGTTATCCTGCCTTGACTCCACACAGCCAAAGGAGGAAGTCAAAAAAATAGATTTATTGACAATGTACTTTCTCCAAGTGGAATAATATTTAATGCAAGATTGTTTTTGGTGTTAAAACTCTCAATGCTTGACATTTTATAACATATCTTGTGCCAGGCTGAGCTACTGTCACGATATGATTAGTCAATTGATTGACAAAATAATCAACAGATTAATCGATTATTAAAATAATCAATTATTTGCAGCCCTACACTAGATTGAATGAAACTGTTTAGAACTTGGTAATGCTTTGCTGCTGGTCATAGTAAAGTTAATCCGATTCAAGTATGAAAATACTCAAACTTGTCAAAGGAATATTAAAAGTAACGATGTCTAAAAGGTAGTCGATTTTTCAAAGAAGAGGGAAGCCGTGGAAATACTGGTGCAGGGCATCAAAACGTGCCATGCAGTTTTTTTGGTTAGTCATGGAGCGCTGAAAAGGGCCACTATCTGGGCCAAAATTGCCCATGAAATTGCTGCCGTGGGGATGTGTACACCTACCGCCCCTTCGCTGAAGCACAAATGGAGGAAAAAACGGACCTCAGTGAAAAACAAAATCTCAGCGTACCACGCTTCATTGAACTGCAAATGAGGAAGAAGTGACATTCACGGTTAAGAACATAAAGACATGATTTAACTTGTTTTCCGTAGCACGCCAGCTAATTACTGTATGATGAACCACTTAGACATGGAAGAAATAATAACCAAGCAATATCTGGGAGGAAGAAAGTATCATGAGTGTAGTGTGTGTACACACTCTGTGCTTTTTTGTGAGATCCATCAACTCTGGCAGCACCCAACATTTAAAAATAACAAAGATGTCACAAGAGAAGAAGTTTCTTTGCACTAAATCTCAACATGCTCCCCAAAGACTAAAACTTTTAAATGAAATCACTGATGACAAATTTCAGTTTTTATGAAACAATCAAGCAAACAAATGAGTCTCGTATTGTACACAACACACCGCACTGTACAGAATTTCTATATGAAGGTCAAACATACTGTGAAAAAATATGTTAGCAGTATAGGATGAACGTACCATTACACATAGAATATAAAAACACAATTGTATAGACTCACCAATTGGTGGTGGTGAATACAATTCGCCGGTTGGCTTGTTTCCCCCAAATTACATTTTACTGCTCTGCTACTCTGACGATGGTTGAAGTAACACAATTTGAGAGGTATTTGTTTGAGCTATGTGGATTATTTATATTACACAGACACAATGGATAAGACCTGACAGCCATTTATGAGCCTTGTTTGCTAGATGCAACCCTGAAACCGGACTGGCTTCATATGCTTGTCTGTGATTCATTCTTTTGTCTTTGCTTGTCTGACCTTGTGTCATGGAATAATGTAGGTTTAAGAATTTACATCCTGCATTCAGAGTAGAATTCTCCCTCAGTCCCTTTTTTATTGGATCTTTGACAGTATCTTTTCTGTTCGCTGTTGCTTTTCCTCCCTCCCTGTCTCTGCTACCACTAGAAGTCGTCTCGGGAGCTGCAGTGGCACGGCATCTGTCTTCATTAGCTGTGTATTCAAAACAATCTCACACACGTACTGTACTTTAGCCTTTAAAGGTAAAGTCAAGTCAAAAATATTCTTTACTAATATCGCTAGCATCAGGCAGAAACCCAGTCACAAACTGGTAAATTTCATTTTTTTGTTTTGTTTTTCAAAAAATATATCCTGTTCGTCAGTCCACACATGTGGGTGTTTTTTTTGTTGTTGTGTTTTTTTTGTTTTATTTTTACAAATTATCGACCAATCTAAAGTGTTTGCTTTCATGCATGATGTAAACATGCCATTTTTGGGATCTCCTGAAAAATCACGATTTTGGAGGTACAAGGTCCGACACCAGCGATATGTTGCATGTGCCCCCACTGGTCTAAATTCTGATTAAAATTGCGTATATGAGTTAAGCAGCATAATCCGCTCCTTTTTATTCATCTCAGGGGGCGGCCATTTTGACACTTGCTGTCAACTGATTGATTAGGGGCAGATATAAAAAGTTTTTACTTCTTTCTATCCCCCTTCATTTCTTTTATTTTAAAGAATGATATAAAAATTTGAATTAAATTGAAACTGAAAACGACATTGTAGTAGCTAAGGTCTCATCTTTCAAACGTCACATGGCCAAAGCCAGAAAACAAGTGAGGCATTGCCGATTGTTACCTAATTTTTATAATTCTGTCTTCTTACCGAATTTCTCTACTCATGACTCAACACCTTGGCCAGGCAAAAGAGCTGTCATTATAAGTAATGACCAAAGTCTGGCCTATGGATTACACAGAATCATCATATAATTAAATGTTCTGTGAAATTGTCCCCTGTGTCGAAAATCTGTGTTTCCAAAGACGCTCCTCATTTTTTTTTTTATAATTAGTTTGTTATTTTAGAAGAAGTTCTTCGTGGTTTTGAAGTGCATTGCATTCAATCGACTAAGAGGAATCGGCTTGAAAAATCAGAAGAACTTGGAGGTCAGCCAGCATTCTGCAACGGCTTTTGCAACTGTACATACACTGACGGGTTCAGGAAGAACAGGCCAAATTCAGTCGGATTAATTTTGTGAGCTCGTTCAACACACGCAACATGGATGGGTGCCATTTCACCCGGACATTATATTATTACTTGGCTGTCATAGCTATGTTAATATCACCACTGTTTTCCTGTCACGCTTTGTTAAAACTCATGACCCGGGAGTCTTTCTCCCTATGAGGACTCTGTGGTTTGTCACCCTGTCAGCATTAAAATCACACTTGAGGCAATCTGACTGAGAAAATGTGCAACTACTGAAAATATTTGACCTAAATCTATCAGCTATCAAAATGTGTCTGTTGTAGTAATTATTGTTCCAATTAACTTTTAAAATGAGATTGAACTACGCTTGCACGGCATTATGACAACGGATGCTTATTGTATTACTTTCTTCCATTGCAAGTAATGTACTGCTGCCAGGCATGAAACAGTTCAGGATCAATGTCATCAAACTCAAACAGTATGACAGCTACGTTGGACCTGCTACTATCAGCTCAAGAGGAATGAAAAACAGAATCTATACAGTGAGTTATTTTCATTAGTCCGCAGATCACGCGGTAATTGCTTTAGAGTTACATTAGGGGAGGTGCTTGTGATGAAGTCCCGAGCTGTATAAGACATAACTGAAAGGATAAAGGAGCATTATTGGGCCTGTATGCCTACGAGGAGCAAACAACACATCAATCTACATGAGGCAAGACTACTTTAAAAATCAGTACAAATGTATGTCAAACCTAATGTATGTTTCTTGAAAGCTACTGGCCATTTGCGCAAGTCAGTGTTTCCTTGATAGAGCAACAACATTTGTTTGGTTGAGCAGATTTTTCCTGATTGTTTACTTTGGGTAGCAGCTGCAATCCATAACTTTAAAAGACCCTGTAAAGTGAAATCTGAGATTAGTTTTTTTTTTCGAGAACTCTGTAGTATCGAAATGTGGAGATATCGCATGAAGCAGTTTTTCACCATTTTAGTTGTCTGGGTTCTTTTGGGTATGGCTGAAAAGGCACAAGGCAAAAATTGCCCCTCCCCCACTAAAAATGATCTTAAGCTGCCCAGTCACGTAGTTGGGAGGCTGGCATGAGTCCCACGTCCCCCACTATATTATTTCTACCGCTACATCGTGCCATTAGCAAGCTAACTATGCCTAAAAAACGTGCATCTTCCCTGGATGCCAACATTTACTGAACAGCGCACTGTGCCATTTCTCTGACCTTTCTGAAACTGAATTAATATAAATACATAATAACAGAGCATTCTTTGACTATTTTGGAGGGGGAAAAGGCCTTCATGTTTGGGAGAATGATATTCAAGGTTTTATGTTTGGTTCTATGCAAATCTACCAATGATTAGGGATACTTTCTAATTATCCATTCCTGTTAGTAAAAATACTGGTATCAGCTGCTGTCGTGAGTACCGATACCATGAAATAAGGCCTGATATCGGCCCGATACGATACCTGGTATAGGTAGACTACTCACCCATGCCTACAAGTGAAGAAGGGTTGGTTTGACTTGACGAACTCAAACAGGGTAATTAAAGTTACTCTAAATTAAACAAAAATAGTTAGTCTATAATGAATTCAGACAGTCTTCTTTATTTCTAAATAAAATATATATGATTGAAGATATAGTTATTGCTGAAAAAGTGTGAAGACTGGGAATTATGTAGTACATAATGGTGGCGAATGTTTTACATTTCATCTATTGAGAAAAAAATATCAGCCTTCGTCACAAAAGAAGTTCGTCCTCATTTCAATTTTTGGGGCGTGGCTAAAATGTGGTTCAGTGATGCAAAAATTGCAATAGTAAGCTAGCAAGCTAGCTAGCTATGCCTACAACCTGAAAATGCATCTCCCCTTTGGCTAGTCCGCTGATGTGCTCGCTTTAGAGCACCTTTGTTGTTGCGGTGTGGAAAAGGTTGTGATGACCAGTGGGATATATTCCTGCAGTTCCCAAGCTTGAGGCGGACATGTTTATAAGAAAGGTAAAGTTAAAGTTAACAATACTATATGGTGTGTCAAGTTTAAAAGCCATATAGACACATTTTTTCCCCGTCTTTTTTTTTTTTTTTTTTAGAGCTCAGTATTATTAATTCGGCAGCCTTCCCAAGTCAACATATCATGTGTGTGTGCGTGTGTAGACACAATTTTAAGCACAGTAGTCATCATATGCGGTCATTATTAGATACAACATTCATCCTCCAAATCTTTTTTGAAATAGGCCTACAAAGTTTCTAATATTTAGGCATCCTATGCACATTTTTATTGAGTTGCATAGGAAAGAAACTGTGTATCTAAAGAATGATAATCATGTGTTGATATTCGTTCATCCATAAAGAGCCTTCACGACATTAACATGCAACACGCACATGCACACACATTTACACCAATACCACCCACACAGCTGCCGCTGAAGCTGGCAAGGATTTGAAGGCCAGTTTTTACCCCCCCTTTCTATGCATTCAGAACATAAATCCAATTCTATAGCTGGCCTTCTGGATTATGTTGCTGTTGTACGAATGAGAATACAGTACATAGCATATATATATATATATATATACGATACTTTTTGGGAGACCCCACCTGCAAATATAGGCCTACAATACATGAATAAACAGTATGTCATGGCCAGTCAATCAGTAAATCACAATAAAAAGTGAAACAAAAGAGTGAAGGAAAGTTGTATCATGCAGTGCTCCTGCGCATTGCATTAATAGGCCTCTAATTCCTCATTTTCTCAGCGTGGGTGGGTTCTAAACTGCATTTTCCAAGTGAGCCATATGTGGTTGTTAGTCTTCAGGGATGCAAAGGCAACTCAGACCAGCTTGGTTTCTACCTCCTAATGAAATATATTGTGCACACAGCGGGGGGATGCACTCAGAGTGAAGTGCAGCCTTCAAAATAAAGTGCACCCACTGGTCATAGCATTAATTCCGTTTGGGGAGCAATCATTTGCCACTGCTAAATTTGTAACAATAAAATTACAAATGTTTTGTGGTTATTTGGTTGTTCCTTTCAAACCAATTATTAATTAAATAACTGTGTTGGGCTTGTTTTTAAATGTTGAGCACTTGTTCAAATAATGATAGAATTGGAGAAAACAATTCGAATGATGAAAAATGAATAATGCAATTTTTAGCATATATTATAATGAAATATTTTTTTACCATGCGATAACAATATACTCTTCAGTTAGCATATCAAATTATTATAATTTAGTTCAAGTCTTATCAACCTTTTTGACACTGAAAGCTACGGCTTGATTAATGTGAAGGGCTTCCAATTTGGCACACTTCTGAACTAGCTCGCTAACTTGGTCAAGCGCTACAATACTGACCTTTGAACAATTCAATTAAAAAATGATGTTTTCATTTCCAAATCGACACAAATGGAAGCTGATTTGTCAACACTAGGAGCAGGGCTGGGGTGTATTTCACAAAGTAGGTTTAGTCAGAACCCTGGGTCAAAAACCCCTGAAATGTGGGAAACGCTGCATCTTCCGTTTCAGAAAGGGAGCTAACTGAAACCAGAGGAAAAGTGGTAACTCTTGCCTGTTTCATAAAAAGAGGTAATTTAAGCTCTCGGTCAGTTACCACAGCAACATTGTCCATGAATCAAACCTAGTCGGTGGCAGGTTTTTCACAATGAACCTCGAGGTTTTCTCTGTCCCCGCCTCCTTTCAGCCACAGACGACATTTCATTTCCTGATTCATAAGTTCCGCTGCGGCGAGTTTTTGTGTAAATACGCCGATAGTCTATAGCGTAAAGTCCACTTTTGTCATGACCTTTTGACAATGACCCTATTAATGAAGGTGCCGCAATATTGCGCAGGGAATTAAATATTCGTCGCAAGATTGTTATCAGACCGCGCATATATATGCTGGCATTTTCTGGACCGTTTCACATCACAGTCCAACATCTACGTACACAACTTAATCCATCCTTAAATTTGCAACATTACCGGCGTCGTAGTCATGCGCTCACATCACAGTTTATATTGTGTGTTGCGCTCCGTTTTTTTCTTATAACCGTTTGAATAATGTTTTAATATTTCATCTTAAGTCAAGTGCGCTTCTCCCCGGCAGGATTGCACCTAAATAAAATTAATTAATGAGCTACAATTCAACAGGTTTTCCCAGTAATATTATTGTGAATTACAAAGGACTACATTTAAATTTACGCATTGACCCAAGCAGCAACGTTCTCCGACGCCGCCTTCCTCTACGGGGAGCCGCTGCGGTGTTGCACTTGTTTTCTAAACACATGTTCAAATTCGCCATATGATCGCATTAAGATTCCCCGAAACGCAGAATTTCCTCTCTCAGTTTATGTCAACTCGTTGTTCAGGGACCCCTGAAGTGAGCAGGTGGAAACCAAAAGTATACACAGGGACACAGCAAAATATGACCAAAATGAAGCATAACTAAACCTAAACCAAAACAAAGTCGATACTAACACAAAAGCTGAAACTGAGGAGATGGATGAGAAATGACATATACAGTACATAACATATATTCAGACTTTAACACTAATACCAAAATATTTAGAGTTGTGGTTGGGTAATTCCAGCAACACATACAAAGAGGTTGTTCCGGTCCGCTTCTTTATAAGGGGCCGGTCTAAGCCTAAAATGCCAGGACTGATTTTTCTGGGGCCTGGCGTAGCCCTGCTTGTCCCCGTTCCACTCTGCTATTCAAATAGTCTTTTGACATCGTACAGGCATGACATTAAACATGTTATTACTACCCCAGTGCTCATTTTTGTGCCTGACACTTCCCTTTTGCAAGATTACTGAAGTGTTATTATGCAGGCTGGAGGCCACACTACCTAAAATGGAAGGTCACCTTCACTAAGATTTGAACAAAAAAAAATAAAAAAAATAAAAAGTGCTTCATGCTGCGGAAGATAATGGACTGCAACTGTGCTAATTTCATCTGTAAAAAAAATGATATGCTTCGAAACAGCATGCCGCTCTATGCAGTTATTTAGCATGAACTAATTGTACCTTAATATTGTATTTCACTTTCTATTATACAGTCAGTGCCATATGCAATTTTCTCCCCAAGACCTTCAGAATTCTCCATGCCTTCAGGTGTTGGCTACACTGGAGCGAGCAAGTAATACAGACAGGCATTTGCAAGGACAACGTGCATTTCCAACAATAAGGCAGTAGAATAAACAAAACTCTTGCAATTATACTTCCTGGCCATCTGATAGGGTACATTCCTATGAAAGGATGCTTTAGGATGATGCAATGAATGTCTTATTTCTAATAAACGCTCTCAGCCCCCGAGGTAGCTTAAGAAACACAAAAGACAGCTGCTCTCTCAATATGCTGCTCAATGGTGATGAGGTATTGCAACAGTCACTCTCTAAAACACAGAAGCAGGCTCAAACATATATCATATCAAAGTGATATTCAGTGGCACCGGGCCAGACGCCAATCAGTGCCAAAAACATCTTCAGATTTGAAAAACACAAGACCCCCCCCCCCCCACCCCCACACCAAAATAAATGAATGAATGAATTCATATTTCATTTCAAACGAAAGCATGGGCAAAGGTTATAAACATACAGTAGGTAATATGTATGTAAAATGAACCCAGGACAACCCATGTTTAGGTAACCATTAGTCTTTCTCTGAGTGGTTGACGGACTAAAAAAGCTAGCAGGAGCGGATCAAAAAGAAAGATCCATCCACCCATTTTCTGTTTTGTTTATCCTAATTAGGATTGCGGATGAGCTGGATCCTATCCCAGCCGACGTTTGGCCAGAAGCGGGATGCCAATCACATGGCATCTATAGACAGACTAACCTTTCATGCTCTTCACAGATACGGACAATATAGAGTCTTTCATTAACTTAAGAAAAAATGTTTGCAATGTGGGAGGTACCTGGGGAAAACCCACACAAGACAGGGAAACATGAGTACTGTGATGTGGATATGCTAACAGACAACAAACAGAAGATTTGCAACTTTTATGTGCATTTTCTCATGAAAATGTGTGTGAATGATGAAATCTGAATATAAATATATATGAATGCTTTGCAATTATATAATGTTATTGAAAGACAGTAAATTATGTGAAATGCTATTGAATATAATGGATGGACATTATTAAATGATATGGAATCAAATTGGTAAAAATGCTCAGCAATTTGTGGCTTGTCCAAGAACATATCACCAGGAGCTGGAAATCGAACTTCCAACTCTTTAATCAATGGACAATTCATTCTACCAAACATGAAATGATGTGGAATGCTGGAATGCTTTCAGCATTTGCACAAAATACATCTGGTATCATTTTGTCTGTGGAAGGTACCACATACCAGTGCAGTCGATAGGATAAAACACAAAACGGGTTTTGGCTTCTAGTGTTGATTTCCATGTCCAAAGTTGGGTTTTTGTTGGCTTGACCAAGGTTTATACAAAATAAAATCATTTTTCTCAAGGTGTTTTTGTGAATAGTTGTGTGTCAGCCTCATAATTAATTGACTGCTGATCTTTCTGGCCTGTAACCTGCCTTGCACCAAGTCAGCTGGGATAGTCGTCAGCTGTGACTTATTTTAATGGCAAACAAAGTGTCGGGGACATTGATTCGTAGGGTTGGTAAGTCAAGTGATGCCTGACAGGTTGTCCATATGATATGGAGTGGGGAGACCATCATATCCTCGTGGGGATCCTTCAAGACCAGCACTGTTTTGTCTCATGTTAGACAGTTAGGTTGAGACCTTGTTGTATTCAGGTTCATGGTGTGCAGTTGTCGGCCAGCCAACATGAATCATGTCAGGACTGAAGGCAGTCCAGCTGTTCATTCATCGTCATACTTCGAGAACACTTCTGTGATCTGTTCTTCAGACTAAGTTCATGTTGACATTTGTGATGTGCAAAGTTTCCATCATATTCTCATTTTTTTGTATTACTGCTGTTATGCTAAATTGTAGTAAATATAAACTTTAGGATCCTGTGCTCAAGGCACACCATTTAACTGTTGAGGTGCCTTGTCGGCGGTTTGTGCTTCCAGAAACTCTTCTGGTCCACAGTTCTAGATTACGATGTATATGTTCTATGTCTGATCCACTGCTACTAGTTTCTTCTCGGCCAT
This sequence comes from Leptonotus elevatus, assembly GCF_054856555.1. Taxonomy (NCBI): domain Eukaryota; kingdom Metazoa; phylum Chordata; class Actinopteri; order Syngnathiformes; family Syngnathidae; genus Leptonotus; species Leptonotus elevatus. The sequence goes on along the minus strand of NC_141241.1, from coordinate 6,815,564 downwards.
ATTTTCTTTTCATATTCCTCAGTTCCTCAGTCTCTGGGAGACAGACTGAAAGGTACATTACATACTAAGTTAATAACATGTTATGCACCTTTGGAACAGCTTTCACAATTGGTATCTATCTGACTGTTATTTAGTTTATATAAACATATATTTAGCAGAGTTAATGCTATAGTTTGAGTAAGATAACTACACAATGTCAAAGTATAAAAACATGGGATTAGTTTATGTACAGAATGCTTGAGTGATATTCTTGGCTGCTATTTTTTTTTTAAGACGTCAAGCCCAGAGGTCCACAGCAAAAATAAAGGAATTTGTTTTGTTCCAATACATTTGCAGGAGAGTATATTAGCACTTTGAGATTTCATTCATATATATAATAATAAATAATTATATAATAATAATATATTCTTAAACATATCACAGGGTATCTTTTTTTGCTATCTTTTATAATCTACTTAACCTTTGCTGTCCAATTGAAGAATAATTCATGGCAACCAAAAACGTTTCAAACAGTTTTAGAGCACAACTGTCAAAAGACTTTTCCTTTTTTTTTTTTATCCTTCAAACAGCAAGATTCCTTCTTTTCACAGGGCTGTGACCAGCAGCTCACTGCTGACTGTCCAAAGAAATGTCAGAGGGTCGACAGTTGTTATCATCAGGGCCCTTATCTTTCACTTGCAGGTGCACAAGCACAACAAAGACGACCAGCACTTGATTTTATGGCCTACTAAAGCACCCATATACAGTAACTCTTATCAAGAGATCATTGTAAGACACAAGGAAGAGTAACATTCAGCATTTTTTTTTAATGTTTGTTGAAAGAACTGCTGAAAAACCGAGGCTCACATTTAATTCATTTGCTCAGTTTAGTTTTATATGCTAAACACAGCGATAGCTAAATATCCATTAGGCAACTGGTCCATCTTTTTAGCACTATCATCACATATGTAATAGCTAACGGGCTGTACGTACACAGTATGTATGGGATTTTCCGCACATCTGAAGAGTTGTCTTATAGAGGTTAAATATCTGGGCATTAACACCATTATCTATTTGGCTCCTCGCAATAACTTGAAATATCATAAGGATGTGCTTTAACTGCATGCAGACTATCAGCTTTAATTTGAGGGTTTGGCATCGAATTCAGGCTGAATATGAACAAATATTATTGCAGGAACAATTCTTGCAGGGGCACTTTAAGTTAAAAAAATAAAAATAAAAAAAATAAATAAATAAAAATAAAGAGCAATGATGATGACATCTCCGAATGAACAATACTGAGCTCTTTTAAAAAAAAAGAAAAAAGAAAAAAAAATGTTTGGAAGCCTAAATGACATCAATGGCATTAAGGGTGGCCAAACCTTTGTGCTCAAGGACTACATTTTTGAGATCGTTTGTAAATGAGCTTAAAAAAGTTACGGTTAAAAAATGGTTTGCAGATCCGAAACACATTAGACAAACAAATTCTAATTATGTTTCGTCGTTTAAACAAGATACCCATAATGCTTATAAGTATTATTTTATTGAATGTGGCTGAAACAACTGGCATGTTTTGAGACAAAACCAGAAGGAAGAAAAGTTTTAAGAATTTTGAGTGCGCCAGTATAGGGCGATGGGACTCGCTTACATTTCCAGCATCCAAATCAAGGCGGCGTCATTTGTAGAGACGAGATCAAGCAATGTTTCTGCATTAAAGTTTAATTCAAACGTAATACAGGAAATGATGGGAGCCTTTTTTCTTCTAAAGGTTTGTTTAATCATCACACGAACATCTTTGATCGTCTTTTCCCCTTTAATCTGGGTGCACGCACTCATGGCCTCCTCCCTTATCCGTCTCTCATTCCAACTTGTTCTTCTTCAACCCGTCTGTCTCCTTGTACTGTACTGCTTTCCTTTCTGTTGACAAAGCATTACAGAGCCGTGGTGTCTTGCGCTGCCTAATTGGTCCACGTGGACTAATTTAGCATCTAATTACCAAGTTAGATTTCATGCTTTAAAAATTTCAGGGCCATGTTTTGCTTTCAGATAACGTTTGTAATTCTCAAGGCTATCTAATACCTTGTCTTTCATTGAACCGTTTGAATTGCATGTTGTGATAGGAATATTTATAAGTCAAATGGATTTTAAGTCAAATTGCACAAATGGCAATGACCTTATGGCAATAAAGGACCTAGGGGAACAAAGTAATGCTGAAATACTGGCGAAGCTGTTAAAAATCTACAAAACTGTGAACGTGAAAATTAGATTGATGCCTATTGACAGGTGCTTGCTAGTGTGACCACATTTGCAATGTGATATTTATTGCTTTACAGGATGGAGTGAGCCCATTCACGCCCACGAACGAAGAAGTGGCACCATCACCATCACCATCACCATCATCTCTACCCCGAGCAATGGTTCTTAAAAAACTAATTCTCTCCCAGCCATTTTCACTGAAGCAACCCCCTTTGCTCCCAGCTGTTTTACTGGATTTTGACTGATTTTGCAAGGCCCACAGAATATTGTATTCTATTGCTATAAAAACCTAACAAAATAAAGATTAGAGTTTCATTATTCATTGGGGGAAAAAAAGTATATTTGTATGTTTCTGTTTTGCAGCAATTAAAATTAGAATACAGCTAAGTTTCATTGATATTCACATTCCTGGTGAAAACACTGTCAAAAAGAGCTTATTGCAACATGGCCCTGGCTGATATCTTATATGCTGCTGCCACCTGCTGGCTGTTTTTTGTAATGACTACCATTGCTTTAAGCCACCTCTTCATGTCAGAATCTGCATCAAAGCCTTCTGTATGTTCTTGCATAAATAAACCTAAAAAAAGATACAAATGTGTTTTTGGGAGTGAAGGACAAAGTATTAAAGAAACATATTTACATGTTTTTGTATTTGAATGATAAAAAAAAAAACATATCTCCTTTCGCTCCCTGCTCTCCTCCGCTGCACTGGCTGAATCACACCCGAGAGCAAGACGCACTATGTGGCCTAAGCAGCAGCCGAACTTCGGGCTGTGTTAGTTTATTTTCTTTTTTTTTAAGAGCAACGGACAAGCAGAATTGTCAGGTAAGCAAACAAATGATTCCTAGGAATCGAAAGACTGGAAAACAGTTCTCAAAAAGAACAGTTTCGTTTTTTTTTTTTTTTTTTGTCGTACCACTCCCATACCACATTGAGTAGCAATTTTCATTCCAAAGATAATAAGGGGACTGAAAGTTAAAGTACCACTGATTGTCACACCCGCCTAAGTGGGGTGAAATTCGTTCTCCGCATTTAACCCATTCCCTGAGGGAGCGTTGAGCAGCAGTTTGCAAAGCTTTCCACTGATCAGAAAATGAATTTTTCTCCTTTCGGTGGGGCAGAAAATTGTTAACTGTATGATACAACCATCAAACATAAACATATCTTTGGTATTTTGTTTACTTATATATGTTTTAATAAAACCTGCACATAGAAGAACAACTACAGATAAAGGCTGTCTTTGTTTCTTGTTTATCTGACAGGAACAGAATGTGAGATAATCTCAAAAGGAATCAAGTTGCATTCTGTTGGCTACACTGTAAGTATTGCAGTCTTTGCAAAATGACTGAGTGAAAGTAAAAACCCTGCATTGTCTTTAGATGTGAAAGGGTGAGACAAATTGTATCCTCTTGTATTTTCAAAGTCTTCCAGTGTGTTTAACATAATCTCTTCAGAACTACAACTTTTAGTAACAAACTGTACTTGGCGCAATGAAACACAGAAAATCAAGCTCGTAGTGACATTGATGGAACACTCATCCATCACCATCATTGAAAATATATTTGACCATTTTACCTCTTTTATTGTCTGCAGGTATTGACACTTTTACATAAAAAAATTATAATTTCTCCAATGACAAAATGGAGTATGACGCCATGAGATTGAAGACGAAAATATTTAAGTCACACACGAACAATAGAGCGGAAGTTGGTCCCCGAGGGCCCACTTCACAGTCGTGATCTGTGATCGACCTGGCCAACTTTACATCATCTGCCCTGAGAGGTCTGCCTGCAGTTCCTTACGAACATACTGTACTTTGCATACTTCGATCTCCTGCCTGCATGGACCGTAATAAATGAGTTCTGCCACCGCTATGTCATGGACTGCTCCTCTCGTAAGCAAAATTGAAAGAGAGGAGCTGCTTTGATTGGCTGCAGAGCAAACAGAATGTGTTCACGCCCACAACAGCGACTTTCTGTGCCAGCCTTACACAGGGCACAATTAAGCACTTGGAGTGAGGCTGTGGAGCGTTGGATGGGGCCAACTACGTCAATGAATCTTAATTACACTTATATTCTGTTTGTTACTCCCAAAGCCTGGTTAAAAATCCTTGTCTTAATTAACTCATTCACTGAGTCACTGCTGGCGAGCTAACTGCAGAGACCAGACAACGTGTGGCTATTGTGCAACTGCTTTTCCAGCCATGGGAGCAAAGCAACAGCTTTGTTTTCTTGTTTCAGCTCGACTCTCCGGCTCCATTCATGCTATGAGGTATGAATGAGCAAATGAATAAGTTTCTCACATTAACGTCTGACTAAAAAAATAAATATAAATAAATAATAAGAATGCACTACTTATCAATGAATCACTCACTTCAAGTGAGTGAGTCACTTGCTCACTCACAGCCCAGCAGAACTCACACACACTCTTAGCAGAGGGAGAGTCTTATTGACAGTAATTATAATTATAAAATAATTGATTCACTCCACATATTAAGTAAAATAGGTTGAGTCAACCAGCGTCACGTTCCACATTAGATCTTCTAAAGTCAAACTGACGATCTGAAGCTACACAACTCAAATTTACAAAGAAAAAAGGCCTCTAAATTTCTCCCAAAACTTCAGAAGCTAAAAAGAAAACAACTCCTACATGTTTGACCTGACGTAAGACTTCAACATATCACGCAACACTTTGGTGTACCTCGTAGAATAAGCAAGCAGAAAAATAATTGCTTTACAGTCCTTTCTGTACTTGTTTGACAAGTAAGAATAAACTTGAAAAATTCCCTGATGGGCTAATAAAGGTTTTGGGGTGCTGATAGTTTGAGTCTGGAACTGATAAATCTATTATTAATGGGTGAAATTTGTTACAAAATCCAAACAAAGCCACTAATGGGCTGGAACAGGCTGTACAGTTAAAATGCATATTCAAATAAAAAATACCATTAGCAAACAAACCTACAATAAAAGTAATTCAAATAATCTGACAAGAGATGTTTTAAAATTATATTTAAAGGAAGATATTGTTAGAAATGAGCATAGCGTTCCACAGTTGGACCATAATAACTCGATTGTATTCAACTTCAGTACTTTCGCCGTTTGTGGGTAAACAAGCTGTGCACATAAAAATGAAAGTTTACAACAATTCTTGGTCTATTTTTATTCACTGAGTTGACTTGTTAGGTTTTGGAATTTAGCACTATCGTCGGAGTCCTTCACAATTACCTCAACTGTACCGGCAGCAGAAGTGTTGGAGTAGGTGTCAGCAGCGTACTGCTAATTGGAGAAGTAGCCTCATCTAAGAGCAGCAAGAGCAGCACTTTCCGTTGCCTTGACTCACGGGAGCATTTTACAAAAAGCAACAGCTCTGTGCGTGAAAAACACCGGCGCTGTGTGGATATCACCTCAGGCTCAAGTGTATTGTTGATTATAGCATGACTAACACCAACAACTTCTATTGTTGTTATTGGCTCCTATCCTCATTTAGTGCAGGAAATGTGTGACTGGCTGAATTTCAACTTGAAATTGTTCTCGCAATATCAGATTTTTCCTTCACTGCTGCTGAAATGGTGATGCTGTAATTGGCGAGCTGGCCAAAGTGTGTGAATAGATTTTCAAGGTAACGCTCAGGGGCAATTCTAGGGTAAGAGTTTTAGGGGTGCTGAGCCCCCGGCCAGGTAAGATACATTTCACAGTCTGGTAGATATTAATGCAATTTCATCTCCACATTTATGGAAGAGAAGCATAACCCTTTTTGGGAAATGATGTGACCAAATTATCAAATCTGTTAAAGGTTATCTAAATGTCGAGCAACAGAGAAATGGATTGGATTAAAAATAATAATAATACAAAAAAAAAAAAAGATATATATATATATATATATATATATATATATATATATATATATATATATATATATATATATATATATATATATATATATATATATATATATTATGTAACCCCACTAATTTCTGGGGAAGACAACTCGTTTTGATACAGCAGCACTTTTACATACACATTCACAGTATGCATTTTTTCCCCCCTTGAATAAAAATACCAAAAATAGACCTTGGACTTACTATATGAAACATAATGAACAACGTCTAAAACACATTAACATAAATTGACATCTGTGAATACTAATATATAAAGTCCTGTCTTCGCTCTTTCCTCTTCACTGCGTCATAAAAGGAGTCATCCAGTCTGTGTGCTTGTCAGTTGCACATTGGCTTTAATATAACACTTGATCACCTGAAATGTCAGCGAACTCCTACCTGACAACATACACAGAGAGCTACTCTGCATTTCAATACATTAAGAAAAGAGGAATAATAATGATAAGTGTGTTGGGATTGCATGGTAGAAGTAAAAAAATATATATAAACATCCTGCAGGCAGTTTACAAAAAAGAGAAAGAACATAATTCATTTTAAAGAGTAATGTTAGACTACCTATGCATTTAAAGTGAATATTCTAAAATCAGAATGTTTGCATGGGCATTATTATCTTAACAGCATGGTGGAAGAGCAATGCAGTTGGTCGGGCTGCCACCTCACAGCAAGAAGGTTCTCCAATCCGGCCTGTTGAGCTTTTCTGTACTCTGCTTGTCCTTCATGTGCCTTTGTTACTTCTGTTTGTGTTACCCAGAAAGAACATGTAGGTTCATCGTAGACATTCAATTGTCCTGAAGTGCAGAAATTGGATGGATGGAGTTCAACACATTATATAAAATTACTTACTACAGTCATATGATTGCGTTACTGAAAACACGGCCAAAGGTAAATCACTGATCATTTCTGATGGATGGATGGATGGATGGCACACCAGGATAACACCGCATTTTAAACACAAACTGTAATTATGGGCACGTGTGAAATTTTGAGGACAGGTGACTGCCACTCAATCAAAACCTGTGAAATATACACCAGTGGTCAAATACCATGACTCACCAGGAGGGGCGCTGTCTCATACACAACTCATACAGAAGAATACACACAATTCATGAAAACAGGATTTATGAGGAAATGTGCTAAAACATTAGATTTAAGCTTTCCTAAACCTTCTGAAAAACTTTTGCAATGTCGGAATTATGAGGACATTGGCTATGACAACATGACCCCCCCACACACACACACATGCGCACACACTTGTTAAACAATAAGCATTATGGTTGAATGATGGTCTTTTTATTTATTGGATTAATGTCCACTATGTATGTACACATCTACAGGAAATTGCCTGATAATGGCACAGAAATCATTTACATTACACTATCTACTGTGATAAATGACCTGCAATATTGCATTTGTCTGTGCGTTACTATTAAAGCGCCACAATTTAACTTACGAGCCGGTGAATTGGCAGAGAGAATGAAAACCGACATTTTCTCAAATAGAAGCAGCACACACACACACACACAAATACAGTCGATTGATGTTTTGAAAATGGTAGTGATTCCCATACTAAACACTGTTACACATGGACAAATACTCATAGCAAAGCAAAAGGGTTACAATCTTTTTTTTTTTCTACCTTTTTTTCATCAGAGACCCAATTACTACTCAGGGGATGTGAATGCTCAGCTCTCACTTCGAGAGAGAGCTCCTCTTATTTCTGTAAGCATTTTTGAAAATGAAACATTTTCACAAACACACAAAGAGGAATTAATCTAAATTTACTGCTCTGGGGCTTTTGTGTTCCAGCAGTAATTGATTTACCTGCGTTTAACTGTTGTCAGGCAATCCATTCTGTCAAAGGGAATTTGTGAATCGTTTTGTAGCATCAAAATACTTGGAGCCTCTCAATCAGTCAACATAAAAAATCTGAATGTTAATGAAAAACGAATCTTATTAAGTAGAAATGATTAGATCAATTTAGCTCTTTTTCATAATCTCATTTTACCGTTAACGCTTCTGCACAGTTTACAAGTATAAATGTAATATTTGGTACTCAGTCCTCACTGATAAGTAGCAAAATACTACATCGTGCACAGTTGTGTGGCTGTCTGATTCAATACTAGTTTAACGGCATCCCATGAAGAATTAATTAATGAGCGTATCAAATTATATCCCATGTGTGTGCTCAGCAAATGTGCGACTCAACTTGCTCTTCCACTGATTTGCAACGAGAGAGCCGAAGAGAGTAATGTGAGCTTCTGTAGTCTAACACTCACTAATACCAAATAGAAATAATTTTGGTGTGAGCCAATTATGCAAAAGTAAACAGCATGTCGACTGCTTTTTATTCCCATTATTGCCAAATTTGAAAGAAAATCGTTTGCACCCTCCGTACATCCATTCAACAAATTTGCAGTCACAGTTGATTTTGTCCAAAACACCATTTACCTCTACATGCACATTTCTTTTGAAAACATCTGAGTTATGATGAATAATATTATCATTAAAGAAAATGCACAGCATCAAGAAAACAACATCAATGTACATTTATTGTAGCGTTGGTGAACTAATCAGGCTAAGCGGCGACCAAACAACAACTCTTTAATGACATTTTGCGAGTAAAGTGTCACCACCAATCATATGAGTCGGGTTTGATCAAACCCAGGTTAAGAACCACTGAGTCAACATAAACGTCGATTAAGGTATTTTTTTCACATTATAATTCGGATTACGTACACCAAAAGATGAAGAAATGCACAAAAGTAAGCAATAACTTATAGAGTATTTGTACACTGTAGAGGACACCTGTAGCCTATTTAAAAAACAAAACAAAACAAAAAACAAGAGAACCTTTATATAAGATTGAGTGAAGACCCCTGTGCATAATGATGTCAGATTAGATCAGACACTAAACAAACATTGCTGGCATCCCAAGGGCACAGAGTGATCTCTGCAGAGCTGTGGCAATGTGGCTGGGGGAGGGCAGCAAAACACAATGTTGTACTTTGCAATTTGCAATACTGATGAATTACAGGTCAGCAACCTCTGGGCCCTTGCAGTGGTGGTCACAGGGAGCGAAGGACAGCAGATCGAGCAGGGCTGCTCATGCTAGAGGCTCTAATCTCTGTTTGCAGTGCAGCTCTCGATGGCGGCGAGCAAATAAATCTGCCAAGCAGCAGCAGCAGATTCATAAAATCCCTCAGGTGACTCTGTTCATTTATCTACATTGTCCAGGGATTCCAGCTGCCAAAAGCAGGTGGCACACTTTGGCTTGAAAACTGACTTATTTATTTATTTGTATTTATTTTTAAGATGTGAGCCGGTTAAAAGGGGCGGAAAAAGCAGACACCGAGAGGCTTGTGGGCGTTTTAAAGGGTGCCGGCAGGTTACAAAAGGTCGTGAGGGCGAAGGGTGCCGTCACGTGAGTGGAAGCCAGTCTGTATCAAACATGTTGCAATGGAAGTGAAAATTGAAATGGAACTGCTCTCATTTCTAATTTCCTCCCCTGAAAATCAATTTCTAGATTAGAGTACACAGTCAAAGTCAGTCGCCTGCGCGGGGGCAATAGAGGGGACGCGAAAGGAACACACATCACCAGATAAGAAATTATAGATGGAAATAATCTGGGTATCTATTTCCTCCTCTCCCATCTTCGGTCGGCTGCAAATAGGGAGAGGGAAATTAAAAGTCGCCACGATGCACCTCATTGCAGCTAGCACTTGTTGGAGGCTGAGGTGTGTTGCACTTAGGCCCCAAACAGCTGCTAGCAATACACAATGGCTGCTTGATTTAAATTAATGCACCACTAACTCAAGTTAACGGCATGCATCACACTTCTCCATCCTGCACCCAACCATATAATTGGATTGAGTTTGTATTTAGTAATAGTAAGACGTTTGAGGAAAATCCGCAATATTTTCGGTCTTTGCAAACAGCACTTGTGACACAGACATGTAATTACTTTGAAATGAAAATAGCGTCAAATGTCAGATTAGAGGCTTTTTTTTTTTAATTACCCTTTTCAGAATGTCTTTAAAAAACATTTCTGAGCAGCACTTGTGGGCTGTAGTGAGACGCTCAGTTAATGACGTGTATTGCAGACATTTCTCAATACTGTAGTGAAATGTTCTCGCAGCCTTTTTGCATTTGATTGCGTCTTTCTCTTTAGATGCTTTGAAATAGAATGGGACAAGGCAGAATGAAATCAGTAAACGCAAACACAGATGAGGGTTTTAAACAGCCTCTCTCGCTACGTTTCCCTCTGACATGAATGCTGCGAGGGCTTCTTTCTTTCTAGAAAATACAAACCGCCAGCGAGGATAAACATCTATCAATGCCATTCATATGTTGAACACAATTCAGTATAAATACTCTAGATGCAGACAGATTCAGACTTTTGATTGATGTTTTCTATCTAATAATTTATTGAACTGCGAAATTAAGGCTGGTTTTTGTTTTCTCTGTCAAGTGAAGTGTCACCATCTGCCTAAAGTGTCCCTTGCTATCTGTGCTGCTTGATGCTGTCTTCCGACATTGAGGATATTATGCAGAGATCCACTGCGATAACACATCATTAGAGATGGTGCACTGCTGCTGACTATATTTTTTAAAAGCAGGTCAGGGATACAGAAAAAGAAGAAAAGTGCAGGATTGGCAGATTCCTGCCTATGCATGTGGTCAAGTCTTTGCAGCATCATGCCCACTTTGACATTGATGCATTTTTTAAGCAACAAAATGCATCCAAAGCAGAATCATCTCCTCAGACAAGAGAGTTTGCGAGATCATTTGAAAATAATAAAATGCATTTGTTACCTGTGCTGTAGGTGAAATAACGAAAAATATCATTCGCAATTGCTTCAGAAATTGACAATGGTAAGAGATGCTATCAGAAAGCAAAAATTCATCCCAATAAAACAGTAGTTCTTAACATCGGCTCAATCGAACCCCAGGGGTTCGACGGAGGTCAAGGCACACACCGGAGTCATATGATTCGTTATGAGATGCCCCGCTTGCCTCTCATTGACTGCAGGGAATTTGGTGTGCTCTGTATTCGACTTGTGACTGTTGTGATGGTACATCAAGTGATTTTTTTATTATTTTAATCCCTTCTCTGTCGAGCAAAAAAGAAAATGCCTGGGCAAATATGAGTAATGTGAAATGACGCGCATGCATAACGAAAAGTATGGTGTTCTACAAGGTTCAATTCTGGGGCTTCTGCTCTTTTCATTGTATCTTGTGCTCTATAAACATAGCTCAGTTGAGTTGAGTGATGGGAGTCAGCGACCAAACTGCAAGATTTGCAAAGGCAAGATGAGCAAATGTAATCTGGCACAACTAGCTATTTAGCAAAACTAAAGCAACACTTCCTTAAACTGCATGGAGATGGTGAATCCAAGCTGAAGAGAGTCGCATTCGATGAAAAGGCTATTTTCCCTGTTCACCAGTAAACCTTATACCCATGTCTTAAATTTGAAACTACAAAAAAAATAACGTTAAAACCCCTGCTTAACAATAATGACTTTGATTCTGCTAAAATCATAGATTTAATCCGAAGATGCCTACTTTTAGCCTTTCTACTTTAGTAAAGTATAGTCTTGTCATCTGTGTGGTAAATATCCACTGCAATTGTCATGGAGATAGGATACACTCCCTCAAATTAGGTGGGTGCCGATCACAGTATTCGGAAGGCTGTGTATTGGAGAATTGATATTTCAGTATCGATCCAGCCTGCACTAGTAACTAAATATGTTTCATTTAACCCCTCAGACGTCAAGATCTGAAACGAGGGGATAACGAATGGGAACTGTCTTTCCAAAATGATTTGGCCTGATTCTCTTACTTATACAGTCTCACCTGGGGCTTTACCATTTTTTCTCTCTAGCCAGCTTATTGCTAAGCCTGCCGAGAAACTGCATGAGTTAAGTAGACTTATGCAGGATTTGTGTAAACTACTAAAATATTATGGTATGACAGATGAAAACTTGCAGCAATATTTCAAGGTAATGAATTTGATTCCGCTAAACTATCCATATTCTTCGGAAAACAACATGAACATGTAATCACTTAACCCGATTTATTAAGGTTGCTATTCATCTTTAGCCCAAATTAGTTCATTTACATATTCTGACATTATTATCATTGTTAAGAAAAAGGTAAATGAGGAAAGTATGGCACAAAGTGTTTTGGTGTGTGTGTCAGTATATAACTCTGTTGGGACAGAGTTGATTAATGTTGCAGTAAATTCCACTCTTTTCCATCTAATGCTTCAGTTGCTTAAGCAAGTCACTTGCTGAGAGAATTTGGCCCCTTTGGTCACATTAGGATATTTTCTCAGACAACCTATGTAAGTTCTTTAGTTGTGTTTATTTTAAGTCATATACAAATTGGACGTCAACAAAGGCCACCGAAATCACCTGGAACCTTTCAGGAACATGATTTGTGTGAAAAGCATTTAATTGAATAGAGTGCCATTAAAAAATTCTGTCGCGATATGCCTGGCCATGTTTCCTTTGTGTGTTCCAGCTTTCTACTTTCTCTCATAGACAAAAAACTACTTCAGTGTATAAATATTTGGCTTTCATCATGCATCAGGCCTATGATTGATTGGCGACGTGTCAATGTCATCCAGGATTGACTGCAGTCCTCCAAAGGATAACTGCTGTGGTTAATGGATGGAGGGAGTGTGTCCATGCAGTCACTGACTGAAACTGACAAATATCCCCAACAGCCAACGAAAGCTGAAATGTGCTATGTAATGTGTCAGAACTGTTGTGGCAGGAAAACATTAGTCTCATTTATTTTTGTACCTATTTCATGTATTTATACTATATTCAATTCCACTTGCAGTTTGGGTAAGATAAATTACATCAAAGAACTTAGACATCTCAAATATTAACTTTGCAAAGATTGAAAATTTAAAGACAACTTGTAAAAAATATTACAGCTGTTTACAAAAAAAAATGGGCAGTAGCTTATTATTTATTATTGTCAATATTGTGATTTATTATTATTATTAGTAGTAGTAGTACGTAAAAAGCCTTGCAAAAATATTAACGCCCCTCCCCCCCCAGAACCTTTTGACCCTTTGACAAAAAGATTAAAAAATGTGATTTTTTTTGGGGGGGGGGGGGGGTGTGAAGAATAAACACCAAGTGGGACCCAATTATGAGCTGGAACGAAATTTGTACAATATAAAAAAAAACACATAACTGAAAAGCAGGACGTGTGGAATTATTTACCCCCTTTTCTCTCAGTGCAGCCAACCGAAAAGAAGAAGAAGAAGGTCCCTAATGATTTCTAAATGTTGACCTAAATGACTGATGATGATAAATACAGTATTTATTGTTATTCTTACTTACATATTGTCAAGTTACATTAACTTCCTGATGCAAGTTTATTTCAAGAGGGCTGTATACATTTCAAACGTTGAGTGTTTGCATGTTCCCTCCCTGTGAATGGGGAGGACATGCTCAAGGCATCAATGTCCCACCAAGACTATTGACCATGTGTTGCATATGGCGAAAGATGAATCATCGTGAAATCAAGCCAAGTCCACGCTAATGACCTCGTAGCTGCTTGGTTGAAGAGAGAACTTAATCATCTGCAGTCTATTCTTAGACTAGTGCCTTCACATTCTTAGTCCATTTGTTAAAAAAAAGAAGTTATCAGTTTGATCTCAGGGTTCTTATTCTCATGCTAATTAAACCGATTTTTTTGTTTTTCTTTGTTTTGGTTCCAATATATTTGCTGGTAGCCTAATTAATTATAATTGAAAGAGCTGTCTGCACTCTAATCTGAATTTAAATTGTTTTTTGAAAAAGCAAAATACCGTTTTAAATGACCCAATTTCCGCTCTTCTTTGTATTCCCAGACATCGCTACAGCATGTCTCACGTGACATTTTCCAAGTATAACTGATGAAGTTAGTTGCCTGCCTGAATGTTCAATTATTTGACAATACGAGGGAGGAAATTGCAATACAGTATAACACTGGCTTTATACAAAATTTTGAATTGGTTAGTTCTGAAAATATGTACTGTCTTGCAGATGATTGGAAGGCATCTTATGAGAAAATACAAATGACAGCACAGATTTCATCTGTCGAACATGCAGTGGTGCGTCTCCAGGGTATGAGTGGAAGTAATTACATAGTGTATAATGCACACTCTATGACTACAGTGTGCCCCTAATTTTTCCTATTAACATTTTTTTTGGTGGAAAATGAAGAAAAAAATAGTGCTCATAAAATATTAAATGTACTCTGTTGTTGGTATTACCCGATTTTCCTGGGACAATATTAAAGCCTTCATGAAAATATGTGTACACTGTTTGGAGATCACAGATGATGTCACCATGCTTGCTAATTTTCCTATTAATGACCCTCCCTGCCTGCACAAATGTTCTGATCCGTCATCATCTATCATAATCAATTTTGTGGGGCCTCCCATTGACCCCGTCATCTGGTCTACCTGCTGCAGCCCTTTCGTATTCTTTTCATCTCATTAATTTAACAAATTTCAACTGTGTACAGTCTTGACATGTTTCATTTTCTTTGCGCATTATTGTTTTTTTTCCTTTGTCAATGTGTAGTTAAAGTTTAATTTCATGCATATATGTAACGCTTAGTAAACAATGCAAGGTTAATGACGTTCACTTGGGCACCCTGCTCTTGTGTCATTGCTTCACAAATGTGTGCTCACCCTTTTTTGCACACATCAGTGAGGACAAAGGTATTTAAGTAGGAATAAACAAAACAAAACAATGGAAACAAAAGGAACTTGACGCACAATTGTGTTTGACAGCGTTGCTGGCAAGGCAAAAACATCCGAGCGACGGAGGTTTTGAACTGCTGCAAAGATGGATTAATCACCTCAGTGTAAGCAATACAATATGCCAGCAATTAATCTAACCATGAAAAGACCAACGAATATGTCAATCTATTCTCTTAAATAGCTTATATTGTATACTTCTGGTCAATACAGGAATTCATTTATATTTTATTTCTATTATTTTAGGGTGTCATTGACGGGAAATTCAGTTTTCACTACACCACAGGCATGCAGGCATGCAAGGATAGATGGGAGAATATTATAGGACAGGTTTAGTTGTGTTCCTCAAGGGCACCTTGTTAGTAGTCAAGATACAGACTAGCATATCTCCAACAACTAGTCAGATATTTTTATTTATTTTTATTCTTTTACTGCAGGACTTGAACTTTGACCCTCCAGTTTCAAAGCCCGAGTCTATACGGATGTGCTACTGCCACCAAATAGGACGTCTGAAATCCAGTAGGGACTAAATAGAAATGCAAATATAAAACTAAAGTATTTTGAACAAGTTCACAAGTTAATATAACTATACGGGGAAAAAAAAGTGTCCATCAGGCAAAGTTACTGTAGAGGTTTACCAATCAGGATTGCTGCCGATTTCAATCCGATCGTCCACGGGTGTGAGTGGCCGATACCGTTTCCAATCACATGGACTACCTGGACTGTTTTTTGATTAATTGGGGCGACATGGCTCAGTGGTTGAGAGGTCGTCTCCAATCAGTGAGGTGGTGGGTTCAATCCTCACCCCTGGTGTTACCATGTCAGAGTGTCCTTGAGCAAGACATTGAACCCCGATTTGCTCCCAATGGTTCTGGCAGCGCCCTGCGTGGCAGCAGTCGGCCATTGGTGTGTGTGAATGTGTGTGTGAATGAGTGAATGTGAGCCATTATGAAACGCTTTAGGCACCATATGGTGTAGTTAAAGCACTATGTAAAAAGCAGTCCATTTACCAAAAATCTATTGAAAATTCCATCCTTTTATAATGCAAAAGCAGAACATAACTTGAGAATACAAAAAAATTACAAACATATGATTCAGTTACTGGTTTGTAACATGCAGTGTTAAGGAACAAGGAAGGGGAAGCTACACTGCACACAGGCTGGTCTCTAGTTGGCTGCAGGCTGCCAAGTGCGAGCTCCAGATGATGCTTTTTTTGTGATCTGCAATGATCGAAATATGTCGATCATATACAGTACCTTTCCACGGGAATTGAACGATTACGAACGGCAACTCAAATTCTAATTCAAATGTGGCAATGGTAAGTTTCCAACCAGCGAAAGAGACGTAAGTCAAAATCCAGGCTAAACAGAATGTCCAATATCATCCCGGAGGACAAAACACAGACAGGAACAATGGACTTCTTTGAGCGCAAAAGAGGCAGCAGGTGTGCCAGTGCAGCGGGTCCACATAAGTGGGTGTGGCAGGTGTGAAGGTGGGAGGAGGCTGACAGGTGCAGAACGACTGAGCAGATGTAAGAGTGGGACAGGCCACTGGGAGGAAGCAATTTCAAAAGAATCCATGACACAAACTTTACAGAAAGAAGCACTGTTTTATGGTGGATAAATAAAACACAATTGTCGCTGGGGGGAGAAAAAAAAACTCGATATGTGTAGGAGGCCCCGTCAGACGTTCTTTGCAAGACTGTGAATGCAAATCGGTTGGACTGGACTGATTGTTGCAATCAGTACTCACAAAATTATATTACTGGACAATAATTCATAAGAGGCAGCATTGATGTCCTCACCTACCTAACAAATATCATACCTGACTTTAATCAAGCACATTTGAATTTCTCATAGTCCACACCTACTGTTTTAATGCAGTAGGAAATCAACTCGCTGTTGAATGTAAACAGGCAATAATAATCTTTGCTTGCTTCAAGCCTCTCACTACAAGAAGCTGGTTGAACATTTGCAAGAAAACCAAAACACACAGACAAAAACACACGCGTAATTGTAATCGTCAAAATGCTGTTAGTCATGGTAGCAAATGTGTAACCAGCTATATTTTGAAAGTATGACACTCATCACAGCAACCTTGCGTGTTCTTGTCATTCAAATAATCAATAACGTCTACATTTGTAGTCATACATTACTAACGACAGTGCTTCCTAACCTGGGTTCGATCGAACCCCAATGGTTCAATGAGTTAGTCCCAGGGGATCGGCGGACGTCAAGGCACACACTCAAACTCAGATGTTTTTGTTATGATACGCCCCGATGGTTCCAAGGTATCAAAACAACTGGAGATAATCTCAGAAATTGTTTTTTGGTGTGAAAAATCAGACAGAAAAAAAAAGAATGCCATGTACGTTTATATTTGTAATTTTAAGAGAATTGCATGCAATCCAAAAACACCTAATTTGTTAAGTTGTTGTTAAACAAAATCAGTAATGCTGAAGAGTTTTACATTAATAAGTGCGTAATTTTTCTATAAATCTCAGATGCAACTGATAGACACAAATAGCACATTTCTCTTATTCATAAGTAAACAAGCAAAATCCATTGATTTTCAAAGAAGCTGCTCGATTATGTCTTCATTTTTAAGCATGGTTGATTTTTAAATGAGATTGGGGAATTTGGGATGCAACGGGGAGCGTTACCGCTTGTCAAGGTTGCTTGCATGCACACATACTATATTTGCAGCCTGCGCTTAATGTGGCAAATGGCTTTTGATGCACATTTTGATTTACATAACTTCGGAGGAGGGCTGCGTTAAAGGATTCCCTCAGCACCAAAGGACATGGAAGATATTGCAGCGTATTAATGACTGCCTCTTCTCCCCGGCAAAGAATCAAACAGAAATTTCAAGCAGGACACACAGAGGCTGAGGCAGGGCAGGGAGATCAGACAGATTTCAGCATCACACACAGCCAGACGTACCGCATTGCTGCTTACTTGCGGAACTCCATGACCATCCCAGCTTGTGGTGCCCTCCACATCTTCTTGCATGTGGACAAAAAGGAGCTACGTCTTGTCTTTTCCAATAAAACATTTCCATCATCCAGCCTGTGCAGATGGGATTTTTGTGTCATTGTGAGGTCATCGACAAGGCTGAGACAGCTCAGAACCACTCCAAGGATCAATAAGGGATGTTTACATATTCTCTCTTTCAGGCTGTAGCAGCACAAAGCCCCATCATTTACCCAGACTAAATTAACCACAAGATATGGGCCTATGTGTTTTCTTGCTTAGCCATTTGAAAAACGGGGGTGATTTATTTATATTGTCCCCATTAATAACAAACGTAAGTAATGAGGTGTGATTATCATGTGTACTTATTGTAATAATGATGAGAATCTCACAATAATAAAGAGGCAGCTCTGTGAGAGAGATAAGGTTCGGCTTGCTTTTGCAAGCACAGTGGCACTAGCTTGAACAATTACAGTACCTGCGAGCATTCGTTGCTTCTGTAGCGCAGTAAATCAGCTGCAGTGCAGAGGAAAATCTAACAACAAAATAGCACCCACTGGAGCAGGGCTAACACGAACTTTGCACATTTTATGATAATGATGGAGTGTATCTCTGCACCAAACATAAACCAGACACAAACTCCAATACAGCTGTCGGGATTAGGCGGCACAAGCTGTAGCTGGTAAGTCTGCGTAATGTGTGATCATTCACATTGTACCTTTTCACATACATGAGCGCATCACCTGCCTCTGTCTCCAAATACCCACTGGCCCACAACATTAGGTACACCCCCTATATAAAATCCGTGTAAAAAAAAGAAAAGACAATCATTTTCTGTGAGGTATTCATGTGAGCTTTTTGATTATGATTTTAGTTTGCAGATGGACAAATGTTCACTGCATCATACTAAGACCTGTTAATGATATGTACATTATACCCTTATTATAATTTTTTTGTCAAGGCACAATTCCTCCATTTGCCCGTCCATGCTATATATCCACTGACCCCAGGCCTAGTCGACCCACAGCTCGCAGCCCTTTTTTTGGGGATCCGATTCGATTCAGAATCAATTTTCAATTAGGAACGATTTTTGATTCAAAATTATTTGCTTGACAATGATTTTTGCTTCAATTTATAGACGTTCAAGGAATCGTAATAATCTACTCCAGTTTGACTCGCTAATGCTAATTAGTGCTCTACTCGCGGCACTTTTATCACTCAAAAGAACAGCTCCACGCTGCAAAAAACAACTTTTATTGGAATAACTTGGTTGTGACTTTTTCCTTCTTTTCGCTAATGTGGGTACAACTTAACATTGTATCAGGCCGCGTGGAACCACACTGCCCCTAAGTGGCCAAATCGGGTACAACATAAACAGCGCTCCCAATAAAGGCACACACAAACAAAGGGAAGACGGTATAAAATAATTTAAATCAAATCGATTTTGGGACATTTAAAATTGATTCTGAATCGTACTAAATGAGAATTGTGATTCTTCTGAGAAGAAATTTTTTGGCACACAAGCATTTGAGGACGATGGCGGAAGCCTTGATAAATACAGAACGTTTATCAACAAAGAGATCAACAGACCAAGAACATGAAAAAAATGGTTGGTTGGATGGAGTGAGAATATAATCATGCATATTTTGTAACAGCAAACTATTTTTATGGCTTACATTGATTGTAGTGATCAACAATTCCCAATGTTTGTATATTTACTTCATAATTTACTTCGTTGACCACCATTCCCTGCACGTTAAAAAATAATAATAATCTGATCCAGTAACAGAAATGTTATGTCTTTTGCTGCCACTGTGATTTGATGCTTTATTCAGCTTTCGGCCCACCGCCCCTTTGTGACTGATGAGGACCTGCCACTGGTCACAGTTCTGTAACCAGCGAGACTCTTGGTGTTGCATTGTGAATTTCAAGCCTTTTCATTCTTGATGCATCTTTCCTCTTAGCTCATGGCATGGTAGGTTTGATATGCTTCATAGTTCTGCCCATTTCCTCAACAACGTGAACAGATTAAAGGCATTTTTTCTTCATTGTTGTGCTAGGATGATGTGAGACAGTGTGGCAGCAATAAGCAGCACTTAACAAATGCCTTCAGGTAGAGGGCTCACCAAAGCAAGTGAAGTGCTTAAATTGAGGCTTAAACAGAGGGAATTTGTTTATTCAAAAAATACATTAAGGAAAATTCTCTCTTGACTAAAATATAAGAGGTAGGAAATCATCAGAGCTCTGTTGTGCTTTGTTTTCACACTAGCCCTCTAATTAGTTTTTCTCCTTGGTGCTTTCTGTATCATAACATAAAGTCATGAACTTCCAAACGACGTCTCGTACCAAACAAACTCTGGCAAGGTGTAGCTGTAGTAATAAAGTACCTTAACCTCTAACTGATCCAAATTAAAAAAAAAAAAAAATGGACGCGTTAGGTTATACCGTAAATAATGGTAACATATAGCATGTGTTGTACATATGAGATCGGTGATTTAACCAACACTTACCCGGTACTTTTTTTTTTTTAATATGCCGATTTATTGTTATGACTTGGGATGTTAAAAAATCCACTGATTGTAACACCCAACTAAGTGGGGTGAAATTTGTTCTCCGCATTTGACCCATCCCCTGAAGGAGCGGCGCGCACCAGGGATTGCACTCGGGTTATCATCATTTGGTGATCTAACCCCCCAATTCCAACCCTTAATGCTGAGTGTCAAGCAATAAGGCAAATGGGTAACATTTTTATAGTCTTTGGTATGACCAAGCCGGGGATGGAACCCACAGCCTCCTTGTCTCAGGGTGGTCACTCTACTACAAGTCCACTGAGCCTGTCAAGGTAAGAGTAAAAAACAAAACAAAAAGCATACACAGTACGAAAGGCAGAGTAATACCGGCGAGTAGAAACAAGACAATGTTTTAGGACGAGTGCAAGAAAAATACTAGTTAACGTTTTCCGATGCCGGGTGATTTAAAAGGTGGTACAGCTATTGAACTTAACAATAAACTTAGTGTCAACGCAAATGAGATGAGCTGTTTGGTGCGGTTTGAATGGATGCAATTTGTTTTTAGAAGATGAACCACTCTCGGTCTCTTGCCAATTAATAGACGTCCGCTGTGCTTTTCTGAACACAACTTCCTTGGGATGCCACTTCACAGACCTGTTTTTGTCTCTTCTTTTTTTATGTCAACTAAATGATATCTTGGCATGAGGCTTAGTGAACATCAGGCACAGAGCGCATGCTGGGGAAAAAAAACATTCTATTAATTAATGGTCTAATTAAAGTTTTGTCATTGACGTGCCACTAGCTGACAGGGATGGATGGGGTACTTGGTCCCACACAAGGCATTAGCATGTCGATAATGAATGGCAGCTATTACCAGCACGTTTGTGTGGTGATGGGGCCACCTGCAAGGGCTTGGCTTCCCCACCCCACAATGCTCTCTTTCCTCCTCAAGCCTGCTATCTGTTGCCAACGCTTCACTTGCCACATTCGTAAACCTATTCTGCATTTAACATGCTCCTCATTCCACTCTGTTTCTCATTTATGCTGATAAAAGCCAGACCCTGCTGCTCTCTCTAAATGGTTAAAATTAATGTCGGCTAATTCAAGCAGAAAATTGTTTTCCTGAATACTTTGGTTGGTAGTTATTGTTGCCCTATTTTGCATTGTTTACTTCATTTAAGTGGCTGTAAATGGCCTCATTGTGTTAAGGAACAGCCCATGTGAAAGTGTCACTGCAACAAGCGTTAAATTGTGTTTGAGGCCGGATTCAGGTGTTGCGTACTTCCCTTCGACAACCAATGCTCAAAACTCAAAAGGATGCTCAGCGCTCAAAAGCAAGACATTCAAAAGATTTTTTCCCCCAATGCTTATTTATGTAGCTGCTCATAAGCAAGCTGAGAGCTTAAAAATCAACATCAATGGTTCAGCATTTAATAATTAAAGCCAAAAGGATGCCATGTAATATTAAAACATCTTCAGGCAATTCACAGTTGTAGTGGCGATGATGATGGCGCAGGGAGATTGTCAGTAAATGTATTGTGAGATAATTTGGAGGGGAAAATGAGGTTGGACTGAGTTTGGCATCACTGTCACAAATAACAGCCAAAATAGACTTTCAATATTTACTAATAGAGCCGCACAAACGATCGCATTACTCAACAAATGCTCATACTGTATATTCACGCTTGCATTACTGCCTTGTAATGTATTTTTTTTCCTGCTCTGCATGAGCTGCATTTGCGAGAGCATTTGAAGAAGATGCAAAGAGCTGTGACTACATTTCAAGAAGATACTGAAGTGCTTGGAAGAATATTATAAGTTCCACATGACTATATATGGAATCAAGTACAAAGAGGAGAAATTGTGTTAAGTTAATGTATTTTAATAAAGATTAGAGGAATTGATATGATTTCTAGTTTAATAATTAATTCAAGATTTGGAGTGTTTTTTTTCCTTATGTCCCTTGTTCACACAAACACCTGAGCTTGAGAAGCAAAAACTGCTCAATACATGTTTGCAGAATTTTATCTCTTTGCACTTATGATAACTAATTTGTGCTACATTATTCCACAATTATCTGACAATATTTTATAGTACTGCCTTGTTATTGGCTGACGACAAGTCCAACTTGCAGAACCGCTTGTCCAAAGTCAGCTTTGTACGCTCCAGTACACCTGCAAGCTGATAATAAGGACACAAATGTAGTTATTGCGCTCACTATTGTCATAATAGCAAATGTTGACAAAAACAAACAATATAGTGTTTTTATTCTCAAGGGAAGATAGTGACAAATAGTGTTGTTGTATCGTAATTTAAGATTTTATTGCCTGGCCTTGAAAAAGATTGGCCTATATCTGAAATTAATCATTTCATCTCAGTACCATCAGCAGTGGAACAGCCGTTGAGCAACAATAAGATTAAATCAGTTACATTGCAGTGCTGTTGATTTTCTTACGGTGGTCTGGGAGCGAAACTTGCATTTGCTACATAGCTTATTTGTCAACACGCAGGAGGATGTTTTATGGTCAGCGAGACAAGGTTACCTCCTGTTTGGGATTCATAACAAGTTCATCTGCTCTGCAACCTTTTCACAGCATCTTGTTCTCCTCAAATACAAAACTAGCTAGACTGATAGAAGCTGCACAAAAAGGACATTAACACTTTCAGGAAGTCAAACCTCCTTCCGTGAACTCTTTGGTCAAACTGACCGGTTTCTAAAATGGGATTATTATTTTTTTCAAATTCAAGACCCAGGCATAGGGTTTACTGGTGAACAAAATGTACAGGGAGAGTAGCCTTTTCATCAAATGTAATTCTCATTACCTCAAATGTTCGCATTTGTGTCCTTGTATTCCCGATGTCCATGCAACTTGTTGAAGTATTTATTTTGTTTTTAGATAACAAGTTGTGCTGGACTAGACTTGCTCAACTTGGCATTGTAAATCATGCAGTTGCGAAAGCTGACTCCCATCACTCAACAGCAGATATAGCCTACTCATATACAGCTCATACAATAACAATAGTAGAGACCTCAAAATTGAACCCTGTGGAACACCATACGTTCCGTTATACATGTCAATTTATGTTACACATATTCATTTGACCACTCTTTTTTTTTTTTTTTTGCTTGACATAGTTAGTATGAAGGGATTACAATAAAGAAATCACAAAAGCTGACTACTGAGTCCACCGAATTTTCTGCAGTATAGATAGGCCAAGCAATTAGGGTGTGTGTCTTGTCATCCATTGTGGTCAACTTCATTCACAAGTAGAGATCGTCTTGCAGTTGCTTCGAAATTTGATTTGTGCGCACTGATCTCCTGCATCTGCATTCCAAGTAGACTATGAGGCTCTCTCTCTGCGCTAATTTTAAAGGGAATGAGGTGAGCCTCTTTGATTGGCTGGGAGTCAGCTGTGTTCCTGCACTAGTCTAGGAAAATCCCAAAAGAAAGAAAATGTAACACTACGCACAGGCTTTGGGCCCAATAAGTTAACATAAATAAACGTTGAGGATTGCTGCTCATGCGTTACTGTAATCATTATACAGTATCATACATTGAGTCCTTTGCACGTTAGCAAAGTATCCATACTTGTGGTACAGTTAAGAATGCTAAAATGTGCAATTTATGAAGTCCATTTAGTTTCAGCCGTTCTTCTTCTCACTATTCATGTTATCAATGGGTGAGTAGTTATACGGTTGTTTTATTATAGGACAGTTGCTTCTTTTTACTGCTGCACACTATTTCGAATGTATACATTTTAGTTTATTTCCTGTGCAGTTGGTGAATATTTGATGCTGATGTGGTGGAACGTATTTAAATTTCAATTGCTTGGTATGGGGAAATTGTTGTATCACTTTATATTATAAAAACGGGGTATGCAGCATTGAAATTCAATATTATGTGATTTATAATAAATACAGTGTTGAATGACACACACATTGTACAGAGGTCTAATACTGTTCAAATTTTAATCACACTGTTGGGGGTGCGAGAAGCAGAGGAAAGTTGGATGAAGCGGAATGCGGGAAGCAAGAGAAGACGGGGGGTGCAAGATGCTGAAATGTGAGAGAAGCAGGCTTGGGGAGTAACGGAATACATGCACCACCGTTACGTAATCAGGTTACAAAAAAAATAGTGCTGTCAAAGTTAAAGCGTTAACTGATTAATTAATCACAAAAAATATCGCATTAATCATGAATTAACGTAGATTAAGGGTTTCATTTTGACCATAGATAATCCTTTAGCGTGACAGCGGATGGCTGCGTTTAAGGTAGCACAGGTTGTGTTTGAGCAGCAAACATACATTACATGCATTAAAGTAGAGCATTTAATAAATGTTTGCGTATCGCATTTAGAATATTTGCTCATGTCAAAATATTGGGGGAATTTTTTTCCATTTATGCAACTAATTAACTGATTAGAAAAAGAGGAGGAATGAGCGTGTGCAGTGGTTAAAAAAATGTGGAAGACGTCCTCATAACATTAAATGTCAAAATAAATAGCACATAACTGGTGCTCTTCAAATTTGGCAGGGAAAAAAATGTTGATAAAAAAAAGCCTTTTTTTTAAGCGATTAATCATGATTAATCAAAATTTTAAGATGTGATTAATCTAATTAAAAAATATAATCGTTTGACAGCTCAACATTTATTTATTTTTGTATTCCGTTACAGTTACAGGAAAAAACATGTAATCAGATTACATTTATTAAAAATGGGGATTATTTCGAGGGATTACAATTCCTACGATGAAAGCGAGCGAGAGAGAGACAGAGAGAGAGAGAGAGAGAGAGAGAGAGAGAGAGAGAGAGAGAGAGAGAGAGAGAGAGAGAGAGAGAGAGAGAGAGAGAGAGAGAGAGAGAGAGACTTGTTGACGTCGTGTCGGGCACGTGGCCTGTTTAAAAGGGTTCACGGACGAAAGGAGGGAGTAAGTAGCGACCGGTATTTACGGTTTGGAACATACTTGTCTTGCTGAAGGACCGATTTATCTTTAACAAAGGAAAAATTTCATCTGAGAGTCGATCCTGCGGCATGCTACGCTGAACTTCTTGCTAGCTGTCGCTACAACATAATGTGAGTTACATTTTCCAAATAAATATCCCTCCCACCAATTCACCATACACAATATGGCTAAACTGTCTGTCTGTCTGTCTGTCCCTCCTCCCTCCCTCCGTCCGTCCGTCCGTCCGTCCATCTCTCTCTAAGGTGCTTTTCAGTGATAGTTCAAAAAGAGCATATATCAATCAATCAACCTATCTGTACTGTTCATACATTTAAATGGTTGCCAATTATACAAGGGTTTTTGCTATTGGTAGGCAGCCGGGGTCCCTATCATCTGCAAATAACTGGGGCGCACTGTATAAAAATATAAATTGTGGTGATATTAATTTTTATTTTGACTTCATGAGCATACATATGTTACATTACTTGGATTACGTTACTAACAAAAAAAATTAGCAAGTAACTTGTAACTGTAACGGAATGCATTTTAAAAGTAACCCTCCCAACTCTGGAGAGAAGCAATATCAGTCTGATCAGTCAGCCGTTCTCCTCCAATCTCCTGATAAAGCAGGTACTGCAGAAGGTGAAACGATGTGTATCAAAACCTCATGAAGATCGATGGCTTCCTTCTGTCAGCTTTGAGTGAGACAAAAGAGAATGAGCTTGTGGACTCAATATATATTTATATATTGTCGATCTAAATCGACACAAAAGCGGCAAGTGCGGTGAAACAGCGGAAATTGACGGCTATTAAAAGTACAAGGCCAAAGAGTTGTTTCTCCCATCAGCCTATTAACATTGTGTCAGGAGAGGTGGTAAATAATGCCCAGAGAAATGATGGAGGGATGTAATCGGTATCAACGGGATCTGGAGCCAAGTGTGTTTATGTGCACAGCGCTCAGGCAAACAGCACAGCGACAGGTGATAGCAGGTTTAAGAGCTTAGCAGGCCTTCAGATGGGCAGGTCATGTATTGCTTTGACAAACACACTTGGGCTTTAAGAGAGACACCATTTCCATTTTTATGCCAATTGTGCATTAATGCCGCATTCACTGTCTCAGGCATCCACCCCATCACATTCAATAAAACGTTAAGAAGGATGGCTGATAATCATTAGAAATCTGATTAAGACAACCAAGGCAAGTTAAAAAAGGAAAGGAAACAATAGGCACTCAAATAAAATGATACAAAGACAATACTTTAGATTTACTTGTTTTTTTGTTTGTTTGTTTTTTCTTTTTTTTATGGAGAGCTCAGTTATTTCGGTAATTTTACCGATTTGACATATCATCATCATTGCTCTCTTTTTTTTATTATTATTATTATTTGTCATTAATTTTTATTTTGTATGTGGGTGTGTATGTGCATGTGCGTGTGTGCGTGAGTGTGAGTGTGTATTCATCAGTTCACCTAAAACCTATTAAAAAATCCCATACCGTTCACTTAAACCAAACACTTCAGAATCCAGCCAGAGTCGTGAGGTCGTCAGGAGACCCAAGGAAGGACCAAAGAAAAGAAAGGAAAGTGAAATCCAGCACCGACCAGACACCACCCACCGGACCACCAACCAGAGTCCTTCACCAACCCAAGAAACATCTAAATTCCAACAAATCAGGGAGACCTCAAGAGACCAAAGGAGAGACTGAGGAAAGGAAGGAAGGACAAACGAAGCAGAGTGAGATCCACAGACATCAGCCTCCACCGATTCAATGACCTGAGGAAGAAGCAGATTGTGTCTGAGTTTCGATAGATGCTGGTGTGGTGGATCTGGCATGCATGAAAATCTCCACCAAAGAGGGGAGCCGTCGACCCCTGCCAGGACAGAGCAAGTGCAACACCTCAGGGCCCCCCAGGCCACGGCAGCGCCAAGGGACAACCCCCGGGCCCCGCAGATTTACTTTTTTCTGTTGAGAATACTTTTTTTTCTTCTTTTTTATCACAGAAGACAAAACACAAACATATCAGTCCTTAGATAAAAGAGAATTGTTTTCTTGATTGGATGGCACCAATAATTATGAAAATAAGGGGACAAATGAATAAGCCGCCACAAAATAACTAAAATATAAATAACAATTATATATATATATATATATATATATATATGTATGTATCCATATCTTGTATTTCAATGAGCGTGTCTCATGTCAGGATTCCTATGGATGTGGACCCCAATACAGGGAAAGGATGCAGGTTCCACTCAAAAAAGTTATTTAATTTACTGAGAAGTAAAACACCAACAAAAAGTATTTAATTCAGAACACAAAATCAACAATGCCCAAAACAAGATTTGAAGTTGCAAACCAAATTACTAGACTTAGCTCAAGATGGTGGCCAAAGGGCAACCACCATTACAGCACGAGGACATGACATTGACAATGAACTGACAAGGACCGAAAGAAGGTAAGGAACAATCAGAAATGCATATGTATAGATTTGCGATGCTGAAGAGGAAATCAAGCCAAATATTTGGGTAAAGACCCTTGCACAAAAGACATATACCTATATATAGTATGTATATGTATTTATATGTACGACAGACATACAGACATACATCTGGATAAAGATAAGACAATTTGAATATTTACAGTAAGTTAATTGAAGTGGACGGAATTTTGGACGACATTTCAAGTACATGTCGGCTCACTCTCAGATTGGTCAGATGTCACAATGCGTCCCCTTGCACAAAAAGCCGCTCCCTACCAAGGACGGGGCCCAACGCAACAGTGTGTCATCTGCTTGGAGGGAGGGGCGGCCCTGTATGTTCGTACAAAACAAAGTCATTCAAGGCATTGTCTCTCTGTGGATAAATTCAATTGACCTTGTGAATGAGAACAATTGTATGTACTGTATAGTTTAGTCAGTGTGAAGCCCGTTTTGTAGATGTGAGAAATGATTTGTGGAAAATGCATCCTGAAAGAGGAGGAACATTTGAGTCTGTGGGTAAATAAGGCAGAATGCTTGCAGTCATTCTGGCAGCATCTTCCCTCTGAATAAGGCTGGCAATTCTAATGCGTGTGATTTAAGCACAAGGGGCTTTTGTTGTTTGTGTGGCAACTGGAGGGCTGCCAGTTATGGGCCTTCCGACCTTTGTGTTCATGCACACACACTGTTCATTAACTCATTTCTTGCATCCAGTGTTTAAACCTTAACCTCAACACCTTCACCAGTTTTACACTACACTACCCTCCAAAATTATTAATAGCGTTAGTGAGGTAAATTCCTTTATTTTTATTTTTGCTGTACACATTGGTTTGATATAAAATATAAATATGAGTCAAGAGATCAACAGAGCGTACAACCTATAAGGTAACATGACTTGAATTATGTAATGAACGATCATATTTGAGCAAAAAGTGTACGTAAGTATGACATAGACTTATGTACAGTATACTGCAAATAGACTTAAAATACTGAAGTGAACAAGATTTTATTCTGTGGAAAAGCCCTCTGCTTGCAACAACTGAATCAAGCCTGTGAACCACTGACATCCCCAAACATTATTCTTTGGCGATGCTTCCCTGGGCTTCCACAGCAGCCGCTTTCAGTTTTAGTTTATTTTAGGAGGTTACTACTGCCAGTCTCCTCTTCGGCAGGTGTGGAGATGAACTCGACTTGTGTAAAACCGTCCGCTTCTTCCTCCAGTTGGACTCCCTTGTTGTTTTGGTAGAATGTTGCTGCTAGATGAAGGAGAAATTGTTTCTGTCGACTTTAGGGTTAATTTTGCTGCTGCCATCATGTGTTACGCAAATGAAGATTAATGAGCCTGTCTCAGAAGAAGCCATGCAAGCCCAAGCCTTGACATCAGAACCTCCTCTGATTTTCACGGATGATCTTAAATGTTTGAGATTATGAACAGATTTCTTTCTTGAAGCTTTAGCCTTTCAAACATTTTGGTTAAGATGGCCTTGAGTGTGTTGTATAGTTTCAAGTTGTTGCGATCATCACAAGACTGGATTTTATCTCCTCTCTGGCCAAGCGTTACATTCTGCTTTCGCCGCAAGTATACAGGTGGACTGTCCTAATGAAATACATCCACCTCTCCCAGGTTTGATTTCACTATGGCCGTAAACCTGCAGTGTACTATAGAAAGGAAAGGGAGGATATTTTGCTGCTCAATATTATAGTAGACCAGTCAGCCACACAGCAAGGATCTGAGCGCAAACACTTCTGTAGTTCAAAATTGGAATCAAAATAAATCCCAAACCAATTCCAACAACAATCTAATTTCATGGTGTGTTGTGTTTAGCCTCTCAAGATGTTTGACCTGTTATGGAAAATTCAAATTTAATTTGTGGCTGAGCGATCCAAAACAGCACACATAGAGTCACAGAGTTAAGCCTTCAATAGATGGAAAATCACAGCTGGGGCACAGGAGTGTGATTTGTGGGAAAGCCATGTATGTTTAAAGGGCTTTATGCTGATCTCCGCTCAAACACAAACAGTGGTGCGACTCCTACTCTAACACAAACGTTAGTATGTGTTTAATTACAGCACTGAATTCTATAGTTACGCTCACATTTAATGCAAATGTAACAACAAAAATACTATAGAGCATCTTTTTTCATCAGCTCATTTTAAAATTTTGAAATTATACAGCAATAACATTACACATTTAGTCCAAAAGCAGTGGTGGGAAGCACTGGCTGTTATTTCCCTCTTGATGTTAGGTAAATGAAATGAGTGATTAAATAAAAAAAAGAAAGAAGTGTGACCAAAAAGCAACAACAACTATGCCGCAATCATTGGGTTGCTGTAGTGGTGACACCTTGTCAGCTAGTGTTTCGCACAACTCAACCCGACTTACTGCTATGGAATAATTATTTGGTGCTTTATAATTGTAGTGGTACCTGAAATTACACTTGATTTACTCATGGGATAATACCAGTTCCATTTGGTCCCATTTAAAATTACAGTCACCTTGGAGTTCAATTAGCTCTATTGTGTTGTGTTGGTTGTACTCTAACCAACAAAAATAAACTCCTGCGTACTCTACTCCAACGTTTATAAAAGCTTGCACTAAGGGTAAAATGACAATGTAGTACGAGTGCACAGATTTAAAAAAACAAAAATTGTAGGTCAGAAGTATCTCACTTCCAAAATTTTAGCTCACTGGTAGTGCTTGTGCTTGCAAACTGGAGAATGTGATTGTGGCGTGGGTTCGAACCCCCACCCACCATTAAATAAAACGTTTATCACGAGAGCAAGGTGGTTTGCCTTAGAACATTATGTCAATATTTCATTATTTATTTGTGCCCGAGCTGATTGGCCTCTTTTTTTGGAAATGAAAATATGGTCATCCTAACATAATGCCATATGTCTGTTCACTGTTGTTTAATGTTGCATCCAAGACTGAAAGCTCCAAGCTAACATAATGTTGTTGTTGTTTTTTTGACTCTCAAGACAAATTAGTTCTTGTATTTGCTAACCATGTACTCGCAACACAAATGCTCATCTGGGAGTGAAGGTGTTTGGTTTTTGCCAAAGAGTGCACCATGGGGTTGAGATTAGAAGTAAAACTGCAGACTGCAGCAGAAGAAGAAGAATGCTTGCAAATTGTGGCAACTGGTGGTGGTGGTGGCCAGAGCTGATGAACGCAAAAGCAAAAAGCATATCTGACTGGATGGCTACCATTGTGAGATGCTTACACTGCTGACAGGTGGGGAGAGACGCGGTGCAAGCAGACATCAGGAACAGACACAAAGAGACAGCCAACAACCGCAGGGAAAAGAGTGAAATAACATGAGACAGCAGAACTGTAACAAAAGGGACTCTGATTATCCATACGCTAAGGTGTTTATTTGTCTGTATCGTGTGCAGCCACCTCAGTGGATCTTCAATAAATGATGGCCCATGCTATCACGAGTACTGATGAGTCACCATATTGCCCCTCTACACGTGTGGATCCAATCTCAACATCCAGTGCTTCAGAGCAGCCTGCAGTTATCACTGTAATACAGCCTGCTGGAAAGGACTCCGTGTTCAGACCCCTGACATGAACTCCCCCACTAACAAATAAACTACTGTTGTTTCTCATCTACCTGGCAAGTCAATGAACAAGCAAAATAAATCCCGGAGGAAAGCAGCGAAATGAGTTGTTTTTACGTGCCGTTTGCCAATGGCGCGGCGCTACCATCCCAATATAATTAGACGGGGGTGGTCTACTGAAGATGGTCTCTTTTCTCTTTACCCAGCCACACTGTGCCACTGGCTTCAAAAGCTCTCCCTAGGAAATGAAGTCATTTCATGTGATACTTCTTGAGAGTATTTTTCTCACTGTATCCACCGAAGTAGTGGCTGAATTTTTTTTTTTTACACATGAAGAAAAATGACCACAAAAAAAAATCTATTTATATCATGTTAAGTTAGAAATGTTAGCTGACTTGAGCATAGGAAGTAAGATCATTAAGGCAGATCATCAGGAACTACAAAAACAAACACTCCTGCCCATCTGCTCTGGATTGAGGATGCATGTATTACTTACAATAACTGTCTCAGATGAGACATGATGCAGCTAAACAAGCAGCAGTAATCAGCTTCTTATCAAGGTGAGTGAATAATTTCAACAGTCCTGTCAGGAACTCTTGTGTTATTTACCGTTGATCATTTAGCCGTGACAGTGTTGGCAGATACAACACAGAAAGGAAGGAAGCCATATCACTGCCTCAATGCACCAGTCATGATCGGAATTGATCATTAGACAAGATGACAGGACCTCATTGTGCCAGCACTGCTTGATGGGCTTTTGCATAACATGTGCAGAGGCAACTTTTATCAGGCACCTCTGAATGTGTATAACAAACAGACACAAACGTGTACTTGGCTTCAGAAAATAAAAATGGAATAACTCAGCTGTCTGTCTAGTTGAAATATCATGCAATGCTGCAATAACTGGATACTGGATAACAGCAACTATTCAATTGCTAATTGCAGAAATCACCCCAATCATTATGTCAGGCAATACAAATAGGAACATGCGGGTGTACTATGAAGCTCTCCTGGCACCAAACATTTTTTTTGAGCTGCTATGATTATGATTCCAAAGCGTGTGTCTATCTAAAGTAAGATAAAAAGAATGACAGCAAAGTGTGGTAATGTGGTACTTAAAAAAATAAAATAAAATAAATAAATTAAAAAAAGAAATAAATATATTATTCATAGACAGTTGGCTGACGCAATAGTGGTTTGGCATTCACAAATTCACCTGTTTTGATAAAAAATTTTTTTACCTTAACTCCCATTAGTCACAAAAAATACATACCTATGTGTGTGTTTCTAAAAATTGTTTATTTAAAAAAAAAAAAAATCTGAAAATACTGTCCACAGAATGTATGGTATCTATTCTATTGTCCATAAACATGCCCAAAAAACAAACAAACAACAACATTGTTTATCCAGATAGATGGTCTAGCAAGGCAACATACATTGAAGCTATGTGCTTTAATGTCGATTTTTCATTTTATTATTTAATTTACAGTTTTGAAAGTCACCCCTCCCCCCAATTAATGCCAATGTGGAGTAAACATTTTGACTTGAAGAGTATGTTTGAATGTATAAAAACGTTTGAATGTACTCACAAAAACATTAACACTTGCTTGCAAATACGTTCGAACATATTTGCAAATACGTTTGAACGTACTTATAAGCTAAATGCTACAAACATAGCATATTTTCCCATTATGTCACGGGGTATTACTTACTTAAATGTGCACAAGTCAATGTCCTGTTGCATTATGGGGGGAAAATCTAACCTAAATCATGCGCTGCATACATAATAATAAAGTTATAAATAAACAATTATTTTTACTTAATTTTATATAATGTGGCCATATGCTTAAACAAAAAGTGGGGTTTTTGTTTTCTTGTTTTTTTTACCCGTGAATGTGTCATTAAGGGAAAATATGCTATATTCGTAGCATTTAGCCTCCAAGTACGTTCAAACAGTTTCAATGTGCGAGTATGTTCACTCGCAAATACGTTTGAACATACTCAGTCAAAAATGTTTATTCCACATTGGCAGTTCCACGCGTCCTTAGATAAGAAACACACTGTTTGATTTTCCATGTAAGTTTACCGGCTAATGCAATTCACCACTCAAGCATTTATTCTTAGTGATTTGATGCGGGCAAAAAAACAAAACAATTCATTGGTCAACAGTTGTGGTGATTTTGCTGATGTTGGAAGTTACACTACATTGGCTGTAATAGACAAAAAGATCCTCAATTAGTTAGGAGAAGACTCTCATTAGGAAACCATTATAGTTACATGTCCCTGCGAATCCCTGTGGTGCACTCTCAGATAATAAAATGCAAGAATCATTGTAAAATGCAAGCCTCCACACCTGTGTTTCTTGCTCAAGACAGCTCAACCAGCTGTAGCTGTTTAAAGACAGGAGGTACAGTCATATAACAGTGTTAGTACTCTGTCAAGGATAGGTGCGATTGTTACTGTGAATGTGAATCTGCGTGTTCTGCGCCATATGATTGGTGACTAACCAAGGGCACAGCTGGCTTGTGGCCACAATAAGCTGGGATAGGCTCGATCTTCTCCATGACCCAGAATAGGATAAGCGGTAGAAAATGCATCGATGGATGCTTTGGAAAGATACCTTTTGCAATTTTTTAACCAGAAAGGAAAGTGACATGCTTTCTGAAGCTGTTTTCTTAATTTGTTCAATCCATTAGAGAGAAAAAATAATGTTATGTGGACATAAACTCTACTGGGTAGAAAATTCATTGACAGCAATTGCTACCTTAAGTCTGTTTGAGAATTTTCTGCAAGATTAGATCCTCGTTAGATCTGTCAGGTCATACGAGGAGCATACATTGACAGACATTTTCTGGCCTCTCCAGATTCTTGCGATGTTCAGCTCTATTTTGATCCCAGTTGTGGAAGGGCCCAAATTGTACCTAAACCACTTACTTGGGGCCATGCATGTAATTTGAGCATGTCGATCTCCTTCATGGAGATCACGTGCCTATCCAGCGCTGAATTAAAAGAGAATGAGAGGATCCGCTGCCATTGGTCGAGAAGCAAGTCGGTTGTGTTCACACCCACAACGGCACAACGGCTTTTCTAATTGCGCTTATCTGCGAAAACACTGAAAGAAAGAATAATCCACCCATAAACCGAATTTTGCTCTACAGTAGACTTGTGCTTGGCATGAAAATAGGGCCCATAAAAATAAACAATCCACCTTTATCATAGAGGTTATCCAGAAAACTTTGCTGATTAAGCTGATGACAAGTAATGAAAATGGACATCTGATCTTGAATTTGATAGCCTTGCTTTCTTTATTAGCTATTATTTTACTTTATATTATGTAAATTTAGTATGTTTAAGTCAATCAGAATGTGATGTGTTTTCTCTTATTTATGAGAGTTATATCGATTTACACAAGATCTGTCATAAGTGATTTTGAAAAGAATATTTACAAATAATAACAATGTTAGCAATACATTCATAATCATTTTAAAACTCAATTATTTTGAAAACTCTTCAGAGTTATACTTATTTATCAATGAGGCCCAGCGGCATTATATAGACTGAGAACAAGTTTTAAAAGAGATGTGTTTCATTGTTTGAGTTCCATACGATGAGCACAGGGTCAGAGCACACTGTTCATGCAGCAGAAGTTTGTTTCAGCCACTCCAGCAGTCTGAGGGTTTTCTTTATTGGCTTGAATATCTGTAACTAAAGAGAACAGAAACAAATAGCTGACCTTTTTCAATGCATAGTCTGGAAAATAACGGCTAATTCAAATATGCCTAAAACCAAGCACCCGGCATTTAAAGAAAAGCCTTTGGAGTTTGTTTGACACCAAGATTTGACTAGATCCTCGAAGAAGAAGAAGGGGAAGGAGAAGGAGAAGAGCATACTTAGTTAACTGATTTGTTAATTAATCGGTGAGTCCTGTTTTCCACTCTCCAGATTATCTAACAACACCCTAGTTGAATGTCAGAGAACTGGCAAATGTTCACCAAATTACAAATGTTTCGGGCATGCCAATTTAAGATTTATAAATGCACTTAAGCAAACAATGTATAAAAAGAAAAAAGAAAATCCTAAATCCATACACTGTAACGCTTATAAGCCTTTAATAAATGAAGTACCTTATTAATTATTCAGGCATCAACTTAGTGGATTTAGGCTACTCGAGTGCAAAGTAAACTTTGAAGAGAGTGCGATGCCTGATTGATATTCAGGGTCTACAGCAAGTGTGATGCCAATTATCCACTGGGTCATTACTGCTCTTGTGAGAGGGCTTAAAGGCAAAAGGCCGAGATTTTCATCAGCAGTTGCAGCGACTCTTTTGCTTGTTTGGCACGGAAGAATTGAATCGGATACTTTTGTTGGGTTAAAGCGGAGGATTCACTGAAAATCAACGTAATTATTACAAAGAAAATAATGCGATTTCATTCCTGACTGGGATTTTTTTTTAAACTAAGATGTATCTCTTGCACTGACTTGCAATCATAAAGTAAGATACAATAATATGTTCTAATAGCAACAATAAATATATTTATACCAAACATGCTTAAGTTGCATGCTCTCAATTACAAAGTTGGGCCACCAGCTGTTAGCATTTTCTAGCACCGTCTCCAAAGACCTTTATCATGAAAATGCATTAATTACTGCCTTGACCTTTTGCTTTTATGAGCATGAAAGTGAAACATGTTTGTTTTTGTGTATTATTCATGGAGCCAATTCAACAGCATGAGAACGTCGATAAATCAGTGTGAGAATCAAATGAAGGTGAGCAGTGTGATTGACTGTATCGGTGTACGGGGAATTTCAAGACCTCGGGTTTGGACGCTTCCCTTAGGCTCTGTCTAGAGTGTGAGGTTGTAGGAGGTGCACCTCAGCTCCTAGAACATATATTAGCATACTACATTATTCATCACCTGTCAGGAGCTTGACTGGCAGCAACATTAGCTGCAGCCAGTTCAGCCCACTAAATAGGAAGATAACAAACCTGAGAGACACCGTACATTTGGCGTGAGAAGCTCCTGGGACCGTCAGGTTATGTGAAAGATAATCTCGTTTGAAAGCTGTAGTAATAAAGACTGCTGAGGTCTATTTTCACGTTTTCTGTGTGTGATGAATACGTATAACTTATAACAACACTGTATCTACTACAAAAATAACACTGGTCTGCGTTAAAAACAACATTTGTGTAAACAAAGTAGCCAACAACTTTTTCTAGGGCAGTTTCAATGAAGAATCCAAATATTAGTTTTTCTTTTTTGTACTTTGACATAAAAAAGTACAAAAGCTGCTACTTTATTACTTTACGTGTCGATTTCAAAATAGGCTTTAAACCAGGCTTTACTTGATCCGGATTTTTCAGCCAATCAGTGATCAACGAGTTTGAAAAAAACAATAGCCAATCACCGATTTGATCAGAATATATATCTATTTAAAAAGTTTTATAGATGGAGAAAAAAATTCTTCCAAAAAAACACTGATAAAAATTTAATATAACATAATGTCTTATTTCGCAGAGCCGATCATTGACGTCATTGATTGATCGGGCAAATTAAGACATTATGCAGCCGATCACAAATTTAGCTAAATATCGTCTGATCCCGATCCTGCCGATCAAATTGGTGTAGAGCAGAAGATAAACTTACCGTTAGCTAGTCCTTGAAAGCTCCGGAAAAACATTCACCTGTTTCAAAGTCACTGGATATGAGGAGTGTTAAAAACAACAACAAAAATCCTTGCAGCATCATGAGCTAAAATCTCCCCTTAGAGTGGTCTAATAGATACAGTATGTTCAATGAATCCCTTTTGACCATTAAAAGTCATCAACAAAAGGAAATTGCACCTTCTAACACACACATACACTCCAAAGCCAGAAATAAGCTCTCCATCACAACTTTACATCCTTTTGCCTGCACATTATAGCTTACTGAGCGAGACTCAAAACTGACAGTGAGAGCTCACCTCAGGTGCTTCCTGACTGCAAAAGAACACTGAAGGATCCAGAGGCAAAGGCTTTAATGTGTGATAATTAGAGTGGTTCATTGTGTTGTTCGCTCTGTGATCATGCATCACCTTGGTTTGAAATGAGACGAGGTGCTGCTTTGAGATCCAAGCTGGCTGCTGCTCAGTCCAAGTATTGTGGGGAAAACACGCCTCAAGATGGCAGTGTTCACCATGTCAGCCCACTGCAGTCTTTGGTGGAAAATGTGATTGCTTTCTACAGACGGAGTCGTGCATGATTTTCAGGGTTATATACTGCTGCACTGGAATTAAGCCATGATTAGGAAACGAATGACGACGATGAGAATGATGTAGTGTTAATCATTTTCTTGTTGTCTGCTTTTACCTTTGTTATTTAAATTGTGACGTCTAATTATGGGGTTCCTCAATTCTCATCCGTCTGAAATGAAACTTATCGAATGCATTTGTGTTCACTCCTAAATTCACGTCATCTCTTCCTCAACTTAAAAAAAGAAAAAACATACAGGCTATATTCTACAAGAGCACGCCCCTCCACGCATACGCACAACTGTCCGACTTTGATGAGTGGAATAACTGTCAAGGTTATAGAGACATTGCTGATGAGTGCCTGCAGGCTGCCAAGTGCAGAGGACACAACGCAAATATGCAGCCCGTGTAAACATACTTAGACGACAGCTTCTCCTTCTTGGCTTGAATTAATAGTGACTCCGTTGCAGTTTTAAAGTCATAGTCATGGATAATCAATGGTGATTCAGACTGATACATTTTGCACACCCATCCCAATTAGAGCTCCGAGTACAGCCTAACAGGTTGGCTTTTCTTTTGACTTTGATGCACCTTGCGTGAATCCCTACAGCTACACCTGACCATATTTTATTTCAGATAATAATATTCTCAACAGCTTCTTTATCATCATCGTCACCCCACTTTCTCTTTTTGGGGGTGATTATGGTGAAACGTCTCCGCAGCCTGCAGCATCTTCGCGGAGCATCCCACCGCGCACAATCCCTCGGATCGGCAATAAGTGACGTTTCTGCGGGCCAATCTGGTTCGCATTACGCCTGCCGACGCGGCTGAACGAGAGCCGGCTTGACCAATGGAGGTGGTTCGGCGGGGTGAGTGGGCGTCCGTGTACTTCACCGCCCCTCCTGTGGCTCGGTGGAAGAGAGAGAGAGCGAGAGAGTTGGAGCAAGATATCCAGCCCGATGAGTGAGAGCGCAAGGATGAGTGGCGCGTAAACGTTGCGCATTGGTGTGACATTGAACGCCTCTTGTTTGAATTTGGCAGCAACAAGGAGGACAGAATCGGACGTTTTGCACCTCTTTTTGGGGCCGTCGTTATCTCTTTTAAAACCCATTTAGCTTCATGCCAGGGTTGAGTGACAATGAAGCCCCATGGACTTGAAACATGAGGGAATAGAGTGGTTCGTCTTGCGTTCGTCTTGCCGGCGCCTCGCACGTTTCCAGCTTCTATAGAGCTTTTTTTTTCTTTTTTTCACGGGACGTCAACCGGCAGCTGAGCATTGATTTTGGGAGACGTTTTAATGGAAGACACCGCAAACCACTGACCACCTGGCTGCTGGAAGATGAGACGCTGATCGCCGCAACATCCGCAGGTCACACACTTAAATCCTTTCCATTATAGTGAAGTTAAATTGGGGAGGAAATAACTGAGGCACACATATTGTTTGTGCAACTCAATTTTCCTTTAATAATTTTTTATTTTATTTTATTATATTGGCTTGTTTTCCCGGCCCTAATTACCAATGCCAACATAAGAGATAGCAGGAGAGGACTATGATCTGGAATAAAAAAAAAAATCTCTAGTGATATTGCTGATTTTGGGTATGTAAACTTCAAGACTAGATCTCAGATTCCCAATGAGCATTGAAACTCTTTGGTGATGTGTTTGTGGACATTCATTTAGGAGCCAATTAAACTCTTTAATTTGGGCTATTTGTGAATAAAACTAAGAAGAGTAGGCAATTATCACTTAATGTTAAAAAAAAGTCACAACCTTTATTTTATTTTATTGTTTGGTGTCCGAATGGAGCAGCACACAAATGGCCACTGAATGGCTGCTGCAGTTTGTTATCATGTTGATTTTACCTAATTGTTCCTTCAAACGTTTTGACAATAAATTAATAAATAAATAAATAAATAACAAGGATTAATTATTCATGAAGGTGTTATATGGTGAACATTTTTCTTAGATTTGTTTATTTTTTCAATTTGTTGATCTGAAATCTAAGTGGGATTTTGCAAACTTCAACAAGGGCATTACAGCATAATGGCATTTAAAATCTTGTAATAATTGTAGAATCACATGTGTAAGTTCTTAAAAAAAAACATTGAGGAATGCAATATCCTCATTGAAAAGTTGCAACAAATTAAGAATGATTCATGAATGAGGCCCAATGCTTTTAAGTATGTAAATTAAATGGTTCGGGGGGGGGGGGGGAGAAGGGGTGTCTATGTAATTTTGATGTGACCACTTTGCCTTTTAAAGTATTGACTGAAAGTGTTCTCTTCGTGTATTTTTAGGGTTGGACAATTCCTGTCATCAGTGAGAAGTCTACTACTGCAGTTTCTCAGAAAGAAACATTTGCCTCACTTAGTCTGTCATGGATCTAAAAGACTATTACCTGTTGGGTGCTTTGCTAGCCTGCATATGGTTAGATCCTTCAATAGCCCAAGAACTCATCTACCCCATCAGAGAGGAGCTGCAAGAAAATGTCCTCATTGGAAATATACCGAGGGACCTTAACATCTCCCATACGAATGCTGCCACAGGAGCAAGTGCCAATCTTGTGTACCGGTTGGTCTCCAAAGCAGGCGATAACCCTCTGGTACGCGTTCTGAGCAGCACCGGTGAAATATTCACCACATCAAACCGAATAGATAGGGAGAAGCTCTGCCCCGGTCCCTCCTTTGAGGACAGCGAATGCTCCTTTGAAATTGAAGTGGTCATCCTGCCTAATGATTATTTCAGGCTGATTAAAATCAAAATAATCGTCAGAGACACAAATGATAATGCGCCCATGTTCCCATCCCCTGTGATCAACATCTCCATCCCAGAGAACACGCTCATTAACAGTCGCTTTGCTATTCCTTCGGCCACTGACCCAGACACCGGTCTAAACAGTGTGCACAAATATGAACTGATCAATGGGCAAAGTGCCTTTGGCTTAGACATAGTGGAAACGCCTGAGGGGGAGAAGTGGCCGCAGCTCATCGTGCAGCAGAATCTGGACAGAGAGCAGAAGGATACGTACGTGATGAAGATTAAAGTGGAGGATGGTGGCAGCCCGCAGAAATCCAGCACTGCCATTCTCCAAGTCACTGTGACAG
Source organism: Leptonotus elevatus (assembly GCF_054856555.1). NCBI lineage: Eukaryota > Metazoa > Chordata > Actinopteri > Syngnathiformes > Syngnathidae > Leptonotus > Leptonotus elevatus. Next base: position 6,774,862 of record NC_141241.1, on the reverse strand, counting down.
ATGTCAATGATAACAGACCTGTCTTTAAGGAGAGTCAGGTAGAGGTGCATATTCCGGAGAATTCTGCTATTGGCACTTCTGTTGTGCAGGTTCAGGCCACAGATGCAGATGTAGGGCCCAATGCGGAGATTCGATATGTATTTGGGACTCAGGTGTCACCAGCTACAAAGAGGCTGTTTGCACTCAATACGACATCTGGCCTAATCATTGTGCAGAGGCCTCTGGACAGGGAAGAAACTGCAATACATAAGCTCTCTGTTGTGGCTAGTGACGGCAGCCCAAGCTCTGCTAGAGCTGTAATTTCAATAAATGTGACTGATGTCAATGACAATCCCCCCAATATAGACTTGAGATATATAATCAGTCCCATCAATGGCACTGTTTTCCTCTCCGAGAAGGATCCCATCAATACCAAGATAGCCCTCATCACAGTGTCAGACAAAGACACTGACATCAACGGCAAGGTCATTTGTTTCATCGAGAAGGATGTGCCCTTCCATCTCAAAGCTGTCTATGACAACCAGTATCTGTTGGAGACATCTGCCCTGCTCGACTACGAAGGCACCAAGGAATATAACTTCAAAATCGTGGCTTCTGATTCTGGGAAACCAAGCTTAAATCAGACCGCCTTGGTGAGAGTGAGGCTGGAGGATGAGAATGACAACCCACCCATTTTTACACAACCCGTCATTGAGCTGGCTGTCATGGAGAACAACCAGCGGGACTTGTTCCTTACCACTCTCAGTGCCACGGATGAGGACAGTGGGAAAAACGCAGAGATCGTTTATCAGCTCGGACCAAATGCATCATTCTTTGATCTTGACCGCAAAACCGGGGTTCTGACTGCATCCAGAGTTTTTGACCGTGAGGATCAGGACAAGTTCCTGTTCACAATAACGGCAAGAGATAATGGCACTCCGCCACTGCAGACACAAGCAGCTGTCATTGTAACTGTGCTGGATGAAAATGACAACAACCCCAAGTTTACACACAACCACTTTCAGTTTTTTGTCTCTGAGAATCTTCCAAAATACAGCACAGTTGGAGTGATAACGGTGACAGATTCTGACGCTGGAGAAAATGCTGCCGTTTCGCTTTCCATCCTGAATGACAACGAAAACTTCATATTGGATCCTTTCTCTGGTGTTATCAAGTCCAACGTGTCATTTGACAGGGAGCAGCAGAGTTCTTACACTTTTGATGTCAGGGCTGTGGACAGTGGTAGGCCTCCCTGCTCCTCAGCTGCCAAGGTGACCATCAATGTCATTGATGTGAACGACAACACCCCCGTTGTCATCTACCCCCCATCTAACACATCTTTTAAACTGGTCCCGCTGTCCTCCATCCCTGGATCTGTTGTCGCAGAGGTGTTTGCAGTAGATGGCGATACAGGGATGAACGCTGAATTGAAATACACTATTGTGCATGGCAACAACAAGGGTCTGTTCAGGATTGACCCAGTCACTGGGAATATCACTCTGGAGGAGAAGCCAGCAGTGAGCGATATAGGATTACACAGATTAGTGGTCAACATCAGTGATTTAGGATATCCAAAATCCCTCCATACTCTGGTGCTGGTATTCCTTTATGTCAATGATACCGTGGGTAACTACAGTCTTATCAATGATCTTATCCGGCGTAGGATGGAAACCCCGATTGAGCGCAACATCAGCGAAAGCAGTGAAACTTATCAAAGTGGGGACTATTTAACAATAATGATAGCCTTTGTGACTGGCGCCTTAGTCGTGATTATTGTCATCTTTGTGACTGTCCTGCTGCGCTGCCGGCACACTTCCAGGTTCAAAGCTGCACAGAGGAAAAAACAGGGGACGGAGTGGATGTCGCCAAACACAGAGAACAAGCAAAATAAGAAGAAAAAGCGCAAGAAAAGGAAATCTCCAAAGAGCTCCTTGCTCAATTTTGTTACCATTGAGGGAAACAAACCTGATGATCCTGCCCACGAGCCCATCAACGGAACCATCAGTCTGCCTACCGAACTGGAAGACCAAGGGATAGGACGCTTTGATTGGAATGCCACACCTACCACCACCTTTAAACCAAGCAGCCCTGACCTGGCCCGACACTACAAATCTGCCTCGCCGCAATCAGCATTCCACCTCAAGGCTGACACGCCGGTCTCGGTAAAGAAGCATCACGTGATTCAGGAGCTCCCACTGGATAATACGTTTGTTGGGGGCTGTGACACCCTTTCCAAGAGGTCCTCCACAAGCTCAGACCACTTCAGTGCCTCAGAGTGCAGCTCCCAAGGAGGGTTCAAGACCAAGGCGCCCATGCACACCAGACAGCAGGTAAAAGAGCACTTTTACTGGTCTATAAGTACTGCCTATAACTGCCCTGTTCCACAGTGCTAAAGTGCCAGTTAAGATTTTTGAGTCTCACACTTGGCTTACTGATGCAACAACAAAGTAAAGGAAGCACACATATTTTGCAAACGATCAAACTTAAAGATGAAAACAACTAACCATCCACCAATTGTGGATTTGATGTCACATACATAAATTGGTGGTTCAATCCAAGACTCATGGTTGTGTCATGAAAGTTTGTGTTAGTTTCAATTATGAAGATGAAAATAGATGAGTGGCTGCCTTACTTCATGTATTCTGCACCCAGATCATTGGTTAAAAAACTCTACATTTATCTATTGTGAACCACTGTCCTTTGTGAAAGAAACATTTTTTTCTCGCCTATCTACTCAAACCTGACAACAGGTACACAATTTAAAAAAAGATAGAAGACGTCTCACCTCTCATAAAACCCTAGAGTGCATTCATGTTTTTTTTGTTTTTTTTTGTTTTTGTTTCAGTGTGTTCTGGTGTGTACTGTGATATAACACAAGGCTGTGCAACCTTTTCAATACCTGTATGCAATAACAGCAAGTAACAATTAGTCCTCAATGGTGACAAATATGAATGTCACAGACGGCTTTGCACATCATCAAAGCCTGAATGAAATTCTTCCTCTCAAAGCACACGAACAAACTGAGTTAGGCTTGTCTGGGACTTGATACACATCCAATTCAAAAAGGATTAGCCAATAATGAGCCTCAAATTTAAACATAATCCATGCTGCTTTTTTTTTTTGTATCAAAGCCTTATTAATTTTTCTGCTAATAAAGGCCCACTACACAACAAACAGTAATAATCTAATATAACACACATGGACAAATACAGAGAGCAGCAGAAGTGGGGGATGAGAGAGAGGACAGAGGGAGGGCCAAGTGAGAGAGTTGTTCCTGGCTCGGGCTTGGCTGGTAGTGGTACTGAACCTTTAGGTGGCAGTGTTGAGCTGTATGGCAGTTCCTGGCACTCCGCCAGCCTGCAGTGGTCCATGCGAGGCAAAAAAAAAAAGAAAGGAGTGAAATCTATGTCGGCGTTCTTAGTGAAATACTCTCTTCTAATGATGCTGAGCCTGCACAGGGAAGATTGATAACGGCAGGTAGAGATGAGAGTGATAAGGTCTAGCCAGGAGAGGGAGAGGGATTACTGGGGTGATGCTGTGCGAGGCTCGATGTCGATGTGTACCTCCGGGTCACTGCATTTGGACTGGTATTTAATGCCTTTTTGTGTGAGGGATAGCAGTCAAAAACGGCATTCAGTTTGCCATGGTTTCCCAGACGCTAGTTAGTGTGAGCGCGTGGCTGGTGGCAGGAGGTGTGGGGGATGAGACAAGGTGATGACATGGGTGGCTGTGGGCTGTGACAACCAGGATAGCACATGAGATATGACACTATATAGTAAGCACATCTTCATTGATTCTTGCAGTCATCCTGTGCTATCTGAAAGACTTATTGGGATCAATAATTGTGACACATGACCAAAAGAAGCACAAAAATACTGTGTACTGTATTTTATGTTGTGCCATTTATAGTGCAAATAATGCAGGCACTTCAGCGCACCTGTTTTCCAATAATCTCGGCTATTTGGTTTTATAAATCTTATTTTATCTGGAGAGTCAAAAGTGACTTCAGATTGTGGCTGACTCTTTTTGACCAGTCTGATCTTGTGTCTTTTCATTTTGACTTGACATTATTTTGCAGTGTCACATGGAACGGTTGGTCAAAAACATTCAGATTAATATTCTGTATATGAATGAAGCAGCAAAATCCATCCGTTTGTATCCATCTTTGCCACTTGCTGTCAACTGAAAATGACATTAAGTTTTGCCTCGTATTGCTGTCGACTGAAAATGACATCACAGTTGCTCAGGACTCAGGTAAGGACCAATCATGGCTCATCTGTTTTCTGAAGCTGAGCTGATTGATCTTTACCTAATCACCGAGCAACTGTGATGTCATTTTAAGTCAACAGCAATTTACCACACCCTTATATGGATAAATACGGGTGGATGTTGCTGCTTAACTCCTATTCCACAAACGTAATATTAATTGGAATGCCTTGTTTAGGCAAGTGGAGCCACATAAAAATTCCCTTTTAAGCTACTCTGATTAAGTGAAAAATAATTCTATGTTTCTCTCCTAGTTCCTAATACCAATCGTTGGAGAATGTCGACTTCAAAACAGCTGTTTATTTTACCGTCATATCAATTCCATGTTCTCTGACTGAGGTATTCATATTTGAGGTTAAATGGCAGCTATTGATTGTGGTAAAATGTTTAGACAGCCCTGGGAGGAGGGGTATATTTTCAGTGCCCTTTTTGAATCCTAATGTTTATGTTTTTTTTTTTTTTTTGCAAAGTACAATCATGTGAATGCTTGACCTATGTTATCAATACATTCTCAGACACAAGCAGCCATTTTCTATAGACTGAAAAGAAAAATGTTGTACTGACATTCAATTACAATATAAACCGCAAATGTGGCAAACAGCGTGATTGGCGAATGTCGTCTTTACGTTGTTTCCTCATGAGTAACTAACATCATCAATCACCTCCTCTTGTTTGATGTTGACATGAAATAAGCAACTAAGCGAACAAGGATGTTCAAGCCAAAGACATGGCTAAAGCTTTGGGGAATAGCTTTTCAATTGATTTTTTTCCCTCCTGGATTGAATAGCCATTCTGTTTCGTCTCTCAGGAGTCACTTCTATGCAGCATCAGCATCAATCAATAAATAAGAAAATTGAAAGCAAATTGATTAACAAGTAGACGGAGAGAGGAGAAAGGTCGAGAGGAGCCGCAGCAAAGCATGAAAAATCCACTGCTGGTATCTCCCTCTTCTTTAACAGATAACATTAGGAACCCGAAATAGGAGACATTTTAAGTGTCATCGTCATTCCGTGTGGCTTTTGAGAGACCCCCAGCCTGCTGATAGCAATAGGCGCAATCCTTGCTTTGTCTGTCTTTTTTTTTTTTCACTTATTATTTATCCTCCAGGGACCAACATAAGCGGAAACAACAGTGAGTAAAAAAGCATAAAAACGCTGTCCTACTTTCACACGGCAACACAAGCTTCTAAGAAAACAAGCATTATATTGCTGCTGTTTCAGCATCACTTACTACCTTTTCACTATTGTGCATTTCACTGAGTGGTACCTGTACAAGATACTGACAAGAACATCGAATCTAATCTCATCTAAAGGCGAGACACATGTATGGTTCACGAGCGTAACGCATGCCCAGGGGCTATGCATCAACCACACACTATACATTCGATCGCAGAGCTCATGTTGAGGACACATTAATATGATTTCACCCAGTGTAGCGAGCTTATAAGTAGTCAGTGAGATGGTGAATTAGGCATCGTGCGAAACTGATTATAATCCTTGCTTTAATTAGTCAATGTTCATACATGCATTTGCTGTGACAAAATCAGTGCCAGACACGAGAGTGCGAATTTTACAACAGTCTTCACCTTTAGATAATTTCCATGGTGGATGTGAAAATAGGCTGTTTATAATGTGAGAGGCCCGTTGCTGTGAGATGGGTCCATTTTTCCCCACTCACTTTGTTATGGTAATGTGACAATAGTCTGTATGTGGGTGCACAATTACCAACCAGCCTTCTACTGTATGTGACCACGTTGCTCCAACTAACGATTTATTTGCTGCGGGTGATTTTTTTCCCCACCCTTTATTTATTGTTTTTAATATGATGCACTCACAAGCATGGACCGACAGTTCAGTTTTTACGTACTGTTCACACTGATGTGTAAATCATACCTCGGAAAAAGGGATATTTCATAGGAGCGCCCTTTGTCACAGTTCCAGTAGGACCTTGTGCTGTATCTCAAGCAAGCATTCCCAGAGTTTTATTTATTTGTTTTTATTTGTTCATTTTTCCTTTCGGACAATCATAAAGACAATTTACAACATTCACTTTTCACATACAATTATACCCGAAAAGAAAAAGGGCTGACGGGAAAAAGCCAAAGCTTATTAATTCCCGTTCCCAATTAGCGGTAGTATTAGTTGATTGGAAATAGGCGACCAGTATAATAATCATATTATCCAAGTGTATAGGGATGACAGTAACAAAAAATGTGAAGCAAAAAATTATTATTATATAGTAGCCTGGTCTTTTTGTTTAATGAACAGACTAAGCCCGGGGTGTCCAAACTTTTTTGTCCAAAAAATAAGAGAAATTAATGGCTCCTTTGGAATTTAACTTTTACAGTACTCATTAAAATGGGCACACCAATCTTCCAAGCAATTTCAAATTGTTTATAAATTGTAGTTATTTAAAAAAAAAAAAAAAAAAAACCCACCATATTATCATGTTAAGAGGTGATAAGCAAATTTTGGAGTGGACCTGTGACCCATTAGAAAACATCCGCCCCTGTATTCATTCAATCATTAATTGAACCTTGACACGGAGCAGAAACTGGAGGAAAACATGTTTTCTTATTAGCTTTGGTCCACTAATGAAGAGTAATTTTGGTCCTATCTTTTTTAGTAATTAGTTGTCTGTTTCTTTGTGTCGTTAGCATAGCAACCTCACAACTTTTGGCACTCATACTTTTCACCCCTTCCCCACACACAAAAAAAAAACTGAAAATAATGATATGGGATATTCTAAATGCTATTTTGGTCTAAGAAAACAAGAGTTTGTACAGACCATAAGTAGCCTTTCCTTTTTGTCTAATGAACGGACAGCCTACGCAAAAAAGACTTATTACCGGCAGTCGTAATTAAGGAAGCTTGGAGGGGGTCGTCCTTCTTGTGCAGGTTCATTTGACATATTAATAAAGGGGATTAGTGGTACGTATGAAGGTTGATGGAAGCAAGTTTGGGAAGATTAATGGACTACGACAACGTTGCACCTAAGGGGGATGTCTGTTGCACTTGTCTTCTTGGGTTTACTGACAAGGATGTTGGCAGTGTGACTGACGAAGTGGGAGCAATGGTTGTTGATGACCATCATTCAGCATGTCCTTGTACTCTACATGCAAAAAAGTACTTCTATCTATGTGGTAGATGACAAAACTGATTATGTAGTGGATGTATATTTCTTTTTGTCCGATGTCCAAACTGTGAAGCATAAGAAACAAGGGTTTCATTGATGTTAACACACTAATTCACCATATCGCCGAGCAAATACTGTTTCACGATGAAAAACTCTAAAGATATTTCAAATGGAAAATAAGACTTTTCTGTACTTCAACTCAGCGCGACCCAAAAATTCATCAAAAAATAAATTACATTTAAAATCTTTCGTGGGGGGCTTGTTTCTGCAGAGAACATTCCTCAAGAAATAGTCATGTTCTATATGTGTACATGGTTAAATGGAATGACTTGTGGCCTATACTACCAAGCTATTGGATGTTAGCAGTAGCAGAGTAGATTAGAGCCTTGAGGGGATCCAGTTTTGTCTGCACAAAACAACAAAATAAATCAACGCTGTCTATAAACCTGCTGGACTGTGAGTTATTTGGTTTTGGTTTCCACTGTTTAACCAAATGAGGTATTTGTTTTTGGTTATTTCTGGAGCAGACTACCCAAACCACAGACAATGGCAAATTACCAGGAATTTTATTTAATTTGTTTGGACATATTTGTATTCCTGTGAGTATGTTTTCCACCCTCATCCTTAAGTTTGGCATCATATATTAAAAAACACAGTTTTGATAATGGCAAATGTTGCCATATATCAAAGTGTGTGTAGGTGTGTGTTTGTGTGTGCGTATGAGATTTGTCTCTGTCTATCATTTGTTTGTTTGTCTGCCACTTTTGGTTGACAAGCCATTCATCTTAAAAGTAAACATCATCTATCTCTGCAAATTCTCACAGAAAATTGACTGATGATCAATCATCCCGAGAGTCACTATAAGATATTCATGTTCTGCATGCACAAAAAAACATCAACAACAAAAAAAACATTATTTTGGCTTTTGTGGCACTGACATTGCTTCAGTCATTTTCACGTTTTCACTAATCCAGAAGACATTGGCCATTTCTTTACAGCAATCGATTAAGCTGACATACCCGTGTTGTGTTTTCTCCTAACACAGCATGATGATACAAATACTTCATACACCACTTAAGGTTTCTACAGTATATTTAAAAATAAGAGTAGAGGGTGGAAGAAAATGTTTCTTGACTTCTTGCTTGTCTAAAAAAAAATGATATACAGTATAAGTTATAATGCTACATTATTGTGTGAATGCCCTCACCCCAAGAAACCATCCCTACTTTTCCACCCCTCACCTGCCCAAATCCCACCACCAACTGGACCTCAGCCAACTACACCCCCAACCCCCCAATCCTCAACCCCACCCCCACTCCACCCCCCGTCACACCTTTCACCCGACTGTTACAGCGCTCAATGCTGTTACTTGCAATGTTAAGTCACGGATGGCACGGTCACCTTTTTTGTGTTCTGATTGTTTGTGACAGATAGAAGTGCTCTGTGTTGAGTGCCCACGCCCCTTCCTCGGAATGATGTGGGGCGGGCTGGTGTAAAAGATGGGCTTAGCATTGCTGTATATCTTGACATGACAAACCCGGAGGGAGACATGTCTTTGTCATTCACTTGTTGTTACATGTGACCCAACAGCCGCTGCACGGTCACTAGCTTGTGCCAGTGTCCAGGCTAATAGTTGTGATAATGGCTCTGCCAGACAAACATGCCTAAAGCTTGCTGGGTTGCGGGTGGGGGGTTGTTTTGACGTGAAATGTGACTGCCATTGACTGTTGTGTCACATGCCCTCATCACTCACAAAGACTCTGTAAACCTCATCAATGTAAATTTTTATTGTATATATGATATGTTTCATGTAAATTGAACTCCTGGTAATCTTGCCTAATGTGCTGTGTTACAAAAAAATAATGGACTTAATTTTTTTGTTTTATTTGCCCTGCTTTTTTTCTATAATTGTTTTTTTTTTTCATTGCTGGGGCATCTGAAATGAACTAAAAACAAATTGCCAATTATTTAGAGCGCTGCAAATCCTGTTTTTGAAAGCTTTATTTGAACACTGCTATTCTACCTTAATAATTTCATAATAAATGTTTCCAAGAGCTCATTTCCTGTTTCTTATCTCTCAGTTTGTTCTCCATTTCTGATGGGCTAAACTGCGTAAATTGTGACATGTCAGGCTGCTACTGCATTAATTGTCAACCGGCTCCGATCATCAGCCGCTGAGGAATGGGAGAGAAATTGAGGCAGAAGCAAGGTTTTTGGGTTTGAAAAGATCAATATAGCAGAACAGCAGACTTTTTTTTTTCTTTAGTAAGAATTTACTGGATTTAGGAATGTTATAGCCGGGCAAGCCATACCCACTTTCTTGAAAGACAGAAAGTGGGTCTGGAAAGGCTGCCGTTGACCGCTGTTCAGTTCATTCAAGTTAATTTAAAATGGCGCACAAGAGAGATAATAGCATTAAACTCTTTTTAAATTACCAGAAACACATAGTCACTAAAAACCCTAGCCGCTGATGACACTGGAAGCATTTATTTAAAATAAGACGTGTGTCAAGATCACTGACTTAAATACGACGGGACTAATAATGACGCTTACTCTCCGTTGTGAGAAGTGACGCAACCGGTGGCCATCTTACGTTGCCACTCACTAAGGCCACCTACCTTTAATACATTGATTTCTCTGGGTGGTTTTCACATTATTTTATGTCTACGTGTCTACGTCGAAAATGCCACCGAAAAGGCTGGGAGAAGCGCTACATGCACATTTCAACGGTAAGAATATGATTACACTATGCCAGCTATATTTGCTTGCCAGAAACAGCAACTACCTTTGGAAAATTATTATTATTATTTTTTTTCCCCCATTACCATTTTATTAGATTAAAAATAGCTAAGGACGCATTGTCACTTCCAAGTATTTTTTTTGTTTTGTTGTTTTTCAAGATAAAACAAGTGGCAGGTGCATTACTTTAGAGAAAGCCAGTGTTTATTTGCACCAACATTACTGTACAAGTGTCCGAACTGGCTTTGTTTTTATAATGAGCCTTTTTCACAGCAGTCAATTTGACTTGTAAAACAGCAAGTTTATACCAATGAAAACATAACCCATCCAGTCCACAAAACTTGAGGAATGCTATGCAAGCAACCAATTACACTTTAATCAATCTTGGTGATGATCTGGATAGGGTGGCATTAGATTGATTTTTTTTTTTTTTTGTAATCATGTGAATCAATAATATGGTACCATTTGAACCGTCGGACTGGCAGCATCATATTGGCACCTCGTGTGTGTTCTTCACTCTCCATTAACCATTGAAGTATCCTGCTAACTAACAAACAAATTGACAAACAAAGCCATATACAAAGCTCTATGATTTTTTTCTCCAGTTTTATTAATAGTTCAGCCTTGGTGGAGGTCAACGCTCTACTTAGTGGCCTTCTAGTTATACACTATATGGATCATTATGGCTTTGCTAAAACAACCAATCAAATGTTGGCATAAGGCTATTAGGTATTATATCACAGTACTGCACAAGTCTACTTAGAAGGAAAAGCCAACCTACATTTCTATATGTATATTGAATTTATTGTCGAGGCATAAAATGACAAATTTCATATTTCAAAAATATGGAAGTCACTAATAATCAAAGTGACATAATTTTACGTGGCATTCATATTCAATTTTTACATATAGCAAATAAAAATATCTGGCAAATCCTCTTGAAGGTGTGTGTGCTTATGTGTGTGTGTTGAAGGGGGGATTTCAAAGTGCCACACCATCATATCTATGGAAAGTAGGCCTAACTCAGCTTAATCTGTTCACTCTGTTTGAAAGCCAGAAGCAGAGCTTAGTCTGCATTTGGGAGAGAAGGAGGTGGAGGAGGAAAAAAGGATAAATAAATAAATATAGGCTTTATGGTTTGACCTCGTGTGTACGGTCACTTTCAGAAAGCCATGTGCACTTTCCAACTGGAATTTTAAACCTGACTTCTGACCCAAGGTATAATCATTTTCTTGCGAGAAAAGTACAAAAGAAATTGCAGCGTCCATTTTTTTAAGAATAAGGCCACATTTCCCAATTTTCTGGACTCTTAATGTGCATGCAAAAAATACTGAATGTAATTTTAAAATGGGAAAAGTGTCAAGGCAAGATACTTTTATTCCTTGCAAGTAGTAGTCAATGTGAAATTGCATTTCCCTTACAAATTGCATGTGAATGCTGGGAGATGAAAGAAATGAATTTAACACTATAACAGGCGTTAATACATCACAGCCATATTACAGCTATCCTCAGATACTGTACAACTTCCCCCCTTGGGGCAGTGAGCAGCACAGCCATGACATGAGAGCAATCGGTTTGGCTGTTTAGCAATTTTCTCTGATCGTTGTTGCGGCTGCATGATTTCATTTGAAAGAAGACAATTATTTTACATTTTTGAGTGTTTCTGCTAACACAATAGTGATCACCAATTCATTGAATATTAAGGATTTTAATTGTATAAATATTAAGTTATTATGGTCCCTATATCCACTGCCATTAACAACTCGAACGGCACGTTTCTGTAAAAGATCGGTTCGGTATAGGTCTCGTAAGCGCACTCACACATTTCAATGCAATAGGTTAGATATGGAACAATCAATGAGTTATACAACAATAATAGCAGTAGATTTGGGATACCTTTGACTAAACGTGCTCTATACGAGTTTACCATGTTAAGTGTTCATCAATCATGAAACCTAGAAAATGTTCAGTGTTGCATACATCTATATTACTACAACTAAAAATCATAAATTTGGTTTTCGCATTGACCTAATTTACAGTTTTCATATATATATATATATATATATATATATATATATATATATATATTATGTGTTATCATCACTAAACAAGATACAATTGAAAATTTTAAAAGCAGTTACATTGCCATTCACATAAAAAAGGAAGCGTACTGGTCCCAGGAATGAAAAAAAAGAAGTCCACATTTCAAAATGTTACTGAGTGCTTCTGAGACACAGTGCAGGACTCTAATGTTGGAGGTTAGTCCTAAATCAAAAGTGCCTGTGAGAGTATTTCTTCTCCCTCCCTGCGTGACACTGCTTAGTCATGAGGGGCAGTGTGGAGAAAGTTTTTTTTTTTTAATAATAGCAGCATGAGTGTGAGGCGCACTGTGAATGTTTTCACTTTGAAGTGACTGAAGCTAATTGGGGTTTGAATTGAGAATGCAACTGAAACATATATACCTGGCTGCAAAATAAGGTTTCCTGTGGGCAAAGTGCTACAAAAATGTATAACTGTAGAGGAAACATTACATTAAGCAAAATCGAGTTCAAGCCTTTTTTCAATAGATTGGAATTGAGGAACAAGCTGTAAGAGTTCTGTTTATCGATTAAAGGCAACAATAACCATGACAACAAGAACAGAGGCCTTCTATGTGATTTGTGGTAAAGAAGGCTGAACAGCTGAGTCTAGTCTTCACAAAGCATAGCGACTTCACTAAATATGCTTACATATGCTTCATTCTCATATCTTTTCAAGAACTGACAGATGCCTTTTGAACACAGTGTTGGCTGGGAGCGCCACTAAATTAATCATATGCCTGACGCTATTGCACTGAATTAAAATCCGGATAAGTCAGAAGCTTGCAGGAGGCCCAAGAGTTTATCCTTGATTTCTTTTTCTTTTTTTTCTCTTAATCTCTTGCTGATGCACATTTCGCTAGTGACAGCATGGCCTTGTCCCACGGACCTATTGTGTATTCTTTCTCATTCAATATTCGGTCACTAATTTTTTTCCTTTGGGTGGAAATAAAAAAAAAAGAAAGGTGAGTATATCTCAGAATGTATCCCCAAATGAATATGGCTTAGACTCGGAGAGTAACTTTAATACTTATTACCATCATTATAGCACATGATCCTTCAGGACCGCACTGGGTTATGATGTTGCAGAAAACCTGAGCAACTTTAATATATGTATGAGATCCTCCCTGAGAGAAGGTGCAGCATTATCACCACAGGGAGCCGTTTTGTCCTTTTCCATTTCTGGCTTCAAGGCGCACTAACGTATGCGTATGTGCTTCCCGTATGTACTTAAAACGAATACGAAAGTGGCCTAAAGGTTGCATAGGTGAACTTCCGGCCAGGGGTTTGGCGGGTTGATCCTTGAACAGACTGGACAAATTAGACTGGGGAGTTAAAAAAACACCGTTGCAGGGCCCTAAAGCAAAGCACTTAACCCCCACTTGTTCCAGGGGGTCACATGGCGGAATAAACCAGACAGTTTCCTGTGTGCATGTGGTGCATGTTTTTGCCAGATCATTTGTGCTCAGTGAATTTCAATTATGGTCATTCATTATATTCATCTCTATGAGAAGACATTGATATGGCATATGTTGGTCAATGCCTTTCATTGCTCATTACAAACACCGATCACTTGCAGCTCGTACTTTGCAGACTGCAGACGACTAGAGACCAGCCGTGTAGTGTAGCGTCCCCTCCCCCTTTCCTTCCTTCCCCCCCAGACCAAACCAGTAATTGAATTTCAATATATGCTAAGTTGTGCATTTTTTGCACTGTCAAATTTAAATAATGTCCTGTTTTGTTTAATAAAGGAATGGGAATTTGGATGAATAGATTTTTTCTTAAATCATCAATAAATCGATAAACAATTGACAGAAAAATGTGCAGCTAGTCCGCGTGATCAGTATCAGATTCGGCTGATCTCACTCATGGATGATCAGTATCAGAATACACAGTATATATGCCCAAAAAAATAAAATAAATATTTTTTAATTGAATTGAAATCTCTGCATGCGTCAAATGATCACTTCTACAACATTCCTAGGAAATCACAAGGTCTGATTACTGGTGAGGGGTATTCGTAGGCCCAACATGTTGGTGACCCCCCCCCCCCCACCCCCTGCTGTAGATCAATTATATTTGAATACAGCAAATTCTTATTTGCTTCAATGTAAAAGAAAAAGCACATTACTCAGGATAATAGCATTGTAAATCTGATTTTATGGGGATTTTCAAGGATTTACATTCAAGCTAAATGTAACTAACAACATGGAAATAAAAAAGGATAATCTACCATGATGAATTTTATATGCAGATATTCAAGGCTGCTGCCTTAAACACACTTGCTTTCAACCCCTTTCAAAAAATAATTTATAGTGGTGAATGAATTAAACTTAAAGAGATACTGTATTATGAATTTGTTTGTATGAGATTTCTTTACTTTTGTAAGATAATATTACAGAAAATGCTTCACAAATACAGGTAACTGTTGCTCTGAAAAATACATTTAGTTTTCTCTTTATCGTAGGTTTGCTCTCTCTTTAAGTTCGACAAGATATTCAGGATAAAACAGTTGATTAATTAGTGATCAGCCGAATAATAAATATGCATTCTTAAGTCTGTACAACATCATTAATAGTTTGTCATCGTTCATTCAGACCACACAGCTGAACAAGTGTGGGCACAAGATTTTCCTGTGGAGAGCATGGATGGAGAGATATATGTGTAATTTAGTAGACATTTAATGCTCTTCAGGGAGCTAATTAGATAAGAAGTTGTGATGTATAGCTGCTTTAGGGATGTGTGTCAACCCACTCCAGTTCAATGTATAGACTGCAGATTCGTATTGATAGTATGCGTTGTCTTGTGCCTCGGGCTTAGACATAGTGCTCCGACGCCTTTGTCTGGCGAGGCGAGCCGATAAGGCTTGTGATAAATCTGCCCGCGAATAAGCTGTCATCGAGGTGCCACGCATGGGAATATTTAACACAAACATAAAATATAGCTTGTCTGTTGTTTTATCGTCGGGGGTATACAAAATGGCAGAGTTTTAAAATACCCTCACCTTCTTAGTTTTGCACTTTCTATCTCTGCAGGCCTCACAGATGCAGAATCATGTTGCTGTTAGGGCCACAGAGCAGGACCTATAAAAAAAAAAAAGAAGAAGAAGAGAACACATTACACGGAATGGTGAACCAGAACCTTATCGCAACTGAGTAATATGCAGAGGTGTAAAACATTTGGCTGGCTTATTTAGATGAAATGATTTAGTTGTGGTTGTGCAGACTTAGTGAGGGCTGAACGGAGTGGTGTGCTGCAGACAGGCAGGGAGGAGGCAAAAATTGCTTTGCCCTATCTTACACCACACAAAGAGACTCAGCGAGGTTTGCTCTCTCCGCAGACTCCCTTGTGACGATAACGTGTGCTGATAATGGATATATGCACAGAGATTTATTTTTTATTTCCTGACGCAACAGATTTTCCAGGAAACTTCTTCTTTTATTTAAGTGTGAACTTCAGTAATGTGTTGTGACAAAAGACTGTAGAAAAGCTGGCAGTGAGCAAGGGATTGTTTTCCATACAAGAAAAAAATACAGAGCCTTAATGCAGTTTTTTAATAGCTGCATAAAAAAAGGCGATCCAAAAAGCAAACGTAAGCATGTGAAGTGAAAGTTTTTCTTTTCTCTCCAGTAGCTGAGTCATTATCTCATTTAAAGACATTGCAGGAATCTAATTTATATAGTCACAGGACGCTTAATTAGGTACACCCACACATTCCAATAACATTCAATATAAGAGTAATGCGATTTCTTATTATTTTACCACCTATAGAATGGAACGTGACAGCTCCAAGTATGTGACAGTGCAGTTCACCAGCACAGCAAACTACAATCTTAATGATAAACACATTAATACTTCACTGACAGTGTCAAAATTAACTGAGTAGCCTATTATTACTACCTTCACCAAGTTCAACAAAAGCAAAGTATGAATGATTTGTTAGCCAGCTTAAAAATATAAGTACATATTGTACAGGGTGACCAGATTTTCAAAATAAAACCCGGGACAATAAAAATTCGCTGAAACTCGAATAGGTCTACAATATACAATAAATTCTCACCAAATAAAACAACAAATTTAATCACTAGTTAGTCTGGTTGTGTTATTACTTTAGCTAATGCTAAATCTATCTTGGTTGACAGTTCAACAGTGCTAAACAAACCAGCACTTACCTTTATCCAACCTTTTTTGATCGGTCCTGGTGGCTAGAAATTAGAAACTGACTGTGCTGTTTACCTCGTGACAGTCTCACATTGTAACATTGGAAGAAAAGTTCAGCTTGCATTGGCTCTGCTCAGCGACCGCAGCATTAGGCTAGTAGAACTACATTTCCCACTTCTAGTTCCACCTGCAACCAATTTAACAGTTAAATTGTTTTTTAATTGATTTATCATATGAATCGCTGAAACAATTGTCTGAAAGACATGCACATGGACCAAACAATGAATTAACTAAAAAAAAATAAAAAATAAAAAAATAAATCTAAGCAATGGGGCTGGCAAAAGCCACTAAGAATGGGACATAAAGCTCAAACGAGACTGTTGCCATTAACACGGGATGTCTGATCACCCTAATACCGCAACTAGTACATGGAAAATTCATAAAAGTGCTGATCAGTATAAATGTATAAAAGTCACATGAATCACTTTTCATGAACCAGGAAGTAACCTGAACGCTAGCAAAACACAGCTACATACAAAATGAAAGGAATTTATTTTCAGTTACTCAATCTTGGGCAAATTCTCCAATTGATCAACTTCCAATCAAGTTTCTACCAATCCTAGATATAGCACTTTGGGATCATTAGATTGTTGAAGTAGCCTTGCCTATACAGTACCTAATGCTGTGACCTATGATTGCCCCAATTCCCTCCTTTATGCCTTATCTTTAAAAAGGGGTGGCTCAATTTGTCATGTGATGTGACTCCGCTACATGCTTGCTCGGGTGTTTCAGTGTCCCAGAAAATGGCACTGGCTTCCATCCAGGAAACAATGAGGTCCCTTCAGTGCCACAGACTCTGGACTGTGCATGCCCTGGGCCATATATCATATGGAATCCCTCATGAATACTGTGCATGTATGCGTGTGTGTGCGTGCGTGTGCTTCTGAGGGCAGTGATGATGGAGCTCTCCACTCGCAACACTTAGTCAACGCTGCTCTAAGCTGTTCCTCCATAAAGATCACTGGGTGCCTTGTTGTGGTCCACATCTTCACAGAGGGAAGTGTGCGCCTGTCCACTTATTAATAGCGCAGCCTCTGGGTTGATACTCATAACCAGAGCAAGACAGAGGGGATTTAATGCCACGCAGTGGGCGGCAGGACTGATTAACATCTCGGAGGATCATGTTCTTTGATCTTGTTTTGACTCCGTGATTGGGAACACGCTGTTTGGGGCCATGTGACTCCATGTGGTTCCGTGGACAAGGACACACTTTATTGGTTCGAAATGGTCATGAGGTTTGCACACTCTTATCGGTCTCTTATTTTGTTTGCCGGATCTCAGTAGGGACACACGCCTGTTAGCACACTTTTTCACTTATAATTGATTCTGCTTTTTCTCATCTTGTGGAATCAAATGCAGTGGAAGCAACAGTGGGGAAGATGACCAGCATGGTGACTTTTGGTGTGTTGATAGTTCAGTGTGAGTCCAAGCACTAAGCATAGTCCTTTTGCTATGCGAGCAAAGGGTCAGTTTGTCACTTTTGGTTTCGTGCATGACTTCACACATATACATACAGCATATTCTATTATTTATGAAGCTTTTCTACAAGACTAACTTAGCCAGCTCTTATTATCCAACATGATTTTCTAATTTGCTTTCTCCCTGTGTGTCATTTTCAAATAAGATGTGCTCCTAATGCCTGTCTGACCTTCGCCTAACCTCATTTCCAATTTTAACAAGGCTCAACGCTAACCCTGTATGTCATAAGCCACCATTGAGTCTGAAACTAATTATTAGTCTTGCACAGACATATAATTAAGTCATGGAACAGTGACATTTAGTGTGGTATTTTATTTTTCAGACAACTTGCCAACAATGACCTGTCTACACATAACCCTTTTGCATTATTATTTTACAGAAAGCCAAAGGAAATTGAGATGACATAGAGGACAACACATATAATAAACTATAGTGATTCCCAACTAATAGGCTGCGGGGGTTGACTGTACCCTATATAAACAAATTAAATTGGATGTCCATCTTCTGATCAGATCAGCTATTGGACATCTTTTTTCTTTTCTTTTTTTAACACGCTGAGTGTTCTTTCGGTTCCAAAATCCTGAACATGTAAATCCTAGTTCCTAGTTGAACAAAGTTGTCATTTTTGGATCATCTTAATAAAAGTGAGGGTTCCGCCTGATGGCAGCGATACCTCCTAATCAGGGATGTATGAATAGTTCTGTACAACCATGGATTAGTCCCGGGCGGGAACAAACGTATAGACCACTTGCAATACTAATAACACTTCCTCTACACACAACAATATAAAAGGGTTATTAGTGTGTGATCTTAGCATTCTGCACCTGGTTTCTGCATTTGGATCTCACAAGAAGGACTCCTTTCATCCTTTCGTCTTCAAGCGTGTGCACGTGTGTGTTGAGGCTGTGCAGAGGTCAGCACCTTAATTGAATAATTGAATGATAAGTTGTCTTGCTAGAGTCCATAGTAACATTAAGAAAATATTGACTGCTACCCACGCGGAAAGCCAATTCAATTGCCAATAAAGTCTAAAATAACCTAAACAATGAATGACAACACACTTTGTTGATGAGATTTAAGCTTCCTCTATCTTTCCAAGTGCAAAAGATAAAAAGCAGGTTTGTATTTAGTTTCCCAGGGCTTGCTAAGGTTTTCCCCAATGCCAGCTCTAATTTTTTTTAATGTGGATCGAGCCTTTTGAAAAAGCCTGCTAATATCAAGTACAAGCAATCAATTCTGGCCAATCTCTTAAAGCCTTAATGGACTTGGAAAGAATATTAAGAGGTTTTGTCTGCAGAGAAGCTTTCTGCCACAGCAGTCGTCCCTCAGCTAATTTGTGTTTGTGTGCCAAGGGAGGCCACACACTGGGACCGCTGTAACTGGCTCTCAGTCCCCCTCCCCGAGTAGCTGCTGCCAGGCCAACAAGCAAGACGCACACACACATGCAAATATGTGTCGGGTTCAAACATGATGTGACAGATGATTTTTAGCATTTGTGTTTGGGCTGTTAAAAGTCAAATTTCTTGGACAAATATGACATTTTGTGTAATGATCTCATGTGTGAGGTTCCTTTTGTGACAGAGTGAAGGTGACATTTTGGAATGCCAAGATGAATGTGGTGCGGCCACGAGAATGTGGGAACCGTGCCCAATTCTTGGGTGGTGGTCCACTTGTAAATCCGCCTTTTGTTAACAGAGATTG
This sequence comes from Leptonotus elevatus, assembly GCF_054856555.1. Lineage (NCBI taxonomy): Eukaryota > Metazoa > Chordata > Actinopteri > Syngnathiformes > Syngnathidae > Leptonotus > Leptonotus elevatus. Next base: position 6,755,264 of record NC_141241.1, on the reverse strand, counting down.
CTAATAAGACTAAACAGCCAGTGTCATCACGTCTTAGCCTTACCTCGCTGTTCAGAATAAGAAGAAGCAGCGAGAATTCTAATTAAAATGCGCTACTGACGACCTCCTACCCTTGTTATTTAGTTTTCTGGGGAGGGCTTGTCTTGTATTTTGCGCTATTGGAGGGTCATGTTAGGACTCTGACTTGCCTGGTATTTTTATTGTGTTTTATTTTATGTCTCCCTTTCCTATTTCACTGCCACTATTATTTTTCTGAGAGTAAGGACAAAGATGGTTTTTTTTCTCCTTCTTTCGCAGCCATTACTGACTAAGAATGAGACATTTCGCTTATGTCAGGTGTTTAATCCTTTCTATTGTTTCTTGCAACTTCTATTCCTCTATGTTCTCCCTTCTAATTTCACGTTTTCACTCGTCCAATTTCTACTCCATTTCCTTGCCGCTGCGCCGCTATCCTTTTGCACTCCCCAATCTTTTATCTTTCATACCTCTCTTTCCTCTGCATCTCCCATTTTGTTCTCTAATTTGTTTCTCACTTTCCATCCTTCACCACCCGCCTGGCAATTTCCTTTCAACGCAAACATGGCAGCACTCCAATTTCACACCATCCCTCTGTTTCTTTGTGGTGTTTTCACTTACCCCAAGTTTATTGTACTATGTACAATAAGCATTTGTTTCAAGTTACCAAAACCCAGCCTCTCTAAGCGGCTGCTCAACTGAATGCCAATTTAGAGCAGGTTTATATTCCGGAAAGTAAGGCTGGTGCCAAAGAGGCAGATGGTCAGAGGCGGCTGCAAAAGATGCTGGGAAATTATCCCTTAACCTCTAAAGCCTACACTGTTATTCCAGCCGTCCATTTTTCTACTTTATTTCTGTGGTTTCATGGATGATTGAAACAGAGGGGCAAAGTGGAAGGCAGCGACAGGCAATGCATAAGCCGCAGAATGGAGGCGAATGTATGCCTGTGTGCTGGAAACCTACATCATCGTCCATCTGTATATTGAAAAAATCCCTGTTGCAAAATTGCCTCTACTTGTTTTTTCTATCTTCTTTCACCAATTGGCTGCCTCATTATCATTCAGGTGGAATCTGTTTGTTTGTATTCAGTCATCTCAGTGGTGCTACTTCATGTCCATGTGTTACAGATTGTATTTTTTGCCACCTTTTGTATTATCTGCATCCCCTTGTTGATTCACTTCGCTACATTGTTTTTTCCAAACTCAAGGCTTTTGCTGCTCTGTGAAGTGTAAGACTGCCCGTGCAATTTAGACTTGAACAATACAACCTTTCAAGATGTCTTACGATTGCACAATGTTTCTTTACTTTGCTGCCACTGGGGAGAGGCTTTTTGCCAGACAGTGACTACCGATGCATTTGCAATGATTAAAAACGTTCTTTTTTGGGCTTGAAACATGTGTTTTCTAAATGGGCTGGTGGTTGATATATTGCAACTCTGTTTTTTTGTTTTTTTAAATTCTTTAATCACATGATTTTGGGGGGGGGGGGTGGGCTTTGACTGGACGACCCGTTTTAATGTTTTTCAAAGTTGGAAACTCCTATTTGTGCAGACTCATTTTTGTCTTTACATTCATTACTTGCCCAGCCACACGTCCTATTCGGATTTACAGAATCTTCTTTATTGAAAAATTAAATACATTGGTATAGGGTATAGAGTTTAGTTTGCTGGTGAACAAAATGAACATGGAGAGTAGCCTTTTCATCAAATCTAGCTCTCTTTTCCTTGAATTTAGAAAGTGTTGTGTTCTTGTATTCCCCATCTCCATGCATCTTAAGGACATGTTAGTTTTGCTCGATAGCTAGTTGTGCTGGACTAGAATTGCTCAACTTGGCATTGCAAATCATGTGGTTAGGACACTGACTTCCATCACCCAACTCAATTCTACATTTCTAGAGCACTTAAAAAACAATTACACAATGAATACAATGAAAACAGCAGAGGCCCCAGAATTGAACCTTGTGGAACACCATACGTTCGGTTATTCATGTGAATTCATATTGCACATATTCGTCCGACCATCATTTCAGTCGAGTGTGTGTCTTAACCTCCGTCGAACTCTCAGACTGACTCACCGAACACCTCCGTTTTGATTGAACCCAGGTTAAGAACTACTGCTATAAAAGTGAAGTGCTGCAATCATAGCTATCACGTGTCCAAGAAAGGATTATCGATTTTAGTGTTTGCCATTTTTCTCCATTTATGTCCCCCATACTTTTCTTTACTGGTGGCATCTTTATTGTCTGGAAACGCCAACCTACAAAAGATGTTCTTACAAACAAATACATTTTATGTGTCTCTCAATAAAGACCCCATTGTGGTTAGCATGGCGGATGAGCTGGCTGTGACATTTCAAATACATATTTTCTGTGCTTTGTACAGAGTGTTGCAGTACCTCTTCAGTACTTCAGCTGTCATGTTTAATAGTGTTTGGTTGTCCATGGTAACGGGCTAATATAAGAGGATGAAAGGCTCATTATTACCCTACTGAGTGAAAATTAGCCCCACTCTCACAATAGTAGACTGTCCTGTCTTGCATATCTCTTGTTATGACAATTGGTCCACTTCTACGCAAGTGCTGAGGTCATTCATCATGCTTTATTTTTTATTTTTTTTAAGATGACGATTATTTGTATGCATCATGTTTGGCTGGTTAATTTAATTGCATTTTGAGTCCTTCCTTCATGATTGTCTATTTTAGCCCATTTAAATCCTGATCAATAATAGTTGGCAGATAATATACTGTTGAATTGCCTCCCATTTACTTTAATCAATGAACTATTCCCAGCAAACAAACGTTTCTATCATCTTCACATTGATTTAATCAGAATCTGTCTTTAATTGAATGCTGGGTTATTGTAAATAAGATCATTTATAAATAATGCAAGCAATGTTGTCTCTTAGTAGGGTGTCAACGATTAGTCAAGCATATGACCACTACCCGAGATAGCTCTTATCTGTCTGTCAAATTCAGCAAAATTAGCATTTAGTAATACATGTACAATGATTGAGTTTGATGAGATTGATTATTGCTAGCTGCCTGTTTCTTGCAGGAAACAGCTTTGTTCTCAGATTAATTAACATGTGGATTCTTAGCACATGTTATGTGGAGACAGTGTTTTTAATAAGAAGTAGCTATTGCACCACATCATCCCTTCTCAAATAGTGGGGGACGGGCCCTCGGTGGGTTGTTAGAGCGTAGTGTGATCCTAGGGAACGTGTTTTTTCTCTCCCATACTAGAATAAAGTGTAATTGCATATCTAGAACAGTAGGTGGCAGTGGCGCTCTCATCGTCAAGGCAATTAGCTCTTCTGCAGAGGTGTACTTAATACAACGTCATAGCGAAATGGTACTATTTCTAGTCCTGGCGGCGAATTGGGACGGGGTGCAGAATATTTTCTTTTTCCTGGGTGGGGCGTGACAAAAAATTATTTTATGGCATTCCTCCATATTGATGTGATCACCCCACATTTTTGTTTGGGTACATGTTTAGATAATGGAACTTATGACTCATTGATTCTACCCAGTCTGCTTAAGTTCTTGCTATTTCACTGTATTTTTCCGTAACGGTATCTTTTTGTTGAATCATTGAAAAATACATACGGAAATAAAAATCCAAATGTATTATTTTGTTCCTTCCAAAAAAGGTTACTAGTAGTTGAGTTAAATTCCTTATATTGAAGTGGTATATACACATATTAGCCTTCAAATTCACTGAGGCCTTCCTTCCCACTGGAGCAAGTCTAATGTGTCTTTGAATATATATAGGGTGCCACTTAATCACTGTGTTGTAACTGTTATACAGTATCATTTTAGTGTATATAATAAGAAAAGCTTTTACCAACATTAAAGCTTCAAAACCATTAACATTTTACCGCCCTACCAATCAGCCATTTACTGGAAGTGAAAACATGTGTTTAAATCCTTGTTTCTTGTTGTTCTCTCCTATCTGGTGACAAAGACATAGCTCCTCTTAAAAACAATACGTAGAGCCTGTTAAGAAGGACCACCTTCATATTACAGTGAGTCCAAACAAATTGACTTTGGTAAATCCCACCGCAATTATACTTAATTCATAATTAATGACGGGAAGACAGGGGACCTAATTTACACTTGCGTGCGTTGTCTGTTTCTCTCCATGCACTTGTCATTCTGCATAAGAGTAAACATGAGTTGCTTTGGAAAGAGGGTGGCTTCCCTTCACTATTACCTTGGCTCTTGGGAGCACTGTGCCACATATGACTCTGCAGTTAGAAAAAATAAAAATAAACGGTCTGACTACGCAGTTAAATCAAATACGAGCAGGTGCGCCCAGCCATGTTCACACCAGGGAATAACACCCGTATTGCATTGTAGGCGTGTTGTTTATGTGGATCAAAAACATGACATTCAAGTAAGATGTTGGAATAATGTGGACACATACACACGTGTATACAGATATTTTGAAAGTACATCTGTTGATGCACGTCTTGCATCCGACGTAGACAAATCTTGTTAACAATTCTTATGAATGTCGTAGTGACAGTGCGCCCTCTGATCGTTGTTTATGTAGTTGTATTGTGCTGAGACGCGCTTTGCAGTATAAAGTGATGCTTCTGATAGACTTTGACGCGCTGCTGCCGATGTGCAAAGACAGCAGCTTCGCTAGAGAACCACACCGTATTACTGCAATCACAGCTCTGGCAGTCGGACTGACACATTTAATTTGTTTTCCTTCTCTAGTAAAACAGTGGCAATGGGACCTCTCTTTTGGCTCTGCTGGCTCAGTACACCGCGCAGATACCAGGAGCAGTTTCGAAAATCTGGTGCACACTGACGGGTTGAGAGTGGGAATCATTAATATGAGCCAAATCCACAGTTGTTAAAATGGTCATTTGAGCATGAAGAATTACCTGCCTTTTAACAAATATGGTCACAACCTCAATGAACGCTCACAGATACTTCATTTGATGCACTCATGGAGCAGGGGAATAAAAACAAAACACCAGAAACAACTCTTAATATGATATGGATAAAATCTGAACAAAAACAGAACGATCCCATTACTGTACATTCCAAAGGTGTATCTAATGTTGATGCAGAGTACTCTTTGTTTCTTGCTAGTCAACATTAAAGTTGTTCAGTTGTTATATTCCGGCCAGTTATGAATGTTTTCTTCTACTTGTAAATTAGGTTAAGATTAAACAGTGAGATCCTCAAAACCTCAAACCTTCCAAAAATAGCCATTATTACATTTTACATACATGTAAGTGAACATGCAATGTTGAGCATGTGTGTTTTCACCACTTCCTACAGAGTAACGTCTGTATACCACTGAGGGGCGAACATTTGTGACGCTAGTGAATTTTTAATTCACGCCAGGGTTTGCTCAAGGTCACAGCATTTCCTTAACTTTCTCTAAACAGTCTTAATTGTTCTCTAAATAGTCTTAATGGTCTTTCTTGTCACAAGGAAAGTTTGAACTTGGTCAAAGTCTAAACATTTTCAAAATTTCCTTGCGACAAAAAATACAATTAAGACTGTTTAGAGAACCATTAAGACTTAGAGAACATTTAGGCAACGCTGTGGCCTTGAACAAACCTTGACGTGAAATCAACATTCGCTAGAATCGCAAATGTTCACCCCTCACAGAGATAAGATGAACCGAAGGTCATTAGTTATGACTTACGTTTATGTTAAACAAAAACACGTTATCTAAACTTTACCTGTGCTATGCCTTCAAGTTGTACACACAAGTGAATTTAGTTCTTCAACCACATAAACATAGCGCCTCAAATGGGTGTTTTGAAAGAGTAACCATTTCCAGACTAACCAGTAACCACAGTGATCATGGCAGAATTGTTATAATTTAATTACCACTTGAGTTCTCCAAGTCCTATTATTGACAGTTGATCATTGTCTAAGCCTTCACCTTTCAAATCTTAGTTGCTTGCTAGTCTTCACAAGGAATTAATTAACTGCAAAGGTCGCTAGTTGTTGTGATTTGACAAGATACTGTGTCTGCTGTGAGGAAAAGCCCACAAGAGATGAACATTTAATTGAGAAAGCATAAATATTTTTTACCACTCTGGGAAGAATAATAGGCTGTAGTTAAATTATTTTTGAAAAAAAAATAAAACAAAAATGTATATCCAAGTATATAAAAGGCAAGTTATTACATCATCAAATTAAAATAAATAAATAATAATGCACAATGCAATACATTAGTCCCATGTCAATAATGAATGAAAGTAATTATTAATTATTGTGGAGACTTAAAAAAAAATTAGACTTTTATTATATACTGCAGAGTTCTGCTTGAACTCAAAATTGACAGCTTGCGAAGGCAGATGTTGTGTTACAACTCTTTTGGTGGTTTTGCGACACAGACAGTGACTATAGCATTGAAATAACAGCTGATAGTGAATACAATTGTAACATAGCAAATAAAATACCCAAATTGCACATTTGAACTCAAAGTGATTTTACCTAGTTACGATAACAAAAAGAGTACCGGTACCGATCTTGGAACCAGGTTACAAGCAATTAAATACACAAGTGGCTCTAAAATGCAACAGGCCAAAAGGCCAAAGACTGCTCACAGTATTGGTGACGGGGGCACAGCACAACAATATCTTGAACTGCAATGAACAATAACGAATTTCAACTGCCTGCATGTGCTATACCAAGACACATTGAATACGGTTAATGAGTCTGCAAGACAGCGGTACACTGCGAGAGGTCTAAGTACTGACGTAAAAAACCCAATGGGGAAAACTGTTGGTCGAGTCAGGGACAAGGGCCACCATTCAGGGAGGAGCACTTTTGTTAGCTGATTGTTAGCAAAGTGACAGATTAAACACAGTAGCAATACAGTTTGACGAAGTAACATGGTCCACAACAAGTGCCTACTCAGGTTTGAACATTTGGACGGCATAAGTAAAAACATCATGAAATCCGATTAACTGATCAGTGTTGTAATAAATAAATAAATAAATAAATAATGAACAGGACAAGAAACGAGTGTGCACAATATAACCGCTTTTAAAAAAAGAAATGAGGGATGTTTTTATATGTTATTTAGTTATATATTATATATTATATTTTTCCAATAAATCAATCAATAAATCAATAATTTTTTGGCATAAAATAATTTCCAGGATGTGAAAAGCCATGTTATAATTTTTCTTTATTTTCATAAATGTTTGACTCCCACCCGTTGACAACACAATAAAACTACAAGCTTACCATTGTAGACTCTTAAACTGTTTTAAAAATTTGAGCGGCATAAAAATTCTGTTGTTTTGTATTGCAACAGTGAGGCACATTGCAACCATGCAACCGAATTGATTAGGAAATCTGTCATCATGCAGAAAGATAATGACCCAAAACCCACTGCCAAAATAACAAAGGGGTTCATCAAGGCAAAGGAGTGGAAGGTTTCAGACCTGCCAAGTCAATCTCCAAACACAAACCCCATGAGCGTTTTACTATTCTACTTGATAAAGTGGAGATTGAAGGCAACAAATAACAGCAGGGGCTTTTGTAAAAACATGAGAAAAATCATCACACATTACTAAATTGATGCAAAAATTGCAAGCAGACGATTTAGATAAACAACTAAACAGAAAGTCTTTCACTTCTGACTATTTTAAATTTCCTTGCTACAACACGTATGGTGATTTTTTTTTTTTAATTAAAAGCTTAAATAAGTCATTTGGGTTACACCCAAAGGCAATATTTTCAGTCACAAGTTGTTTTCCTATATTCAAACCCTCTATTGAGAGATTTCTGAGCACAGACAGTTCATTTCATTCATGGATCATGTGGTGGGTGTCGGGAATATCATGCATAAAATCATCTGACAGTCTTTTGTAAAGGTCAAGCACATCTTATTTAATCAAATATTGCTTATGACCTAATTGCCACTACAGTACAGTCACATCTCACATACAGTTCAAAATAAGCTGAGTTGATATGTTTTCATTTATCTCTGATGTCCGAGTTGAGCATGTACATTGCAGTGGATGGTGGTGTAAAGCAGTAGTCTAGTAATCTATAGCCTTGGTGCCCTTTGTTGGAGTAACTGAAATACTGACAGCTATATAACTTTGGTAATAAAGTATAAGATCATTTGAGCATAAAAAATAAAGCTTGCCAGTGACATTAATGCTGAGTGATTACTCAATGGTGCCAATGTGTTGAAGCACTATCCTATGATCCTCCAGCTGCTGTATCTAACAGCAATTCTGCTAAATTGAGTTTACGTGCCAGGTCGTCCCATGCTCTATTTCAAGCAACACCATCACATTGAATTCATAAAACATTTAATGAAGGAATCCAAACATTTACTGTGTTGACGCCACAGCTCCTTGTCGGCCCAGATTAAAACAAAGGAAAGCAATGTGTGTATACTTTTTTTTTTTCGCCACTGCAAACTTTTCATTTGCTGATTAGATTTTGTGAAAATCTAATTAGAAAAACGCCTCATGGTGTCTCATGAGGCATTCTGGAACCAAATAAAAGACGACGCATTTTGAATTATTTTCAAGAATGTTTGCCAAAAAAATCGTTTTTTACATTAATTTGACCTAGTTATCATTAATGATCAAAAACAACTGGTATCAGATGATATTTCTAAGATAATAAAGCAATGTCACTTTTGGTGTACACTGTCTTGTGACTTGAGTTTTTCAGTATGATAATGGGCCTTCTATCTGCAATGCGTCTCTCTGCCTGGAGGCATCGGGCCCGCGAAGCTGAGATGAACAGAATGCTTTCGATTTGCAAAAGCACCTCTTCCACCTATAACTTTAAAAAGAAAGCCCTTACAAATGGATATTTCAGCAACATTCTGCATAGTTCACGCCATGATTTCTGTCCGAGGAGTTGATCCTTTGACTTTCTAAGACCTTTAAGTTCTGCAGCAGAGCTTTTTCATGATCTTTTCTTCTTCTTCTTCTCGCACTCAAATGTGTGCTTTTTGCTTTTTATATTGTGGCTATTTTTGGACTCTTATTGTGTATGTTGCACCCAATTTGCAACTAGACAAACTGATGTTCATAATGCATGATATTTAATTAGAGGTAAACACGATGCCTGGTGTTGCTATGGGAAAATAAAACATTGTTTACTGCACACCAGTAATCATTTTTATCACCCTCCTCCATATACGTAAAACACAAGAAAACAAACTATTGTAGAAATTGTATGTCGAACCTATTGGACATTTCTTTGATAGTTTTAATACTGACTGGTAGCAAATGCAGACATTTTTCTGATAATATTTCACCTGAATTTAAATCCTGCTCAGGCACCTCAGTAGAAATACGTTTTTTTTATGAAACAACAAGACTACCAAACTGCACCTCTAAAGCAACCGTGTCTTGTGATATTTTAGTACGGTATTTTAACAAGCGTGAACATGACAACCCAGGAGGTTTAAGATGCAATAAAGTAAACATTTATACGCAATTGACTCTCTTTGTAGATACGTGCAAGTATGATTTTGTGACTCTGCATCGCTGTTAATTCAATCGTGTCTCTGCACATGCACGGTGGAGCACAGACACGAGCGCGTCATAAGTTGGGGGACAGATGCGAAGGGAATGCACATTAGTAAAGAACATCAGCGATGATGATGAGGAGGAAGAGGCGGGGGCAGGGGCAGCGACAAATGATGAGGTGTCATCGCTGCAGGGATGGAGAAGTGAGTCCCCTGCTTTGGGGCAAGTCGAGACGAAGTCAGAGCAGATGTTGTGGCCCCTTTTGCGCCGCATGACACGCAGCTGACGTTTTATTCGGCTTGTCAAAATGGAGGATTGTGTGCGAAGGAAAACTTGACAAAAGATCCTATTTGGGTTTTGTGACACCACAGATGCAACGCATTCGCACCAAAAGGTGCAAAAGGAAGTCGCAAATTTCAAACGCTTTAATTACTTTTGTTCACATTTTTTTTTAATTAAGCAAGCAAGGCTTCATTTTTGTTAAAACTCATTGAGTACCAGACATTTTCTGACCCTCCTTCACCAAGCTAATTAAAAAAAAATAATTCTGGTGGGGGCGTAACCAAAATAATAATTGAGAAACTCTGAAGGAACAGTAACTTAGTGTCTTATCATTTTGACTGTCTCTATATTGCATGCAACAGTTAAGAAGTTTTGTTATCCGATTTGTACTATATGATTGTTTAAATCTTCAAGTAAAATTGTCAAACAAATTAGATTTTTGAACTCATTTTCTTCCAACATGCAGTACTATATTTTCAGTAAACTGCTAAATGTGCATGAATTATAGAGTTCATATAATTATTCAATAAAAGGCAAAAAACTCCCATTTCATAAAATAGTTTCACATTTCAACCAAACAAAGCTAAACTAATAAAGCCTAACTGCTGTGTGCCGCTGACATCATGCTAAATGCAATTTAGTGGTTAAAAGGTCAGCTTCATATTTTCTGACTTCCCGTCTTGTTTTCAGTGCCGTCCTATTGTATATCCATGTTATATAATGCATACCGTAAAAACTTCTAATAATGTCTATTATAATGAATGACATACAACATTTTCAAGTTGCGATTTCCCACCTGGAATGAAACCAGTTGAGCTGCCTCACCAGTCAAAAGTTGATGGTTACTGCCTTGACACTAATTAACGAGTGACAGTAAAAAGTTGCCTCAGGAGCCGCATAATGAGTGAACCGTCATTTCCATTCTGACCTTTTCCTGCTAAACTGTCATGGTGGTTATTTTCTTGCACATTGTCTGAGTAATGTTCTGGCATTAACTTTAATGTCATTGGTTTTACTGCCAAGCCCCCATTCATTTTGAGCATCATCAAACACAGACACAACTGGTGACACCAGACAGATTCATTGTTTAATACACATTGGGATTATTTTGTAATGAACCTTAAGAGCCTCAATTGCAATTTGCATGTATGCGGAGAGTCAGTCATTGTATGTTATGTTATGCATCCAGTACTTTCATTATATTTTTCCAACATTGCTGTACTCTAAATTCAGTAATACCGTTTGTAATTGTGTCCTTTGTCACATCTAGACTAATCAAGAGTTTATAACGTGAAACCTGTCAATTAACTTAAAAACCTGTTTCGTTTCAGTAAATGATTGAATTTGTTTCTGATACAATGATCACCCTGGGGCATTTACTTTTCCATTCAGAGTTAAATAGCTATTTACTGTATATAAAGATAGCAGTAGTCCAATCATTGGCCTTACTATTAGCACTTCGAGGCAAAAGCATTAAACTGCTACAAGTTTTTTGATTGCTCCTGTAGTCTAACTTTTATTTATTTATTTATTTTTTTAAAAAGGGCTTTGTTAAATTTTGAAATGTCATTGATTTGATAAAAACACTATTTAAAATGTGATGGCATAAAAAAGCTTCATTTTACAAAAGTGTTTTAACAGTTTCTCTAGCGCACATTAACCGTGGTGTTCTTTACCTCCAACAAGGTTAAGAACCACCGGCTTAAATATAGAAGACAGTAGTCAGTAGTTGCTTTGGATCGACATGTCATTGGTCTCCACTAAGAAGACAGATACATTATTACTGCTAACAATTGCGTGACCTGCCTCCGCAGACGTCTGCTGGAGCAACACCCAACATGGTCAACAAGTCCCTACTTAAGACCAACAGCCCTCATGACTTCACTCTTGCCTGTGAAACACTACACCGCCTGTTTCTGTCTCCTCATGCCCTGCATCTACTACAGTCCTGTTTTTCCATCTAATTGGCCATAAAAACAAGATCCAATTACTAAGCCAGCAGATGCCGACATCAAGTGCTATGCGTAGATGCATGGGAATGATCAGATTGTTCTTCCTTCATACGATTTTGTATATTCAGATGCTCATTACACTTTTATAGGATGTGTAAATAAAGTCATCGTCCATTCAGCCCCGCTGTTGCCTATAAAGCCAGTCAACATGAGTGCACGCTGCGCTGTGTGTAAGCATACGCACTGGAGCAAATAATCTGGCAAGGACACTGAGAAAAAAATGTTTTCGCCGTTGTATGATAGTACAGTGTGTTGACAAAGATAATCTCTCCCAAACTGTGCTCCATTTTGAAATGCCTTCATTAATGACTGATAATAAAAACTACATACATTACACAGCAAAATCTCCAGTGTTAGATTAACATTGAGAGTGTTAGTTAAATCTAACACTAGAAAAGGGGTTGTGTTTACACCCATGAGTGCAAATCTTACACTTTTCAAAGAGTTACTTTTTTTCCACTCTTCACCAGTGTTACTCCAACACCATAAAGTGTTAAAAATCTACACTGGTAAACACTGAGTAGTGTTGAAAGTTTTCTACACTATTGTCAGTGTTAAACATTTAATTCTACCAAACTACCCTTAACTCTGGTGTTTAAACACTTATGAGTGTATTGCAGTAGTGTCAGTGTTAAAATGTTAACTCAAACTAGACTTTACTCTGGTAAATGGTACTTCATTTCATCCCCAAGGCCCTCAAAGCGCTTTACATTTTGACCACTGGTAACACGGCATTAGAAGCAACTGGGGGTTCAGTTGCTCAAGGATACTTTGACATAGCCACACGAGCCTGGGATCGAATCCACATTCTCAGGGTCGGCAGACGACCAATCTACCACTGACCCATTCTGCCCCAATAACAACAACTCGATGTATCGCTATTGAAATCTTGACAGCGTGCTGGAAATTTGGAAAGTTTCTCTTTCACCGGAAATCGAACACTGACCGATTTGTTGTGTATACATATTTTGTTGACCCCCCCCCCCTCAAATAGTTTAATTGAATCTCGAGCTGCATGCTTAAATGGAAACATATTAAAAGTACTCGTAGAATTCAATAGTCATTATAAATGATGTTCTAAAATGTTTAATTCAGTCGAGCCCAGGGTGTACTCCGCCTCTTACCCGAAGGCAGCTGGGATAGGCTCCACCACACCCGTGACCCTAATGAGGATAAGCGGTATAGAAAATAGATGGCATGCTCGATAATGACCCATAGATTCAGGAACCACTCAAGAATACATTAACTGTAAAACTAATTGAGACAACCGAAGCAGTTTGGTCAGAAGGAAAGGAATAAAATAATTTTGGACTGTAGAGAAGTCTCACTGAGAGTTACAGAAATTGTTTTCAGGCAGTGATTGTCTCAAGAGGTTGTGCAACAAATTATTTTGTGCAAGGTACTATTATTTTTGCCCAGGCAATTTTCGTAAGACTTTATTTATGCTAAAAATTAATCTCACACAAGTTTAATACTTATTTTCATAAAGGATGAGTCCAATTAAAGGAAAATTACCTTTTTTAAGTATTTTATTCAACATTGTTAAGCAAGTCACAGTTTTTCATCAAAGTGGGCACAAATATGGCATATTAAGGAACATTTCTATCAGGTGAATGCATGGTATTAAAATGAACAGCTGTACAAAATCCACCATTGAGCAGAAAACAGGTCTTTGAAACTGCTGGTGTCTCTGGAGTCCCAACAATCTCTTGATGCAGAATTCTCCAAAAGGTTTGTAGTGTTTTCATAAAGCTACGATATCTACTGCGCAGTATATCTCCAAACAGCAACTCTGAGAGGTTTTTGTTGCAAACTTAATTGAGATACAGAAACAGCCCATAGGCTTACAATTTACTTGGATGAGAGTGTGAGTTGATATTGAAGAGGGGCTGCAATGCAGCAAACATTGACATGATTGACAACAATGTGTTTGGGTTAAAATATCATTTGTTTGTCAGCCCTTTTCAAAGTGAAGACCTACACTTTTTACCAGCTGTTTTGGACAGATCTTTCAAGGCTAACAGACTATTGTATTCTGTCACAATATAAGCACAAAATCTACTAAAACAAAGCGTAGTGTCTTTTTTTTTTTATACACCAGTAATCAGCAGTAGAATAAGAGTTGAGTGTGTGACGGTGGCGTACACGCGCCTCATATATGGCACAGTGTGCATGAAGTGGGCCGGTCTGTCAATGCCACTCCCTCAATCCTTCAGTCCCATGAGTGACACTGACATTGATTGGCGTTCGTTATTCACTACTGCTGCATATTTTCTCATTATTGTTACATTTTCTATTACCTACGATGACCCCTCTTTAGCTAATACCATACATATTGTCACTGTCCTGCCATTTTTTAATTATTATTTTAATTTTTTACATTTTTACATTTATGGGATGAAAATGAATGCAGACATCCCAAAAAACATCCCAAAAGGTCAGCGACAATATGCATATTCTGTTCTGTATTAGGTACCCTACCCAAACTAATAATTGACGCATCAAGCTCAGAATCACCCATAATCTTATCTTCTACTCAATAGCTGCGCTATCTCAAACTCAAAATGATGCAATTCTGCCATCGACAGAGATTGGCAAGTCATTACAGTAGTACAGGAATCTCAATTTCACAGAGAAGATGGGCGAGACCCTCTTCTATGTCTTCCTGTTGAAAAACGTGACGTTCAGTATATGCCGATGGATTCCAGTTGACAAATATAAACGTCTGTGGCAGTGAATGAGTTAAGGACAAACATATTTTTTCTCAAGATTAATTAACAACAGATTTTTTCTAAATTTAAACTAGTGTGCACTGTATTCCAGTAATTTTGGAAGAAGAAAATACCGTTGTCATCATGGTGGCTTGGTTCGAAAGAGTCCCTGAAACTATAGAAGCTAATATAATTACATTTTCCTTGTCGCTGACAGCTTAATAGTTTTCTTTTCTGTGTTGGTTTGTTTAGTGGGCTGCATGTCTGTTTTCTGCATAACTCAATCACGTTTTTACTGTACACGGGAGCACAGATATGAACAAATTCCATCTTCAGCACAACCATTTATCTTATTCAAGGGCATCCAGACGCCATTGTTGCAGTCAAATACTGTTCTTGAGTGGCTGTGGCTCACTCAGTTGGCAGAGCAGATTGTTTATTTGCTGAAGGGTTTGAATCCTGGCTCTTGACTGTCTGCTGCTGATGTGTCCTTGGGCAAGACACTGAACTCTAATTTGCTCACAATGAGCACTGTTGGATGAAAGGGAATCGTTAAAGTGCGCCGGGCACCTCAAAATGTAGATAAAGTGCTGAGCTACAGCAAATATATTAATTTTCATTTTAAAATTGGAGACAGGAGTTGAAAGCAACTCTAATCGACTTTTGAATGTGGGTTGCAACAGTGACAGAAACTCTTGCGTCGTTCTGGCAGTAGCAGCGGCACAAGCGCTTACGAGCTTGTATCTTGTGCTATTTGCATTTGATTGACAGGTGTGTCATAGCCAGTGACACAGTGGGCAGACCCCCAACTGCCAGTTCTGTTAGTGTGGCTGGTTTGAAGCCGTCTTCATGGATGGTCTGGCCAACATGGAGAACATGGTGAATTAGAGAAGTTGACATGGTAAATCAGTGGACTTGGCTCTCGGTGCACTGCTGTGAGCTGTACATACTTTGTAGCACTGCAGAGGCTGTGCATCAAGCAATGCGTCACACTTATAAACCATTTATATGCGCCTGTACTGCTCCTACTTAGTCTACTGAATTTGCAAAGGTAGAAGCATACTTTTAATAAAATACCACGCATTAAATGTGAGCAAATACAAGAACTATGTAAATAAGCAAAATGTCTAATTTCTTTTTGTCAAGGAATTTTAGTAATTATATATATATATATATATATATAAATATATATATATATAGATATATATATATATATATATATATATATATATATATATATATATATATATATATATATATATATATATATAAATATATATATATATATATATATAGATATAGATATAAATATATATATATATATATATATATATATATATATATATATATATATAATAATGCAATGCTTGCCTTTCTCTATTTATACCGTTTAAACAACCGGTATTTATTTTGCCAACCTTAAACACAAAAGACCCAAAAAAACGAGTGATCCTAATTTGCAATAGCTTGTGTCACCTGTTATTCAGTGCCATCCAGGTAGGTGTACGTTCAGACGACAAATAGTGACGAGAAGGCGATGCTTTTGGATGCGCATCATTGTATGCACATAAACAGACAGAAGAGAGAGCAGCCCACACTGTCAGAAAGATGGCAAGGGAGGGAGAGAGAAAACAGCATTGTTTTTGATTAAGCCGATCACACTGCGCTGAAACCGCGGAGACTATAGATATCCATGCTTGGCTGTCTTTCAGTGGTCAGAGTCATTCACTCCCACCCTGACCCTCTTATAGCCAGGAGCTCTAAACACTGTAAAACCGATTCATTAAAATCTGCTGTTAGTGAGAGGACACACACGCGGATGAGCAAATGGACCACGGCCAATGATGTGATTCCCTGCCAGTTAGAAAGAGATTTAGGCAATAAGCATCTGAAGAGGGAGCGAGCGCTCACTACAGCTTATCTGCACGATTGTAGTTAGAAAGCAAGTTTATGAAAGTATAGGTTGCTCTAGACAGTGATGTTCACATGCATATTTCATAACCTTGCACAGTGTTAAAGCTACATTACAATGAGTTGAAATGAATGCCCTTTGCAATGAGAAGTAAGACACACTCTAAATGATATGCCGCAATATGTAGTCCATTTTTGGAAATTCAAAACAATGGAGGACTTAAGAGTGAACATTTTTCTAAATTGTTCATTATCATCATTAAATTGATTATAATGATATGAATGGAATAAGCTACATTACAATGAGTTGAAATGAATGCCCTTTGCAATGAAAAGTAAGACACACTCTAAATGATATGCCGCAATATGTAGTCCATTTTTGGAAATTCAAAACAATGGAGGACTTAAGAGTGAACATTTTTCTAAATTGCTCATTATCATCATTAAATTGATTATAATGATATGAATGGAATATTTAATTATGCATCATTATCTTGAATTAGATACTTTTCTACAGTGAATAGGGAGAATGTCTTACTCTTTACTGACTCCTGGTCCAGGATGTACAGTACAGCCTCCCACCCTAGGCCACCAGCGGGGATAGGCTCCAGCAACACTGCAACCATTTGTCTGCGTTTAAGTATGTTAAGCATTTGAATGGATTGATGACTGGGAGCAATCATACAATTCTATACACTGAATCAGGCATGTGGGGTCCATTCTTTACCTGAGGCTTTTTAGTTGTGTATAGTGCTTCACTTTTCTCCCAATTTATGTTGTAGCTTTCTTCCAAAATGAAATTAAATATTTTTTCCTATTAATAATAATAATAATAATAATAATTGACACAGATGGACACAGTCAAAAGATAAAGAAGCCAAGCCAGTAAAGCCAAGGAAATTAGTGTGTCTAGTAAACATCTTCCACTAATATATAATGCTGCATATTTCAACCATGTAGGAATGTTCAACACTAAAGGGTCTCTAAAAAAGTAAACATAAAGAGAATTGTTCCCAAGGAAAGATTTTAAACAACAGAAAATAAAGAAAGAAAACGTGTCACATTTGAGTTCTTTGCGAGAAGTGCTTCCAAGCTTAGGCAAGATATCAACTTCAGTATGCTGCGAGTGAAAGTCAGAATTGATATTTTAGGTCCCAGTTAAGAGTATATTCAGTTTTATTCAGCAGTTTTTTTCTGAATTTGTTAGCAGAACAAAATAGTAAATTCAAACTCCTGGCAGAGAATGAAACATTATGAAAAACAGTACACTGTTTTTTTGTCACCTGTTTGAATAATGCATTTCATATGAATTCAACATTCTGACAACATAATTATAAGAAAATGACCCGTCCAGTCATCTATATACCCCCCCCCCCCCCCCCACACACACACACACTCCCCTCTTTCTCAGTACTTGATAGACTAGTTTTTCTAACATGTCAGTGCGGTGAGGTGTTAATATTCCAAAATATTTTGAGTAGAATGGCCATTAAAATATGCTTATGCCGTTTTGTAGATTTTGTGCCTTAGGGCTGGAATTTATGGATAAAGGCCATCTTACATTAAGAAAGGGACTTAATGGCACATAACAGAAGGCGAGCTAGAAACCTGCAGCCTTTAAAATTCATTGCTGCAAACTCCCATCCAACATTCTAACTAACAGCTTCCTTTTAAGTCCTTCTGAGCTTCATTAATCCCTAAACGCCTCAAAAACCTGGATCTGGGATTTATTTGACTTTTTATTTTTCTTGATACCTTTAGGGCATCAGCTATGCATCTAAAGTGAAAAGAATCAATACTGCACTATAACGTAACCTCTGTTTTACATCCAACTTTACTTTTCCTGACCAACAGCTCTGGGTGTTCCTCGTGTGTGGATTCAAAAACGCATTAAGCTTCTCAAGTGGTAGATACTTAAACTTCCAGAATCAATAAGATAGACATATATAATGCATTACAACACATCATTACATACAATAATGTAGTTGTTACCATGGTCACTAGCGGTCATTAGTAACACTATCCAGCCTCCCCAAAGCCTACTTATGACATTTAGAAGTCATTTATTCTGATCAGTTTTGAAGTACAGCAGGCTCTTTGAAGCAAACATCTTCCAGTTTAAGTGATCATTGCGTTCTGGAGCACCTCCCTTCTTCCTTTCTAACCTCAAATCCTTAAAATCCTGCAGGTTTAACGTTGGCTGAGTGATTTTGCTATTAATTGCATCCTGGAGACAGTCTATCTGGACCATTGGCCCCACTCCACTTGACTTCATCTCATTTAGTGGCATTATAGCTTGGCTGGTGCAGATAACATCGTATGCCTTTATTAACTGTGGATTACCTGACGTGGCCCCACTGTTGACTCGTTTCAATCTGCGCTAATATTAATTCTTATCACTTTATGATTTATCAAAGGCTTGTCTTGGCCCCTTTGGTAGATTTTTTTTAATGCTGATTTACACATTTATGAGGACAAAAGTCTTTGTTGCAATAATATATTTTAATGCAGTACCATAACATCTGACATTGAAAGCAACGGGTAAACATTCAATAATGTATTTATTTATAATATACTTTCTTTAACCACTTTTCTTAACCACAACAAAGTGTCCTCTCTGCACTCTGGAGTTAGAAGTGTTCTACCGTAATTATTTGACATTGAGGTGAAGGTTTGTGCTAAATGAATCTTATCTCAGTTAATGAAGTAACATTGTTATCAAATAATCCATGCGAATCACAAACGCTTTGAGACTACATCAGCAATACACAGATTTCTCTTTGGAATATGGCACCCCCATTGCTGTTTTATCAGCAATCACTGTATATACGTTATAATTGGTTGATCATCTTTTAAATCAGTGGTTCCCAAACTTCTTTTTGCACAGAAAACACTCATTCGCAGATGTGGCAAATTCGGGTCCGGAATATAAAAACCCTGCCACAATTTTGGCTTTAGACACTTCAACTCAATCAGCAGATGAACAAGCACGGTTACCTGCAAGTTGGGTAGAAGCACTGTGTGGTTTGTGACCAATTGATGAGAAATTAATACATGATTAATATATATATATATATATGGAAGTCCGTGAATGAGCGGCGCTCGGCGGAACAGCTTTTTGGGATCAAAACAGGCATTGTCAAGCGTACCGTAACACTGACGTTCTTTGCACGTTGAGAAGTACCTGAACGCTCAAGGAAGATTTTTAGAACTGCGGGAGCTCCATACCGGTGTGTTCCGGCCCACTTAAAACACTGGTGTTGTTCCGATACCGATACCGGTATCAGGAGAGGCCCCGATACTCCATTAAAACAGTAGTATCGGCATCGGCAAGTACTAATAAGTAACAGGCCAATACCATTAATTCCGACGCTAATATAGGACTTTGGATGCATCATCTTGTGTCTTACTTGTGCCCGACATTCACCGATCTGCGTGACGAGCTAAGATATCCTATTGGCCCTTGAATGCTCTGAACCAATGGCAGGGCAGCTTTTTCATGTTGAGAAAAACCACAACCTAGACATCAGTAAAACTGGGTATTGGAATCGGTATCGGGGGCCAACATTTTTTATCGGAACAACACTAATTGTAAATAACATTTTTGGCTTGACTTTGCCTTTAAACACGGCCTAAAGATGACTTACTTATCTGTATGGTAAAAGGTTGAAGCTTATTAGCTTTAAAACCGGAGCTGCTCATACACTAGCAGCTGTTCCGTTTCCCAGCTGGATTATCTGGCAATGTCTTAACACTTTCACTCGTGTTTCTATAATGTACAAATGTTGGCACAGAATAAAGTAATTTGCCATTCACTTTACATTTGCACTTTCTCCCACCTGGCGGCTGCTGGATTCAATCGTTCCTCACCCCCCGCACAGCAACAATTGACACCAAATGTGCAATAGACTCAGATAAAGAGGGGATTTTAACAATTATAAATGACTTATCCTGTAAATCGGTCTTTTCATTGTAACCCTTCTATAATGGCCCACATCAAAACTATGGATTTTAAATGACTTTAAATAACACCCTCACTTCTCTGTGCAGTGTTTGAGCTGCTGAGTATTATTGCAAAGTGGAATAAAATGGGTTTCGGTGTTGCAAAGCTTTAATGAGAAATCTCTGGTTGACTTAAATAATTTTAGCTTCAACAAGTGGCTTTCGAAGAATAAAGAACCTATAAGTAGACTAAGAGGGAGACTGATCGAAATGTACAAGAGGCAGACACTCACGGTTGTAAAGCTTCGTGAAACAGATGTTATTAGCTTCAGCAACAGAATAATTGGAGGTTCTGCCTTCCCAAATTGTTCTGTCTGCCTGCCTTGTAGCTTGTATACCGTATGTTTTAATGTAAAACTGTGAAATGAAGTGTTGCATTTGAACACAGTGGGTGCAGAGAAAGAGAACAAATGTATTGTGCTCATTGGTGTCCGTCAAAGGAAACCTCACCTCGCACTGCAATGTACACCTTGTGTTGCACACCACTTAGAACCATTTGTGAAAGAGTTGAGCAAAGATTACTACTACACTGCTTTAGCTGGGCTTATGGGGACGATGCCTTGCTCAATGAAATAATTATTTGCTAATATATTACAACAAACTGCTTCATATATAATATATACAAACAGATAGACATACAAATAGTTAAATAAACAAATATATTATTAATTTGAAGATTAAACAGAGGAGGAAGGAAAGTGCAGGTTTCATTACATTCAGGTTGATAACTGCTTCTGCATTATAGGTCAAGAATGTAGAATAACAGACAGAACAAGTCAGCTGATTTCAGCCTGATGTCCGGGGGGAGTTTCTCCACAGAGGACCTCTTACCAGGCTCATTTGTATCACCACTGTTTCAGCCTGTAAGTCATCAGGCTGAAAAGGAGGCGAGAGCTATGCCAGCACAGGGTGATTAAAGCCTTAATATATTAACCCAGATTGGGCGACATCCAGAGAAAAGTCAGATGAGGCTGTATTTGATTTTACTGTACTGTAAGTGCCACATATTAAAGTTTCTTCATGTGGAATATGCTCATTACTCAATTTGAAGTCCTCGTGTAGGGATCTTCAATTAAAATCCAAAGGGGTTTGATTACAAGGGGTTACTCGGTGCGAAGGTCCATACTTCACCTCTGTTTCAATTTGCATAGCCAACCGTCAAACTCAGAGCCAGTCTCCAGTGATATACAGTCCTGGTTTAAACCAGGATATGTGTAACATTTCTTAACTTCTACCACTTTATGCCAACACACTATTATCATTTCCAGTCTTTATTTTGTGGCATTTAATCATGGCTAGCAATTTGTGTTGTTAGGTATTTTTCTAGCTAGATGTTTACATAAAGTAGGTGGAAGGAGCTTAAACGGGCAGTCTAGATAAGCCACTTCTCGGGTGGGCCAAAATACCTGTCGATAGTCACAGCTCGAGTATTGTTTGGTTACTGAGATTGACGCAAAATGAAAAAGTTCTGATGGAAAGGTTCCAACATTTATATCTGGGCCAGTTTGTTTTTAAAAAACGATTGTGTTGGACCACACAAAGAAGGAATGCCTGATTGGCTTCAAGGTAATTCTCAGTAGATTATGAATTTTAGAAATTATTGATACCGCTTTTTTCAGACTGATGCCAATATGACTACTCACTCTTTAAATACTCACCGATACCACTAGGACTTCATTTAACACACTGACAAATAAATAATTTTATTTTTATTTTTTCTGATGCAGGGGATTTGCAGATGTGTCAAACTGCCACAGTATAGCACCAAACACTGTCGAGGAGAACTTACTTACCCAATGTCAGATTTTTTTTGCCTTAAGCATCAGCGGTAGTATCGGCAGCCTCCACGAGTAGCTTAAAACAAATAAATACAATCAAATAACTCACCCGTCCCTAATAATTTAATTTGTTATTTATTTGTACTAAGTCTTTATAGCTCACGTGTTTTTTCTGGGTTAATGTTATTTAGTTAACAGCGCATTAGACTAAATATTACTGTGAAAAAATGCAAACAATCAAATCATTCTTTTCAGCTCCTGAATCTTATGAGCAGTCACAAGCTCCTTTCTTTGTACCACATGCACAAACACATGCACGCACATGCACACAGCTTTAAAAAAAAAAAAGAAGAAGAAGAAAAAAAACACTTGTTGGGGAAATAATCTAGTCTTGTGATGTCAAGGAAGAGTGCATACTGTGATATCTCCAATGTAATTAAACAGAACTAAAGGTCTGCTGTGACTGGGATGGTTTGGCAGCACTCGGCTAATAGTAAAGCTAATTAAAGTGTGTTTTATCCCCTTAATGAAACTCATCCCCTCGCCCACAAGTTCAGCAGAATGACTTTAAAGGCCCATGGGGAGTTTCGGCAGTATGATACTATTTCTTACCTTTCCATGTTCTCTGTAAAAACCATTATCTACAAGGTTGAGAATGTGATTAGAAGCTCAGTTAATTACTTAGGGTACACTTTTCTACACTAGTCAGTAGGTATTTGTGCTCAAATATCAGTTTTTATTGTCTGAATTAGTCATTTTCAAGATTCCAAACAACTACAAGCTTGCAAAAATTGTATTTGGACCATAGATAGGTAAATTCATCAATATATACATGTATATATATGCATATATCAGGGTCACACTGAGGGTATGATAAAACATATATATATATATATATATATATATATATATATATATATATATATATATATATATATATATATATATATATATATATATATATATAAAAAACTTCATACAGATAACTGTTAAATGTGGTCGCATTCACAGTGCATATGATAGAAACAGCTCTTGATGCAAGTGACAGCAGCCAGACAGACAAACTGGCATGCTGCCATTTAATACAGTGGCACATTAATAAACAATCCCTACAATAAAGCAGCTTGCTGATAATGCGATGGTTGCCAAACTTTACATATCGTAGATAACTGGAAATGTGTGCAGGTGTTTTTACTCTTTTGATGGAGGTAGATAATTGTGTGAGTAACTAAGTTTAACAAACAAAATTGCCTGTGCTAATGATGAATCCAAGTTCAACGCTACCACCTGGATAACTGCTACAATTCCGTCTTTGAGCGGTTGATGTTGTTCATCTGGAAGTCAGCTTAAGACAGTGATTTATGCCTGAGGTTTCATACAGAGTAGCCTCATTACACACAGCCATTTTGAGAATCAGCAGATAATTACAGTATACATCATAGACCTCATGGGGCCCACATGATTCAGTCCACTCCACCGACTTCCAGTATTATATCTAGGGCACATGGCCCAAGAAATGCAACAACAAAAAATGGATGCTATAATTGTTTGTGACATTAAGTGCTCAGAATTTAACAGGATTTATTTTAGAAAATTCATTAAACAATTGTGAATTTGCATTTCTAATTGCTCTGCCGTGACAAGTTGCTATACTTAAAGATGATCCTGCTAATGGATTATGTTAATTCCGCTCAGGTTGTAAAAGAGTTCTGCTCCTTTGAGAACTGTATAATAGTTTTAAATTAAATGATTACTTCTATGTTTTTAAGTATTTTGTTATGATTGTGTTTACTTTATATTATACCCCTGTGGAACATAATAATTGTTGTATGTATTTAAAAAATTACTAACCATACTATTATTCTCTAACTTTTATTTTCTAATCTTTATTAAAGGGAACATTAACACGTGCCCGAACTGAACTGAACCCTGAATATCTGGACCTACGTCCTCGAGCTGAGCTCAACCCTGAATATTGGACCCCTTGCACACCCTTAGTGAGTACAAATTGTCCCATTTGTCATTAATCATCATGCATTCATTCATCTCATTAAATTTGATACATCAAATCCAATAGTAAGGGAATATTGCTTGTTAAATTGAACTGACTTGTTTCAAATCTAGTAAAATGCTTACCACTCATTGAAATCATTCAAGCATGCTTAGTCTTGATAATGAGCTGTGTGTTCCCTAATTCTTTCCCATACCAAGTATTCTTCACTCATTGGAAATCGTCTTACACTGTAGTTACAACATCATTAGGTTCATTTCCTATCGTAATGAAAATGTGCCTGCTATTTTTACTTGAGTAATAAGTACTAGTCTCATTAACTCCATACTTGGAAAACACAGCGTGTGATAGTTACAGTATCTGGGGGTTGGAGGAGATTGCTTGTGTTGTTGCACATACACACAGGAGAATCTTGGATGTGAGTTTCTCTAAATTTGCCATTATCAATACAGTGCATAAACAAAGGGAAGGTTCCTTGCGAGCAACGCCTCTTATCATATTCTCTTTCCATTATGAACTCTATCGTCATCTTAATTTGCCTCTGTGATCCTCTTTTCAACTTTTATTTTGTGGATGTATATCTCCACAGTATACCCACCTGACCATTGATTGCCCATTGTGATGATCCAGAGAAACTATTATTATACATGGTAAACACAACACCCACAGATAACATGTGAGCATATGTAGAAGGTCCGCAAGGATAATGGAGAAGCACAGACAGACAGCAACATAATGATGTCTACAGGGTCCATATTAACCAGTATTCTGTCTACTTTTGATGCGTACACACCATGTGCCAACACAGTAGCAGTATATTGCATACACCACTATCAGCCTTTGTGTAAAATAAATAATTCAGACGGAATTATTCAATGCTTTATTTACAAGTATTACTTTAAAGGGAAACCTGTTTCATATCAAGGTTTTGCTCAAGGTTTTGGTTAAATGTTGTCAAGATAATCTTAAACAGAAAATCAGAATTCTCAGACTTAATTAATTAATTAATCTTAGGATATTGTGCAAAAGCGGCTAGCTAGATAGCTAGCTAGAATGGAGGCGGCTGGGACAGTCTAAGACGTTTACTGTAAAAAAAGCTTCACTTTTCTAAATGTCTGAAAACTACAACCAATCATCACCACAATTCATGTGCACATCTCTACTCATGAGAAAAAAAGATTAGCATCGATAAAACCCAAAAGATTGGGGCAATCGATTTGTACTTTCAGAGGTTTAAGTAGACATTAGTAGAGATGGTCGCACAGTCACTCCGATATTTTGGATTTTATTTTCCTCGTGGACTCTCACTATAGGGAAAAAGCTTAACGTCCATAAGTACAAAATGTTGGGGTGATCGTTTTGAAGTGGGTGTGTGTCGAGATGGTCACATGAATTTTAGTCTTAAAAAGTATCAAAATAATCGACCCAATAGTTTGGAATTTAAATACGTTGAACCTTTTTCTTATAAAGGCATTCACAATAGAGAAAAGTCTTAAAGTCCATGAAATCCCAAATATCGGGGCGATCGTTTTGATATTTTCAGAGTGGCCATATGCATGAGTAAGAGGTACACACATTTTGGTGTCAATTGGTTTTAGACATTAGGCGACATTGAGCTTTTTTATATTAAGCATTTTAGACTGCACACAGATTCTACATTTGTCTACGGTACGACAAAGTCAAGTAAGGGAAGTAACCCATTTAAAATTAATGCAAATGCACATGTAGCCACACAAATAAAGACAGGGTAGATGCATGTATTTGAAAACACCAAATGTGTTGCTTTGTTTTCCAGAGTATTATCTTGCCACATACTTACTGTATATTCTCATTAGTTGTACACACATTAAAATTTTATCACCTGTGCTCTTGTGGGTGGAATATCAACATGGGGGATGGCTCACAAGGCAGCAGTACACATCCATTGTAAACATCGAGAATGGAAGTCTCACCTCTCCAAACTCCCAATAGGCTGGGTACAAGCCCTCAGGTACCGTCTTGTGCTGCACTGATTAGACCGTAGTGGCTCCAGTCAGCACAAGAGGTCAAACGACTGCACATCTATAGAATTCACCAGCAATATCCCCGGTCTGCTATGATATTTTATCCTTCTGTGGTTGTGAGCACAAGATGTGTTTTTGATTTAAGACTTCCGGTTATTCTTCCATAACAAAATCCTCCTAAGGCCATATTTATTTGTGAAATGCAACTTCCAGTATACAGTACTGGGAAAACAGCAAAAGAAGGATATGCCCATTTGTTCATATTCCACATTTGAATGTCGAGAAATTGCGGTCTTCGCAGATTGTTAAGTTTATTCTCTACCAACACACACATCTGATTACTGCAACAGCTAGTACTAGTACTCTGTTCGTAAAAACAGCTGTATATTCAGGCTTTATAATATGAACATGTGTATTTAATGTGCTACCAGATGTAACGCAACACAACGTGCATTTTTATATCCAGTTTTGTAAAAGGAGAAAGTTTGTTCTGTTTTTGCTCCGTAGCATCTTTTTGTCTGCCTACTTTCTCTTTTTGTCTTAGTCTGCATACTTTCTCCACTTTCCTTCTCTTTGGAGAACACACATCAAAAATCTTTATTAGACAACAACAGCAGCAGCAGGAGCAACATCTTCAAATACCTCGTTCTATTTATTGTCCACAAAGTTGCACATGCATAGACTGTTTGGTCTCTGTACAGCAAGTGTCGAGAATTCGGTCCATATTGCTGCCAGTACAGTTTGTAAGTTGGATTTGTTTTCAGATCCCGATTTCATCTCGCCAAGGCAGACCTTTGTCGCCAATTCTGTTCATACCCTTTTAGGACAGAATTTCAAGGTACAGCCAAAGCCTCACTATTATGTCTGTTCTTTTTATGGATTACGTGGTTCTGTTGGCTTCATCAAACCGCAATCTTCACCTCTCGCTGGTGCAATCTGTAGCTGAGTGTGAAGAGGTTGGGATGAGAATGAGCATGTCCAAATCTGAGGCCATAATACTCAGTGAGTAAATGGTTGGAATGCCCACTGTGGGCCAGGAATACGATCCTGCAATAGTGGAGAAGTTCAAGTATCATGGGGTCCTGTTCACAAGTGAGACAAGAATGGGATGGTAGATCAACAGGTGGAATGATAAAGGATCTGTAAAGATGCAGACTCTACAGTATATACATCTGTTGCAGTCAAGAAGGTACTGAGTGGAAAGGCAAAGCTCTTAATGTATCTATTGATCTATGTTCCCACCTTCACCTATGCTCATGAGATGTGGTTTGTAATCGAACAAGAACAAGACCACGGATATAAGCGGTAGTAAAAAAAAATAGTAAAAGACCTCTTGTGAAAGTACCTGTGTTTATACCTGAAGTCTATTTCAACCAACCGGTGATATGATACTGTACTTTCCAATTTAAATTTATGTGTCCCAAAAGCTTAGTAAGTCAATACTTGTCAGACTTGTTCCTCAAGTTTCTTGTCTGATATCATTCTGGAGTGGTGCCATTTTCTTACTGGATCTCAAAGGACTGAGGTACACACGTTCTCCCTGCTTTCTTCCTGCCCAAAAGGAAATGATGACTCTCATTATTGCCTCCAAGCAAGATGGCCACAGTGCCCCTACACTGCTGCACTATTAAGTTACCCAACATCTTTATTGTATTGGGGTTCGATAAGTTCCTTTTCCTTTGTCATTGCCAGTACATTAGGGAGTTGTTGTATGAGGGAGGGGGTCAGCATAGTGGTGACAGACAATGTAAAACAAAAACACAGCTGGTGTAAAATATTCAATTTTGGAAAACTGTTAAGCACAGCCTTGGCAGCCACTTATGAACCTTATCAGGGATGAATGGAGTGAATGAAGATAATGTGAACAAGTGACAGCGAATTTAACAAATTGCATTCTTAATAAGACAGAAAAATACATACAATAATTCAAATCACCTTGTCTAATAATCTCAACTCAATGTATAGAGCACTTTAAAAAAAAAAAACACAGCTGACACAAAGTGCTTGCACAAAAACCTAAATGATATTAATAATAATAACCGTGTTACAACAGTGTTATACCGATATTATATTATTATTGTGATAAGTAACTAAATCATTACATTTAAAAACATAAAACCAGTCTACGACATTGAGACACACCTGCAGCGACTCCACTGTTTCTTGAAACTAAACTGTCACAGTCCTTATGTTGGCCGCCTGCTGTTCCACTAGTGGCCTGTTGGTGGTTTCAAGGTTTCAAGTTGTAGCCGCATTCCCCAGAGCAAAGAGAAAAGAAAGAGCCGTATGCTCCCTTCACATTGGCATTTGGCATACACTGTAGGAGGTCTATTCCCTCGTGTCACAGTCTACATGTGTGAAGTTGTTAGTAGATGAGAGAGAGAGGAACATGAATGAAACCTCCACTGACCAGTATGAGGGCACCGGAATGCTGTAATTGTAATCTCAAAATCACAGCATGCATAACGTTACTCATGCCGGCTGCAGCTGATGGTATAAACAAAAAAAAAATCACTTTTCTAACAGCTGTTAGTTGGTGTTTTGGTGAGTAAGCTGACATTCCTCATCATGATCAATGGCAAGGTTCAACTATCCTGTGCCATTCAGTCCTCTCCACTACTTGACTTCCCTTTAGCGGCCCTTCTCTATTTCACCTCTTGGATGTATTTGTCCATGTTGGAGGCGAAAAAAGCAGTAGTGCCTTGCAGTTTTAGGTGAAGCAAATGGGATTCAGTTTGAGAGTGTCAATATTATCCGACAAAACATAAGTAAAATACAACAAAGGGTGAAGAAATAAAAGAAAATGTGAGATGGAGCTGTTGTTACGCCCGCAAGTGACTCCCCTTTGGCTACCGTAAAATGTCTCATTGGATTATTGTTTATCATTGTATAGTCCCCCATTTGAGTCAAGGTTCTTACTACATTGTAGGGGTGCACCAATCACACTTTTTTTTAAGCCTGACCTGCCGATCTAGATTTTTGCCGATCCCAATTTTTTTCCCCTCATAACCAACTGCATAAATCTTTAATATTCCAATAAACAAAACAAAAAAAGTAAAACACTGAGCACTACCTGTCAAACAATGTTAACCATGTTTAAACTGCACATTAAGTAATTCCCTCTAATATAAATTAAAGTTTTAGAGCAAACTACTAAAGATCCTTAGTCTAAAAAAAATTGCAGCAGTATTTTGCTTCTCCAACTGAAGAAAATCTCAAGGTATGATGTAAATGATAAAACAATCTACAGTACACATAACTTAACCAACCAATGAAATGAAGTGTCCTGAGTTTTGTTTCCCTGTAGTGCAAAACGGCAAATTTTCAGTTAGCAGCAGTGTGAGACCCCGACATTTCTTTGCAGTGTACAAGTTGCGGCGTTCGAATTGTTTGTCTACCCACTGCATAGTAAGACTAAACATCGACATTAAACTCACGTCAGAAATCCAGATGTCTGTTGTAAAGCTGAGTGTCTGCATCGGATCCTAGCAGGCTGTGTGTGTGGCTCCAAACATTTTAAAACTCCGGCGGCAATGCAACGTCTGACAAGTATTTCCGACTTGGCAAATCATATCGTGGGCTGAAAAGTGCTACATCAGGTCTCTGAATCCATGGTCCTCCACGACTGAACTCCGTTATTTTACTTGTGGTAAGTTTACTCTTTTCGCTGCTCATAAGCGCCAACAGCGGTCCATTGTCTGGCTCCTTGCTCGCGCTAGCTTTAGCTAAGTTAGCCTTAGCTTGGTTGCTAAACGCTACATACTCAGTTGTGCTGAATACCTTGCGTGCAGTCCCAAGAATATAGATTATATTTTGACAATTCAAAATACATAGACCAAAGTTCATGTCCAGATTATTAATTAAAACAAATTGTATGCTACTGAGTCCCTCTGACTGGGTTAAAATATTTGCTGATAAAGTTGAAGGTGGCATTAGGTTGTATAACGTGTAACCAAGAATAATTAAAGCATCCTGTTTTTGTTCTTTAAAATATCATATTCGTCATTGTTCACAGTACATACAGATGGATAAATAATCAAGTCATTAAAATCAGTTTGGTGCCCAAAATCAGACAATAATAGCATCCAGGGACTACAGTAGAAGCCACAATATAGTTGCTATTTCTGTGTAGTCTGAACAAAACATTTCCCTTGCATGTTTTAATCAAAACACATCGGCGTGTGCCCAACTCTAAATTGTTCTTTGCAAAACAATATGCCTTCCTTCACTATGTGATTTTTCTTCTATGCATCATATGAACTTCTTTTTTTTTTTGATAAGCAGCAGCCCTTGTGCAGATATTGTATTTGCTGCCACAAATTGCGCTGTGTTCGCATTGCCAACCGAGGCTTTCTATAAACCGTCGGCATGCAGCAATGATCCTAGAGCTTCAGTAAACACACACACAAACCAATTTGCTCATTATGTGTTAGACTGATAGTTGGTTGATCTTCATTCAGCTTCACATGACTTTCAATCACTTCAATCGCCATTTCAGAGACTAAGTCAAAGATTCTAAGACTGCAGCAAACTGTTGCCTAAACAGATATTCTTGTATGCACTGTCCCAATTCATTATCCATAGTTTGCCAAGTGTCATTGCAGAATCAAGGACCAGTACAATTTCCAATTAAAGCCATCTTTGAAATTGTCAAGTCCATTCTTGTGTACAGACTGATGCATGCAGTAACTTTACAATTGAATCTCAATCTGTGAATGTTCATGTAAAACCAAATGAACAAAAGTATCAGGACACAAACAATTTTGAGTCTTATTTAAGTGGCTTCAATTAGTTAAGAAAAGCTTACAAAAATACTACCCAGAATAATAAATGAACAAACAGACAGCCCTCTACAATCCAAAAGTCAATGCAATGGTGAAAACTGGGTTCAGCTGCAGTGGATTTGTATGACACACTACTTTCTCTTCTTAATGTTTGACTTTCTCTGAAGGTCAGTTTGGCCATTAGCTCGATCAGCCTATTACTGCATGCCCCGTCTCTCCACTACAATTCTTCTCACTTCTCCCACCCATGACCTAAACAAGGAGGTTATGGGTCTAAATTTATCTTGAGAGGTAAGATGCCAACTTGGTAACTAATTGCTGATCACATTTACTTCACCGGTTGGAGACATCTGTCAAAATAACATGCACCCATTTGTCCTCTACCCCCTCATGTGTCTTTCTTCTTTTTATCCTCAACTTGATCCTCCCGTCCTCGTTTTATTAACAACAGGGCTGGTGGCTCGTGATAACTGGTCACTCCTCCAGGCGTTGAAAAGCAAGGACACTCTATTATCCTTGCTAGATGGATGAGGTGAAATATTGCCTGCAAGTGGCGGCGCTCTCTGCAAGAACTCCTACAGACTTAAAACCCCTTTGTCTCTGACAAGGAGGAAAAATTAGTGACAGTGCCAGGTTTCTGGATAGGGAGGTGCTTCTTTGAATACAAGATGGGGAGGAAAAGTATGTCAGGAAATCCAGAAAATGCACATTATTGTTTGGCGTTCATGAAAAACTGCTGCATTGCTGTTGATACGTACTGTTTTAAATCCTTAATTCCCTTCCCTCCCTACACTTCCCAAGTGGTACATATGTATGAAAAAAAGGAGACAAAGAATGTTAGTCTCTGGAGTATAAAGTATTGCGTCTTAAAAAAGAGCAAGTTTAATGTGTTGGTTTTCCTATACACCTCTTATCGCCTTTTTGCCATTTCTATTTTATGGCAAACAACACACCACAAAATGTGCGAGCTTGTTTGATGTATATCTGAGCACTTTGTATTGGAAATAAAGCTATGAGTCATAACGATTTTTAGGCCAATGCACCTTGGAATATCACCCCAGACTGGATTAGCTATACTTGGTTAACGTCAGAGAAATGTTAACTTACAGTCTCATCATCCATATGAAAGTTGAGGTAAGGGCACGAACATTTTTACCAGATAAAAATGCACAAAACGCCTCTCGCTGTTCAAATTCAACAGGGAAACGGTGAGTAATTCTGCGAGAACATAATTAATTGCAGCATCCATTCGTCTGTTAGGTTTGTGTGTTTCCCCCGCCATCTGCGCTTATTGGTTTTGTCCTGCCTAAACAACGCCTCATTGGTCCCACCTAAAAAAGGTCGGCTGCAAACATATCAGCGGGAGCGGTACAAGATGTATTCTCCGGAGTTTGTGATCTCACAAATACTGCGAGAATTAATCTTGCTGGAAAGGTTAGGGTTTGCCGAATGTGCATAGAATACTGCTGGGGTTCAGTAACTCCACCAAAATTAAGAAACACTTCGGAAGTGTTTCAAGTCTAGCTAATTAATATCCAAGGGAAGTTCCCTTGGATGTTAGCTAGACTTATCATGTTTATACCCCTGGTTATTTAAAATTTTTATATATTACGAGCTAGTAAAGTTGTTTGTGACATGTTCAATTCTAGTTAATATGGAGGGAAACATTTTGGGTTGTAACACTTACATTGCTGTGGTAATGACAGGAAGTAGTTCTGATTACAAGCCTGTTTAATGCCGTAATTTTATGGTGAGAAACATCATAGCTTTAATTGATTCTGTTGCTTTGTTTACAATATTATCATGCTGCAAATAGTCACACGCTCACCTTGTGTCATGCTTGTAAGCAGAAAGTTTGTAATTTGTCTTACGCGCGCGCGCGCACACACACACACACACACACAAACACTCGCCAAAGTGTTTGTTGATTCTTAGTTCTCGTAGAGTTGCAATCTGAATATAAAGCAGGATCACAAACACACAGCGACACAAACACAGAACTGTGCCTGTAACCAAAAGAAGCAATTTCATATTACGCCGATGCCAATCCTCATGTTGACACTTCTCAGTTGTTTGCTGCACACATGGAAACTTCAATTGTTCTTCAGGGGGCAAAGGCATTTCACAAATAGATCTTCAAACACTGGTGAAAATATCAAACAAACAATACCTTCCAGATAAATTAAATGAAATATTTTTTAAAGACTTGTAATCTGTGCAGTCTTATCTTGCTGTATTAAAATAAAATTTACCATGCCTGAAGTCCATTGCTGGCCCATTATAAAAAAGTTGCCATGTGCACGTGAGTATGGAAGAAGGTATGGAGAGAATAATGTGAAACAATGCGCTCAGTTACTGTCATTGCCCCACCAACTGACAGTCAAATCACTTGCAACTATTTCTGTTTCACTCAATTACTTATTTATGAATCTAAAAGCCAACACATTTGAGGCCATTACGCTTTTTAAGATGTTTTAGGTTCTCACTAGTTCTGGATATACAATATTACTGTTAAATAATTCCTGATGGGAAAAGGCTTGAGAGGTGAACAATTTGAATAAAACATTTTAATAATGGCCTTCTACCATAACTAAGAACATATTTTATCAGATGCAATGGAAAAAGATCAAATTCAAGTTCATGTTTGAAGGCACTCTTTTGAAGAGGCCACATAGAAAGATGATCATTTAAATAGTCATAATAATAACAGTAACACCACAACACATTTCTAAAACATTCTTGTTTGGACCTTATGGACAAAATATTTCCACATTTTCGAATGTACTCAATGTGCAACTAAATAAGTATCCCTCGAAGAAGAATGTACATATAAAAAGTCCATCCGACACCTCATTAATGTTCAACTCTGAAGTTTATTGGTACCTCAAGGACTTATTAAACTAAATGTTCATCATCCATGCATTTTATTTGAATCAAGGACCACTCAGTGTGGCATCTTCTTGTTATGTTGTTGCTGTAGAAGGTTATTAAAAAGCGAGGCATGTTTAGTCATTTGTTATCCTTGGCATTGTAATTAACTTGTTGGCTTCGGGCAAGGCCTACAGGTTGTCTGTGCAGTTCAGTTTGATAGGCTTGCCATAACTAGATCTACATACCTCATTATCATAAAGGGTGCTGAAGATGGATGAATATAGGAGAGACTTAGACATGAAGCGTTGGGTGGAATTTTTTTCACTGTGTATTCAGATTTTTTTAATGGGTCAGGTGACAACTTTAACATACTCGTGTGAGCATGATTTCACAATTAATTTAATAATAATTATGCGTCCCAAGTGTGTAAAAATTTATACCTACCATATTTGTATCGGCACGATTATATTCAAAATTTTGCTTTGTCTGCATAATACATTTCAGCAACCAGCCAAGAGCAAAATTAATCTTGGCACAGCTGCTTTGCTCCCTAAATGGGCTTCCGAAGTTGCAGAAAAGTACAAATGAAAAGTGCAAGGCAACATTTGGTATGCAACTGTTTCAAAATAAAATAAAGTCAAGATAATGGATGGATGGATGGAAGAATATTCTAATTCCACCGTCCCTATGAAACAAAGTGGAAAGTGAACGGAATGATGATCACCCGGCTGGCATAATAAAAAAGTCAAGGCAGCTTTATTTGTATAACACAGTTCATACACAAGGTAACTCAATGAGCATCGCATAATTAAAAGTACAACATTTAAAAGCATTTACAAACGGTGATATGCCACAAAACCTCCAATCATGTTGTCATGCTAACGCCGTGTTACATATCTGGGCCTGTTTATTTGAACACAAAGAAGATATATTTGCATGAAGCCGTGACAATTATGTTGTATGAATGGTAGCAGCTAGACAGACAGGTTTATATTCCCTTCTGCCATGGAATACCATGTAATAGTTCTGCCTTTCACTATATGTCACTGACATAGATACATAAAGAGATTTAAAAATATATATATATATATATATTTATTATGATTAATTCATACTTTTTCAAATTATGTGAAGTCGGATAATGTCCCATGGTATCATTGATAAACTCTTACGGCACACCAGCACGCTGGTTGAGAATCACTGCCCTTATAAACGTAATCACATTAGACTGTTGCAATGAATTTCACTACATGGCAGCTGCTGGACCCAGCCGGGGTTCAATTAATTTAGCCCCACTAGTTTACTGTCTACATGAAAAAAGTAGTGCTCAAATGTATCCGGCCATTATAGATTTTTTCTTCTCTTGTTTGCACAGGCAGATTTATAAGTGGCTGACAAGAGAGAGTTAAACACATAAAGCAAACAGCATTTATCCTCATTCTCCCAATTATTCCATACTAAAGGCCCATGCTATTTTTCTGCTGATTTTTATTTTTTTTTTTAGCTCAAGCTTTGGTTCTTGACACACATACCCCCTGGGCTTCCTGTAAGAGAAGGCTTGATTTGGCTAATTGGTACCAAAGCTGTTAATTGGGACAGTGGAAAGAAGAAATGGAGAATCTCAAGATACACTCTAGGGAAATATGTTTGTTCAACCTCATTTCCTACCTTTACACATTGTTTATTTTTGTTCGATTCAGCCTGAATGAAGACGTTACATTGTTGTCCTAACAAAAAGCCCCATAGAGAAAAGCATTACAAAAACAAATATATTGGCTTAAAGTAATGCACATGAATTAATTTGATGTCTCAGTGCCTCATTGGAAATGTAGTTAAATGTTATATGTGTATCTCAACCATTTGTTAATTGTTGACAAATGCCTGTAATTTGCATTGTTTGATTGCACAGATATATAGTAAAAATCACAAAACCAAGCCCCCTTTAACTGTAATACCATCAAACCAGAGTCACATAAGCAACCAATGTAACTTTTCAGAAGATACTATTTGGAGGAAAAGTACTCAATGACTGCCCTCAGATTATCTGCAAGTTTTTTGTTTTCTTTTAATTTCAAAATTCATAAAGAGCCACAAACTTCCTGCTGCTGAGCAAAATCCTCATGCTATGAACCCCGGAAAATGCATGTATCAAGTGTGTGACCATCATCAAACCCTTTCCAGAGACAAAATATGTGTGCCCAGGCAACAGCTGTTAAAGCAGCTTTTGATGTGTTGCCCAGCACAGAAAACCCAATGGAGCTCAAATCTGGATACTAACAAAAAATCTTGACATGCATGACAAGGCCACGAGAATCCAGTTGTGCAGTCAGTTATGACTCTGAGTATCTTTTTTCCCCAGGTTTTTTCAGATGACCTGGCTTGCCAAAATGTAATCAGTTTTTGGATATTAAAAGCCTATTTTGAAATTGAATACTAATAAACATATATATTCTTAAATGGGTATAGAGCCCTAAAGTTCCGGTGTTGACAAGTTGTAATACTCAAAGATTCATTTGGAACATCTTCCATTGAAAATCCCACCAGGAGGCAAAAAATAACATATTGTAGACATTTGGTTGACGCTTACTTTCAAATAAAATCATCAGTGTCTATTTGAGTCCATATATTTATCAAATTAAAGCTGAATTATCAACTAGGCAGCAAACCAAAAAATGCCATCTGCTTCTGTGTTACGTCATTTTATCCCCTGTAGAGCTTGCAGTCATATTTCAGTCAGTCAGTTCATGCAGGATGAAACATTCAAGTTGTAGTTTTTTTCAGAATTTTTTCTTGACTTTGCTACGGGGGTCAGATAGCTCAATAAATCTGGTTGGCAAGTGATGGCAGTTATGATGTTTATTTTGAATTACCAATATGTTTTAAAAAAATGGTTTTAATGGTACAAGATCACTGTTCAAATTCTAATGTTTTGTAGCTTTATAGTCTGTAATTCATAAAGAGTTTGTGGAGGACAGACGTTGTATTTGTGCAATACTGCAGGTGTTTGAAACAGGACAAAATGTCTAAAGGATAATATCAAAAATTATAGTAGATGAATATGATTATTGTGAAGTTGATTATTTATTTTTAGAGATTTTGACTCGTCATTTCAACTTCCATTTGTGTTGTCCTTTTGGCCTTTACACAGAGATGTTATTGGATGAAATGAATTTGCATTGGCAAACAAGCTTACAAGCTGAATAACACTCATTAGGCCATCATGAGAGCATCCAAATACAATCAGCTCTCAAGTTCAGTAATGAAAAATGGAGTGTAGAAAAAAAATATGAGGGAAATTGGAGATTTAATATATAAATCAATGATATAATTTTTTTTTTTAAATCTCCTGGGGTCAGCCTCTGTAGACTTAGAGGTCTATGAAGGCATCATTAACTGGCTTTATCAGCATATTGACCCCAAATCCAGTACCTGTGGGGCCGGACTGTAGTGGTTCAGGCATAAGCGTATGAGTCTTGGTTGGATGAAATAAGACTTTGAAGTGGATTTTCTATTTGAACGATACTTCAGGGATTTTGAGTCATGCCCTTTTTTGTCTTTGAGGCTCTACAGTTGTGTGGGTAGAGAGAGTTACTGAATCGATTGTAAAAATACTGTTGTTGCCGTTTTTTGTTTTTTTCAGCTAGGCTATTGGACTACACATTCCATGGTAGTATCAAACACATTGTTGAGACAACAAGCAGGTTACTTTTCATTATTATTTCACTGGAAAATGTGCCCCTAGTTAATATTAGCTAGCACCAGGATTAACACATCACATTGAGATGAATAAATGTGATATACTATGTCCATCCAGCCGGGGCAGGCGGGTTACAACGTAGACTGGTTGGTAGTTATTCACAGACCAAATATAGTAAATCATCTGTCCACATTCAAATGAACACCTACTGACAATTTATAGCAGTGGTTCATAACCTGGGTTTGATCGAACCCCAGGGGTTCAGTGAGTCAGTCTCAGGGGTCAAGACCGACTCAAATGATTTGTGATGATACTTCCATCTTTGGCTGCAGGTGATTAAGGCTACATTGCTTGGCCTATCTGTGCTGCAGGGAATTTGGTGCGCTCAGGAGTTGACTTGTGTCTGTTGTAATGGTGTGTGTCGTGTGATTTCTTTATTATTGTAAGCACTTCATACTATGTCAAGCAAAAAAGAAAGAAAGTAGTAGACGAATATGTGTAATATAAATTCACATGTATAACAGAATGTATGGTGTTCCTTAGGGTTCAATTCTCGGGCCTCTGCTGTTTTCATTGTATGTGTTTCCGCTATGTTCCATCTTAGAAAAATAGTGATGGTTGTTTTAAATTGCTCTATAAATATAGAATTGAGTGATAGGAGTCATTGTCCTAACTGGATGATTTGCAATGCCAAGTTGAGCAATTCTAGTCCAGCACAACTAGCGATCGAGCACAACTAGAGGACCACTTCCTTAAGCTGCATGGAGACGGGGAATACAAGAACACAACACTTTCTGAATTCAAGGTGAAGAGAGCCAGATTCATTAAAAAAGCGACTCTCACTGTTCTTTTTGTTCACCAGTAAACCTTATAGCTATGTCTTAAATTTCAAGAAAAAATAAATAAACAAACCCATTTTATTTTTCAACAAAGAAAGACATGGCAAATGGAAATAGGAAGCTGGTGGAGTTCAAGAACCACTGATTTATAGCCTTCAATCAACCTAAAATGAAGGATAAAATGTTTTAGAAATTTTGGAGGAAACCCAAGGGAACGCCAACACAAGCACAGGGAGAACATGCAAAAAGGAAGGCCCCAGCCCATATTAGAATCCAGATTATCACAACTATCAGGCAGACACACTGTAGAAGTAGTAAACATAAAAAACTTTTAATTTGAATTTGCTCATTTTTGT
The DNA here is from genome assembly GCF_054856555.1 of Leptonotus elevatus. Classification (NCBI taxonomy): domain Eukaryota; kingdom Metazoa; phylum Chordata; class Actinopteri; order Syngnathiformes; family Syngnathidae; genus Leptonotus; species Leptonotus elevatus. Next base: position 6,716,508 of record NC_141241.1, on the reverse strand, counting down.
GGAGTGTGGACAGCCAGTAGAGCAGGCTTTAGAATAATAAAAATATTTCAATCACATTATAGCTACCGTGTCCGAAGACAACAATGCATTTTCCCCTGTGTTTAAGAATGCTAGCAAGCCTGCCATTGTGCTATTCTGATCTACCATTGTCTTTCTGTTTTATGTGTAGTTGTTCTGAAAATTGAATCTGTAAATACTTTTCAAGATGATTATTTCACTATAAATGAAAAAAAAGAAAATACGATATGGATTGTCCTAATCCCAGTATATGTTGTCATGACCTACTTTAGTTATGAAATGTATGTTACAATGTTAATCCTTGAACATAATGAAGGAGCCCATTCAGCATCATTGACCCATTTCAAGAAAAAAAAGCCTTTTGTTTTGAAATGGCGTGTAAGCCATGCTATCAGACACATGGTGTATGCTCAAACAAATTTGCAGTACTATATATGTACAATAGCATTTTTAGAATGCTCTTATTAATTACATTCTCCCAGTGCAGAAGCAGCAAAGAAAGACACATTTTAGACATCTGTCACTAAGAAGCTTTCTTTAGGCTTGAATCTGTACTTTTATAATACTGTTTGTTGGTAGGAATGCTGTCTTTCAAATAATCTAGTAGAATGACTTTGAGTGTCTTTGTTTCATGAAGTATCCTGTAGAATTGTCAAGGGGGAGAATATCAAATGTGTTTTCTAACAACCCTTGGATCATTTCATATTGGCAGTTGTAACCTTGAGCAGTCAAAACTGATAAATCCCCACAGACGGCATTCTGATTGGATTAAGAACTTATTCTGCAATACTTCCAGGGCACTGTATAAAAGGTTCAACGGACGGCAGGGTGTATTTCATAAGGCAAAATGTTATTCACAACTCAAAATAAATTATGCTCAGCAACACTTGGACGATGTCGGTGCAACACATTGTCCGACCTTCAAAACAAAAGCATTGCAGTAACTGGATCATTTAGTGCATAGGTGTCAAACTCCAGTCCTGGAGGGCCCGAGTCCTGCAGGTTTTGGATGTTTCCGTTCTCCAACACAGCTGATATATAATCAGCTCATCAGCAAGCTCTGCATAAGCCTGATAACGATCCTGCTGATTGGAATCAGCTTGTGTTGGAAGAGGGAAACTTCCAAAACCTGCAGGACTGCGGCCCTCGAGGACCGGAGTTTGACACCTATGCTTTAGTGTGTTGCGCTACTGAATACAGTGGTCAAGAATACATTTTGTTGTCAAGCTAGAAGTTACCAGCGTCCATCGATAAATCATTTTTTCTGTCTTAGCTGCAGCTCAGAGAAAACCTCCAGCTTTGCTACAACATTGAACAAGATACACTGAATAGAGAATGATGATGATGATGATGAAAATGAAGAATGTAAAATCATGGGATGTTATTTTCACCATAAAAAACAATTCTTTATGTTTTATATACATTTAACAATAGCATAATAGTTATGTATTTTGAAAACTTGAGTCTCAATATGTGAAATTTCACTTGTGTGTTGCATATTCACTTATTACACACCCTATTGCCTGTGCTGATATCTGATTGTTACTCTGCTGATGGCTCTAGCAGATGATTCTTCCTTTTTTTTTCTTCTCCCACCTTTGATTAGTCTTCTTGGCAGTTTTGACACCTACCGCTGTTCTGCAGCACTCAATTATGAAACTTTTTAAAAATAAGCGTTTTGATCTTAGATATGGCACCTATTAGGGCTTGTCTCTGACAGTAACTCACTTGCTGTGAAAAAGGGGAAAAAAGATAAAGCAAGTATAATGGAAGGATTTGTGCAAAAAGAAGAAAAAGATAAAACAAGTACAATGGAAGGATTTGATTAGTTATGGCAAGATATTTTTAAAGTGTCTCTCTGTAAGCAACTGAATGACCTATTTGATTGACTCTCATTAATGCAGGGAGGAGAGTTTGATTGTTGAAAAGAAAACAGCAGAATGGGAACAGTAGAAGCAATACATTTGAGTTTGGCTGCTACATATGTATGAACATTTCATGCGATATACAGTTTGAGCGGAATAAGGGGAAACCATGTGAAAGACCTTTGCAACATTAAACATTGTGCAGAGGTTGTCCTCTGAATGAAATTTTTACATTTAAAATGCAGTTACTATGTTTGTCTTTTCAGCATGCATTCCTAAAATCTTGGTGGGGAAAAACACAGGAAACAATTTCCCCCCTCTCTCCTTTCCCAGTGTTGCTTGTTTAATCTTATATTCAAGGTGAAGCAGACTGCTGCAGCCTGCTCACTTGATTTCCCTTTTTTCTTGATTATGTGAATTGCTTTGTGTTGAATATATTTCATGGCTGAATGGGTTTGCCTAAGACAGACAAGTTGCTTCAAAGTCCTCAAAATCCTCTACCAATGTTTTACTTATTAGCTTTATGACTACAGGAAAGGCCATTTCACAGCAGATTTAATATGTATAATTTGAGGCCCTGATTGGCCATAAGTGATGAATAACTAAATTATGTATTTTTTATATGAAAAGCAGAACAGGCATTTTTCTGGTTCACAGGCAATATAGGGCTTTTTGAAAATTATTATTGGACCATGGTATATTCTAAAAAAAACTAACATTTTATACAGGCTGCATTACATCTCATGCTTGTCTGCCTTGTACATCTTACTATCTTATAGTGGGTATATCGTTGCTGCGACAAGGCAGGAACAATATTTCAAAGAGAAGTAGTGGGAAGTGGTGTCACCAGCGTGAAGCATAAGAGAGTAAGAGAATGTTCGAGGTGCGGTGGGAAAAAGATAATCATTTAATTTAAAAAAGACGGGTCACTGTTTGAAATGCAAGCTTGCAGTAATAAAGACCATAGTGTTCAAAGACAAAGTGAAAACAAACATAAGCATGCGTTTCGAGGACAGCAGATGATTGGAAGGTCGCAAGCTCAATTTATATTTTGCTGTGCCAACAACAACAACAACAAAACACACATTCACAAATGGTAAATGTATACTTCCAATTTTTACACCAACACATCATTATGATTTTGTTCTGGAAATGGTAAATTATAAATAATGAGAACTTAATGTACAGTTGTGGTTGATAAACAGTTTTTTTTTTTGTGGCTGAAGAATAGATTGTGGTATACAAATTCACTGTACCATACTTGATATTTTTGTTGGGTAATTTCATTGTAATTTTTGTTATGATTTGTGTCTATCATGCTTAGGTTTGTTGTATTGCTTGCACCTGTACTCGTCATCCTGTTCCCTTGTCATCCAATCATCTCCCCCAGCCACTTGTGTCTTGTCCAGGTGCCTCTCGTTGTCTCGTCATTTGGCTTGTATTTAGTTTCCTGGTTTCATTCAGTCTTTGTTGGATCATTGTCGCTGTCACCACTCTCGTGTTTTGTTGTTATTAGAGTTTTGCCCAGTTCCCCTGTTAGTGTTTTTGTTAAAAAAAATTGTGTTCAGTATTACATGCATCCCTGCCTTTGGGTCCTCCACCCCTTTGTGACAGTTGTCTTTCTTTAATGGCGGTCTACCAACATTTTGTACACATGTGAATATAGTAGAGCTCGAACTCACGCCCCAAATCCTGATTCGCTATTTGTGTTAACAGCAGTTAATGACAATACACATCCAGCTGTCCAACAAATGAAAAATCTAATTTGATGAAAATGGCAAATGGAGGGCACTTATGTAAGGCTTTATCTGTTACAGTTTGCGTGGGATTGAGGACACAAATGAAGGAGGAACTCAAAAACAAAATGTATTTAATTTCCAAAAGAGCCAAAACAAACAAGATACTTGTGGTCTCAAAACACTAAACTAATAAATGTAAAAAATAAAAAAGTATTCCAAAACAAACAAACATTAGGTAAGACTCAAAAATCAAACCAGACTACTGACAAACCAACACCGACAATGATCCGACAAGGACAGAAAGAAAGCAGGAAACGTAAATACAAACAATTGACAAGACGCAAGTGGTTGAGGGAACTGTTTGGATGACACAAGGGACCGGGTTGACAAGCACAGGGGGACACAATACAATTTAACGAGAGAAACATATGACAACAGACATATAATCAAAACCAACATTTTCAAAACCCTGAACATGAGATTAACTCCATCATAGAGTGCCCAAAGCATTTTACAAAGTTTGGCATTCACTCATTTTAAAACGTATCTATTTACCGGGAGAGTATGAGGTTAGAAACGGCTTCTGCCAGAAAAGTTTTTTTTTTTTTGTATAAAACAGCTTACTTTAACAAGGATCCCGTAGGTTAGGAGCCTCTCTCTAAATGTTTTGAGATTAAATGTGGTGATGTATTGATGTATTCATGGTTTAGACTACAATTATAATCACTTTTTAGGTGACCAATGCTTACTTCTCTGAGAATAGTTGGGGTCCACTTTACTCCGGAGGCAGCTACAGCCTTTTGCTGTAGGAACTGCTTAAATCTGCCATTGCTTGATGCACAGGCTGCGTAAACAGCACATGGAAACAATAGATAATAGAAGCAAAATTTGCCATTTCAGTATTCAAGCAACAAAACAGAAATATATGATAACTGCTGACTATAGGCTGGGTATACAGGACACCGGTCAGAGTGAAAATTACACTACACATTATTTCCTGGTATATTGCATTATTTATGGGCCTAACAATAGTCAGTACATTCCCACAGCTGCACCAAGATAACAAAATGTCCAAGGTATGTAGATTATAATTTATTTATTTACGTATTCGTACAGCATTAGGCGCACATTTGACACCTGGGCATTCTTATCATTTTTACACAAAACCAATGTGTGATTCTGCTTGTTTGCTAGTTCAATTTAAATAATACAATACAGTAGTAGGAGTAGTAGTAGTAGTGTAGCTTGTTTTTGAGTAAAAAAATTATGATTGTATATCATGAAAAAAAAAAGTGCCTTACAGCAAGTGAAGACTAGAGCAAGGAGGCATGCCAAGAAAACAGCTAAAACAAGCAGCATCTTGTGATGAGGAGTCGGAGTTACCTTACTCGGAGAGGAAAACGCAGGGGATAAACCACCCTGAGCAGCTCTAAACAGGAGTGAAACAAAATGCAGTTCACCAGACAGCAGTATACAAGGGGATGCTCTTTTGTCTTTCTGGTGTGGACATTGAGCTGAAAAAGGTGGCCTTATTGCAGATGGAATCCAGGTGCACGCGGCTCCTCTCTCCGCTAGCAGCCAAAAATGCAAAAACACTGGCGGCATCTTCAGATAGTCAAATCCTTCCCCAATCCTGGTCCTCGAGGGCCGGAGTCCTGTAGGCTTTAGATATTTCTTTCCTCCAACACATCTGATTTATATAATCAGCTCATCAGCAAGTTCTGCAGAAGCCTGATAATGATTCTTGATCTTGAGAATCATTTATTTTCTGATTCATCTTGCTTACATAGAAAAGGACAGGAAAGATCCTAAGCAAAGACCATTTGCTCAGAATGAAACAATAAAGACAAGCGCTACTCACAAAAAGGTATTTGGGTGACATTTCAGGATGAACCTAAAATGCACTAGACCCTTGACAGGTGAACTAATTTGGACCTTCTGTAAGTTTTGAATGCACATGCACGTTCAACTGTTAAGTGTTTCAGAACTTGCTGTTCTCTAATAAGCAGCTGAGGCAAAATTAACAACAGCTGAGCATCTGCCATCAAAGTTTTAGAGGAGCTTAAAGTAAGTTCACCTGTCAAGGTTATAGTGCATTTTATCTAAGTGTGTTCTAGTGTTGTCATTTCTGTTTAGCACTCTTATGTCCGACTGTTAGTAAACGCAACGCAGGTCTCGCGGGAGAGGAGGGACGTTACGTGCGGGTTGGTTGCGTGTATTTGTTCTAGGCTTTTCTGCTAACCCCCGTGAGTTGTATTTATATTTTCCGGCGTGGGCTACGGCCAACAGTAGTGTTTGTTGATTTAAATAAAAGGGCGACATCTCAACCAATGTTTGCTGGTGGCTTTCTTGCAAGACGTTACACTATTATTGCACGGAAAGAGGGCGAGTCAACATTACTCAATGAACACATTTCCTCTGTAACATCGCCAGACCAACTTTTTTCAGCTCACTCCCACTTACTGGTGCTTTTTTACTAAAATCCATCTGAATCTGTTTGTGTTTCTAGTAACTAGAACTGTTGGCTGTCTCCTTACCTGTCGGCTTTGCTTCAAGTTGTATCGCGCAGTGATGTGATAACAAGTATTTCCTTAAATTGGATGTGGAGTTTTTAGCGGTCGACAGTGTTTTTGAGCCAGCGTAAAATTTGCAACGCATTGAGAGGTTTTTGTCATCTTTCAAAAATTCAAAGTAATGGCAAATGCACCCGTTTGTGGAGCTCCTCCTCCTTGTTTACGTCGTAGTGTCTATTGCAGGGGTCCCCAACTAAATTGGCAAGAGGTCCACTAACCCGATCAGCCCAATTGTCGGGGTCAAAAATTCATTTTCTTAAATAATTCAACTTATTTTTAGTGTATTGTTCAAATATTCCGTTCATTAATTTATTTTTTGTGCAAATATTCAATTGTTAAATCTTTCAAAGAAGGGTCTCCATCACTAGTTATGAATGCAACAATTTTCACATTATTTCCTTTCTCTTTCAGCATTTCTTTTATGGCCAAATATATGTCCTCTCCTCTTGTATGTGTTTTCAAAGCTGTGATACCCAAAATGTCCTCAATAAATGTTTTAGTTTCCTTGTGATAGAATCTGACATACACCAAAAGCTGAGGATTGTCACTTACATCAGTTGATTGAAGATTCATCCGCAGCTATCGCAGTGCACCGGGCACTTTGATGGTGCTGCCAGGGTGCACACAAACCCTCCGAGAGCAGCGCTGCTCGTTGTTGTCGTTTTTTCTCGTTCTTGGGTTGCTCTCCTTTCTCTTCAAACAGCGTGTCTGCCATTGCTTCCAAACATTCCTCGACCATTCCTGAGTCAATAAAAGGATAGGATAGTAAAAGAAGAGTAAAAGGATTCTGTTGCGCCCAAAATCCATTCCACACGTAGTGAGCACTCGTAAGCAGATAAACGGGGCTCGTAGCCCTCGATGCCGGTAAATTTAAAGCATACGCCTCGGTCCATTCACTTTTCAGTGTCTACTTTTCTGACTTTCGACAACGCTATACTTCATCACGTTTGTCGTGAGAATGTGTGTACCCCGAAAAACAAAACAAATTGCGATCTTACCGGACCCCGGCTCAGGCGTAGCTGCCCTCGCGCGCGCCTAATCAAAAATCATCTATCGGTAAAACTGACTATATTTCCCACCCAGTACATATTGTTGGAGGTCCGCATGAAAAGGTATCTCGGTCCGGAGTTTGACCGCGGTCCGCCAGTTGGGGTCAATTGTTTTGGCCAGAGTCTGAGCGCTCACACATGTTGTTACACGTGACCCGGCGTTGCGTCTTCCGCTGAGAAAACGTGATATGCAATGTGACGTCACTCCCAAATGCAAGAGAAACATTTTCTCCTCGAAATTCTCTTCAAAATAGACAACAAAATGCTGCATTCTACATACATTATGAGGTAAAAAAAAAATTGTAACGCACAGCCACTTAGGAAAGTAATTTTAATCAGATTACTGGTTTGGAAAAATGAACGCGTTAGATTGCTCGTTATTGAAAGAAAGTAATCAGATTACAATAACACGTTACTTAGTAACGCGCTAGTGACAACACTGTATATAATATAGACTACTGTAAGTAATTTATAATCACAATACTGTCCAGAAGTAGATTTCAAAGCTTACTCATATGAACTCATGTTTGGAATATTACCAAACATTGATGAATAAGTCAACATGTTTTTTGTTGTTGTTTTTTCCCGTTTCCATTCAGAACTATTAAAGGTACTACACATTGCGCTGGAGCAATTTAATCCAAATTAAATGTTTTCCCTCAAGAAATGACCTGTCACATCAAATATATGTTTATATACTTCTATTCCCGCAATTACATTTAATTCAGTCATGTAATCACTGCCTGGATTATGTTCTCCACAAACTGGATTTTTCAGATTGATGTCTATAGATTTATGGACTTGGCTGTTGCCACAGGGAGGTGGTCTGAGTTAAAGAATCATTGCAATTTCCACTGGACGTATTTCCCATGAGTCATTGCAGCTTGACGGGTCAAGCATGACTTCTACTTGCGTGCTGTATAGAAGATTCCGGGAAATTGACAATCCAATTTTGAAAAGGCAGTTCTGGACAAACCCACCGGAAACAACTTCTCCCATTAACAGGAGTGCTTAAAATGCTTGTGTGTGTGTTTCTGTTTAAAGTACTATGTTGCTTGTTTCTTCTTTTGATTTGTAACTCAAAATAACAGAATCAAAAGCTGGCAGGATATTTGCCAAAAAAGAAGATGAATAAATAAAATAGCAGCTAAACTTGATGACATTTTATTAACGGGTTTAGGGACTTACTGACAACTACTGTAAGTGAATGAATCATCTCAATATGTAATAATTTTGATGTTTTATGCTTTAAGGCAGTATTGACCTTTACTCACTGCCAAGACTGTCATCTTTACCTGATCTGGAACAAGTGCTGCCGTTTGCAATTTTACAAAATATGCCTCCTCCTCTTTAGCACACATTTAAATAAATAAAAAAACCTCTGAAGTGCCTTTTCAGTGTTTTCATTTCACAATTATATGCACCGTATAGCTCTGAATAAGGAATATTCACACACAAATGCTGTAGTAACATATACAGACTGATAATATAGCAACAGTCACAGGTATATATTCTTCCTAATCTGTGAAAAATTATATTAACAGAGGCAGGCACTTGCGTCATTGGCGGTTGCTAGCCTTTGGACGAGTGCTTCCGCATTTCTAGCGAGTGCTTTATGATGCAAAGCCTCGAAAAATTACACGGACTGAGAAGAACCGTCTGTACTGACCCGGATCGACGGACGTTAACCTGCTTCCGTCGGTGTTCAGGCTCATAAAGCACTCACCGAAAATGTGAAAGCACTCGCCCAAAGGTGAGCATCCATCAATGATGGGCCGACATAACGTCAACATAAAGTGTATATTAAAGTTCAATCACTACTTTCTTTTTCTACTCTTTTTTGTTTTGATTTTTGTTTTATCTACATAAGTGGTAACCTCCATGCATGCACTGCACCACACTACCCTTAAGAGGCCAAGGCACACACAGCATGAATTTATTTTTATATAATTATTTTATTGCTATTATTTTAATGTTTTATTTTACTTGGTACGAATTTATGTCTTGGTTGTTGTTATAAGTTATATTGAAAGTTGAGTTTTTGTAGTTAAAGGTGGGGTCTTTAGTTTTGTCCGTTTGTGTTTGTAAACACAACCGTTTGTGTTTGTAAACAACCAAATCAAAACTGACTCCTCCCATGGCTCAATCACCACTCTTCTTGTCAACATTGCGCCTGCCTTCAGCGACCCCCCCCCCCCTCACTATGTGATTGGCTGGAGGGGTAAACATAGACTTTCCGCCCACAAACGTCCCTCTAATGGCAAAACACAACAAAATGGCAAAATACAGGCTGGGGTGGTGGTGGATGATGACAAAATCACCACCACATATTAACAGACGCCCAGAGGTGATGATTGAGAAGGATTACATGTGTATACATCCAGTGTTTAAGAAGTGTTTATTTCTGAGTGAAAACGAAAGACCTCACCTTTAAATAAATACAAAGCCACGGATGAAAGTATAGTAGTGTTTTTAATCATGATTTCATTATCAGTCAAAATAATTATGATTATTATCCCCCCCCCATAATCGCAGAGCCTTATTATCTTGATCGCTAGATCTTTTTAATGAGGCCTTGTTCCCAAGTTCCCTATAGGCGTTCCCTCTGTAGAATGCAATCTCCTTGCTAAGGGTTGGCTGTTCTGCTCTGCTGCCTCTATACATTTTGTAACCGTAATCAAAACTGACAAATTCACATTCTTAAAGGGGAAAACAATCTACTACTTATGATTTTATATGTGTATCCCATTCATGTTCTTAGCCCTGTTGCAGTGTTAGTCTTTTACATTCTTTTTATGTGCTGAAACTTAGTTTCCTTGTTTGTTTCTTTGTTCAACTTCCTTCTCTCTGTGTACTTGCTACATGCCTGATGGATGCAGCTCTAATAACCACTGAAGGATGCTCTCAGCTTTTTTATCTTCCCCTTGACTTATATATACCACTGGGAGCTGTAAGGGCTACCATGTGAGGATCAAATGCAATAAAGTATTCTTAGAGAGTTTGTATTTCCCAACATTTTCAGTGAGAAGGAACAGTATGTAGGGAAAAGGGGGTCATGATAAATTGGCCTTGTATTCCTTGTGAATCACTCAAGCCTTTGAAGCGCTTCGTAGTTTTGTATTATTGTTTGTTGCCTTCGAACCGCAATGTGCACTGACTTTAAATAAATAAATAAAATGACAGTAGCATCAACATGTTAAGAGACAGCAATTGTCATTTCAACACTGGTCATTTGCAACTACGCAGTAGGGTATCCCTTTGTTGCGGGTTTCATCTGATCACTCAAAGTCTTCAGTATTTTCAAAGTCATGTAAATATATTCCAACATCTAATGTTTTTGCCTATTCTGTTTTCCATAACTGCATGTAGCTGTAAAAGCTTTGTATATCCATCCATTTGTTTTTCTGGAACACTGAAATAATATTTGTCTTTCATTATGTGCTTCGCAGCTTTAAATGGAAAAACAAAGTCTACAAAAAGTTGCTTGTTGACATTACATTTTGGCAAATTTACTTATTTTTCTTTTCTAAAAAGAGCTCAGTATTGTTCATTCGGTAATGTCATCATCATTGCTCTTTTTTTTTTTTTGTATGTGGGTGAGTATGTGTGTGTGCATGCGAGTGTGTGTGTATTCGTTAGTTCACCAAAAACCTATTAAAAAAAATCCCATACCGTTCACCGAAACCGAACACCGCCATCAGGAGACCCGAGGAAGGACCAAAGAAAACAAAGGAAAGTGATTTTCCATTCATTCACTGAAAGTTCTCAATCAGCACATACATCTTAAGACTACTCATGCTTTCTATTATATTGCAGTAATGAAAATGATTAAGCATTTTATCTGTTGACGAGCAGCCTTTTCTTTGAGCCTCGTCGGAATGGTTTAGGTTCTTGCGCTGTAATTCTTACATTTCAATGAATAATGGAGGAGACTTTCAGAGCGAAGGTGCATCATACACTTCTGAAGCCCATGGTTCCCAATTAGGAGTGTGGATTGGTGCCAGAGCACATGTTTTTTTCCACTGTATTTGCTGGAACTTTTGAGACATACCCTCCTGAAGAATTAATGAGACCAGCAAACAAAGCAGTACTTGCCAGAGCTATTTCATGCTGCCTTCACAAGTTTGCCACTGTGTAGCAAGAGATTGTCACATTGCATGCCCGTACGCAGCTGGTTCTCTAAATGGCTGAGGGAGCAGCATCCATTTATATCTGCAACATCTTTCTAACTGCTTTGTTACGTGATAGCACCGACCACTTCAATACAAAAACACTCAACAGTGAACACTCTTTAACTGATTTCTCATTCAAAATTAAATAAACTTTTATCCTTTTGGAACTTATTTTACTGGCTTAACTTTAAAATGCCTCAAGGCAATGCAGACTTTTTCCTTTTTGTTTACTGATTAAGTAAGACCTGTTTAGAAAGGAGCAATCGCGTATTCATTGGGGTGGCCGGGGTGAGAACAGATACACATTCAATGTATCAGTTTCTTGCAATTAAAGTAACACGCTTACTAAGTACGTTATAAGATTTCCAACCTCCTATATTATACTATTCTGACCGCATATTTGGCTCATTTTGAAAATTTTAAAAATAGCAAATTTTTGAAACATCAGGAAACATAACCAAAACAGCCATTTATGCGTCAATGGGTCATTAACAAATTCCACACATTTAAATTACAATATATTGAAGCCCTGCAACATACCTTACCTATTACTGTTTCTTACAATATCTGTATTCTGAGATGATTGTGGTTGGTGGAAACGAGATTCCCAAACACATCTAAGCAGAAGGACTTTGCTTGACTTGACTCTACGGATTCAAGATTGCTCAGTCTGTCATCATCCGCGACTATATGTCAATATACCAAGGATATATCAAAAAGTCTCAACACACTCATGTTCAAATGCCAGGTTTTGTGATGTGAAAACTGAGAACAAAATAAATCACTTAAATACTTTATTTAACATTAACATGACCTCTAAAGTGTACACATTTATGTCCCCTTCGAAAATATTTTGCATATAAGAGATGAACTAGGCAAACGGGGCTTGCCCTAACTCTCTGAGGGGAAGTTGGCATATCACCATCTCTCCCTGTCTGTAAGGCCAGCTGAGGTACAAGAGAGTCTTGTACCTCAGCTGGCCTCTTCTTGCTATCGTTACTAAAAAACACGCACGCACACAACAAAAACAAAAACACAACACTATGTATGTTGTGGCTCACCTTGCGTTGTCTGACCAGTGAGTGGTGGCCACAGTGTAGGACTACATTTCCCATGATTCTTAGATGCAAAAGCAGGAAGTAGCTCTAGTTCCGGTTACTGCCTACTACCGATTACAGGTGAAGTAATTTGGAAGGAATTTAACATTTAAATTCCCTTTTATTAGGTTTATAGAAGGAATTGCTATGACAACTGTGTTGACTAGCTTACACAAGGCAAAATAAATTAGGGGCAAACCAATAAGGTTAGCAAAATCTGCTGGGACACAGGACCCAAGGCTCAACACGCCAAAATGGGATGTCTGGTCACCCTATTCTAGTTTTTACTGTTAGTTTTTTTAATTTAATTTAAATTTTTCTATTTAATCCGTTCCATAGTCATAGCAGAGCTAATGAAACTCAAACTTTAAAATGCTTTCTTGGTGTCTTGCGGCTCAAGAGAACCGTTTTGCCCCTCAAAGAAAGTTATTTCTGACAAAAATACACACACGATGGGGGTGGCCAGGGTTCAGACAACCATCCCTGGCCACCCCCTAGACAAGCCCCTGTCGTATACAAAATAAATTAAACAAAACATCTTAGTCTTTCTACCCAATATGAGGTACTCCCACAGTGTACATTACCAAGCATCTAGCCTCAAATGTATCGTGATAAAACTGGAGAAACTGGAGAATTTTTTTTGTTTTTGCCAAATGTTCATGCTACCCCATGCCAAGATGTTACTTTGGTCTTCATACTACATCCACATTGCATGGCGTTTTATTTCCTGTTGTTTTTGTCTGCATATTGCATGGATACCACCTGCAGTCCAGCCCAGTACAACAATACCGCCATTAAAAGCATTTGTATGTTCATTTGCCTGGTGGACATAAAATTTTAAAACCCTCAAGTCATTATTTAAGAATTGAAGGAAAAATACTCAACACGGTTGCAGAAAAATAGCGAGCTATAACTCTATACCTTGTATTTTCCCCCCATTCATTTGAACATAAGTAGAGTGGCACTTTGTTTTGGTGTGTGTTGGGAATCATTTTCTGCAGAACAAATATAAAACAACGGTGGCACTCTGCTGCATGTGCAGTTATTAAGAGGCTGGTGATTGTCAGCCATGCACAGTCAAACACTTTTAATAAAGCCAATAAGACAATTAATATGCTCTTTGAAGCAAGCAACTGGGCTGCACTAGCAAACGCTGACGCACAAAATCCTATACAAATTCTCTCTTGATCTAATAACATAGAAAGTCATTGAGCACATTGTAAAACATCTCCATTGTTTATTGAAGCCAGTCTTTAAAGCTATAATGGTTTCAATTACAGTAGGGTCAATTAATGACCACATTTCTTCTTCTTTTATCATGCTCTAAACAATAACAAACACTTGAAATTGTGATTTGGAAGGCCCGCTTGCTCGTTGGCTTTACAGCAAGGCAACAGCTTGGCCATGCAACATATTTTCTCTGTGTGAATATTCAATGGTTATACTTCAGCTTGCCCAACTTCATGTGAAATCTGTCCAGTGTCCTTGGGCATCCTACAGAGGTCAGTTTTCACAGGTTTGTCTCACTTTTTACCCCACTTTCATTCTTTGGCTGTCTTTTTCAAAAGCCTGTTCAGCAGCCATGGCAAGGCAAATAACGAAGTCGCTTTTGTAGGTCGGGCAAATTACACGACATGTCATGTTGGTGGTGTCGCAGGTAGCAGGGCCCACGGGAGATTTACTGGCTTTAATTACATTTCTCTTGCTGGCCGTTGAGGAGAAAGGAATTAAATGGGACTGTTTTCTTAATCAGCTCTCACTCTGTGTGTAACCACCCTGGCTTTCCAAATGAAAAAGTGCATTGATGCGTAAAGTCTATGCTGCATCCAGTCATGCTTATGCGGTAAACAATAGCGCATGGTAGTGCATGTGTGCGTGCGCGCGTTTGTGCGAGTGTACAAGTGGATTCAAGTTTGGAAGATGGACTCCTCAGTGGGCTTTGCTTTATGCGAAGAACTGGATAGAAATGTGTTCCTGTTGATTGCTGTCCTTGGAAAAGTGAGCATATGCTGGCAATGGTGTTGCAGTAAAACATTTTCAGCATGAGGAACATGAACCCTCTGTGTGGGCACAAAGCTGCGTGATTATGCAGAGTGGCCAATAGCTAACAAATGTATTGCCTTATTCAAAAGATGGGGGACTGTGGAACACAATTTTTGTTGAGTTAGTTCTGACAGTAGTTTTTAACAAATTTGGGACTGCGGAATCCAAAACTCGTCACAATTTTTCTCTCTCGTCAATTTTTTTTTTAGTAATCCCCCGTTTTCTTTTAAAATACATGAAATAACTGTGCATTTAAATAAAACACTAAGATGAAATTGTTACATGCTTTGAAAACTAACTAAGTAACTAAACTCAATGTGACTGACTGCACAAACAGGTTGCCACGTAGCTGTTGAGTCCAATCATAATAAACTCTTCGAACTACAGTCTTACTACAACTATGTAAATTAGCTGTGAAGAAAAAACAACTTGATGTGCTTGGCGTTTCACAATAAGGGTGGATTTTGTGGTTAGCAATTATGTCTCACAGTTGAGAGACTCTGTGATTGAATCTCAGATCAAACCTTCCTGTGTAGGTATGTTGTTACCATGCTGGAGTTGGGATGGATTGTAAATTGATAGATAATTAAAACTATATGAAAAGTCACTCTTTATCTCAAAATGTCATTGCTATTCTAATCACGTCTTATTTTTCCCAATGTTCTTTCATTTCATTTTCCATTACGCTTAGCTTCAGCATTCATTTTTCCTCTGGATGCACTTGGAGATGGCCACGCCACAGCTGAGAATTTACTGCCCCATCAGATGCTTCTAATGTATAAAGTAGAGCATAATGGCTATTGAACAGGAGAGAGTTATGATGCAAGGTATTTATACCCTTGGCCCCTGAGTCCGATAACATGATATTGAGATTGAGCTGCCTGCCAAGCAAAGGATGAGTCGAAGAATACTGGACCTTCCACACACACGCACACACACAAAGGCAGAACAGGGAACGGGACTCTTAAAAATGAAATAGGACTAGTGCTGTCAGTATAAGATAAGACAGTCCAGAGGTAAGGTACCGTATTAATCCTGATGTATTATGACATGGTAATGTCATAGGTCGTGAAAGATGTGAAGGATGAAGACATGACCTTTAATCCAAGACTTTAGTTGAGGTTAAATTAGGTTTGCCCTTGCTCCCCAGAGAAGAAAAGATGAGAAAGCCAATAAAAGTTAAAACTCATGTGGGATTAGGCCAGCGATGGACTCTGGTGTGTGGTTCTGTGTGCACTGTGAATGTGTGTTTACTCGCAGTGGAGGTGTGTTTGTAAACACAGGAGAGAAACCTGAGAGGCTCATGATCCTCTGTTTGGTGTTGACACTAAGAGAGCAGTGCCACAGTGTGGATCAATAGCTAAAAGTGCTGGATAAGCTAAACATACACAAAGTGCTATTTATATATATATGTGTGTGTGTATATATATAATATATATATATATATATATATATATATATATATATGTATATATTATATATATATATATATACTGGGTACTGTTGCTGGTGCTGAGATGCCTATCGGAGGTGCGGCTATTACAGAACATGTGCAAGCACAGACCAAGTTTGACCTTGCTTACAAAATGAATAGCGTATGTCACTTGATGTGGGGCAAGATATCAGTCTTACAGCATGACACCAAGCCTGACTGTCACACTTGGACGAATGATTTTGTTCTTGCGACTTCTGCGAAATTATTCTTGCACTAAAGTATGGAACAAAATCAAGCAAAGAAAAATGACAGATTGAAAGGGCACACGAGTGTTCCCAGAGAAACCTTGTAGCTGATTTGTATATTTTTTTTTTAGTTCAAAGGAGTCAATTATGACTGTGAGCCATATTTGGATGGATGCCATGTAGGTAGAGTGATAGAGTGCTAGAAAAGATACGGTGAATGGAGGACCTCACATATCAAGCAAAAGTGGACAAAACAGTTGAATAGATTCCTTGCTACCATTAGTATGATTTTTCCTATTATCTATGTGGATCATTTTAAATGCGTGCATGCTTGCCTTGTGTGGGTGTTCTGTGTAGTTTGAAATTGTAGTCAAGATCGCCCAGGCGCTTCCCAATCCCAATCATCCAAAATAGGGGAAGACAGTCTCCGTTCTCAAATAGATTTCTCTGGTATTTCTTCTGGATTAGATTGCATGGCGGTGTTCTATCTTGCATCACAATTTACTTTATCCTTCCTTCCACCGTCCCAGTGACCTCCTGCTCCGATACCCTTTCTTTCATAAGCCCGAGCACCATTCAATCCTTTGAGCTGTGCCAAGATAGTTGACCCAATTGACCAAGCAGGGCTATCTTCAAATTTGCACCAGCAAGCCACTTGTGATAATACATTTGTCTTTGTCTCCCGTGTTTCAAGCCTACAAAAGTTCATTTGTCGTAATTTTTAACTGTAGGTGGTGTAAAGTACTCTATTGCATACCATATAGCCAAGGAAAGGCAAACTTTATTTCTATAGAACATTTCATACACAAGCAACACAACATTTAGCGAGATTCAGAAGCAAAGCAGAGAAAATAAAAGTATCTTACCAAAACTGGGGGGTGTCTGGGGGCTTGGGGGCGGCTGGGGCTGGGTTGGGGTGGATGGGGGGTGGGGGGGTCGTGGGGTGAGCGGGGGCTGTGGACTGGTGGGGTGCCTGGCGGGCCTGCAGTGCCCCGTCCTGCTGCGTTGGGCCGGGGGCGCGGGCCTTGTTGGGGTGGGGGGCGCTCCTGCTCCTGGGTTTGCTTTCCGGCCGGTGGCCCTGGCGGGGCCCGGGGGTTGTCCCTTGGCGCTGCCGTGGCCTGGGGGGCCCTGAGGTGTTGCGCTTGCTCTGTCCTGGCAGGGGTCGACGGCTCCCCTCTTTGGTGGAGATTTTCATGCATGCCAGATCCACCACACCAGCATCTATCGAAACTCAGACACAATCTGCTTTTTCCTCAGGTCATTGAATAGGTGGAGGCTGGTGTCTGTGGATCTCACTCTGCTTCGTTTGTCCTTCCTTCCTTTCCTCAGTCTCTCCTTTGGTCTCTTGAGGTCTCCCTGATTTGTTGGAATTTAGATGTTTCTGGGGCTGGTGAAGAACTCTGGTTGGTGGCCCGGTGGGTGGTGTCTGGTCGGTGCTGGATTTCACTTTCCTTTGTTTTCTTTGGTCCTTCCTCAGGTCTCCTGACAGCCGTGTTCGGTTTAGGTGAACGGTATGGGATTTTTTTAATAGGTTTTTGGTGAACTAACGAATACACACACACTTACACGCACACTTGCACGCACACACGCACATACACATATACATACTCACACACATACAAAAAAAAAAAGAAGAGCAATGATGATGACATTACCGAATGAACAATACTGAGCTCTTTAAAAAAAAAAAAAAAAAAAATACTTCACTGTGAAATTAATTAAAAAATGTTTAAAACACCTTAATTAAAGGTATGTGAAAATAGCAAAGTTTTAAAGTTTGATTTAAAAGCATTTACACTCGGAACTGAATCCACTTCTGTTGGCATCTTATTCCATTTGCGTGCAGCATAACAGCTTAATGCCGCTTCACCATGTTTGCTTTGAACTCCACGCTCCACTAATTGAACCCTACTGACTTTATATTCAAACAGCATATCTTTAATGTATTCACGACCCAAACCATTGTGATTTGTAGACCAGCAGCATTTTAAAATATATTCTACAAATGACTGTGACAAACCAAAACACACCCAGACATGTATTTAATTAATTTAATCACATCAAGAGATGGTACCATTCAGATGTGTATGCCGTGTTAGGAATGCTTCTTTAACATAGTGCCAGAAGAAAAATACAAATAAGTGTATGGAGAGTAAGGGATAAACAATGCCCAATTATCCACAATTATTCCTCCTGTGTCATTGTGTTGCAACTATTAACAGGGGT
The DNA here is from genome assembly GCF_054856555.1 of Leptonotus elevatus. Taxonomy (NCBI): domain Eukaryota; kingdom Metazoa; phylum Chordata; class Actinopteri; order Syngnathiformes; family Syngnathidae; genus Leptonotus; species Leptonotus elevatus. The sequence continues at coordinate 6,698,046 of NC_141241.1, read as the reverse complement.
AGTCCACTTGCACCTGCTCCCTGAATACTAAAATGTACTTGAAGAACTTGAGCAATGTTTAGCTACTTTGCATAATATGCTCAAGTTCCACTGCATTTTCCTACGTTTGCCTTCCACTTGTGTTCGGTCCAAACTCCTCCTTTCTCAGTAAGCAGGAACTGTGTTCCCGAGCAAAGAATTGAAGAGCTTGGTTGACCCCAAGGCCATTTATGAGATGTGTGCCACTCTGGAAACAACAAAACAACTTCAGCCTGTCAGCTTCTTGACCCATGTGCAGATACAATGCAGCATCTGAGCATTACGTGACATGATACTCCTACGACTGTCTTACTTTTGCTTAATGATGAGATAGAGTATGTACCATGTCCATCTCCACTATATAAAAATAACCGTACAATGTGTGATTGCCCAACTGAGGTGAGCGGAGCAGCAGCATTAGCTGATGTTTGAATGTTGCCTGGTTTGGCAGCCGATTTGCTCAAAGATTTAAGGCTCTATCCTGTCTGTTGTCACAACCTGCTGTGAAGCCTCAAGAAGACAAGCCTATCTTGCTTCCCGTAAGCTCCCCCTTACACAGAAATCAATAACTTGTCTCCCTTCACAATGTTGACCCAAATTAAATTAAAAATCCATAACAATGTAAAAGAGGGGAAACAAAAACACTCAAATGTAGAAAACTATTTAAGCGCCTGCGTGGGTGATATATGATGGTTTAATTTTAATCATTTTAGTCACCTCACTAGAACCAGTGCAGTAAAGAAACAACTGCCTGAAGCATACATTCACAATGTATACATATACAATTTAATCTCCATTTAATTTACCTTGATAATATGATACTGCACAGAAAAGACTATGTAAGGATTAAGATTATGTTTCTGATCAGTTTTGACCATCAATGAAGGCCAAATGTGTCTTGCTCATCCACCATTCATATTTCTCAAGTGTTAAATGTCCAAATAGTATTAAGACAAAGAGGAAGAAAAGTCACTTTTTTTCCTCTGAAAGTCACCCGCCGAGCAGACTACACTCCTCAAAACAAGACACAGTGGGGTGGTTTTAATTCAATTTTGCCTCTGTGGGTTTCAGAAGATGAATTGGTACAACAATACCAACGTGTTGTGGTAATGTGTGGATGTTTTTATTGTTGTGCATGAGGGTCTATTTGCTCTAATTGTCAGACACTATTAATCACATTTAGTGCTGGATTCCCTAAATTGTATGGAAAAATAAAATAATATGCTGTCATGTACAGTTCTGTGCTTTATTAAAATGAGGAATTGGTGCCAATACCAGCCTTTTTTTAAAGACATATTTCCTTCTTTATTTTATTTTCAAATACAAAACATAGGTATAGGGTTTATTGGTGAACAAAAGGAACAGGGAGAGTAGCTTTTTCATCGAATCTGGCTCTCTTCACCTTGAATTCAGAAAGCGTCTTGTGTTCCCATCTCCATGCATCTTAAGGACATGTTCCTTTAGTTTTGCTAGATAGCTAGTTGTGCTGGACTACAATTCCTCAACTTGGCATTACAAATCACGCAGTTAGGACATCAACTCTGTTTTCTTAAGATGGAACCTAGTGGCAGCAGAGACAATGAAAACAGCAGAGGCCCTAGAATTGAACCCTGTGGAACATATACTGTATATATTATACATGTCCTCACATTGCACATTTGTCCGACCACTTTCTTTCTTTCTTTTTTTTGCTCAACATAGTTAGTATGAAGAGATTATAATAACAAAGAAATCACACGACTTGACTCCCACGACTAGAGTGTTGGCTATTTAAATAAGAAATATAATGTGAGTTAGTGTAGGCCTGGCTCAATAAAATCGTGGCATGTCATGAAAATCCATCTTTATGAGACACTCAAAGATGTCTTTAGATCACAGAATAAGAGCCGGTCATAAATAATCAGCACCATTTTCAAGGCATTTATTATTGGTGTGGAAATAATGTGTGTACAAACATAGGCTACAGAAGAGCTTGCAAGAAGATGATGCAATGTAAAAAAATAATGGACTTGAGTGGAGCAGCAATGCAAATGTGTCAGACGGATCAAAATGTAAAAGTCAGAGTAAAAAACAAAAAAACATTTCCGCAGCTGTGTGTCTTTTGATCTGTGAGTGGCATGGACATGGTGCCAGTGCTCAACTGCTGCCACCCCCCTTCCCTCATGCTAAAACTAGCACATGTCTCCTGGGGGCACACGGGAGATTGCTTGAAATTGACAATCGCCAGTGCTCATTATCGTAGGTCCTGGATTTACTTTTGAGTTAATTTCCTAATTACTTGATTATATATTGGAAATTATTTGTTAATGTTTCCCACTTGGAGTGGTTTACACAAGTCATTAATTACTTTGAGAGTCTCAGGATAAGTAATGATTGGGCGCCGCTCTGATAGGCCTCCTCCTGATGATTCTTTGGCACACATCAGGAATCTAATGTTGATGCAAAACCAGATGCACCAAATTAATTTAATTTGACAGTGTCTACCTCACTCAAAGTATAGCCATACTGACATGATGTATTTTCCAAGTGCTAACGTAAAAATTACTGCATACTGTATGCCATATAATTCTATATTATAAATGTTTTTAATGAATACTTGTTTAGTTTTGCGACTTTCCAAGACTGACAGTTTGTGTAATTTAGTGTAATTTACCCTTTAGCTAATGAGGTGAATACAAATTAACCACAGTGAAGCCGCATTGTAAATAACTCGGTAAAACAGGAATTGTGCTTGTTGTACATTAAAAATAAATAAATAAGTAAATAAATAAATACATTTAGGTTGTTTCACCAATATTGTAAACTATTTAAACTGTTGTGGTGGCTTTCGACAATTATTGTTTAAAAAAAAAAAAATGTAGCCTAAAAATGATAACTACATATACACTACATATGTCCGTGCATTGCCTTTGATGGGACAGTTGCCCTTGTCAAAATGGCTGCCACGTATACTGTATAGATATAGAGAGAGCTTGCTGGAGTGTAGTGTACACCTGTAACAACAGTGTCACAACAACGAAATACATCTACCAGCCTGTTTGTTTTTTTTATTGTGCCACAGCGCCATTTTATGACGCAGTGGCCAATTGCGGAATTAACAGACTTTGACAGCTGGCTGTTAAATCTCGAGTCTGTTGGTTTTGGGTCCATTAAATCGAGGTTCCACGTTATATGCAAATACCACAACATAGTAAAGTCAAGCAATTAGTTTGGTCTGCGGGGATATGTTGACAAACTAAACCGCTAAATTTGATTAGAACTGTGTTAATGTTAATATGTTAACATGTTAAGTATGACGTATCCTTTTTTTTCTTTGCATTTGATACTACAGTCAGTTTCTGGTTGACTGCAATAGTAAACAGAGCAGTCTTTCTTTATATGAGTCTTAGAGCTTCAATTGAGATATTAAATTTGGTGTATTTCCATCCTCATAATTTCTGGTCCGACAGCCCCCCGTTATAATCAAGAAGATGATAATGTTTATGTTTTAAAATTGATACACACACACACACACAGACAGACAGACAGGAAAATAAATACAGTGAGGCACATCACAGTTAGGAGTATATCATCAAATGTTATAATATGCCTTTTGACAGATTTTGAAATCATTTTTCAGTTATACTGGCAACAAAATGTCCACCACTAATAAAATGTGCATCTGCATCAGCATTCTAATCCATGTGGATGGATATACAACCAATTTTGTTTCCTGAAGATGATGAACGAAAAAGGCTAGTTTATGTTTTAATATCTAGAGGACTGCTGCAAGAAGCTTTTGTTGAGACGTACAGGAAATGTGGATTATGGCAATGATTAATATGACAACCACCATACCAGTTTTGAGGCTAGGAGGTCTCTTTTGTGTAGTCCATTAGGACTAATTTACCATACAGTGAATTCATATTGTAAGGAGAACATACAGTATGTAAATGTTTTAGGATTTTTTTTCCCACTCCATCAAAGGATTGGACAATTTTGGAATATACCAGTGATACATTTATGCCTCTGTCATTTTGAGTTCTCTTACAGGCCCTTTACCTCTTTTCAATAGCCCAACTAACCAACTGACTTTGATGTGCTATTAGAACACTCTTAGATTGATACTGAATTGCCATGCTAGCGCTGTAAGTGCATTTTGGAGTATGGCAGGCATCCTTTGGGAAAACACAGATGGCCTGTTTACCATCCTTGTGTCATTGCATGTTTCCTCATTTCATGTTCACTTTTGAATCCTCTCAGTTGGACATCTTCTCCCTTTTGCTTTTTTCATTATTTACCAATGATTCACCTCAGACATACGGCATGTGACATTTTATGGCAGTGACTAAGAGATGCATCCAAGCCTTGCATGAGACGCTGACAGTTCTTTAAAAGCTTTTATTTGCCAACAGAATGTTGAAGTCGTGTGTGGGCAGCTTGTGGTATTTTTAGATCTACCAATCACACACATCTCCCAAAATGATGGGGGAAAATTACAAAATATAATTGTACTTATTTTTTATTACTCATTTCATGGGAGTTGCTTGTGTGTATCAAGAAGCCAGATTGAGACAGAAAATACTCTCATAAGGATTACACTTGAAATACAGGAGTGTATCATAATTCAAAGTGAGTATATTTTGAAAAATAATATACATTAAACAATACAGTTCTAATCAAACATTTGTCTTAAAATGCGTGTGGAAAAAAAAAACACTAAATGCATGCAGACAATTTTGTTTGCTTGTGTGTGAGTGTGTGTGTGTGTGTGGGGGGGGGGTATAGAACAGACTCATGGCATGCCATGAAACACCTCCTACCCATAAAGAAGAAAAAAAAACAGTTTCCCGTGTACTTCTCTAAGAAGTCAAGGAAGATCATTGTATAAGTCATTTTGATTCATTTGTTATTCAGAACACTTTAGAAGTTTAAAAGTGTGTGGTTAGAAGTGAACCCATTAGGATTGGGGCCATGCAAGTATGGTGGGAAGTATTATTATTATTATTATTTCTGCACCGTTTTGGCAGGAGCTGCACACTGAGCACATTGTACAAACACATTTATGAAGAATGTTAAGAATTTATCCTTTAATTGCAGCAATAAGTCGACATTTTTGTTAAATGTTTAGCTTCACTTGAAGAACCTGAGAGAAGTCTTCAAAATGAGCAGAGCAGGACACTTACTTCCATTGTTTATTTAAAAGAGACAGTTCATCCTAAATGGCTGTTCACAAGCAAATTGATTTATTAACCAAATATGCAGACAAATAATGTTTCAGTTTGTGAACAGTAACAGCAGCTCCGTCCGCAAAGTATCATGTTGTTGTTATTGTTCTAAGTTAGTCCTGAGTAAGGATCCCAAGAAAGTGCCCTGGATATTGTTGTGGTTCCAGTGGCGTCTAGTGAGCTTTTACATTAGGCATGTGCTGCCAAGTATTTCTTTTTAATTGATATTTAAATTTTTTCTAGAATAAATTGTTCAGCTTTGCAGCACAAGGAACAGAGTTGGGTACATTGGACCAGAGAAATTCAGCCTACTGCTCAGTCGCTGCTGGTGCATGTAACTTGAGTTTGACAAAGTGCATTTTTGAAAGGTAAAAGAGGGCCCTCCCTTCCGTAGCTGCAGTATGCGGCAGTAGTCCAGTGGGGGTTCGCCAGCACAACAGGAGGCTCCTGTCTTGGCGTTCTCAAGCGCACGGCGGGGATCCTGCTGTGGCCACTCAACTCAGGTCATTTTAATTTTATTCATAGAGCACTTCACAAAACAAGCGCAGCTATAAAAAAAAAAGTGGTGAATGTGAGATCTAAAATACAACATAAATTACAATTAATTAATTAGTAACTATTAGTAATTAATAACAGTTTTTAAGGGTGGTCAGCTCTCAGAAGATTCCTGGTGGTCCTGAACATTTGCAGATGATGGTGTTATGATCGTTTAGAGTCCTTAATTTAATTTAAAATCATCAAAATCCCCAGAATTTGAGCCTCTTTACACCCCCCACCCCATTTCTGAGGTTCTCCATGAACACATACTGATTATCTTTGTGTTGAATCAAAAGAAAACATTTCCAAACATCTGCTTTTACTTTGGGAAGAAAAATCAACATTTTATTACAATTTTCAGACACGTTATAGACCAAACCTGAAATGTAATCATAATCAATGTTTGTACACTGTCAATTTATAATCATCACCCTAATTAATCAACCAATAATTGACAGAGTACTGTATGATCAAAATAATTATTAGTTGCAGCAATAAAAAAGAACATGTGTTTCACTACCATAATCCATCATTACCATTCAGAGACACATGCAATTTCCCAAACAACACAAGTTAACACAATAAAAACTACATAAAAAGCATAGATTAAATATGATACAGTATAAATGACAATTTGGAGGAGATTATATTTTGTTTGAAAAGCTCTAAATATAATAGCTCTTATATTGGTAATCCTGATTAGTAAAACAATTGAACCCTGTTGTAATTGCTGCGATACACAGCATAATAATTTTAAGTAGCGAGAGTGATCATTGATGGGTATTGGCATGCAAGACTGTCCTCCAGCCCCCAAAAAAATAAATTAAAAAAAACAGCTGTATTTTCCGAGGCCCAGTGTGCACCTGAGTCACTCTGCAAGCAGACCCCTTTATCAGAGCAGAGCAGCAGGATGGAAGAGCACATCTTGGGCTGATAGCGGGGCTGCTGCTTCTGACTAATCCTGCGCCCTGCTAGAGAAATAAATAAATAAACAAGGACTTGAGAAAGGAAGGGGGTTGGGGGGGAAAAAATATGTTGTATAGAGAGCAGTTCAAAGGCTTTCAGCCATATAGAGGAAATCGCTAGTTCTGATCCAAAAGATAAAGTTGAGCGGCAGAGACAGTGTATTTGCCAGGAAATGCTGACAGATAAAGTTGCATTTAAAAACAACCCATTGATTTTCACAAATCAAATTTTCAGGTTGACCCAGGAAGTATATTAAATATGAGAAGGCCTCATATGTTCATGTTCATTCAATTGTAATGGCTCATACATGACTATCCGCTGTACCTCTACAAGGTGCCTGGGTTTGAATAGTCGAATAGCATTTGACACTTAAGACATGCATTAGTGTGAGTGATGTGAGTGATGTAGGGGAAGCTTCGATCATCTTTCTCTGTTTTGCTTGTGGAAATCACATTGCTAAGCCTTTAAACGGTAGATATCGCCTGCTGACCAAGATATCAAATGTTGCAGACTTCTCTCTCTCTCTCAATTCAGTCTTGTACATGTAAAATAAAACCACATCTAAACCTTTGCTTGAACAAATGAAATAATATAATATGCCGTATAGTATAGATAGACAACATTGCTGGATTTCTTTTCCCAGAAAAATTATGTTATTCTTGAGAAATTACAAGCAAAATATACTTTAAAGATTGCCATCTTATTACAGATTCCTCTTGTGTTGGACCCAATATTGAAATCAGGGCAGGGATGTATTTATTCTGCAAGGTACTCCAAAATCATGGAAAAGCCTTATCACCTTTTATTCAAATGTGTAGTTTAGTTTTCAAAAATAATTAAAACTGCTTCATGGCTTGGTTTGTGTTTAAGAAAGTCAAAAAAATGTCATAATGTCATAATGACTTGCATCCTTCAGTTTTTCTGTAGGAAAAAGTTTGGACATCCCTAGCTTAGATAAACCGTATTCAATTAAAATAAAAATAAAAAACGAAGGAGAAAAAAAGACCCTCAATATAGCTTCGAGCAAAGCACTGTGATTTGTATGCCATCAGGCAACAGTTACAATGGTGTGATGGCAGCTTTGGGAAGTATTTGAATTCTTTGTAGTATTTTTTATTTTTTTTGCCAGTAATGTGTGTTTTCAACACTGAATAGATGATGTAGCAATCTAGAGACCTGTAAGTACATCACCCTTGTGCCTGCGCAGGCTGCACTGAATATGGCTGATGTTCTGCCCAGAGGCTGAATGTGGCAATAAAAGCCTTTCAGGCTGACAGGCTGTCAGTACATGTTCACTTACTGACTTGGTGGAATTGCATATCGTTCTGTATTTAATAGACTCCTCCACAAAGCAGCGTGCATCCACATTTTCTCCAACCTGACTAAACAACTTTGGGCGGAAAACTGTTGGCGTGACCACATTATCTACCGCCCACACCTCCATCTACACCATATCTCCATGATGCCATTTTCTTGTGTTTCATCATCAGTGTTTCATCTATGTACAAGCTTTTTTTTTTCTTAGAGGAGATACTTAGTATCAGATCAAATGAATCAGGGTCTAACATTAACGTTGGCCTAATGGCCCAGGGCCACCATGTGACTGTTCACTAATGCTGGCCCAACTGGGTCACCAGTACAATTTTTATACATACGTGATGAACCCAACATGCACTTGCTTTTTAAATATGGGTTATCTACCAACTCAGTGATAGTGTCAGTGTGTGTCAATAGTTGTTGTTTGCTTACTATGTAATAATAATGATTTTGATGGATATTGAGTGTAAGAATCAAATGTTGTCTACTAAAGACAGATTATCTTGGGGTTTGAATTCAGATCAATTGTAGATTAGTTCTTTAAATATGTAGTCAATGTAAATGAATTGTAGCATTGTATCAAGGGATCTAGGCTATTGCATGCATGTGAAAATGAAAAGAAAAGTCACAGGTGTCCACATTTTCTGCTAGACTGGGGTGGCCATGGCCACCATGTCGCTCTGCGACTGTCAGTTGGTAAAGGGTCCAGTTCGCCACAACATTAGTGGGATTGACATGAATGGTTGATTTTTAATAGAGATAGGTGCAAAATATGTTTGACCATTTTCAACTCACTCACATTTCTACCCAAAAAAAAGAAGAAGCTCTCAGGAGAATGCAAACCTCAATCAAGGCTAACCTTTTAACAAATGTGTGTTTACACCCAAAGAGTAAATGTTGAAATGACAGTTTTGCAGCTAAACTTGATATGATCTCGCTCAGCACATCAACCCAATAAGTTGTTTAATTTAAAGGTTCATTTTAGCTAACATTAAAAAAATTGCAATCAAAATAACCAATTAGATTTTCATTTTGATTCACATATCAAGTAGTTTCACAACAGGATGTGAAAACAAGTGTTTGTGTGTTTTGATTGTTTCTTTCAGTTCTACATGCTAGAATGATCACATCAGACATAAAGCTTTGGAATTGCTAAACTGGAAGCAGTGCTGAATTCTTTCTGTGTAAATTGAAATAAAGATCGCACACATCCATCTTTGGTCTTGACTGAAAGACATCGTACATGCACCCATTTCCCCATGCATCCACTTTCTTTGAAATAATGACAGCTACATCACAGTGAGTCAAAATTGAGAAGCCAATACTTGGCAAGCTAGCTTTTATTTTTTTTCCCCAAAGAGCAGTGAAGATCTGCGATGCTACAGACATCATAGAATTGACTTTATTTCCCTTGCTGCTTCTACTCCCTCTGTTGTTATTCTCCAAAGGCTCTGTGTGACCCCCAACATCCTTAAGACACACTTTTGTTTGTTTATTTATTTTTTTAAGTATCAGGATAGCCATTGAGGGATTTCTTGCCACGTTCGGGTGTTTATTCTCTACCATGCTGACTAGTACTAACTTGAATGTGAGGAAATGTGACATTTCTGAACTGACGCTTTGGCATTTGTCTAAATCAGACCCCATTTTTCAAGTTTTGCCTCCTTGTTATGTTTGCTAGCGTCAATCTGACCCACTGGGTGTTTTATCAAGCAAAAATATCAAACAACGCTAATTCAATTCAATTCAAAATGATTTTTTTTCTACAAAGCCGAACAGTACAAATTATATATATATGCAATTATTAAAGGGCATATTCTGAGCAAATATTTCATTCTCTTAAGTAGTTGTACTTAATCAATATCCCACAGCTATAGTGCAAAGTAAGAAGTCATCAGCGGGAAAGTATGAACGTCTTGTTATTTTCGATATGCAGCCTAATGCAGAGTTTACCAACAATGCAGTGGTAAGACACATCATCTTCCCACATTGCTCACTGGACTTCCTCGCTTACTGGAAGCCAGTGCAACAAAAACTCCACTTGAAACCATAAAAACCACAGGCATCACAAATTGGCAAACGCATTAAAAGTCTCCTGTAAAATGATCTTGTTACACTCCGGAATCACTCATGTAGAAAGCGCTGAATAAATATGGTGTTTTGAGTCAAACGGGATCTTTTTTATCTTGTTGGAGGTATCGGCTTAGCAGTTTGCCATCAGCCAGAATGCTTTACAGGACACTCGCAAGGGTAAGGCAAGGGTTCTCAGAGGTGAGCACTGCTCCACTGTTGCCCATTTATCACCACCACAGTGAGGATAGAGGAGACAAGCTGTGAATGCAGAGCAGTATTATGGGATGCCAGTCTCTTGATCTTGCCGGTGATAAACATTACACCGGAGGCCAAGTGTGTCTTCCACTGTTATTTAAAGGACTCTAAATCGGAATATCCTCCTTGCGGCCTTATAGGCTTTGCTTGTTAATGTTATGTTTGCAAACATGTATTAGCAGCTTGATAAATGGATGTGCATTTTTTGCTTAGGAAAACAATTTCTTAAATGTAATAAGATCAGTTTTGATTGACAATGTTTATTTTTTTTTATGTGGTTGTTATTTACTGTGGCATCATGTTTCCTCATGTATTTTTATTTTTATCTAAGAAACTCCGACTGCTCAATAGCGAACTGCCAGGATTACCGTTCAGTCTCCCTCTGTTGGTCAATGTTGTTTTTCATGTTTCTCGGACGTGTTGATTTTCCCTTTTCATTTTATTGTTTATTTGAAAGGAACAATGCACACTGATGATCATTGATACAAATTACCTGTGTAAATGTGATGAAGTTAGCAAACAGCTAATTTACATTTGTAGTCCCTTGCCAGGAAACATAAAACATAATTCCTCGTGTGTTTTTACATACTTTGCCAGTAAATCTGATTCTGAAAATGGTTTGGAAGCAGGTTATGTCACAAAAATAATTTTAAAATCGATGATCTTGGAGTGAATCTCAGTGGATTCTGTAGGTGTTAAATATGTGTAACACAAAATTGTAAGGCTAGATAATGAATCATGCATCATTATGCATGAGTTACGTTGGACCTCATCTTTCACAATGTTAGCCAGTAAGCTGCAGACCACAGCAAAGTCTAAAAGTGGGTGGCCTCATAAGTCTTAAGGCTACATATGCTGCCAGAAGAGGTTGTGCATATTGTTCACTGATGCTGCACTGAAATACTGATTGCAAGGTTAAAGCATGATATGAGGTGAACTCACACAACTCCAGAGTCATCCTTTCATTGGTTCAGGGCCTAAATACCTAGAAACACATTTGGAATTTATCATTAGTCAACATGCGTTGCGATTGGGTTGGATGTTTAAGGATTATGTTTAAGGATTTGCCTATTTTCTTTTATAGTTGTTTTTATTTTATGATCTGCATTTTTTGGGGGATTGTCAAAGCACCTTGTAAACACTTGTTTTTAAAGGTGCTATACAAATACAGTTTATTATTATTATTATTATGTTTGGATTTACTTGACATTAAAAATGTATGTGTTGACAGCCGAGCTGTGACAAGGAGTAAAGCAGTGTGGAAAATATATTTTTTCAACCCTTAATTTTTAATCTGACGTCTCCTAACACATCCAGAGCTGCGCTGATTAAAAATAATTTTAGATCTGAAAATACATATCTACTAAATACGTTCACAGCAGATTCATGTATAAATAGAAGCCTTAATGTCAAAATGCTAGCAGATGGTTATTGTATTATGTACTGTGAGTGCAACTCCTCAGATCAATTGTTTCTTTTTTCAACGACAACAACAACAAAAGGCGGTTGCAGCTTTTAGTCATTAATCAAGTCGCAGTAACTTGGATCAAAATGAATCATCGGGCCAATTTTATATAATTCGGAGGTGGGAGGTTGGGCAAATCATAAACAACACAGCCATCAGGTTGTGGAGAAGAGGCACATTCAGTTCCGTAATCATTCTTTATAAAATGTTATTCTCTCATCCCTGAAACATTCTCCCTTGAAAAGTCACTGCGTCTATCCCACCATTATTTCCTCTGCTTTCTGTGCTTTTGATGAAGAAAAAAAACTGCTGTTTTTGAAAGTCGCAAGTCGCAGAAAAAAAAGTGTCCCATTTTTCTACACCTGCTAACCAATAAAATATAACTACTGTACTTCCTTCCATCAGAGATATCAGATCCACAGCAAAGACCCTAATCACAGCGGCACTGTCCCTGAGATTGTAGCATTTTGCCGTCGCTTCCCTCAACTCCTGTACAACCCTCCTTCATTTTTCTTCACTTTCCTGGTCATTATATTTTAAGCTTTTAGTGCTGCTGAGCTCATTTGGTTTCCACTTAGCTGCTCCCTGTCCACACATTCTAGTAATGGGCTTTTCTTACACACACAAAAGGCTGAACTTGACAACTACTGTACCTTGCACTGTCAGTGGTTGTTGGCAGGCTGACAGACAGCCAGGAAGGACAAAAAATTGCCCCCCTCTCTGGCTAATTAGTTTATAGGATAAAACGCATATACTTTCAGAAAACCAGGATTTAATTTACTTTATTTTCCAAACCCCCTACAGGTGTGATGATTGACACTATTTTTAACACCAGCCTGGTGATTTTGACTGAGCTGTGAACTCTAAGGTATTTGAATGCACAAATAAACTCAAATATGTTTTGGGGTTAAAAACAGTGATTCTTAACCTTGTTGGATTTACTGAACCCCACCATTTTTTCATGTGCATTCACCGAACCCTTCTTAGTTGAAAAATGTGATTTTTAAATTGTATTTATTTTCAAATTCAAGGCATAGGTACGTATAGGGCTTACTGCTTAACATAAAACCTGAAATTCAAAAAAGGGTATTCTTGTATTCCTCATCCCTATGCAGTTTAAGGAAGTGTTCCTTTAGTTTTGCTAAATAGCTATTTGTGCTCTGCTAAAATTGCTTAACTTGGTATTGCAAATCACGCAGTTATTCACCATCACTCAACTCAAATCTATATTTACAGATCACTTTAAAACAACCACCTCTGTTTTCTTATGATGGAGCCCAGGAACAGCAGATACAATGAAAACGGCAGAGGCCCCATAATTGAACCCTGTGGAGCACCATACTTTTTAGATAGGAAGACTAGATATGCTAGCATAATGTAGAAGTTGGCTAATAACTGCCTACTTGATGGCCTATTCGGAAGGTTAACATTCCCATCAAAAGCAATGCATGGACATTGAAATTAAGTCCTAACTTGCTTATTTCTCAACCAATTTCCACGAGGTTCACTTTTTATCAACGCTAAAGCACGTGCCATCAATATATACCATTTGAAAAAAGGTTGGTTTTCTTATCTTCCATGCCCAGGAAATGAGCTGACAACTTTGACACTCCTATCTTAGTGCTGTTGTAGGCACACAGCTCAAAAGGGACATGTCATATCTGCCTATTCATATCTTTGGGTTTGAGTGTTGAAACTGTTAGCAAGGTAAGAACAGTCTTAACACAAAAAAAATATGCATCTGAATGTGAAAAATCCCAATCTATCAAATTATTAGGCAGATAATACCTAAAATTGTTGAGCATGGAGATCAGTAAATTGGGGAAGACATAAAACATGAGTACAAAGGACTGTCAGCTTTTGAAGGGCGATTTCAGGGTTGCATTCACTATTCGAGTGTATGTTTCCCCCCCAGAAATTAAGTTATGAGATTAAAAGAAATAAGGAATTAGGTGGGAAATTATATTGCAAATGCTTCTGCTTGCAAAAGCAGGATGCAAGTCCTTTGTGACATGTCCAGTGAAATGATTAAAAAGGCACACACACAAATTCTGAAAAAAAATGTCAGATTGGCAAAGGCCAGATACCTGAACCTGTTTTTGTAAAGAATGAATGAATTATTTCCCCCCGGCTCCTTCCATATATTCAGTACACATAAACACATCCTAGCACACCTCACTTGGGGTAGGCGACACTCCTGCAGAGGGAGTGTGTAGTGGCATAGAATTACCATGAATAATTAAAAGACTGGTGTGAGCATTCTGGTAGCTCTTTGATTGACTCTGAAAGCCCCAGGAAGAAATTGGCAGATGAGAGCAAAACTGCAAAATAGCCAGCTCTTTGCTCTCAGTTCCTTGCCCAAGATTTGCTGGGCTAAAACCTTGAATCAGCAGTGTGTTACAATGCCCCTTTTTGTGTCTGCCTGCCCCAGAGTGAGATCCAAATATAAAAGACGAGGGGGGAAAACCCTAAGCTAGCACTTCTGGTATGTTGAGATGACTGAGTTTTTCCAGGTTTTACAACTATTTGGTGACATTGGAGGGCCTGTGCGCTTTTCATATGATATTTCCTTGCATACTCCGAATCTTTGAGTAAACGTCTCTTCCTAGTTATCGCAAATTACCATTTTTCATCATTGAGAAATAATCTAATTGGTTGTGTGAATTCACTTGTGGAGAGAATGACCCATTGGGTGACAAAAAATATGCTGAGTGCACAGTAAGGAGAGGTCAATAGGGAGTGGGGCTTGGCAACAGCCCCTCACCTTCCCACTGTGTCCCGGATGCGGGCGGCATCCCATTACTCATCCATATCAATTTGCCAAGCCAGCATTCGTGACCTTACATGTGTGACATGAAGGCCAATGAGTGAAATGAAACTTGCTGGTGACTCAAGTCCTGACAGTCATCTACACAATTTTGCTATCCACGGGTCAGCCTGCCATGCCCCGGGCGAATAGCAGAGGTCCGCTTTAATACGTTAGTTTAATATAATTGTTGATATTTGCAACTGCATCATTATGTTACTAAATGCTATATTTTCTGGCTCTTGAAATGTTTGGTAATTTTGTTTAGTCACTATCCATCATTAAGTAGAAAAGTGGAAAGTCTGGATTTAGGACCAGCAAGTGCTAGCTTTTAAAAGTGAATGTTTTTAAAATTGCAAAAAAATCATGTGTACGCCTTTTGCATGTGAACTGATTTTCTGGATTTCCTTGTGTGAGAGTGACTCGCCTAGTTTGCCATTCAAACAGGCTAGTGGACGTATTTTGTCTTATGGGCACAATAAAAGTCTGCTCCATAAATTCTGAGTTGCGACAACTAGCTAAGCATGCACCAGGTAAAGGATTTAGAGTTGATTTAGTTGCATTTTTCTTGCACTAGTTGGTTGAAACTGTATTTGAATTGTGACATTTTCGAATAAATCTGAATGTACATATTGCTTATTCCAAATGACCAGATACAGATTAGTTTACGATTTTTTTTTTCTTCATAAACACCTGTGAAACACTCTTGTAAATGCGAGGCATAGCTAGCTAGCTAGAAAGATAGACACACTCATGCACACGTGTGTGTGTGTGTCACTTAACATAAAGCCTCTCTTCTGTGTAAATCACCAACAAAGAAATGTCAGGTAGCTTTCCTACCTTTCTGCCTGACCTAAATTTGCCGTTTGATGCCCCTTTGCGCACTCGGAGGAAAACTGAGGCTTTCCAAGGAACACATCCTGTAAGAATTATTGAATTGCTGTAAAAAGGGGACCATTAAAATGATTGACATTCATCACGGCAGAATGTTATATGTTCTGCTAATTATAATAGCTTGCAACCATTTGGTTTCCAGGAATTAGTCTAATGCAACATAGAGGCGGATTACAGCTAAGGAGCATTAATGGATAAATGAATATTTATGGAAGAAATAAATTAGTAAAAGGCTTTGTAGCTAAACCCATCAAGTGTGTGCCTAATATTTCATACGCTGATAAAAAATATATGTAGTGGCACATTTACATTTAATTTTTTTTTTCTTGTTTTTTTCCTCCGGGAACATTTGGTATACACGTTTGCTAAGCCGCAGAAAAAGTAACTAGCTCCCTCTCTTGGCATACTTGGTAGATGTTGTGGCTAGTAATATAATTTGATACAGGTTTCCATGATAATCAAAACACAACAGTCACAAATGTATGGACGTGCCCCACTGGTCCATCTGAAGTCACTGGATGGATGGATAGATGGATAGATAGAGAGATAGATAGGTAGATAGAAACCTTATTCATAGCAATGTCAACATCCTACGTGTGCTTCAGTGCCCTTAAGGAACTATGTGATGTTATTACACAAGACAGACCTGTGCTAGCTAACAGAAAACTTATATTTATCAAAATTATTCATGTCGTGCAGCCTTTTCTCTTCTACAATGACATGAAAAAACAAGTATGAACGTTCAATTCTGAAATCATTGTCATACTGAAAATTGCTATCACAAGATGTTGTCTGCCAGCACTCTGTCAGGATGAAAATGTGCCACCAGTAAAGTTTTTTTCTAAAGCACTAAGGGCAACCTTGTCGCATCATTTTACA
Organism: Leptonotus elevatus; assembly: GCF_054856555.1. Taxonomy (NCBI): domain Eukaryota; kingdom Metazoa; phylum Chordata; class Actinopteri; order Syngnathiformes; family Syngnathidae; genus Leptonotus; species Leptonotus elevatus. Next base: position 6,681,629 of record NC_141241.1, on the reverse strand, counting down.
TGACCTGACATGATTTACCAACACCGTACTGTACAGTAGACTCAGTGCAAACTTCTGCAGCTGTCCCGTAGTTCCCTTCACTGCAGTAATAATAATAATAATAATTATTATTATTATAATAATTATTATTATTATTAATTCATCAACATTTTGGGAGAGTTCAGTAAATCGAAATAGAAGGTAATGTTTTTGTATTTTATTTACTTGTGTAACTTTGTCTCCCTGTCACTTTTTCATCCCTAAAGAAATCCTATGTGATTTGAACACAATTTGATTTCAGTAAGCAGGGTCAACATGTTTAATGTCAATCCAAGTTCTATCCAGATCTTATCCAGATTGTGCATTTATTGAGATTGTTTTATTTGATTTTAATCCCATTTGATATATTTATATGTTTGTCAAATCTCAGCAGAGCAGTTTATAGTTTACAGTATTGTGCTTGTATAGGATTTATTTTTATCCCTTCCTCTTATCCATTAGGAGATTGCATCTGGAAATGGCACTTATCTGCCACAAAATCAAACTGAGCATATTATGTTGTTGTTTTTTTCATTAAAAGTTTCCTAGTTTTTTTGTAATGTGGAAATAAAAAAATATATATAAAACTAAGTATACCCTTAATCTCTTTCGGTTATCATAATCAGTGTAATCAAATTAAATAAATCAAACAGTCATGGAATCACACAATAACTGCATATGGGAATGTTGAAACCCCCCCAAAACAAAACATGGATGGTACATGATAAGTAAATTCAAACATTTCTTCAAGCCATTTTGTAGCCATTGCATTTAAAATTCCATGTTCCTATTGCTCTCTGTTACATTGTTAAACAAAATGACAGAATGATTGAACAACAAAAGGTAGAACGACTGATAAAATGGAGGTGTGAAAAGCCCCCATAAATCACTGTCAGTCACATGTACTTCTTCTGCCAGCAGTCGGTCGGCACCATGCAACAAGCGTGAATGCAGTAGATGACCCACAATTTTCTACTCCTTTCTATATTAGCCATGACCACTAAAAAGCCTCTGGCAAAATATACCTTGAAAGTAGCTTTGGAGAGAATGGCAAATGCGTGTGCATGTTTGAGGGAGAGGACAGGGTGATGGGAAAAGAAGGGGAAGAGAGAGACAAGGAAAGCCAAGGTAGCGAGGCAGAGAAAGTAATGGTTCTGTTTATGGATCGGGGCTATTTTGTACATCAAAGTACACAAAAAAGGAGAAAGCAGAGGAAGTAGGGGACCCTGCTGCAGGCCATTTGATTGTCATTGTTTCTCGGAGGTCATATGGGAGTGCATATTCCACGCTTTAATTCTTTTTGTTGTCCCTCCTCTGTTCTCCATTTCTCTGCAGTAATATCAAGCAGCATTGCTGAAAATGTTGTTGACATGAGCCTGTAACACGCACAGTGAGCTTCTCTTTGTTGTTTCCATGGATGAAAAACTCAAAGATTGCTCTATGTCCTGCCTCTCTCCTTGTCTTTTAAAACGCTACGCACGACCCAGCCATCTAAGCCTTTCATAATCATTTTAAAGTAGTCAGTCTTAATCGCGTCATCCCTCCCCTTAATCTCATCATACCTGTTCTTTTAATCTCCTCAGAGAAATGGTCTGTCTGGATATATGCAGAGATTTGGTCAAAGTAATTGGAATAGATACTGTAGAAGCTCTAAATGCGCATGTTATATTGGAGTCAGATGTTTGTTTTCAATACTGGCACTAATTTGGGTTGCGTTCGTTGTGTGTAGCGTTATAGCCACTACACCTACGACCTGGTTTTGCTGTTTTCATGTACCTGCAGACACAACATTTGACTTGTGCATTTCATAAAACACATTCAGAAGTGGGCACTTTTGTCTCTCCGCCGGCCCATTGTTGACGGATGCCCACATTTTCGGCGAGTGCTTTACAACGCAATGCCTCGAAAAAATACACGGACTGAGAAGGACCGTCTGTACTGACCTGGATCCATGGACAAAAACCTGCCTCAGTCGGTGCTCAGACCGTGTATTTTTTTCAAGGCTTCGCGTCAAAGAACTCACCAAAAATATGGACATCCTACAGTATACTGTACCCTCTGTTTTGTTTTATTTCAGACTAAAATCTGGGCTCAAGATTTTATCTGCTTCTTCAATTTTCCTTGGGAAAAAACGCTGACATGCAGGTGGCTCTGCGTCCATTACAAATTTGGCGTTTCCATCCATCTATGGTTATACGTTGGTCTTACGTTGCCACTGTTATTGACCATTTTGTCACTGTTTGCATCAACCGTTGATAGTATATTTTCTCAGTAGCGTGAATCGTGACTTAAAGAATCACACTGTGGCATTTTCACCATAGATAAAGTAACGTGGAAACGGTGCGGCGAAAACAATGTATTCAAATTAGGCGTACTTAACAAATGGCAACATAAGATGGCCACCGGTTAGTTCATTCATATATAAGCCCATGGGTACATCCTGGACTGGTACCCAGTCAATCACAGGGCACATTTACAGAGTAAAACCAATACAAGCAATTGAGTTCAAGAAGAGTTCAATAAACATAATATGCATCACGCATGGTTTTAGAATGTTGGAGAAGTTCCTGAAGAAAACGTGTACAAGAACAGGTAGCACATGCAAACTTCATGCAGAAATGTCAGAGACGAGGAGTTTTTCCATCGGTGATAAATAATGAATCAAAATTAAATAAATTGATGAATAGCTCACAAATTCCGATCCATCCAAAATGAAACCGAACAATCAGAAGGTTAAAAATACATCAAAAGACAGAGCATTAGACGTTGACATTTTATTCTACAACATTATATATTTTAACGAGAAGCTGTCTGATGCGGTGTAGTTCTCAACAAACATGCTTTCTATTTTGATAAAAAAAAAATCTCTCTCCCATTGCAAAGACAAAAGTGAATCAATGCAATGAAAATCCAAATGTCTTTACTTGAAGAACGATAGTCATGAGCTAATCAAACTATGACAAATGTCGCTTCCCTTTCTTTGACGCTGTCTGTAATGTCCTTGGAGTCTCCTTGCATGCGGTGCCATATGTGTGAGAGCCTGTCCAAAGAGATTTGACAAGGGCCCTGCAAGGAGAAGGAAATAAAACGCAAAGAGATGAGGCAAACATTAATCTTGTTAAGTTAAACGCTGACCCCCACCTCCTCGTGCAGCACTCGCGCTCTCTCGACTCCTCTCCCCAGTTGCCTAGCTAGATAATATGCAGCGTTCACAGTGAAAAATCAGCTAATTTCAGACCACAACTTAGTCTGACTCACAGAGGCTCTTAGGGGGCTGCTGAGCTCTGTACTCTGCCATTAGATGCCCCCCGCCATTGTCTCTGCTTCACTCTCTGTCGCTCTTTCTGTGAGTCGTTGATACACGCACACGCACTCCATTTTCTGTCTCCATTTCGTTGCCCTCACACGCATTTATCTCCGTCCTTCGTCCTTGCTCTTTCCATGACCTTGAGATGTATGATGGATGGGGGTCTTTGGTCTAAGTGAGTTCTAAGTTTTAGATTGACATTGATGGACCATATTGATTATGTTACACTGTGTGAGAGAGGAAATGGCTGAAAGACAAACATACAGTCATACAAATTACAAAGAAAAAAAAAAGAAAAGGGGGAAAAAAGAAATCCACTGTGGCTGATGTGTAGTTGGACAATGTTTCCCCCTTGTGGTGCTGGCAAGCAGGTAGGATTTGACCTGTATTTGTTGACTGCCTTAAATCCAAATGGAGCAGCTGAGATTGCTGAAAGTCGGCACGGTTCCCCCCTGCTGAATAATGATTTTTAAAAGGCTAAGGAAATTGAATCCATGTTAAATTTCAATCTTCGTTGGTCTCCATGTCCTGCGTATTTCTCCATATTCCTGCTTTTCACTCTCCAACAAAGCTCCACTCATATTCATTGAGCAAAGCAGCATTGTGGCTATTGTGATTTGTTTATTTATATTCATTTGGAATCAAGAGAGCCACAGTTCAGGTTTTTACACACAGCCAGACAATTTCCACCTTCTTAAACTAATACCAGTGCATGTTATAGATCTTTGCAAAAACACATACATCATAAATAAATTGGTTATGCAAAAGCATGTTTGATGCTTGAAAGTAACCACATTTTCTTAATATTGAATTATCACTGCAGATGTTGTACATCAGTTGTCCCCAACCTTTTTCCGGCCACGGACTGGTTCATACAAGTCCATAACTTCTGCGGCTCCGCAACCGGGTGTGGTGATTAATAAAACGCTACAACAACAAATGTGTGTATTTTTATGTACCTGTACAAACAGCACAAACAAGGGGTACTTTGGTGTATTTTTTACATACTGTATAACAATAAACGTGAAGCCACATTTTTATGTAACTATATTATCAGTGTCATCCTGAAACGCTCCAACATAATAAGCTAGTAAGCACCACAGAACAAATAAAGTCCATGAATAACTCAACATAATGCTGAATCAAGAGCCGCTTGCCGCTTATTGTGCAGAGTGGGCCTCATGCGTGGGAATCACTTGACGCCATAAATCTATATTTCAAGAAGGTCTCCTCCTATCGTCTGTGAATGCACCTTTCTTTTTCTTCTTGGTAATAGGCTCTTCTTGTCTCATCACTGGGCCTTTTACTTGTTGCAAGGAAACTTCCCTAATATATATATATATATATATATATATATATATATATATTTAAATTAATTTTGCTAGCTTGTAGATTTAGTATCAGCGCTACGCGGCCGAGATAAATAGCATGTTGAGAGTCCGTCATAGACGGTGTAACAGATAACCCGGTCACTTTTCAAACTAAAATCTTTTTGGGCCTTAAAGTACTAAGTTCTGTAATTTTTCTTTTTATTGTTTTTACTGTGCCACTGTTCCAAAGTGGCCCGTGGTTGGGGACCACTATTGTACATTACACAGCAAAAGAGAAAATGACTTTTTAACCTTCCCTGACTCTCCCTTGCTTTTACATTTTCAGTGGTACAGCCAACTGCCTCCACCAACTAATAAGATTATGCTTGATTGACCAATGAAAAGCCCACATCCCTGTCATATCCGGCCCAAGTCCCTTTTTACAGCGCATCATCTGGATTGCCCTTCCTCTTGCGGTCAACAGAGGTCAGCTCATTAATGCTGACCGCTGCTCGAGCGCTACATGAGTGAAAGAGGTAGACAGACCATAACATGAAAAGAGACACAGCTGGTAATGCTGTTGGAAACAGCACTTGTTGTATATCCCAAAGCTTACTATTTATCAAGGGAGAGAAACAGCTGAGAGTTCTTTCGAAATGTGGTTTCAAAGCTTGTTTCTACCGTTGAAGGAATCATTAAAGGGGTATTGAACACTTGCGGACCTCACAGGCAATATATTTTCTTTGCATTTTGAACATTTGGATATTTTTGTGTATAATGGCATCATTGGTGTTTAATATAAAATGTCTTCATAATCTTGTGATGCATGTGATTCATACATAATATTACTCCACCACTTAAAGTGCTTGTGTAAATCATTGGAACTGGACAACAGACAGAAGGGAGACACATTGCGAGAGCTCCCTCTTCTGTCACTTGGCAGTCAACAGTTGCGGATAGAGTGTGCGTTTGCGTTCGGCAACGTGTATGTGTGAGCGCGCGCGTATATCTTCAACCAAATGTCCAAGCATATGGTCACCCTGTGGCTGTATAGAAGCCATTAATGCCGCGCAGCCCTGAGAGCTTACACTGTGTGCGGCAGTCATCCTGCGATTGATGGCCTCGCCTGTCTCAACCATTACGCTGCTGGTTTTAAGCTCTTGATGACACTGTACCATGAAAGATGAAGATTATTCCTCAATTGTGTAAGAGAGATGGGGCAGATTATCTCTGTGCAGAGATCTCTCCTCGACAATAACTGGGTAGCAGTGCTCTCCATTTCCCTAGCAGCCTAATAGTTGGCTCCATGCAGCTGAAAGCTTTGATTTATTCATGATATCAGAATATGGCACTTTTTTGCAGGCTTTCTAAATGGAATTACGTAAAAAAAAGAAAGAAAGAAAGGATAACCGCAGTGCTAAGACTGCTCATGTCAACAAAAAGTACAACATTAAAGATACAGGGGTATTTAAATATATGCCCTTCGTGAGTTACATGAGTAGGGATTTTGGAGCTCCAGTAAAATTATTTATATATATATATATATATATATATATATATATATATATATATATATATATATATATATATGGAGAGGTACATCTTTGAAATAAATTGAAAAACAAAATACAGTATTGACAAGTTCAATCAAATGTATATAAAATGACAACACCCTCTCAAACTGAGCCGTACGATATCAAATCGAATTGTAATTCCACTGGGTTGAATCGTTACACTTTCAAATTGAACAGTCCTTAAATAGTTTTTCTTAATATATATATATATACACACGTGTATACGAGTCCAGCTAGTGATATCGTTTAGAGTAGGAATACAGTAGAACACAGACACATCTCATTCAGTGCGGTTTAACTGCGAGATCAACTCCAGTCCAAACTATTTGTGTTGAATCAATTGCAGGTCAAATAGTCCCCAAATGTTCATTAGGCAATAGACGGGAGAGAGGTGATGAACACGGAAAGGCCAGCGGGATTCATGGGGGGCATGATATCCTTTAGCTAACAGAGAGGAAAGAACCTATTCATGAACAACTACAGGAGAATAATTGGAGCACAAGAGCTTGCCTCACATTACCGGATCAACGGGCTAAGTGCCGGACAGGTTATGTGAGTGCGCGGACAAAGAGAATGGAGACAGATTGAGAGAGGCAAACTGATGAGGAGACAGATCGACCCAAAAGTAGAAAGGATATTTCTGAAGGTCACAGCACAGAGAGTAACATGTCAAAACATTTTACAGCTCTTCAGAGAAGGCACAGAAGCTCTTGAGATGAGTGTGCGGCATGCTGGATGTGAGCGTCATTGCAAAAATGTTAGCCATAATATCTCACTGATGATATGAAACAGACATACTGCCCCGTTAAAGTGGTTCAAGATCAACTGTGATTCCCTGATTTAGGAGCAAAGTTATAGCATGTTTATCATTATGACTATTCGTGTTTGAAAAGGGCTATTTCAGGTAATGAGATGCAAATGTATTTATCTTGATCTTGTTGTTTTTAAATGTCAAGAACACATTTCTAATCTGATGCTGTTAAATTTAGTTTGCATGTCCATCAAAGAGCGAGAGAAAATGAGTTTAGCAAACAGAGGAGCTTTAAAAATAAAAAATAAATCTAAAGAAAAGACTGTGTGTGTTGTACTTATGTATACGTTCACACACAGAAACAAATTTAAACAACAGACATGACTGCAAATGAAATGTTAGGTGTATTTTGTATTTGTGGAGAATATAAATGCTATTCCGTAACTACATTAATACTGGAAACTGTGACTTTAACCATTGTTTTATATGAACAATAGTTACAGAAACAACATTTTAACCTAACCTTTAACTTAACCTAACATTTTAACCTATAACATATTATGTAAGTTTTATTTATGTCATCGTATGTATTTAGTTTCCTTGTTTAAGCAACTTGTTATGCTTTATTTGAGGTAAAATTGCAATGGGTATAACCAAATGCAACACTGGATTCCTTCACCCCAGTACAATTCTCCACATTATACAAGCATCTTTTTCATTGTATGATGTGACCGCCTCATTTATTGCTGAGGGTTAACCAATTCAGATTGAATTCATTCTGTTGCTTTGCCATGTGTGAGTCTGTCACATCCTTATGATATGCTTCTATGTGATAAAGCTTTCAATGTTTTTCCCTCAATGAAGGCATATAGTGGGTCATGGCGCTAGTACGTCATATTAACTGTTTTTCCGATCTTAGCTCTAAACTTTCTGTGTGAAGCTGCATCCGGTGTCGTGCTCGTGAAGTATATTCAGACTCAAGTGGATTGAGGTCGACGGAGAGATAGAGAGATATTGATAGATAGATAGATAGATAGATAGATAGATAGATAGATAGATAGATAGATAGATAGATAGATAGATTGAGTGAGTGTGCTACCTCTCCTCTTTCTCTATTGTGCTCTTTTTCTGCATGGTAAACTCCAACAGCTGTCAGCTTCAGTGACGAGATATCATGGTAGGCAAGCACTCAGCACCTTGGAAAACAAAGAGTGTTCCCAAGCACACCTGTCTTGGTACTGCACTGCACTGAAACCACACATGGTATCTCGTTCTCTTTGGTTTCTGCTACAACTGACTCGCCTTTGTTTCCTTTTCAGTCTTTCTGGTCTTCTACCTTACTGTTACCAATCTCTTCCCTTCCCCGTCTTTTGATTGTGTCGTTGTAGTCATGGAAAAAGCAAACTGCTGGCTGGAAGATTTCCATTGCTTTGTTAGAAGCATATTGTCAGTTACTTTCATCGATATCATTAGGATACTCCAAGGCTGTAAAAAGTGGTCCTTTGTTTAATCCTGTTCTATACATCAGCAGGGGGTCGCTGGAGACCATGGTTTTAGTTCGTCACAGATTTATGGAACCTGACTTAGTCTATAAACTGTGTAAGAATAGAAATGCAGATACATGGGTAATAATCTCACACATCATAGTGACGGGTTTAAATGTGGTCATTAGACATGCTAATTGTTAAAAAATGAAGAATTGCAAAATTCAATAGGAGCACTGAATATTAATTGTATCTAATTATGTGTTGATTGTGTGAACATTTTTAATTAAGTAGGAAGTAGGTGCAGTAATGTCATGTTTGTCTTTGTGCAATAATGTATCAACTCAAGGCATATGACTACCCTTTATAGTATCATTATAAAGACAATAAGGATCATATTTATGAAAATCCAAGTCCCACTTTGCCCCTACACCGTGCATTCTATTTGTGATGATGGAATCTATAAAGCTATTTCAACATGTCAAAAAAGATGGATATGGAAGAGCAAAAACAATCATTCAATGTTTCAGAGCATTTTATTTATATCTCTGCGTAATTTCCCTGGAGCTAAGAAGACCCATCGGTATCCAGCTTGCAACCCAACTGTCATTGCACTAGCGGCCCGCATTATCCCTCGTTCCCCATACACAAAGGATAAGCTTCTGGCTTTGTCCCTCTTGGGCTTTTTGAAGAGAGCTAGAACAGACTCCAGCGGCAGGGCACAGTGTGTCTTTGTAGACAAAACACATTCTCTGCTAAAGTCAGGTTGCTTTAAGTGATCAAACGACTCAACGATGTAAGGCTGCATACAGACAAAGTGTTCACCTTATGGATCAGTCATTACGTTTCCAAAGAGAACAACATGATCATGCTTGAGTGCCAGCAATTCAATCACACTCCATATCCATCCATTTCTGTGATTCTTGTTGAAATACCAAAACACACAAGTGTTAATTATAACTGCAACAAAGCATGCTGGCTTTGCAAATTCTCTAATGATGACACAAAAACCACGATGGAAAGGCAAAAAACGGACTTATGTTTGCTGTTCGTCATTATTTAAGTGTCTTAATCATTGATTCATTTTAAACTAAACTTGTGGGGTGTGGGTGGGGAGGACGGGCGCTGGTGGGGAGCATATTATACACCGTGTATAATATTATACACGGCTGTGTCTTATTCACGGTATTTTATGGTAGTAGTAAAGTAAAGCTAAAAAAAAAAAACGCTCTCTCAACATTTTGAATTTGAAGATTCATAAAAAATAATGGCTGTTGTTGGTAGAAAAGCTACATACTTTTTACTAGCTTGTCTGACTTTAGTATTTGTGGAGTGTGCTGCAGTAGTAACGTTTTTGTATTAGCCTACTATTTACAGCCGTGATGCTGGTTATGATAAAATATAGTTCACTTCGCACCTCAGAGTGGATAATAATTTGTTAGCAAGAACACTGCTTACTGCAAGTGAGCTGTATATCGATCTAAATTTGGTGGTACGTGTTTTAGTCTGGCCTTCCTACTTAAACAAGGAAGCAGATAAAGAAAAATACAGCAACCTGTCAACAGCTTTAAGTAAACAGACTTATAATAGCAATACAACCGCAGTGGCTCACAAAAATAAATACATTTAAAAAAAATCATTGGTTTGAAATTCCCCAGCTTGTTTGGCTTGCTGAGCTGCCTTAATTTGGTTGTATCACATTTATGCCTCCTGGTTGATACTCGACGAGATTAATCATCGTAAAATATGAGTCAGATCTGCTGCTTGTTTCCTGGAGGTAAAAGCTTGTAAGTCCGCTTGTAAATACACCCAGAAGAGAGCATATCCTTGGAGACAAATATTAGCAAAAGTGAAGAAAAAATAGAAAGGCTCGCCGCTCGTGGTATGTTGCTTGCAGCTTTATCTGACAGAATGCCCTGCATGTTTGTACTTTCATGCTTTGTTATGGGATTTTATTAAAGGAGGGGAAGATTATTAAAGCTTAACAACGTGGAGGACGGTGGCAGTCAAGGTTATTTTGTTGTTGTAGCCTATTATCTCTGGTCCGTCATAGTGACCAACTAAAAATGCTGAGAGGCTGACACTGTCTGAAATCAAAATAAGATCTTGCAATAGTAGTGTATTTCTGGGGCCGGTTAATACCCTCAGTACAATCTGCGGATTTCTGATATTGGCTAGTACGATCTTTCCTCTTGACATAAGCTGGCATATGCTGAGTGGCTCCACATGTTTATCTTTCATGCAACAAAAGCAAGGCCAAAGCATGTAAGGTAATCACTTCAAAAACCTCTATGCTTGACTCCAGCGTTAGATCCTGCTTTCCTTCTAATCAGCCGTTGACCGTGTGGGTATTATGTGCACTGGAAATGAGTTCACAAGATGTTCCTGCTCGAAGTTGGGTGATGCAAACTGGGTTTTTTCTAGTAAAAGCTGTTATGGAAGAATACACAGTCGCAATCTTTTTTTTTAAAGCCAGCCTTTTAATTATCCAAGCCCTGTGATGCACAACTTTTTCATAAAGTTGGAAAAGTCTTATGAAAAAATACAGTAAACAAAACACGTTTGTAAAGTATAAATCTACACACCTCAACAACTTTGGAAGGGGCAAAATGTGATATTGCTTTAAGTTTGTTGCATGTGTTTTCATCATGGGCCTGGAAAAAAATGCAGTTTTGCCAAACAACTTTCATGTGTCCTATTTTGGGGGTAAATAATGATCAAGCCACCAACCATCTATTTGGCTCTCATTTCAAATGTGACCAGAAAACCAGTAAATGGCACTATTCTGTGAAACATACCGCCATTGGTTAAAAACAACAACAGTCCTCATTATCCTATATATTTGTAATTCCTTATAATTTTGTAGAAAAACTCTACATTCGCTTCATGGGGGCGTCTTACCATGGATTTACACTACATGGAGTACGTTTACATGCAGTCTTTATTTGGGTTAAGGTCAAATGATTTCTGAAACAATCAGGATAACCCATTTACATGCGTTAGGGGACAATTTCTCCCATATACATGGCGGACAGTTTCTCCCATATACACGGACATCAAATACAACAGACATTAATTCCACTTTCCAACTTTCTATGATTAATAAAAGGCATTATATTCTTGTCACTCGCCACACTAATAAAATATTTTGTTTACAATGAATTCAAGTTAGGCTCGTTTAGTGAGTGGCAACATAAGATGGACACCATGCATACAAGCACTTCCTGAAGACCACGATTCCTTGCAAGTAGAGCATGTGCAGAACACAAACCAAAGTTCCGTTCAAAAGAAGTACGAAAAGCCCGTTTAAATGACTAAATATTTGCATTAAAAGGGTAACCCAGGGGTCCTATTTGGGTTTTTAAAAACCCAAACAAGAGCATATTCAGGTTTTTGCGTGTTTACATGGCCTGACAAAAATCAAATATTGCCAATATTTGTGTTTTGAAAGGGTTATGATCTGCATGTAAATGTCATGGATGCAGTGCCTAACCCGTACCCTGCTAAACCTTGAACACATCTAATCAGACATCCTCTGATTAAAGTCAGGCATCTTGAAAATGAAAATTCACTGTATCTCATGCTTCATCAAACAGATGATTATTTTCTCCAAAAGTGGGACTTCAGAAGGAATATGTTGATACTGTCAAATGGTTCCCATTTACCAAGCACTACCCTTTGGTAATGCACACATGTGAGCAAAGTAATGGACAGAAGACCGATGTGACAGAGCAACAAGCCCCCCCCCCCCCCCCCCCCCCCCGTTGAGTAATGAAATTAAATGACAGCTCTTGAGCAAGGAAGGATGCTGCGAGAGCTAGCATGAGTGAGAAAGAGAGCGAGGGAGGAGAGGTAGGGGGATTGTGTCCAGCCAGGAAATTGAAGCCATCGCAAGCAAATTGAGTTCAGGTCATTTTGGCGGGCAAGAGCAGACCAATCAATTTGGCCTACTACTCAGTGCCTGTCAGCCTCACAGAAGGACACCTTGGCATCCAATAATAAGAGCACAGCAAACAACCCAAGTCCTGGCTCACTTACTCTCAGCTAACATCGAGCTATCTGTAATTTCTCCTTCGGGGAAATGCACCGATAGAACTGTAGTCTGCTATATGAGCTATATTTGTGTTGATACGAGCTGTCAAGTTAAAAGGTTGGACCAATCGCTTTAACTGGGTCGTCTGTCTACTGTGTGAAAACTGAGAGACAGCATTTGCACTAATGCAACTGTGAATCAAATCTTTTTTTCTTTCTTTTTTGTTTTTGCATTTTTGAACTGCGCCAAATAGTAGTTGCATTCAAACTATAGCCAGCTAATTAACCAACAAATCATATGCCTTGTTCAGGAAGGTGAAATTCTGTCAGGGGAAAAAAAAGTTTCTCGTGTCTGAATGGTTGAAGCACAATTAAGCCACAAAAGTTTCTTTGGCATTTCATCTTAACAGTACCTATCCACACGCACACTTGTGATTTCTAGCGGGAGTTTAATAATGACAGCATAAAAAAAGAGAAACTTTATTGCCCAGCTCCATTTGACTAAAAGTTAAAGAGCAAAACGTATCATGGAGTTGATGGGAACATGTGTTAGTTTTGCATTGTACCCTTTGCTAATCTGTGGACAGTGACACAACATTCTTGTTAATTAACAAAAATTACACAGCAGGAGTACAACAACACTACAATGGCGAGGCAACAGGCAAAAAACAGCGGATTCATACAACCCCAAAGGCCTAATTATCTCTGTTGGCCCCCAATTAATCCATTAAGTTGTTCTGGCTCAACTGCAAGATCTGAGGCGCCATTTCACATATCAATATATTGCATCATAAATTTTGATGGCACATGCTGCTCCTCGATCAACTTTCAAAATCAATGAAATGTTTAAAAATAATAATAATCATCCAACATTTTTGTTCAACTATGTAACGTAATGGCCTCTCATTGTTGTGCCTTCACTGGCTTACAAAGACTGACTTGCAGGGTTTACCATATGTAAAACTGCACTGATGGTATTGATGACTCAAAGCAGTCAATGATTGTTTATGTGATAAGCCACTGGACTTGTGTGGGATGCTAAGAAGAGCTTGAGGGCCCAGCCGGGTTATGAGATTCACAGTGGTACAGACTGTAGACATTAAGTTTGTTTACACACTGCCAGTGGAGAAGGTTCGCGCACATGAGCGATTGTTTGAATATTTATCTCGCATCTCTTTGAACTAATAATCATTGTGCATTTCCCCCTCACCCAAATCTCCAAAGAAAGTCTGCTATCCCCATTTTTCTTACTTCAATAATGCTGTTCTGTCATGGTAACAAGGGATTGGGACTGTGAAAAAACAATATACAGTACAATACATTGCTATTTTAAAATGTATATAAAAGCGGCATTTTGTCTCACTTGGATTTTTAGGCAGTTTGAATGACTCCCAAGTGAGCACATACAAATTTACACACACACTTATATACACACACGCAAGCTTGTTTTGAGTCTGTGCTCTCGATTATATAGAGGAAAAAAAGACGACATCACTGAAAAAATGCTGTATTTGATTCCATGTTTTGTATCTCAAGGGATTGTTTCCTTTTGGGGTATATTCAATCATTTCTAGTTATTTTCATGACGAAGCACACACTCATGCCAAATGTGACTGAAGACCAATGCCACATTCATATTTAGTCAAGTAGGGAGTGTGTCAAACCTGCAGCTCTACCCAGAGAACAATGTTTTTGACCTAATCTTCCATCCATTCATTCATTTTCTTAACCGCTTGTCCTCCCAAGGGTCGCGGTAACCTAATCTTACCATGATCCGTTCCATCTTCAACTCCGCTTATCCGGGGTCGGGTCGCGGGGGCAGCAGCTTTGGCAGGGAAGCCCAGACTTCCCTCTCCCCAGCCACTTCAGCCAGCTCCTCCGACGGGATCCCAAGGCGTTCCCAGGCCAGCCGAGAGACGTAGTCTCTCCAGCGTGCCCTGGGTCGTCCCCGGGGCAGGACACGTAGATCGACCGGTAAATCGAGAGCTTTGCCTTTCGGCTTACACTTTCGCATCACTGCAGACGCTGCACCGATCCACCTGTCGATCTCCCACTCTAACCTACCCTAACTCATGAACAAGACCCCAAGATATTTGAACTCCTCCACTTGGGGCAGGATCTCATCCCCGACCCGGAGAGGGCACTCCACCCTTTTCCGACTGAGGACCATGGTCTCGGATTTGGAGGTGCTGATCTTCATCCCAACCGCTTCACACTCGGCTGCGAACCGCTCCAGCGAGAGCTGGAGATCACGGTTTGAAGAAGCCAACAGCATCACATCATCTGCAAAAAGCAGAGATGCAATGTTGAGGCCACCAAACCGGTCCCCCTCAACGCTTCGGCTACACCGAGAAATTCTGTCCATAAAAGTTATGAACAGAATCGGTGACAAAGGGCAACCTTGGCGGAATCCAACCCTCACAGGAAACAAATTCAACTTACTGCCGGCAATGCGGACCAAACTCTGACATTGGTCGTACAGGGTCCGAATAGCCCATATTAGGGGGCTCGGTACCCCATACTCCCGAAGCACCCCCCACAGGACTCCCCGAGGGACACGGTCAAACGCCTTGACCTTGATCTTACCATGATATTTAACACATTTACAAACATTTGTTTTATGTTATAGTAGCAACAGCTTCTTTTTAATACTTTTAATGCAGGTTTCATTGCTTGAACTTGCCTTGCCAGTATGTGTTGTGATTATCCCTCCACAGAGTCCAATTACCCTTTATAACTTGGGGGTATAAAGTGACTTGGTCAGCGATTTCAAGTGCAATAGGAGAAAACGATGCTAACTGAAGATATTGTCCCTGGGCAGGTCCACGCCTATGACACAGTACCAGTTTGTGATGAACAGACAAGAATTAAATGTAATGTTGTTACAGCTGTAGATAACAAAACGCCCAAAAAGTACATTTAAAGCTGTATGCTGATGTAAGGAATACAAACTATTGAATCACTCTCAATATACTGTAGCTTGAACTGGTCAAAAATCGATCAAAAAGTTATAAATAAACTTAATAAAGTTTGGGCTTTGGAGAGTGTTCTTTTCATAATACTGAAACAATCAATTTCCCATAATTTATATAGTAAAATAGTTGCTTGACCAGACTGCCCGGTCTGGTCATCTGCCAATCGCAGTATACATACAAACCAGCAATCATTCACAGTCACATTCCCACCTAAGAACAATTATGGGTCTGCAATTAACCTTACAAGCTTATTTTTGGAACGTGGGAGAAAAACATAGTACTTAATTGACCACCATGCCACAGCAGTTCTGTATAAACCTGTGTAGTTGGAAAAAGGTAATTAAACCAAAAGGAAACGGCAAACAAGGTACTTGAGTTTCCCAAAAAGAACAAATCAACAAAGTAAAAAAAAAAACAAGATTAAAAGTTACAAATTCTGAACACACAACAACAACAACGCTTGACAAGCACAATGAATCAGTGAAAACTGAACGATTGCAGGGAACTAAATACAAACAAACTTATGAGACAACGACACACCTGGACAAGATACACGTGGCTGAGTGGGCTGATTGGATGACACAAGGGACCGACCGGGGTGATGAGAACAAGCGGACACGTCTAACGTGGCAAACTTAAACAAAGAACACAAAGAAAACATGATGAACCTAAAGTCTAATCAAAACCATATCAACAGCAGACAGATCATGACACCTTGCTCATTTTTTAATATGCTAATTTCACGTTCCACTAGCTCTATGATATGAACACCTCACAGTCATCATCAATCTGCTCTAAGTGTGATGCTGCACCATGGCGGCTGTCACTTGGAGCAGGGTGTCAAATGCAAGATTTTGGTGGCAATGTCAACAGTTTTCCATGGCACTTGAGCATCAGGCATCAACTTTGACTGCACATATATCCTATTTAAAGTCAAGCGAACATCTGCTGCTTTGCAGTGTTGCTTGACTACAACTATTACGATACAAAATGTCCTTCGCCGCTATAGTGCTCTATGAATGTAGAAATAGCTTAAGTGACAAAATACATGGGGGGGCGGGGTTGGTCGAAATACACTGGATATGGCTGACTAACAAATGGAAGGATGAAAAGATGATGATGTCAGTCAGACTGGTAGCAAGACGTAACAAATGCCATATTGCTGATCTATAACCAAAATCAAACATTTCAACTTTACATGAGATCTTCCAAGGCTGGCGCACATAATAACTACTCATCCAATAAGAAGATATTTCCCTTTTTGCGGCTGATTCCGAAACAAGCTATTGGATTTGAAGGTTTTAATAATAAAATACAGCTGTTTTTATATGAAAAAGAAAACACACGGGGAGACAGACTTACTGATTTTTTAGATTTCGAGCGACATTTCAGGATGAACTTAAAATTCACAATAACCTTTACATGCCAAGATAAAGGTCCCATTTTATACTTTTGTTTAATCTTGGATGTGCTTTTATCAGTTTTGCAAGATACTTTAGGTTGGAAAAGCCCAACATGCCCTTTTTCCAGGTACTGTATTTTATCACCTAGAGGATATTTTTGACGATGATTGGTTGTCGCGATGCAGGGTCACATGAATATGAGTTTAGTGGTTTAGTAGTTTCAAAACTGTCGCAACCACGTCAAAATCAGATCTGCTTGTTTTTTGCAGGCATTTGCCTTTTAAAGGCCATTGCGTGAAAACAACAAACAGCATTTTCATCATTTTGAGTTTGAGAATCGTGCTCGAATAATAAAGTCAGTGAGGGGCGTGGTTATACCTTTTCTGTGACTTTCTTGTAGTCTCTCTGTTGCAACTGAGACTTTGACACTAAAGTCAGTTGCCACTTCCCTCTGAGAACATCAGTTTAAAAGTCTCACTAAAGTGAGGTAATCTTGATACATTTTTAGGTGTCGACTCATAAATCGCTATTTTTGTGGTGCAAATCCAATGTGGCGAGTGGCATAAACGCGTGCTAGCCAGCATTTTTAAAGGAATCCGAGTTGGCGATGTTGTGGGCGTGAACACAGTCAACTTTTCACTCCCAATCAAAGCAGATTCTCTTTAAATGTGGCACGTCCACATCTCACAGCAATCCGTGATAACCGAAGCATTGCCGCTGCTCTTGACTGTCACGGCAACATACCCTCATTAAATAAAGTGCTGGTGATAATAACAGTTATTATGCTTTATATAAATACCAGTAGTAATACTTTATATAATATTGTTGAACTGAATCACCTTTCTTCATTAAATGTGGGATGAAATAGTAACAAATGTGAATAAAGAAATGAAAGAAATAATAACATCACTTCCCCATTAAGGCTCATCGCCAACATGCATGTATACTTTCCATGGCCAATTTAAGTGAAATAAATAAATAAATAAAGGTACATAATTAGGTTGCAAATGTATGAAAAGAGAACTGTAAGTAATACGTTGTAAAGCAGTGACTTGATTGTGCACTATGCACTGCACTGACAAAGGTAACAAAGTATCCCTGTGGACAATAATTCAAAAAACACGGCAAGCCCCATTTCAGTGCTTACGTTCCTCTGCACCTCTGCACTGTAAACACCAGTCGCTTGACTGGCAAATTCTCTTCTCAACGTAAAAGAGAGGCAGAGAAGAAGTGCTGTCTCTCGCGCTTTGCGGGTTGTAGACGCCAGCAGAAGGTAGTGCCAATGAATGAATCAGAAGAGGTTAACGTGTAGCTGATGCTGTGTGGCAGTTCAACAGATTTTTCCAGCCCTGCTCCAGGCGCACAGAACAGAGCAGGTTGAACTACTCCAATCTCGCAGTTCTCAGTAACCCAAAGTCAGCTTTATTTAACGACAGACCAAATTTAGAGTGAAGGTGGAGAGCGAGCGGTAGTGAGATGTTCAGTTCACCAGAAAAAGCAAATGTGACTTCTGGGTGAAGGAAAAGCACACGTTGTGGATGTCACTGATAACTATAAGGCGCATTATCCTTCTAAAGATTTCAATTTTGCAACAGTAATCTTGCTTTTATGCAAAGCTCCAATTATAGTTTGCATTGAAAATCCGGCCACTTAGATAATGAATGATTGAACTATTTGTAGAGAGGGAGGTCTAAATAGTTATCAGGTATGTTGTCGGCTAAAAACTGTAATGCAACCAATTTAATTTCATTTGATCACAAATCCTTCATTGTTGTGAAATGATGACATGATCACTTGGTTTGTGTTCACATTCACCGTCCTTGATTTTGTAATGTACAATAAAACTGTCAACTAAGACATAGCAAAAGTTCAACAGCCAGTTTGATAAGACTGAGGAACTGAAGAAATTGTTACTGCTTTCCTCTTTTATCTCCTTGCCTCCGCCAGCTTGTCCCTGGGTGACATCATCATATTCCGGTGAGGAGTTGGGGCTTGCCTCCCCTAATCTCCACTCTCCTGCAAACCAACACACTTCCTGCCCAAACACAATGCTCAGACTTTCACAGCTTTCTTTCAACCAAGTCTTTTATTGTACATACTTTTATTGTAGCGGTAAGCTAAACTTTGACATTGATTCACTGTTAGAAAAATCCAGTGAAAACAAAAAGCTCTCCTTTAGGTATTAGACCAGCGGGTTGTTAAGCAGGGTTCGATTGAACCTCGGGGGTTTGGTGAGTCAGTCGCAGGGGTTCGGCGGAGGTCAAGACACACGCCCGACTCATATGATTCATGATGATATGCGCCAGTTGGCCATCATTGGCTCCAGGTGATCATGCTACATTGCTTGGCCTATTGCTGCAGGGAATATATTGTGCTCTGTAGTCGACTCGTGGCTGTTGTGATGGTACGCAGTGTGTGACTTCTTTATTATTGTAATCCTGTCATACTACCTTCATATTATGTCGAGCAAAAATAGATATGTGCAATATAAATTCACATTTATAACAAAGCACGTGGTGTTCCACAGGGTTCAGTTCTGAAGCCTGTGCTGTTTTCATTGTATCTGCTGCTCCTGGGTTCCATTTTAGGAAAACAGCAATGGATGTTGCATTACACCACACAAAGCGACATTTCACTCAGATGATAGCGCAGGAAAGATGTATGGGTATCTTAACAGTTTCACAAGCTTGACCAATTTGTAGTTTCAGTGCCTTGCTCAAGAGTGCTTTACACCACACCCAACCCATCTGCTACTACTATATCCCTTTTCAGACTGTAATAACTTTTCACCCATCTATATACTAGTAATAAATAGCATCAGCTCATTAAACATATTGACATCTTTGGGACATTTAGGTTTTCCAATAAATCTCAACGACATGTGGAAGACAAGGCAAATGAGGACAATTGTTTCACAAAAAGGCTGCAGTTCGCCAATACTGTAGGTTTGAAGACAATATTTTGTCAAAAAAAAGAATTGACACAGCCTGGGACAATAAATTATCCCTGTGCCTTCGTTTTGTAACTCGTTTTACTCTTTTGGACTGTGCTCATCACCCTCATTTTCTATATTTGGCAGATGAATCAGATCAGCAGGCCCAGCTCAGTAAAACTGAGAATGAATATTGGACGAGCCTTTGCGTTGGTAGAAACTTGTTTTTAATGCAAGTTTGGTAAAGCGTACTCATCCTAATGTTGCCAAAACGTGTGTTGAGTTTACAGAATACTTTTTAAAATGAAAAACAAAATGCAAAAATGGCTCTAGCTTGGGGTTGCAAAAAAATAAATAAAAATGCTTTGAAGGAAAAAAAATAAACATGTTTTTTTTTTTCCTAATCCATAAATCTGCAATTGATCATTCGGCTGGAATGTGCTGATAATCACATGCTAAACAACTTGCATAAAGACTTACAAAGTACACATGCGTGCACACACACAGTGACAAATGTAAATATTTTCCAGAATTTAAGGGCCATGACTTAATAATCAAATGTGGATGCCTGCAAACGTTGCCACCGGAAAGGCAGTCAGAGCAGAATGAGTCAATATTTGAGTCAAAATCCAAGACAGGCAAGACAGTGATTCAATTGTCACTTAAAATTAATGTTTCTTCTAAACAAATATGGCTGAAGCAAACGATCAAGAAAGCATATATTGCCCCCCCTTCCCCCGCCCCACCCTTATTTTTTCACCCAATGCAAAAAAAGAAAAAAATATGTATTTCCAAAGGTGGCCAGCAGATGGCAGAGCACCTTTGGTCTTAAGGGAAAAGTGGAAAGAAAGGGAGGGATGGAAAGAGATCTTTTTGTGAGTTCTCCTCTCCCGAATGACTGATCTCCCTTAGTGGTGTGATTGTGAGAAGAGACTCGTGGGATGTGTTCTCTCGCTGCAGGTGTCAGACTGCTGCTAGATAAGATTATTTGTGGGGGTGAGGAAGGTTGCATCTTTCCAAGTGTGCAATTGTGTGCGTCTGTGCATTTCCATTCTGCTCAGTGTGTGCACGAGCTACTCATTTTAGGATTGCGGTGTTATAAAGTGTTCTCTATAGAAACACAATACCACACAGATGTTGTTTTTAACTTAAACACTGCACTCCATGTGGTCAGACTCAGGAGCAGAAAGATGGAAAAGGAAAGTGTCGAAAGAAACATTGTTACTCGTTTACTGTCACATTACTTGGGTCTTTATTTTGACGATACTGACAAAAGGTTTTTTCTTAACAGGTACATTTTAAACAAATGGAAGGATGAAAAAGCCTGTAATGCATTGCATTTTAAACACAGACTGCAGCTTTGAAAGTCAATACTCCATTTCAGTTTAAAGGGCTACTTGTTAGTTGTTGAATTTAATATGAAAAGCCAAGCTCTGAATCAATGAACCCGATGCAGTTTAAATTCATTTGGAATGCAACCATCTACTTTTATAGGCCTACTCAAGATTTAGAGCTGCAACTGTCTGTAGCAGGCTAAGAAACTTTTGCTGTTTTGAGGATTTGTTGACTTGGACGACATTTGGATAACTTGTGCAAAACTGGCCTTTGATCTTGCCTGCTAAATTTTGTACCATTTGCATTGCAAACAACATGCAAGGACAAATGCTATTCCTTATCATTTGCAAGCTCGCTTAACATGTAACCTTGCAGTAATAACTAGCTTCTATTTGTTTTTTTGTGTGTTTGTGTTTGTGCGAGTGTGTTTGGGCAGATAAATTATTTCCATAAACAAGCAGATGATAAGGGTTAGCAGGCATGATAAGCCATAATATCTTGTAAACTGGCAGTGGGGACAGTTAAAGCTCGTCTTATGCTAATATTATTACAACCGGCAAGCGAGAACGCGGAAATATCTTCAAACATGCATTTGGCCACGTTCCACAGATGGAATCAATTCACACATTTGCACAAGTCTCAAGTATAGGTCTCAAGTCACAACATTCAAGTCTGAAGCAAGTTCCGAGTTATTTTGACTTGGGCAAGTCGAGTCAAGTCCTGAGTCAAGTCACTTTATTACCAGCGGTATGTAGTCTTCATAAAGAGAGAAGACAAATACAATATGGTGAAATAATGACATTACTGGCAATATAAACTTTGTGCCTAATGTTCTCCAAATCAACATCATGTCATATAATCATCGTGTAGATTACCTGACAGTCAATCAAACCTGGCTTTACACTGGAAACAACTTTAGTTTTTTTTTTTTCTTCCAAATAAACTGACAGAAAGTCTACTGCCTGCTTGCAGAATATCAAAATAAGTCATTTCCTTTGTACAACCTTTTGCATTCGAAGCTATGATCCTGTATTCATTCAATATATGTGTACTGCATTTGAAAGGGTCCACAAAGCCAAGTGCTCGTAATGACTCCACTATGGCTGTGTACCCATAAATACATCCATCCATTATTTACATCCATCACTGTAGAACCATCCAATATTTTAATATGAAAGAAACATTCCTCTATTTGCAAGACCCCCATTCACACAGATACCCCTTTCCTCATTATTATTTCTGTTATTAGACACATTTTTTGCTGAATTTAATGCTGCATGTTCTTGGGGCAATTTTAAATATATAATGAGGTCATTTGCATTAGACTGCAAATTGGGTGACCTTTGCTTTTGCCAATAATTACTGTAAAACCCGTGCCTGTCTGTCATCAACAATGATGTGGCACGAACACCTCTGTGTGCCCACGAAAGGTTAGCTGGAGGCTTGTGTCTGGACTTATGAAAAAAGCCGGAGGAAAATGTCATTAGAGCTGGGGGGGAAAGACCATCGAAATTAGTAGCTGAAAATTCAATCAGGTCGGCTTTAAAGATTTTGTGTGTGTGTGGGTGCGTGCACGTATGTGTGATCGCATGTGTCTGTCTGCATACCAATAATCGGCAAGTTACAAGTCATACTTAAAGAACAAAATTCCTTATCTTCATATGTGTCATATATCTTTGTTAACTCCACTTGAATATTTTTTTTTTTTAAAAGACAACAGAAACTAAACAGCTCATTTTGTGAATGTGCATTCTCACATATGCTATACTGATTCTTTTTTATTGTTATTCTCCTCACTTTTTTTGTCCTCTTTCACTTCCCACATAATATATCTGATTTACACCCTTCCAATTTCAACATGCTTCAAAAATTCATGCTCCATAAGATATCATTTTTCTCAACCCACATACTTACTATTTCCCACAATTCAATATTTTTCATCAAAAATGTCCCATTCGTTTTCAATGGGACAGATGTTCGACTTTCTAAGTCAGCATTCCACTCCGGTGAATACCACTCATCATCATTCCCAGGTGTTTGATACTGCTACTGGGAACAGTTGGTGAGTGCATTGTCCAGTTACCATTGGGCCGGGGGTTTGAAGCCCAACTCCGACTGTACATTGCAAATGTGTCCATGTACACAAGACACTAAATGATTTGCATATATAAATATCATATCATGAAATGAATTACTTAATCACTTAAATGTGGATTATTAAACCCATAAAGTCCACATTAATCTTCAAAGACAGCTTTCAGTATTATTACATATTGTTCAATACAATTTCGCAGTGTTTCAAAGTTTTGCTCAAGACACCAATTTCATGTAATAATAATTCCAATTAGTTAACATACGTTATATTCAAGGCCATTTTTTCACTATCATTCCAGATTTTAATATAATAAACTCATCATTTAACATGCATTCAAATATTAGCTTTCAGCATTCGCACACAATTTCTCCAGAAATTGGATGTCTAGTTATATGTTAATATTCTGCCACTAATATCTCAGTATTATGTTAAATCTATTACATATTACTAAAGAGATTGCAAACTATCCACCTGTTGTCTTTTCTTCTTTTTTTTTCTAGCGTTGTGTAATTTGCTTACCGTTATGGGTTGCCACTGTGCAGTGAAACGTGACTGTTTAGCATATGTTAAGCCCCTCACGACAGTAGCACCAAGCCCAAGTCTAAAAACGCTCTCTAAATCTGAAACGGCATCTTTAACAAATTTTAATTATCAACACTTTATTTATCTTCTTCCTGTATCCTATCTAATGTACTGTACAACCAAATCCAAGATGGCGTATATCACAAACTACAGTGTGGAGCAGCATGCAGTAATATAAATAAATTTGATGCTAACTTTCCAAAAAGGAGCGATGCAGAGCACTAACATGCGAGGCTCTGTTCTGTGCTCTTGGTTCTAGTCGCAGCGACGCGTCACGTTTCACCTGCCGGACGGCTCCCAGGAGAGCTGCAGTGACAGCGGTCTGGGGGAGCACGAGCCTGTAGGCAGTGGCTCCCTCCTCACACAACCTCTCCCTCTGGTACAGGCGCAAGACGACTTCTACGAGCAGGCCTCCCCCGACAAGAGAACCGAAGCAGATGGCAACTCCGATCCCAACTCTGGTGAGTTTTATCCTTTGTGTCTAAACCGACTTGTAAGTTGATGTTAAAAAGAAAAAGTTAAACAAAAATGCTTTAAAGGGGCTTTAAGAATACAAGATGTGGTTGCGAATACAAGGTATCAAATATCATTTAATTTGGAGTCATCTGGCTGCTCAAGTGGGTTTCTAGTGTATACATGAGCAGGTCATTCATTTTTCAGTTAATCATCCAGACATGTTGGTGCTTCCCAAGAGCAAACCTGGGCCTCCCGAAGGCTCTTCACCTATTTGTGAAACTCATTGGATTTATTTAGAGATGATTTCCCAGTTGGAAGTCTTGGTGCTCAGAAGATGTTAACTTCCCACTATTTCTGGTGGGGATGTACATCTCCGACCCACTTTTCTCATTTTATCATTAAGTGGCAAGGCGTGCACAGAGATCAAGTGCATCGCCCCAAGGTCGGTGCCAGGTTGTGTTGCGAGGGCGGAGGAGCCAGCGCCACATAAATACGAGTAGTGTGAGTAAACTGTGGCTGCTTTCTGACAGACTTGGAGCAGATTCATTTGCAGTTGACAGATACCATGTTGGCCTAATTGAATTGAATTGAGTGTTTTTGAATAGTATATGATGACGTAAAATTAAGAAGGTACTGTATGATCGATATAAGGTATGGCATGTACAACATTTTTAGATAAGCAGGATAAATAGTATGCCGTTAACAATTAAGTCATTCCACTCGTGTTTATGACGTATTTTCATGACGTATTTCTAATGTTATAGTAGTCAACAAAAATGAATGAAGTAACTAAAACTAAAGTTGAAAAAAAACACATAAAAAAAAAATATATATATATATATATATATATAACTTAAATGGATATTAAAACAAATAAACTAAAACAAAGCCTTTTTGAAAAAATATACAAACTAATACAGATCTAGCAAACTTGCTCTAAAAAGTAATTAAAACTAACTGATTAAAAACAAAAGTCAAAATGAGATTTAAAAAAAAGAAAAATAAATAAATAAATAAAGCAAACCCTGAGTTGGTGAACATCACATCCGACTGCTGAGGCACACACCACTTTTCTTGTTGACATGGCAACTTTTGGTCGAGTGAAGCTTGCAAATGTTCTATTTGTCTATATTCACTTTTATTTGTTATCATTCGTCTGCTATTTTAACTAGCTTGCTATCATACTGACTTGGTGTCGTGTATGTGGATCCTTGTCCCATCACCATGTTAGTAACAGCTTCCTCTGCGTGACTGTTTAGTGTGAAACCGATATAATGAATGCCAGCGAGTGTCCGTCAGTCCGTTAGCGAGCCTCACACCCGACGCTTTAAGTGTGCATTTGTCATTCTGTTAGAAGTCTGGGATTTTAGCCTTGCGCTTAGCACACTCGACTTGCAACTGGTGAGAACGGTGGTGTTGCATGTTTGAGCCCAGTTTGACTAGACCGCGTAAAACACTACCGTGACACGCACAAACGCACACATTTCATTAACTTGTTAGCATAAACAATGTTTAAGTCCTGCAATTGCTATAATTTGTGCACATACTCATGAGTACGTTCAAACGTACTTGTAGGCTAAATGCTATTTTCCCATAATACCACATTTGTGAAAAAAAAATTATTTATTTATTTGGCTCACTATACTAATATGATTGAATATTATGTGAACATATGCTTTGTAGCATTTACCCTACAAGTACTCGCCAGTCAGGCAGTTCCATGCTTCCGTACAATGCAATGTATTTAAATACTAAATAATGGTTCCTCTCAAATCTAAATAAAGGACACAACAAAACAGACTGGATCCAACTGAAGTAGCAGTGAGTTAAGGCAAAGCAAATTTTTTCAAACTTGAACCCCCAGGAGGCAATGAACTAATAGAAACTATGTAGAGTCCCTCCCGCTGCAAGGACTACAAGGACGGCAACAGCATCATAAGAACAAGTGGGACACTTGAAGGAGCTGTCGAAGGAGCCAACGCAGACTGAACTGAGCCAAGAAACAAAATAAACACAGGTTAATTATTCAGACAAGACAGAGCTGGTTGAACACAAGTGCAGGTAAAAAGCTGAACAACCGACAAAATGGCCCGCCATTGTGATGCTCTAAAGCTAATTAATGTCTTAGTTAACAGAATCAAGGGGGTAAAACTTTTTTTTTTCAGCAACAGACCCAAATAAGAAATGTCGTTCCTCCTCGCATCCCAAATGACAACGATATATCATCCAGTGCCATAATATCGATGTAGACATATAAACAAATGCTAAAAGCACAACAGACGTGAATTTATTACAACAAACATTAATCAAATAGTCCGTTGCCAAGAAAATGTGTGCATGCTTGATGATCAATAAAACAGCTTAAAGCATTTTTACTCAGTCCATCGTTAGATCTGAAAAGTCTGCCTGAGTTTAATGATGCTGGGACGCGAGTCAAACAAATGAGTGAATGTGGAATTTTACAGGGTTAACTGGCCACCTTACAATATTTGCTATTTGCGAGGTACAACCAACATTTCTACATTCGGTGTTTTTTAAATATTTTCTTTATTAAGAGATAAACATATCAATTTCCCACAAACAGGGTCCACAAAATACAATTTCCGTACTGTATGGCACTGATTTGAATATATTTGAATACTGTCACCGAGGCGTACAATTGTGCTTGAAAGTTTACATACCCGATGGCTATGGAAACTTAAGAGCACACTATATGGTGAGAAAAAGGTTTAATGGCCATAAAATCCGAAATACTTTTTTTTTATATATTTTTTTTTAGATTGAAGATGACATGAGTAGAGATGTGCATGTTAATTTTGGTGACGCTTCATAGCAATTTTATGCCATGAAGCAACATTTAGCTTTTGTACATTTACAATCTGTATATCTGTAAAGTTGTGGAAATAAAACAGAGGAAACATTTTTTTAAATAAATACAGTAACATGGAAAATGTATAGATGTAAAAGTATATGTTAGCATGTTTGTATTTGATACGCTACAGTAGCCTATAGCCTACATGGTCTTTCAACAAATACAAATTCATGGTATTTTATGTTCTGAGAAAAACTCAGCATCCACTCATCTATAATTAATCATATTTACAGTGAACCCAGAGATGAGTCAGCATGCTGCATCTCTACACTTTAGTTAAGACACAACGGGGAGGAATATGAGTTGTGCTACTTTCTTGCACACATGGGCTTACTTTTACTTTTACTTCTGCCCTTATGTGCTCTATTGTGTTGTAATTATTAGTATCTCCATCAAGTTAGAACCAATAACATCCGTACGCACACCATGGTATGAAAATACAGATGACTGATATAGTTGAATCCGTGGCCGTATGCCTGGGCGGCAGATATTGTCGTCCTAAGTGGAGGTGATGTTGAGAAACACTATACATATATATAAAATCCCAAACAAAGTTTATTTAACAATTGTCTGGCATGAAATATTATAACCGTAAGTTACTCTTGGGAAAGAAGCGTGGTTGACTATACTCAAGTGGCCTCTATTGATGTACTCCCAGTTCTCACACAAATTATTACATTTTCCATATTATTGAAGTTACAGTAAACTGTGAAGAAGTGAAACCACTTGAGGATGAGTGAAACTAATATTTCACCACAAAACAGTTGTATGATGTATGCACAGAGACAACAAAGTGACAAAAAACAATGCAGAGGGAGAGTGAATAAGTGGTCAAGTTTGGGTGTTAAAATAGCATATTGCTACTCCGGCTTGTGAATCTGTCAAGGTGCTTGTTAGAAAAGGGACACATTTGTTGAAAATGCAACCACTATGGCCATTACTGACATTAATATTTCAGATACTATCACTCAAAGTCATGTATCATCAAACTGTACATACTACAGTAGGTAGCACCTGATAGGTCTTTAAGGCAGCATAGACTGTTAGTCTAGAGTGAAAAGAAACTCAATTTGGTTTAAGGTTAGCAGAAAATCAGCATTTCACAATTCAGTTATAACATCATTATGCCAAGTATATAATTGTGATGATAATAATGATAATAATAATAATAAATAGAAATAATTAATCATTGCGCAATGTTCAAAATGCAAAGTATACACTGTTGAATCAGTTTGTACTTTCAGTCCTTCTCATGTGGCCAAATTATTTCTGTATTGCATACAGCATTACAAATGTTACCTGGACGTCACATACAAACCTCAAACGAAGATTTATTTATTTATGTTGTATCCAGGGGATATGTTTTTTTTATTATGTACATGCGAATCCCAAAAAAATGTGAAAACATACAACTGCTTTTCTTTTCTGCAGTTTTTGTTTTTGTTTTTGTATAACTGTCCAAGGAATAGGATGTATGACATTTGAATAAAGTTTTGGTGGCTGTGGGGGGGGGGGGGGGGGGGGTGGCTCGGGTAGTGTTGTGTCATAAATTGTTCAAACAAACTACTCTTGAATGAATGTACTGAACCACCCTCCACTTGGAAGTGGCTTTAAATGCACTTCAATGTAAATATGTTGTCTTGGGAACACTTTTCAATAATTGTTGGTTCAGTAAATGGAATCATAGTGATTTTGGATACTGGTTGAGACAGGAGTGTAGACATGTCTGAAATACTGAACTCTTTCCCAGCAGCCATGTTGTCATTGTAGTTCACACATCTTTTGACACTTTTGAATGAACAAAAACAGGCTGTCAGTTTGGCAGCCGTATGACCCCATGCAGAAAAATTGTACATGGGCGCTACTGATCCTTTTTATATGATAGATTTTTTTCTGTAATGGAAAACAATTCAAGAATATGAGTTCTTCATCTTTTTTTTTTTAAGCAAATATTTTAGTGTTTTTTTTCCTTGCTTGTATAATAATAGAGGAAAGTTCTGCAGCAACTGTGCTGCAGAACATGTTCGCAAAAGGGCTGACGGGTTCACCACCCAACACCCCCTTGCTCATGCCCCCCACTCATTCAGTCATATAATTTATAAAGGAATCTGTGCCTCTTAAAGGGACTGCATGGGAGGAGGTGCAAAGACGGGACTACAACACACCTACCTTTTTTTTTTTTCTTTTTGTCCTATTTTCCTGTCAGATTTTCCTTCAAAGTCCAGACTTCCTACAATCTGCAGTGTGTGTTAAAAGGATGGGAGCAGGACCATGGACAGTTTAGCTCAGGCCCTTGACCAGGCCTGTGGACGGGTGGCATGGATTCATATATCAGGAAGCAGTGTTAATCTCTCCTCGGTATTGGAAAACCGGGCCTCTGTAAATATGTTGCCATAAGATACAATGGGGTTTAAAGGATTTCTGTCTCCAATGAGAAATTAGACAGGTGCTTCTGAAGTGAACTAAATGGAAATGCTTGCTGGAGCATACAGGGGGAAGCAGGGTGCTTGCTGTCAACCAGTAAACATCGTCTCAAACTCGCCTCGGTCATTATCGCCGCAGTCAGTGCCAACAGCTTGGGTGTGCAGACGGGGGGGGCCTGATGAAGAGCATCCTTTAAGATGATTAGTCACAGTAAGGAGAAGAACGTTCTGGGGAATGTGGAATTACAGTCGACTCCTTGGTCCCTGATAAAGTGGCAAAACATAGCAATCAGCAAATACTAAACAGACATTTAATAACTTGCAATTAGCGATTGTAGATGGTTGACTCCAAATGGAGTCAATCCATTTGAATTGATGTGAAGACAGATTGATAGTACCTTGGTTATAAAGTGTTACAAATGGAGCAATTGTAGCCAAGTCTGAGACAAGACCAACACTCTCAAGAGGTGGTCGCGAGACCAAGACCGGCATTGAGTGCTCCAACAGTATTTTTTTTTTGTTATCACAATTAATTGTTAATTTATATTGCAAGAAGTAAATCAATCCAACGTGTGTACATGGTAAGACAAAATCTTTACATGGGTCACCAAAGTTTAACACACATGTCAATGTTGTTTTTCTTCCATAGAACTATACTGTGCTTCCTACATTATCCTTAACGACCATGAACTTATCTCAGAGTAGCAGACACTGTGGTAGAAATTAATCCTCTGCTATTCGTTTGCACAAGACAGACCATTTCAAAAGTGGAGATCAAGAAAAACGCAAAGAAGATGAGCTGAATTTACGCTTCCCTGATGCTAATCTGCTGTTATTTTTGTTGCAACACTCGTCCCTTTTGAAGAATCATATAAATGTTAAACATAACATTTGAATACATCTTTAGTCTGAAGAGGGAAGTTGATTGCATTAAAACAGCTAAATGCAAAGTCTGCTCAAAACAAAAATTGTGCTTCCTGATTACTTGTGAGACTATTATTTCCTAAAAATATTATTTTTTACTTTGTTTGCTATTTTTCTGCTATAAAATCACCACAACAATACGATTAACTATTAATGCTTTGCATTCACGTTGCTAGAACTCATTGGATTGCCATTAAAATTCATTTATTCTGATTGATGAATAATTCTATACACACACACATACACGCATGCACGCACACGCGCACATAGACACTCACACGCACATACATACATAAATAATATGTTCACAGAAACAATTTCAAATGTTGACGCCGGAAACTGCACGCAAAAATATTGAACAAACTTTTGGGTAAATGGGAACTGTTCTCTTTGAGAGAGTGTGGGTAAAATTAACTCATTTAAAATATTCACTTTAATGTGGATAACTTCTTTTTAAACAATATTGGTGATAGAATACGATAAGGTGGGCGTGTATACAACTTACAATCGCTTAGGACATGTCTCCAATAGGGAGTACTCAACAGACTTTAGATGGGCACCACTAATAAGAGGTGAGAAAGATAATATCACATTGAAAATAGATGACAGGATGACAGCTGAATTCAAGGTGAGCCGACAGGGCATGAAGTAATCACTCAGTGAGTAGAATGCATACTGATCTTGTAAGTGATAGAAGGGGAAAAGGTCACTCATATAGTAGAGCACATTTGAGAGGAGAAAAGGTTGTAAATGCTAAAAGCTTCCAGAGACAACAGTAACAACGTGAATATCCACAATGACGTTTGTCACACATTGTTTGATATAGCGCCACTTTTTATTTTAAACACAGTAAACAGTGCTGTGGCCTCTGGTTAATTATCACTTAACCTGCCTTGGTGCTGAGATCAAATGCAGATCTGACAGGCATGCTATGATTACAGGCTTATGTGGAGAAATATAACGTATGCAGAAATTTGAACAAAATTACGGTTCACTGTTTTTCTCTTGTCACCTCATCTCGGCAGAACTTTGTTGTCATGGTACCCAAGAACTATTTCAGGGTTGGTGAGCAATTGTGTCATGGTTAATTGTGTGAAGGCTGAGTCCTTCACACATATCTTATTCTATACCTTAAACTTTTTTTTTATTACTGCATTAATTTTTTGACGTGTTACTCCTTCCACATTTTTCAACCGGTTCACACCCTTACAACTTCAACATATTCCAAAAATTCACACCTTAAGGGATATTGTTTTTCTCATTCCACAAATTCATGGTTTTCCCACAATTCCCCATTTTTCAAACTCAAAATTCACCATTCATT
Source organism: Leptonotus elevatus (assembly GCF_054856555.1). Taxonomy (NCBI): domain Eukaryota; kingdom Metazoa; phylum Chordata; class Actinopteri; order Syngnathiformes; family Syngnathidae; genus Leptonotus; species Leptonotus elevatus. The sequence goes on along the minus strand of NC_141241.1, from coordinate 6,649,832 downwards.
CTCAATGGCAGATTGAACATTACACATTTACGTCATTCGATCCCATTTGAAATGCAAAGCATTCATTCATTCTGTGTCCTGCAGTTGGTCAGTGAATGGTGAGTGATCCCAGAGTTTAAAGTACATTATTTTAAACTAAAAAGGAAACTTTTTCAGTAGGTTGATGATGCTATGTTAGCCTGCCGCATATAGTCCTGGTACACACCTAAATGTTTTTGTGCCTTGCACAACATATGGTGTAGGTAAAGTGCTATATAAATGCATCCCATTTACCATTATGATCCATTTGGATTGTTAATTTTTCGACTATGTTGTGAATTTCAGCAAAAGTACAAATAGTTACCCATTCATATTGATTTGGGATTCGGTGGTTAAATGGTAAACAAACAGCAGTCACAGATTTGGAGAACGAGTCAAGGCCCTAGTGAGGAGGATTTACAATCAGCTGCTTGAGGCAGTCTAGTCTGTAAAGTACCAACATGTCTTCCGCGTGCTGACGTTGTGTAAGGAATATAAAGACACAAAAGGAAAATAGTTCATGGAACAATGCAGCAAGAACATTGTGCACCGCGTAGAGAATCGGTTGCCAAGGACACACAAAGCTTCACGTGTCTAATATGTGCTGCAGTAGGCCAGCCATAGGAGGAATTCTAATACGTATTGTGCGAATTGTCTTGACAGATCTATTCTTGTTCTTGCACTACCCCACCTCGAGAAAAGTAACACACGTCTCTCTTCTTGGGGAATAAGTACAGGCTTTAAGGCAAATCTGTAACTTCACTTTCAAACTACAGATCCATCAAAAACACCCACATATGGCATGTGGGTCCATGCCTTTGACTGTAGGACAAGTGCAGTTCCTTGTCATTACAGATAGACAAATAAATGAAGCACTTTCTGACCTTTGCTGTGGAAAAATCAATTTGCTGGTCACATGCCGAACATTGAAATGTCTTTCATTTTTAAATGGATTCCATTGAACAGGCACTTGATGGACAGTTTTCTGACTCAGCTGGTGTCATCGTTGTCACACAAATGCCTCGAGCCACTTGAAGATGAGCTGCAACAGTCTCCTATGCAGGTCCCTCTCCACGTTCGATCCACAAGTCAATTATTTTCTTTTGCCTCATGTAAAGTCTCTGGGCTGTGTTTTCGTCGCACGGCGCACCTCCGCTCGGCGTGAAAATTGCCGCATCTTGACTTTGAGGCTGGGCGCAAGTCTAATTTACCATGGGTGAGAATTGAACTGCACAACAAATGTTACTATATAATAAATTTGCTCATGAAAATAACCTCACCTTTTATACTATAACAATAATAATAATAATATATAACGATGTGCTAAATTACATGTGTTGCGTTTTTGTCATGTATATTCAAGTGCTTTCTTTTGTGTGTACATGTGGGAAGAATGTGTGGTTTCAGTGATTCAGTGTGCCTGCTACTGTGTCCTGCTTGATCCCCAAAATCATGAGCTAATCCCTGAAAATACCATCCAGAGCTTGACAAGTCACTCGTTGCTTACTGGTGTGGAATTTGCCACTAGGTGAGAGAGATTGCCTTTAATCTTCTCCCATTACAACCTCCAATTTTGCATGGTAGACAGTATTAACCAGATCAAGAGTTTAACCCTGTAACACATGCTTCACAGAGGGCAATCCCCAAACAGCTGAATACAAACTTTTGTTTTACTTTAAAAAGTCAGCTTTTTAAATTATTTATTGATTTACTTATTATTATTATTATTATTACTATTATTATTATTTTAATCAAACCACTGTCATAATAAACAGTGGGGGAATTACGATTTGCATTGCTGGTGGTAAAAGAAAATCTTTCGGACAATGGCTGGGTTGAACATTTTAATAAATAAAAAAAAATGACTAAATGTTAATTAAAAATCAGTTCGGATGATGAATAAAATAAATAATATACAGTATCAAATATCAAAGGTGGGCATTTAACATATTTTTGTTTGATGGTTCGTCATTCACTTTTGAATTTTTTCATTTTTCCGTTTCAGATTGTATTGTTTTAGGTTTTTATAATTTTCAATAAATTTTTCAAATAGGATTAATATCTTTTTCCATCTTCAGACTTTAATGTTATGATTAACAGCTGCCTCAGACGTGCAAACTCCATGACTCAAAGTCTACATGCCATATATCAGTGATTTGTGGGCCAATAGTCATAATTGATCATTTATAAATTTCATGTTTGCCCTTTCTGTCTTAATTTGTATTATTTGTATCTGTTTGACATATTAATGCATTCATACCACTGATAGTGTAGTGATCCAAGCTGTAGTGCCCCAATAGCCAGAGTGTCAGTCCCCAAAAAATGGGTGCTTTGTGTCAGGAAGGGCATCCAGCATACAAACTGTGCCAAACTAATCATGTGATTGACATCCCCTCACCGGACAAGCTAAAAGTCACAACAACAACAACTTGAACGGATACATAGTGGCATGCTGCAATAATCACGAAATCAATATCACTGTGGGAATGTGTCTTGTTTATTTGACTACCATGGGCTGTTACTTCCTGCCTCTCGCTCAAAGTCAGTTGGAAAAGGCTCCAGCTCACATGCCACCCTAATGAGAAAAAGTGTTACTGAAAAAAAGATGGATGGATGGGACCATCTAGCCAGTGCCAGTTTTACTATGAAGTTGCGCATTGTGGGAGTTAAGAGCTTCAAAGAAGCTTCAACCCTGACATGTTATTGATATTCTGTATCCCATTAAGCAGCTTTAATATGGAAGACTTTGGTATTGTGTGATCAGGTGATTGACTGGTCAAATTGTGAGCGCTTGTGGCATTCAGATGTTTTTATTAAAGCTCTGTGACATGACAAGTAAAAAGCAAAGCTTCATCAAAGAGAACCATCACAAGTTAGTTGACTGCACCCGCTGCAAGTTGAACAAAGTTCATTAACGTAGTTAATGTTTGAAGCTCCAATGCATATTCCAAGCCACATCAAAAATCTGACCAATTTCCTTTAATATGGCAACAGCTTACAGGAAAATGAGCTTTCACACAAGTCCCAAGTGCCTTAATTAATATTTATATTTGTCCAATGCCTCAAACACTGCCTTCAAGCTTTCATTAAATTATCATGAGATTGGGCCGAGGCTTTTCTGTGTGTAGCGTAGTGCTGTTCTGTTCTGTTGTAGGGTGTGCAAGATATGACACCATTGCATCCCATTCCTCAAATAAAAAAAATGAAAACCTTGATTTTTTTTTTTTTATGACATTGTTTACAAACAATATCAACAGCGGGGGAAGGGTATTAAAAAATTATTTTGCATAAGCCAGTGATGTGGAAAGTTGCCTTTGGCAGCCCCGAACCTTAACACCCTAAGCATTACATTCTGCACAATTAGAGGCTGTCCTGTGAGGCATCTGACAGCATGACCAGGAGGTGCACGCTACCTTGTGCTCTACACAGTGTTGCTAAATGCAAGGCAGCTATGATAATTAGTGTTTCTAGCCAGAAGCTCCTCACTGGCGTCTCACCCCCGCACTGACCCAGGGAGATTGGAAAGACGCCTGGTGGCTCCCAAGAGACTGAGCCTGTCAGCTCTGTCACTTCTCCCATGACACAGGAGTGAGTGGAGGTGTTTTTAAATGCCAAAAAGGACACCCTTTCCAGAGCCATCGTCTGGTGCCTGAATACAAGTCCTGTCTGTCAGTGTGGTGTCCCTACTCTGTAGACCCTGAAGCAAAGCTGAGGCTAATTGTCCAGGGTGAATTACCCCACCGCGAACGAACCATTCCGATTAAGTGACATTGTTTCCATGTTAAGTTGATCCCTGCATTACCTGGAAATGTATTTTTGTAGTGCAGTATAATGTGAGTGAGTTGTCACAGCATTTCTAATGCCATACTAATTTGAAATTTTTCTCAAAAATCGAAGTACGCCAAGAAAAGTAGCAGGAATGGGATAACATTTGCATGCAGGCATACTTGAGATCAACAATAGTGACTGAACTGACTCTAGGCCTATCTGCATAATGATATTTGTTTGCACTGTGTTTGTTCTCCCTTTGACACAAAGCTCAAAGTGATGAGATGCAAATTTCATGGTTTTTAGAATGAGAGGCTCATGCTTCAGGTTTCTCAAGTGAATAAGAAGCAAAGTCATCCATGCTAAGTAGAGAAAATATTTTTAACGGACCTGTTGTATACAGCTCACAGCAGATGATGAATTTCAAAGTCAGACTTGAACTGAAAACAGCTTTGTACCTGTGTTCAAACTGTAACTTTGCTTAAACATTAAGCTATTTGCATGAATTCCAAGCCAATATTGAATTTCCTTATTTTATGCTCAGAGGAACGAGTCTACTCCATGTTGCTATTTCATAAACATGCCCATCAAATAGGTTGGTAAAAACAAACAAAAAAAAAAAACTAGAGAAATGTATCGTTTCAGTTACTGGAATGAAAAAAAACACACACACTTTTTTGTCGTATACGTTTATTTAAAAATAAAATACATGATATGTTTAAGCTTTTGAAATGTAGATTGCATTTGGCTAGCAGAAATAATGACTTAATCATGAAGAGAGGGCAATCTGGTGTAAAATCAAAATGCAAGAGAAGTCATACAGACAAAAACTGGTTTGCATTTCTCTGTTAACATTCTGCAAGCAAATATTGACTTTGATTAGTTTGTAATACATTCAGGCTTTTTGAAACTATTTCTTTATAGCCTAGTTTCTGAAAAACACTATTTTCCAATTATTCACATACTTGGTATTTCAGTGCCAACGTTCTTTGGACAGATGAGACATCCATTGGCTTCTGCTTATCCAGGCTTGGGTCGCGGGGGCAGCAGCTTTAACAGGGAAGTCCATACTTCCCTCTCCCCAGCCACTTCAACCAGTTCCTCGGACATGCCCGGAACACCTCTCCAGGAAGTCGTTTAGGAGGCATCTGAACCAGATGCCCGAACCACCTCATCTGCCTCCTCTTAATGTAGAGAAGCAGCCGTTCTACTCTGAGCCCCTTCCAGATGACCGAGCTTCTCGCACTATCTTTAAGGGAGAGCCCTGACACCCTGCGGAGGAAACTCATTTCGGCCGCTTGTATCCAGGATTTTGTTTGCTCGTGACCATAGATGAGGGTAGGAATGTAGATCGACCGGTAAGTCGAGAGATTCGCCTTTCGGCTCAGCTCCTTCTTCACCACAACGGACCGATACGGAGTCCGCATCACAGCAGACGTTGCACGATCCGTCTGCCGATCTCCAGCTCCATCCTGCCCTCACTTGTGAACAAGACCCCAAGATACTTGAACTCATTCCTGCCCCAGAGAGGGCACTCCGCCCTATTCCGACTCAAAACCATGGTCTCCGACTTGGAGGTGCTGATTTCCATCCCAACCGCTTCACACTCGGCTGCGAACCACTCCGGTGAGAGTTGGAGATCGCGCCTTGAAGAAGCCAACAGCACCACACTGCATCTGAAAAAAAAAATATTTAATTGGATGCATTTTATTATTTACTGCTGCGGATGCTGGATGGCATTTCCTAGATGTACTGAAGTAGACCCCATATAAATTGTTCAATGACACTCTGCTGTGTTACTAAAAATCCATGCACATCGTGGTAAACTTTCCATTAATTTCCTAAAGAGACAGTGTGTCATGTCAGTTATATTTCTTTTTAATAATAAATGAATGAGTGAATGAATAATAATACGGACACCGAAATAGAGAACTGGTCCGCTCTTGCCTTGAAAATTCAGAGCTAACAATTGTTCTCTTTATCACCCATCAAGACAACAAAGCTTGTTTCTTTGTTCTTTATAAATTACTGCTTGCAGAGGAAAATGAGCCAAAGTGCACAGCGAGGCATGATGTAAGAACAGCAGCAGATGGGTTTACAGAAGAGAAAAAGAGTAAACCTATCGTATCAGGGGGGCCATATGTGACTTTGGATAGCATCCCAACCCGTGGTGCGTAAATAAAGCAGATGTTTGCTTGACGATTGCTGCACTCCAAAACCACAACAGAAACTTGAAAGTGGATAAAGTCATAGAATAGATGGCTACAAAGCAGAAAACTATTGTTGTTTTTAATGTCTCTTTAAGATCATGAGGAATTAAATGTTCCGTACTTCAAATTAACTTGCAATGCATATCTTTGGGTTTAAAGTGACCTAGCCCTCTCAATTGTTGACAGCTCCGAGTTAAGGCCTACGATGTCACACGATCAGCGATGATGCCTCCCCGATATGACTCAGATGGAGTTGAGGCCTTTAAAAATGGGTCGTTGTGACCTTTCCCTTGGGTACAAGAGCTGTCTGGTAGCGAAAAGCTGATGTGGTTGTTTGTACTATGGCCATTATGTTATTTGCACCGCATATTCAGCATTCATAACTGTTTAGTGCCAAAAGCTCTGTTAGTCACTGTTTTTTGAGGATCAGGGCTGACGGGTTAAGCAGTGGAGACATTAATGCTGAGTAACCTCTAGTGTTGGCCTGATTGTGCCCAGCGGTATTCTTTGTTTTTTGTTTTAGAACATTAAAATGTTCATAAAACACTTTATCGGCTAAAATAAATGGGGTCAAGATGCTCAGAAATGAATGCAGGATATTACAGAAGCTGAAGACTGCAGCATAAGAATGAGTAAGAGACAGCTATTCCATGTATTTTACACAGTCAGTATCATTTCCACTTGCCCTGAAATAGAAATTATATTGATATTTCATAGGGTGTTGATATATGTCTGATTGCCCGTGGGGGACTTGAGTTCCCCTTTAAATTAAGACTTGGAATAATCAAATACTATGAATTTTTATTCTTCTTAATCATGAAAAGGATGTGCGGGAACAGCAGAGCCAGAGTTGATTAAAGTGTGCTCAAGATTCATTGAATCTGGCTCAGAGCTCAAAGGAGTGGTTTAAATAGTAGTTCATTTAACAAAATGTTACGTTCTTAATGGGTAGGTAATAATATGGTCTTTATCTTTTATTAAAAAAAAGTGGAGTCGTCTCACAGCATGATGTATGCCTTTAAAGAGAGCTACTTTGAGCAAAGGCAGTGGGCTAGAAATATCATGAGAGAGATAAAACATTTGAGCATGACTCCGGTCCACCATTAGGCTTACCTGCAGGCTCAGACTTCAACTGGCAGTTGGCGGCATAATAAATTGTTGAATGTGAAAATTACTGTTTTATGCGTGTTCAAACCAAATTCTAAAGAAAACGGGATCAATGACAGTCAAGTTCACTCACACCTCACAGATGTTCTCTCTGAGGCCAAGAGTGCCGTTAGTGGAATTGCATTTTAATAGACCGTAAAAACATCAGAAAAAATGCTTCTTTTTTTCCCACTGTGACCCAATATTCTACATCATAGCAGCTAATATTTTAGTGGGATGTAGATGACTAATTATCAGATGATGGCGATTCGTCACACTTCCAACATTATTCAGACATTAATTACAGATCCCACACTTTGGACTGACAACAAACTAGTACATAACATTAAAAGTCTTCACTATATACAGTGGACTGAACCAATCAGAATATAGTACAACGGCTTGTTGATTTCCAATATGCTGCATACAAATTATTGCGATCTGTCTTCACCTGATGTACATCTTACTAACATCATACGTCGCAAATAAGGCCAAGATACAAAAGTTAAGGATGCCAGGCTATTTTAGGAGTGAATAATCGAGGCACATTTTGCACTTTACAAACAGAGGAGGGTAAACTGGGCAAGTCACACACAGTGTATGAGCCTGTTACACAAAAGTTACGTATGTCAAGAAAAGTCAAACGGCATCAACAAAGGGAATCTAGGAGTCTAACAAAACCCGGTTTGAACAAGAAAATCAATTTTTTGATCGAAAAGATACAATTGCATTAAACCGAATCGTTCCACTTTGTAATATATCAATATTTGTATTGAATCGACTTTTGTTAGAGAGATATATCTTAGAAGCACATTTGCAGTACCGACAAGTTCATTCAAATGTATGTAAAATGACAACAAAAGAGTCATTGCATCATGCCTTCTCGAACTGAGCTATACTGTATCAAATCATTCCTCTTTCAAATTTAATCGTCGTTTAGCACCCCACATATAGAAAACCGTATCGAATCAACTGTTGTAAAGACATGCACACACACGCACGCACACACTTGTCTTTGTATCATCGTGGGGACATCTCATTGACATGATGCATTTCCTAGCCCCTTCCTCCAACCACAACCATCAAAAATAATTGCCTTCCCCCATTCCTTACCCTAACCTCAACCATAATCCATTTTAAACCTAAACTTATAAAACGAAGTCTTGACCCTCAAAAAGAGGTCTGAATTTGTGGGGACCACCAAAATGTCTCCACAATTTCAAGTTGGTCCCCACAATTGTATATGTATATATATATATATATATATATATATATATATATATATATATTGTGTTACACTGGTGTATATTGACAGTCCCACTGGCAAAAATAATGCTCAAAGAGTAACCTCTGAGTTCTTGTTGTGTAGGCATATGATGAAAGGGGCGGATTAGACAGGCCTGAGCCGATGCCCTTTTGTGCTAATTAATACATCTCCCCCACATCTCACTGCCACCTCGCTAGTGTATGCAAACTACACAAGTTGTGTTATTTACACCAACATGGCGTGCATTGTTAAGGATAGTCAGGCTGCTTTTGATTCTAATGAATTGTGCTTTAATTAAGAGGTCAAGACTTTAAATACATGCAATTAGTAGTGTCAAAGGCCTTACACATAACTCATGGTTACTCTTTGTAGACTTAATTACTGCATTGTGGTACTTCTAAGGACAATTTGCCCCTGACACATTTCATCCTGACACAAAATGCTGTTTGACCCACTGCTCGCAGCAGCCACACATTTGTAAGTATGCAGGGATTTTGAATGGTTGTGTGAATGCAGCCACGTATTCTCACTGATACTATTGTCTGTTTTCCTGTTATCTCGGTTCAGTTTTTAAACCTAACAAAATAGCATTGCCGTAAAGCACAAAAAAAGGGCACTCCATTTATCATTAAGCATCAGGTGGGATCATCATCTTGGTTCTGAACTATTGGGATTTTGTTTGTGCATCAAGGTCAAGACAATTTATAATGCTACCAAAGCATCCAATCTGGTCATCCTTCTACCACTTCCAGATCATATTGGCGGCATATTTATTTGGCATTTCACATGTAATATTTATTTGTTTGTGAGTTAGAAAAGTCCTTATATAAGAAATAATTTTTTTCCTATGATGGGTAATTCTGATGTAGTCTGAGTATGCCATCCACCTGAGAGTTAATTGGTTGAAGGAACAAGGTGAAAGTTGTAAGTAAAAAAAGAGTACTGGCCACTGACCTTGACGTTTTTGAAGCATTGACAAAAATGTTAGCAAAGTTTAGCTATAAATCAAAGAGAATTACATTATATATTTAACCAAACTGCAAATTTAGAATAGACCACTCGCTAAATGCTAAGCGCAAACACATGGGTTAATGAATGCAAGTAGCATTGTTGTTGCAGTAGTCATAACTCGTTAAGCAACGGATATTTGAACACAAATTGTGTAACAACACATGCAGTATATACATACAATACATATACACAATATAATACACATTCTTTATCGTCTGCAAAAGTTCCATCCATCCATCCATCCATTCATCCATTTTCTGTACCGCTTGTCCTCACAAGGGTCGCAGGGGTTGCTGGAGCCTATCCCAGCTGGCTTCGGGCAGTAGGCGGGGTACACCCTGTACTGGTTGCCAGCCAATCGCAGGGCACACAGAGACGAACAACCATACTCACAATCACACCTATGGACAATTTGGAGTGTCCAATTCACCTGCCATGCATGTTTTTGGAATGTGGGAGGAAACCGGAGTACCCGGAGAAAACCCACGCAAGCACGGGGAGAACATGCAAACTCCACCCAGGAAGGCCCAAGCCCGGACTTGATCTCACAACCTTTGCACTGGGAGGCGGATGTGCTAACCAGTCAGCCACCGTGCCGCGTCTGCAAAAGTTGTGAAACTTAAATTCAGGCGGCCAAGGCACACACACCAGATGGTGTACAATGTGGGGTTGGAATGTATTTATGGAATTTTCATTCATTTCAAAGAGTAAAGGTGATTTTAGATACAATGTTTTGAGTTAAGTGTATGGCCATGGAAAAAAATAACTCATAAGTCAAGGCATCAGTCAATTTAGCAAACAAAGCACTACAGATGCAAACATGGCACCCCACCCACATGATGTGTGTGCATATCTTAAAAAAAGACTCTGGGCATAAATCGTCTGCTGCTCTTCCCAGTTCCCGCTGTACCAGGTCCCGTGGATGAAAGCAATTATTTCACTGCAATTAAATCCAGTAATTAATTCAGTTGCTGGTTCGAAGCAATGGTTCAAGTGTCAGCTGCATGTGTTTATGGGTCATCTGAAGTGAAGGGTAAGAATAGCAGTGAAGATTTTATGCATCTGTTGGCACACACAACACCCACCCTAAGCCATGAAGTATATAACATGCAGAGTAATGTCATTTAGACCTTGGCAAGCTTCTTGTGGCCCACTCAGGGGACTTCCTCGCCTCCACAACGCCTCTCTATTCTCAATTCTCTCCGCCCTCTGCCTCTTGTTTTCCTCCACTCCTTCGCAGCATTGTTGTTATTTTCTTTCTTCATTTCCTTCCCTCCATTTCCCCATCTACTTCTCCAAACGCCACTCGTCGTGCTTTTCTTCCTTTTATCCCCGTCACCCCTTGCTTTGTACATCCTGCCTCCTGGAGCATGCCTGGCTTATGTGCCCAGTATGCCATTGAGCGTCATAACACAAAGCAGTGCCATGATCCAGAAACCCCATTAACACTGGGATTTCACCCAGAGATTATTTAAGTGTGGCATGCCTGCCAGGCAGGGTTGTTCTCTTTAATCTCTACAGCCCAATGAATAGAGTAGGACTCGGGGAAGAAGGGATTTGGAGGAGTTTGAAGGCTGATTGGGTTCTAGAATGAATACAAAATGAGCTTTTAGGCATTTTCAATATTTCAGTTCCATATGGAGTTGGATTTAGGTCGTGGGAGCAATAGCACATTGTGTTAAAGGGAAGTTGGGGTTAAATCGCTGGCAATGTGATCCCATTCTTCGTTAGCTACGTATTCTTCGGAGGTTTGCAAAGTAATTTAATTTGAGGTAATTGTAGCAAGGATCCGTAATTAAAATAATTCAAATGCATGCCATTTATAGATGAGAATGAAATGGTAATAAGGCCGCTGGCTGTTTCTACTCGTGCCCCATACATGGCTTTCCTTTCATAAGCATTCCTTTGTAAGTGCATCTAAAATCACATTTCTTCATGTGTCATAGGATTGAACGTCGGATAAAAATAACAACCTTAAGACGATGACACCTTTTATCTGACTGCTCACTAAATATTACTGTCTTGGGGGCTTGTATCTATTGATTTGTCTTTGTTTATTGTGGCTGTTGCTATTGTTTTCCGATTTGTGATTCTGGAAATACTCATGTGTATGTCTCAGGGTGATGGCAGAGTGTGTTCTCACCACAAGACGGTTACCCTCTCACAGCCGCAGAGGTCTTTGACCCAATCAGTGAGTCAGAGTGCCTGCTGATTTTTTGACATTGAGAGGGGCACAGACAAAGCTACTCATCAAGTATGGAATGATTGAGAGGATTGGAGGAGGAATGGGTTTGGACAAAGGGGCATTTCCAATTTACATGCTATCCTTGCTGTTTGAAATACTCAAACTGAAAAGAATATTGTTTTTGACAACATATAGAAAAAAACAAAACAAAAAAACATTGTACTTCTTATATTTTGTCAATGTCATGTAACAGTGTAGCTCATGTAAATATGAGATATGAACCAATATGGGTTTAGCAAGCTCTGCAAACTACGCCAATAGTAAACATCACGTTTAATGAGTACCCCAGTGATGAACATGAACTTTGTATTTTTTGTAGACAACACAGTTTGAACAGCACTTGGATCAGGAGAATACATGTCATGTTGTGTATCAAAGACTTCAGATAAAAAAAAAAGAAGAAGTCATTTTTGTAGGACGTTAGGGAAACTATATATTCTTGCAACAGGCCTCATCACTATTTAACCGCATGTATGACAAAAATGCTATTTTAAATATAGACATTAGACAATAGATTTCATTTTTGATGTGCATTTTTTAAATGTATAAAAGATCCGCTATCCTAACGCAATAGCAAAGGGTTTAAAAGGCTGTCTTGCATAAAAATGACCATTCAAGGATGGCTCAACTGCAACATGCAACTAAGCCATGTCTCCCATGTAGTGGTGATTAGTGATATTACAACTTAAAGCTACAGTCGAGCCCTACACATTCGCAGTTTGGCACCCGGGGATTTCCATATTTTTTGCCCACCCCATACCCCACAATTTTTTCAGTTTGGATTTTTCCTGTGTTTTCCGGGATTATTTCACCACATTTTCATGGAAAACATATAATGAAATACATTTTGGGGTTTGTAAATTTGTTTTTAATCAGCACACCACCATCCTGCCCCAATTATATATTTTTTTACTTTATTTATGTATTTATTTTTTAATCAATTGTTCACTCAGAGTATAGTTACAGGCTGCATGTTGCCAGTTGCCTATCCCTGTGCTCCCTTTTGAAACAAAACATTTATAAGAGGTTGTAAAAATGATTTGATTTTATCAGGCATTACAAAATGAAGAATTGATATACTATATGTTGCCCTCAAATGCGTATGAATAAATTTGCATATGTACCAACAATATCCTTTATTGTATTAATGACTTCAATGACACAAGTACGCCTACAAATTCACATGAAAGTGCATCCGAGTTAACATTGCATCATTTTCATGTGGCCTATTGCCGACGCAATCATTCCACCCTCTAATTTATGTATATTAATTTAAAAGAGGTACAAAAGGTTTGCTTTTCTTGATTTGGGGGATTTTGGCAGCTGTCTTGTAAAAATATGAGTTAGAAGGATTAGTATTGCCAGTCTCTTTAACAGGAAAGTAAAATGCTGTAAACTAGATTGCTTAAACCATCTCTGCTCAATTATAGACATCTTGGTAATTAAAACCCATGTTCACGTGCCATGTAATTTCATGAGTTTTGGCTCATGGCGAGGAGGGGAGTGTTCCAATTGGAAGGAATGGAGTCCGCTTTCATCCTCACATTCCAGGTTTAGCAGTGAGAGTGCACGCTGGAAAGAGTCAGTACAACGGGACTGGCAGGGGAGAGTCCTGATTGTAGGCACAGATGTGAGGATTTATGAATCCTCAATGCTGGCATTTACACAAGGCGGCATAATAAAAATATTCTCATATGGGGCCCTCAGAGACACAAGCAAAGCACATAATCCTCGAGATTAGTGTGATTGATTGTTTCCTCCAAACAGGATTTAAAATAGCAAGATAGTTACAATCTTCCCTGTGATTGACTGCCCAGCAGTCGAGGGTGCGCACGGCAATCTCTCGCTCAAAGTCAGCTGGGATAGACGCCAGCTCACCCATGATACTGAACAGGATAAGGGGGAAGAAATAAGTGAACGTAATCTTTCCTTCTGAGATTATGTTTTATGTTGTGACTCGTAAAATGCAGTTCAATTAATACGTCTTTACCCCATGTGTCCTTGAGCTTGTTTGGTTTCGTTAATATTTATGTTACAGCAGATGTTTACGTTATTTGCACCAGCCCCCGCTGAACTCTGCCTCTTTGCAAAAGTAATGATTGCAGTGAAACCTTGCAGGTAACACGTTCAACGACCTCGACAAGTGCACAGCTTGTATCAGAGCACATTTGATTTTCTTGGTTTGAGATTTCAAAGGTATCACCTGCTGTAATTGCTTGACTCAGGAATCTATAAATCATTGTTCAGTAAGGTCATCTTGTAATTTCTTCCCTAATGTTGGCATTTATTTTCCTAGCATGCTCTCTTTTTCGCATTTAATCTAGCCAGGTCATTTGAAAGATTAATTGCTGCCATCTTCAAAAACAACAAATTAGTTTCACACGTCCTGACATTAAACGTGAGCACAGCCACACACATCAATACGAACACAGGGGGTGGAAAAAGGACGTTGCAGATGAAGCTATCACTGTGGTGCCCTTTCCAAATCAATCATGGTAAAGTGTTAACCCCATAAAGAGGGCCTGTTTTTCATGCAAGGAAGTTAATTTTAACAGCAAGTCCAGGCTATAATTTCAGTTTAAATTAAAGAAAATTACTCCTGTGACATTTTCTCATCTTTTCTGCATTGTTGCACCCAGGAAGTCATTCAAATGTCAAATGAAGTCCATGTTTACAATTGGGTATTGCCTTTATTTCCGGTACTATAAAATGCGTTAATGTGATGGCCGTTAATCACTAATTTCTACTCACTACTAGCCATGTCTGTTTATTACTCCGTTCCAATCAATGTAAAGGTAATAGCCACTTTTTCACTTAAGTGTTGATCACACTGGCTTGGTCTTAAGTGTCACTTCTTATTTTTAACCAGCACTCTTGTCAGTTTACGCCTCACCAGCCTCATTGTTTAATTACATAGTAAACACGAATGCCATCGGAAATCCTTGCAACTCATGTCCCCATTCAGAGGGACACCAATTACACAATTTAATTATTCCCTTTTCTATTTGTTCAAATTCTTGATCTATTGAAATGGTTACTCTTTTTTTCTTCCATAACTGTCTTTTTTTTTTCCTTTAAATTATGGATTGCAAATTTACTTTTGCATATATCAACAATCTTCAAATTTTAGTCAGGGATGTACCGGCAACAAGTTTTGGCCCAGGAATATTCTCAGGGCGGAGGTGGTCTATTTCTAATGGCAGATGATATGCAAAGATTCATGGTGGTGGTGATGGTGGTGGGAGTGCACATAGGAGCCGTCATGCGCCGATTATAATTCATCGACTGGAGGATGAGACTGGCCTGGAAATGGATCGGCGGGTCGGTATACTGCCGAAATTTGCGATGGCCATCACACCCCTGGTTGTAGTATTAAGCTAGCGTTTACATTTTGTGTTTATTACCTTTTTTTTTTTTTATTTACTTTTGGACATTTGAGACGGCAGCATTGCCCAAAGGCATCTTTATAAAAAGTGAACTGACTCACTTCAGAAGTAAAATTGATGGCATTAGGTCCAGTCTTTTACCTTATCAAAATACAACTTTTAATAAACCTGGACAGTTACTTTTTTCTGGGGAAACACTGGAAAGTTTTGCCCTGGTTGATGCAAGGACACTTGGTCAAGTTGTTTTCCAGCTCAACCCAACAACCTCCATTTTAGATCCAATTCCCACATCACTTTTAAATAAATTTTATGGATTTTTTGAGGAACACATTTTAAATACAGTCTATTGCTCTCTTCAGACGGGTGTCTTTCATGCCGCCTTTAAAACGGCGGTTGGTGAAACCCCTTCTTAAGAAAAGCATTTTTCATAATTACCAACCTGTATCCAACTTACCATTTTTAAGTACGAATTTAGGGGAAAAAAACGTTTTTATCCAATTAAATAAAAACATTTTTTTACAGAAATATCAATCTGGTTTTAGGATGAACCATAGTACCCAGACTAACCCTTTTAAAGATTTTAAATGATATCAGGTGTAATGAAGACCTGAAAAAAACTTAGTCTTGGTGCTACTGGATTTAAGTGCTGCTTTTGATACAGTTTATCACCGCATTTTATTAAACAGACTTAGAAGCCTGGTGGGCATCCCTGGTACTGCTTTTAACAGTTTTTATTCCTATCTCACAGATGGATATTTATTTGTAAGTATGGATACATGTTTCTCTGGAACCCATAGAATTAAATGTGGGGTTCCCCAAGGTTCAATTTTAGGCCCATTACGTTATAATCTTTATATGCTTCCCCTTGGGGTTAGTCATCAGGAGACCCGGCGTCAACTTTCACAGTTAACGCTGTCGTCACACAGCTGTACATCGCCGTGTCTCCTGATGACTTGGGCCCTATTGATACCCTTATAAATTGTATATTAGATATTAAGTCATGGATGGCAGTAAATTTCCTGCAGCTCAACCACGACAATACAGAGGTTTTAGTCATCGGTCCTGGAGGTCAGAGAGAGAAACTTTTACCAAAACTACAACATTTGAAACCCTCACAATGTGTGAAGAACTTGGGCGTAGCTTTTTATTGTACTATGGATGTTTCAATTGTTAAGCACCTTGAGTTGCGTTTTTAATGTATGAAAGGTGCTATATAAATAAAGTTTGATTGATTGATTGATCTCTCTGAAATGAAAATACATTTTTGATTGAGTCCTGACTGATTTGGGTATGGTAAAATGGCCTATTGTGCCCACTTTAAATGCTTTACTTACTTTGCTTCTGATGTGCTCGTCCCGACAGTGGCAGTAGTGTGACACAGGTAGATTGATAATGTCAAGAAGTGGATTAGGCGAGCAGACTTATGTTTGCCTAACGATAATGGCGCTGATGCTGCGATGAAAGTACTTTGGATGAACATTTATGACTAATAAACAGCTTGAAGCTTTGCTTCTAATTTGGAGAACTGTTAGCTATCTGCCAAAATAAACACTGCATGTTCAGTGAGGATAGAATACATACAAATACGTCAGAAAACAAAAAGTGCCAACCTTACTAGTGCCACCCACTAAAGTATGTATGTATGTATATGTTTTAGTGCCTACTGCTTAACCCTCATAGGGTGGTGGTCACTGGTGGATTATGAGATGGAGCCTATCACAGCTGACTTTGAGGTGAGACAAGCGGGGTACAACCTGATCTGGTCTTTAGCCAAAGGCAGGGCACAAATCGACAAACAACTATTCACACTGACATTCATTTGAAGATACCAATGTATTGGAATTAGGACCTATTAAAAATAAATATTATTAATTATTAATTAATTGACCGGTTGCTTGGGAGTTGTCTCGGTTTTCCCTAATTCGCCCACTCTTGTACATTAGGTTTTCTGAAACCTGTAAGAACACAAGACAGATTGACATAGTGCAAATATCCAAGTGCCTGGCACCTTTGAAGTTTTCATTGCTGTTCCTGAGTGATGATTGAACACTGGCAGGTAAGGCAAGGAATCAAGCATTTATGTCCAGAGGTGAAATACAGTCACAAGTTTACCTCATTCAAATCTGCTGACCACAATTAAACAGTGTGTACCATCTTAGATCACCCACCACAGATTTGTCTTCATAAACAAAATACACACGTTTTAAAACAAACCAGGGAACCCTGTGATTCTGATCTATACAATTGATTCTATTATTAATATTCATAATTTTCTCCTTGTTGAGGCTTGCATGGCAGCCAATTCACACAAACCTTTTCCATCACAGCTAATTTAATGCCTGACCAGCTTGCAAATTCCGACACAATTGCTGTCTTATGGGTTGTCATGGTTATGAACTGCACGACACAATTACCTTAAGATGAGCCGTGAGCTTATGCTTAGCTGCATGAGACAAATAGACAATACTGTAAATTTTCTGTACATAGTACACTGATATTAAGTTAATGTTTTGAGCTAGTGTACAGCTTACCTTTTAGTCTGAATACTGTAGCACATGTGCACAATGTAGGTTAATTAGAGGCTGAGTTTGCCATGAATATGCATGTGAGTGAAGATGGTTCTCTGTCTGTACCTCCCTTGTGGTTGACTGGCAACCAGTCTAGGCGCTTCCTCACTTCCAAAGTTTCTAATTCACCTGTGACCCTGAACAGGAACAGTGGTAGAAAATAAATGGATGATTGCACACCACAACAAGTCCACCGCATCCCTTTCCCACATCCCATTTAACAGCATTAATGCCCTTAATTTTCAAGCATACCTTGTATCAATTTAATTTAGTGCCCTTTTAATAGACATAACAGTTCTGTCCTATCCCTCAGGTAATTAGGATTACATGTATATGTGTGCAGACCATCTCAGAAATTACAATTATTAAGAGAGAAGAGACCTGCCTCCAAATTGCAATTACAGAGCTCTCTGGAGATGGATAAGGTCCTGTTTTATTACTAAATTCCTCCAGGCTCAAGGTAATGATCAACACAATATGTCTGTTGCTGCTTCACTCTGCAAGACAATAACTTTGTCTGCTTTGCTCATTGCTGAGTCTTATTTCTATCAACCTTTTACAATAACTGCCCGAACAAGGCAGGGTAATTGGACATGGGCCCTTCCATTCTCCATGGTTTGGTTTACCCCATTCCCCTCGTAATGTTGTACCTTGTACACAATGTTGTCCCCCTTATGATCCAAAAGGTATATCTATGAGATAAGGGGCTCTATTTTCGTAAATAGGTGCTCGGCATAAAAACTGCCACATATTCATTTTCTTGCTGGGGCAAGTCCAGTAAAATTTTGGAATTTGGCAATTCACGCTTTTCTGGGCATTCCAGCAGACCACGGCAAAACTATGAGTGTGGAGCGGCCAATTTTACATCATCCACAGGTGGAGATCTTCTTGCAAGTATTTAAAATGTACTTTGCGAACGCGGATCACGTGGACTTCCAACATGTAGCCCGTGCACCTCTCCTGTGCTGAATTCAAAAGGGAATGAGGGGAGACGCTTCCATTAGTTGGGTAACTGTGTTCACGCCCTCAACAGCGCAAATACAGATCTCTACCTGCGGGCATCTACAAAAATGCCAAAAGAATGAAAACGACACACATGTGCACAGTTAAGCTGCAGTTTGTGCTAAACTTGTGCTAGGCACAAACATAGGACCCAAGATGTTAAACAAGACACGGCTCTCATTTGTTGCATAACGCTTCAGTCAATCTAGAAAAGAAACATTTCTGTCCCCAACTAACCTGTTCACATAAGCCTCAAAGCATGTAATTATCCACAAATGTCTTGTCACTGAAGGTAAACGAAAACATTATTCTTCCTCTACAAAACTGTATAGCTGACACAATACTGTCAGGCAGGTAACATTCTCCTGGCATTTATCAAACATATGCTACCATCACATTTCTAGACAGAGGCAAGTGATTTGCCACTCTACAAAACACATTCTTCCCATAACAGAGGGCGTTACACTACTCCATCTATGGCTTGGCATCGTGCTTGGTAATGTCAGTCTTGCCTGCAGCTGCTCAGCCATGGAAACATTGGCCATGAAGCTTCTAATGTACACTTTATGAGCCTCATCTCATTTGCATGGCTGCATTTTGGTGAGCGTCTGTGTGAAAAGTAGATTTAAATCTTAGAAATGTAATGAACACCATTTACAGCTTTATACTACACACTCGTATTAAAGGTGTAAAACTGTCTAATATAAAATGTCAACACTGAGACTGCTGCTGTCTGTGTTCATTGCGAGACGATTAAATTTTTTTTCTGTCTGTGGCATTTTAATTTGCACGAATTACGATATTTGGAGATGATGTTCCTGACCCTATTATGGTCAGTTAGACATGATTTTTTTTTTAATCTGCTTTCTAGCCACTGCCACGACTAGGTCAGCACACTTCAATTCCTTAGATTTGAAATTAACAAATAAGGCAATGAGCTAAACTTCATGCAGTGCAAGATGAGAGAATACATTTGCTCTCTGTGGCTATTGTTGTCACAGGGACTATACATCTGCATTGAGATGTGTGAAACAAACAAACAAAAAATAATCAGCATATAATTTTGCATAAATTCACATTCTGTGAGAATATGCAAAACAGTTCCGCTGATGCGGATTAGAGACTCAAGAGATATGAAACAAGTAAGCATCTGTGAGTTGTCTGCCTGGGAAGAATGAAAAACAAACAAAAAACAACCAGGTTAGTACCTTCACCTTGATTTGCATAAAACCCATGGCCATCTGAAGAAAAATATACACTTTTCAAGTCATGCAAGGACGTGCAAGATATTAAAGTGAAAGGATGGCAACTTTTTTTGTGTCCTTCTGAAGTTTTGGAAGCAGTCCATGGTGGCTTGTTAAACATTTTGGTAGGTAATATGGGGCAATTATTTCCCCCCTAGAGAGACTGAAAATGAATCCTGAGGTATTGGGTGAATAAACAGTGGGATGGAAGATGCCATTTACTATGGAGGTATGGTTTGATTATCATCACCCTTGGATAGACAGCACATCTTCGTGTTGTATTCATTCTACACTTTTTTCCAAGCCAAAACATCAGCAAACTGTGCTGCAGTCCGAAATAATTGGTAGGATATGCCATATAGAGAATACAGTGTATTGTTGCCTGTAAACACATACACAGACTACATAGTAAGTTCTTTCTTTGTTGCACTATTTCTCTTCTAGGAGTGGGATGCATTAGGCAACAAACCACTGTGAGATGATGGCGAGAGAGAGAGAAAAAGATGCCTTATGCACTATTCTTTTTGTGTCACAGACTTACTGGGGTCATGTTAAAGGTCAACATTTCATTCAGAATTATGTAAAAACAAAACAACAAAAACATTAATACATTGTAAAGACTGAATTGTATTAAGATTATAATATAACCCTGTCCTAGACGTGATTTCAGTTGTTATGACCCAAAACGAAATACTGCAACCATACACAGTAAATAATGGTTTTTAAAACAGCTTGCAGTAGCATTGCCCTCAACTGCAAATTAAATTATTTTATTCATAGTGTATAATGAGCAGCAAAGGTTTAGTCTGGTGGAACGCCCTCTGTGTTATGCTGTTGCAAATTTGACACGACACTCTGTACATTCCAAAACCAGTCGTTAGTATCTGATCCAAGAAAGCCCAAAGTTTATTTCCAAAAGAGAGAATGGGGATTTCAACTGAAGAAGTCAAAGTACCATAACAATTGCAAACATCATTACTCCTTATTATAGTGGGATAGAGTTTGCAAACAACAAACTGGTATGGACAATGCAAGGAGTTCGTTTTTTATGGATTCATTGAGATTTGATGTTACTTTTAACTGACATGATCAGCTTCTCAGACACATATATTAAGTAGCAGTCGTTTATATGCTGCTTCCCACACTTGTAAACACTTTATATGTTAGGTTTCAGAAGATGGTTTGTATTGCGTTTCTAGTGTGTATGCTGTTCAAGTTCACAGGTGAGCTGGAGCCTGTCCTACAGTAGAAATATTGGCAGGGACAGAGATTCCATCCCACATCCTTTTGACTATGAGGCAGAAATGTTATCCAAGTTCACCTAGATTGGTTCTGATGGGTTAAATATTTGCTCTAGATGTAGTTAAAGGGAAAATAGCATCATCTGACAGGTCATGTATCGAGCACTATTTCCAATGCACAATGGATTTTCATGTTTTAGCATAAAATACCGATTAGTTGAATTCTGGGCATATGTATTGCTCGGAATTGACAAACATGTAAATGTCATTCGGTAAATAACAGGCTTTGTGATTTTTCTTTTTTTTCTTTTTCTGCTTCCCTTGCAACTTTCTCACCGCTCATATATATCCCTCTGATCACCCCTCACTTCCATTCTAAAGTTTTTTTTTTTCCACATTAGTCCCGCTTGCTCTTTATCTCTTTTCTCAAGAAGCCGTTTCCTGGCCTCAAAGGAAACACTAGAAAGGATCCATCAACTGGACTAGTATTCTCCAGAGGATGCAGTTAGTGTGTTGCTATGTTATGTTCGCTATCATATTTAACCAACCTGAGATAGCCTTTTCTGTAGATCACAGCCCGTATTTGGGATTTTGCTGCAAAGCTGCATGAATCAGCACGGCTTGTACATTTTGCCAACACATTTTGCAATATTTTTTAGCTCATTGTGAAGTACATCCATAAATAGCAGGCAGTGTTTAAATGGCTAGCTTTATGCATTAGTACATTGGTGGTACATACCTAGTATGTACTGCATTATTTTGTGTTAGCAGATGAACTGGTCGCAAATAAAACCTAAGGCAAATTTAAAGATGGCAATCTTCTACCTTGTGGGTATTTGAACAGCAGCTGGAGACCGCAATCTGCCACCAAAACAGAGCGCCATTCATACTCAAATAGCAACATCTGGGCATGCTTAACAGCATGGAAAAATAAACAAGCCCTATGGACACGAGATCCCCCGCACTCAATCACGTTTACTCCCTCTCCACCCGCTCTTCCTGCCATTGTGAAGGCTGTAGGTTGTTGGTGTACGCCTGGCAGATCAGTACTGATAGAGTGCATCCAATTAATTAGCCAAACACTATCTCATTAGCAATAGCCAACAGACAAAAAACAAGAATACTCTTTTAAACAACCTTCTCTCCTCTTCTATAACCTCTGTGGTTCTGAGTGGGAGGCCCATGAGAGAATATATGAATGATGTTCAGTAGGAGTGTCCATCTTTAAACAACTGTATTGCTCTTGGCTAACATGTATTCAACGGTTTCTGCCGACTTCATCAGCAACCCACAGTGCGTCCTCACAACTTTGTATCAGGAGGAAATATAATGGTTTTCTTTGTCTTGATGCTATCCATCTGTGTGGACGTCTGCAGCATTTGCACAGCGCTGTAAGCAAAAGTCACTGCCTTCTGACACAGTTCTGAAATCCTTGTATTTCTCGACACCTGTGCCTCAGTGTTATTTAGAGCACTCAAGGGCTTTGCACCAAACCGAAGCCACTGGCTATTTGTTTTTTATGTGTAATTCTATTTGTGGTTGTTAGCAAGAAGAACATTTGAGCCCAGAATGTTTATCAGTCCTTCTTTCTATCTAGCTAAAAGACAATTGTGACAGATAAAAACGCTCATTGTGATTACAGAGGTCAAACGAATTGTATTGAGGCAAACGACACAAGTTAAGGCAATATTCTTGAGCCCAAAGATAATCAAAGACGGCAGTCAGCGATAAGCCTTGGAGGTCACTGATTCTTAAGTAAGGTCACTACAAGACCAAACAAAAGGAGGATTTGTTTTGGTCTATATGTAGGAGTGCATTGATTATATGGACTTAAAATGCCAAAGCCACACAGGAATAAATAATGAATAGATGGAATCTTTTATCCAGTGAAGTGACACATTACTGGAATTGGTAGTATAATTTGTTTAGCAGAAGAGGTATTAGGTAAGTTTAATATGGATACTCCACACCGGGGGTTATCAACCTTTTTGAAAGTGAGAGCGACTTCTTGGGGACTGATTAATGTGAAGGGCTACCAGTTTTATCCACACTTCTGAAAGAGCAAGTTTGCTAAAAAGACCTTGAATTACGTGTTTAATGTGCTTTATATATGTAAAAACCTACAAATGTATCAACAGTAATCGGATAATGGATGGATGGAATGATGGATTGATTTAACATGGTAAGATAAAGATGAATATTTTCCACGGGTTGGTGACCACGCACAGTACATTTATAACAATCAATTCTTATTTAGGTGACGTGATATTTTGACTGAATTAGCAATTATTTTGTACAAGCCAGGCATTTATATATGCATATGTTGCTTTTGAAGAGATGATTGAAGGTCTTTTGAGAGAACGACTCAAATCAACCTCTGCTGCCCACAATATATGAGTTGTATTTGTTCTTATCATACGAAGGACATACACACGGACTCTACCTTATTATTTGTTCTGTCACAAACATAATTGAATATGTGTATTTTAAAATCAATACACAGCATGATCATAAGTGATGAGAGCACGTGCAGTTATACAAACACTTTGCTTCAGTGTCTTTTATCCTCAGGTTAAAGTGTGAGAACTGCAAAGACATCATTATTACGCTCATGCACATCATGCTCGACACCATGTACATACACACACTTCTTTCCCCTTCCATCTCTCTTCCCTAATAGCTCCCCTGATGTCTACTCACTTGTCTACCATCTCATTTAAGGAATTCATCTTGCCATCTCTTGGGCGCCATTGATTATTGCTTTCTGTGGTTATGCATGCAACAATGATAATTTGTGTCTTGCTTGGAAATTTTCCGTGCCAATTATGGCTTCCTATTATTGTGATGGGCTCCATGTTCCCTTACAGTACAGTCATCAGGCATCAAATTTCCTTCCATCATGTGTCGTAAGATTGATTCAAAGACACAATTTCACAGATTAGTTTTGTCAGATGTAGATGTTCTCATCAAAGACTCAAAATACATGAATTCAGACATTGTACACATGAATGACCAATAAAAGCAATGCGGTTCTTCAAGTCAATAGAATCTTTTAGCATGGTTTCCCCAAGTCTGTTCTCATGAGTGGTTTGAAGGCCACCCTATGAAATGTATTGCCACTTAAAGTAACATGTTGAACACCAGAATATTATGTATGGATTAAGCCCGAAAGTTATATAACAAAAGCCAAAATGCTTGACAGAATTGAGGAAATCCTTTACTGAAAATAAATATGACAGAAAATTAACATTCAACACCCATTGTATGTTCAGTCTAAGTCCACTTTTTTGATCTGGGGTGTATTCCAGCAAGCAAGTTCAACATGTGTTTGACTTCCCCTGAACTTGACAATTGCAATTGATCAGGCTTTCCTTCATCTCGGGGTCAACTTCCTCTGAGTTTTCTGTTCCTTATCTGCCTTTCATGACAAGCAGTCATGTGTTAGTATCAATTAAGGCAGAGGTGGGCCTCGAGGGCCGGAGTCCTGCAGGTTTTGCATATTGCCCTTCTCCAACACAGCTGATATAGGATCAGCTCATCAGCAAGTTTTGCATAAGCCTGATAACGATCCTGTTGATTGGAATCAGCTTGTGTTAGAAGTGAGAAACCTCCAAAACCTGCAGGACTCCGGCCCTCGAGGACCGAGATTGCCAACCTCTGAATTAAGGGGTAGGAGTAGCTAAAGGAGAACACATAATATCAAATACATCAATGAGTGGTGCAAAATAATAATAATAATAAATGTAATTTATTTTCATGACACCCAAGGACACTTTACTGGGCAGACTAAACTAAACAATTAAAAGCAATCCCCAAAAATAGGGCAGAGAAAAATAATAAATCATTAACATTGTGCGTGACAAACAACAAAGAACACAACTTGTTTTTGTGTTGATGCTTTTGTTCATTCTGTACAATGTAGCATACTAATCCCCAATTTTCATCACAATTTTTGTTATAATTCATATAATAACCTTAGTATAAAGCTATATAGACAATTACTAAAACGGTGTTGTAAATAACATGCAACAGACAATAAACATTTTCCAATTTTCTATAAGCTTTATTTTCATCAA
This sequence comes from Leptonotus elevatus, assembly GCF_054856555.1. Taxonomy (NCBI): domain Eukaryota; kingdom Metazoa; phylum Chordata; class Actinopteri; order Syngnathiformes; family Syngnathidae; genus Leptonotus; species Leptonotus elevatus. The sequence continues at coordinate 6,624,651 of NC_141241.1, read as the reverse complement.
TTTGCAAATGCACATCTATTTTAACGAGGGTGAAAACAGTCTCCACAAGTTTGAAAATACACCATTGAAGTATTACATTGCTTACCCATCAACCAATTAGCTTTGTGTCAAGCAAAGCAACAAATTAGGACAAAAAACTTTATGTTTCTGTCTTGGACATAAACACAAGAAATCATTACCTCTTTTGTGCCTGACATACAACAGAATAAATTGTCTGCTTCTTTAGAAAATAGAAACCAATCACAAAGAAGGGAACATTTGAATACAGCTTGCATATTTCTTTATACTTGGGGGAAATTAATTACTTTGTGATGACCATTGGAAGTTTTGAAACAGATCGAATAGACTTGCCATTTGGGGTCCCTCAAGGGTCAGTCCTTGGGCCCCTTTTCTTCCGTCTGTATATGTGACTTTTGGATCAAATGCTTCACAACAGCAATGTTGGCTATCATGGTAACGTAGATGTTTAAAAGGCCCCAAATCACAAGAGTTTAATTAACGTTTTGTGTCACTCTCTTGAGCAATATATTATTTATTGTAATTATACAATTTATCATCAATCAGAGGTCTCCGTTCAATTTCATCTTTATGTTTGATGGTCTTGAGGTCATGACACAAAGCCGTCCGATCATTCCTTTATGGACCTTGCTTTGAGCAACTGTGTGCCTTTTTTTGTGCGGCACTTCAGTTGATTCTGTCAGCACAAAAGTGTGAAAGTGTTACTCACCTTCCATTCACATTTTTTCCTCTTTTTCTCTAAACTACAGTATGAATTGTTGCTCCTGTGTTCAAATATAAGTGGTTGCCTGCAATAAATGAAAATTAAATTAAAATGAAATGAACACTCACTGTTGCATTGACAAACTTGTCATTTAAATGCAGTATACTGTACAGCACTTAACTGCTTTCCTTTTTACATCTCCTCAGATGGCCCCCTGGGACCGCGTGGCCTCATGGAGGCCTCAGAGATGTGCACACAGGAATGCCTGGTCCTGGGACATTCCGACAACTGCTGGATGCCCCCGTCGTTGGCATCATACCAGCAGCACAAGTCCCCCGTGTCCAGTTTTGGATCGCAGAGGGAGTGGGGTCCTAAGGACAAACTTCTCAATGGACATACCTTGACTCGAACCTGGAAAAAGGAGAATGGGCAGTCAGAGCATTTTGGCGACAGGAAGCAATTTGGGAGCGAAGATGGACACTTCACAAGCAGCAGCATGGCTGATATTCCTTTGGTAAGTTTGAAGTCCTGCCAGGCAACTTCCTGCCCAGACAGCCCCAAGGACCAGCAGCTTTAAAATGGACTTTGGTCAACACAAACAGACAAAACAACACACCTGAGCTATTGTTGCTTTTGTTGATTTCTTCCTTTTATGATTTCTTACCACTTCTGCTCTGCTCGTAGTAGGCGGTAGCCACATGTACAATGTAAGGCATCAAACTCAAGTGCTTATGCAGTGTTGCCTCCAAGTCAACAATTCCGAGGATGTATCTCTCATTATATACCTTCATGGATTGAAATGCAGAGGAAAGACACATACTGGGGGAGGAAATGAAGACATTACTTTAAAAAAAAATCATGGCAGACTGGTATATATACAAATGTAATGTGGTTGCTATTGAGGTGTTTTCGACTATATTATTCGACACAATCAAAGAAAATGGAATACATTTCAGAAGGCTGTTCTTAAAACACTATATGTGGACACTTGTTCATTCATTCCTGTGTGTTTGTAAATAAGACTTATTAACCACTGTCACGTATCTGTAATAACCAGAGTGATTTGCACTGCTGTAGTCATCAGGATTCGGATTTTTAGCTGGACAGTGATCTGTAACGTGTCTGCCGTTGTTTTGTTTTTTTGTATCCCACCAATTTGCTTTTGAAACAATGTTATTTCCATGATATGCTCATTGTTCCCCATATACCATATATTACTGAAACAGTATAAAATCACAAATAATCTTTTTTTAACATAAAAAAAATGTATGAAGGATGTCAGTGCTCAATATGTGCATTATAAAAGCAAAACGCTATGAAAACGCTCTATAAACTGATTTTGAAAGTGTTCCGTACAATTGGATAGCAATATATTTGTAAATGACTAAATGTTTTATCTGATGTTGATCTTATTGCTGTATAGATTTAATTCAGATTGTGATTTAACCCAGTACAATCCTGCAGTAGTATTTGGAATTTGGTGACATATGTATATATATATATATTATTTCCACATGGGCTATTATTTTCCACATTGAAAAAAAAAAGAAAAAAGAAAAAAAAAGGTTGAGATAATATTTCAATCGCTGTGCCTTCATGACTTTACTTTAAAAACTGTTCTTATTCAGTAATGACAATTTGTTGGCCACAATAATTGTCCTGCCCTTCAATCAAATGCTTTGTGCATTGACTGTTTGCCAAATTCTGAGTCATAACTACACAGGTATTACAAGGAAAAATCACATTACAGGTTTATTCCAAATATATAAAGGCATGTGCAGAGAACGCTCATACATCCTTCCACTGTCTGAAAAGGTTTGTTTTTCTTCCACAGCATGGATGGCAAAATACACAATGGAACAGCATGCTTAACGATATAGCTTTCGAAATTAACTTCATTTTGTGTATTTTATTTGGTAGAATTGATTTGTGCATAAAATATTTGGTTTGTGAAGCACTTTCATGTTTATGTCACAATATAAAGAAGTGAAATAGGATGGAGTGATTTGCTTCTCGCGGTATGTGCCACTTGTGAGGGTGTTTGACATCACAGATATTGAAGCAGTTAATCATTGTTACTTCTATACAGGTATACAGCTACTGCAATAAATGTTTTAAATAAGTGTGTGCATATTTGTGTAATTGTCTACTACCACTCCTTTTGAGACCTGTGTTCATTGTCTGCCATTAAACTGGAGTAAATCTAGTGGAGGAATAACATACTAAAGACTTTAAAAACATCATACGGCAACAGATTATAATTGTATTTTCTGTCTGTCTTGTGACGTCTGAAAAGGGGTTAAAAGGTCAATAATTAATCCTTAAGGTAATGATGAATGGAATGAAACTAAGCTCCCCAATAATACTATTCACTCTTCTTCCTCTTTGTTTTGCTCTACTGATGAGTGCGTATGAGTAAATTTTACTATTGTTAAAACTCATATTGAATCTTTATCAGATTTTTTTTCAAGAATTATTTACTTTATTTTATTGTATTTTTTAAATTAATCAAGAGGCCACTTAAAATGTGACCATACACTAAGTAAACAAACTTTTCCATATTACTGTGTCTTTCAGAGTTTGGTACTTCTCAGATTTAGTTTAATTTCACTGTTGTTCTAAAAAGACAGATAAAAAGATCCCAGGGATACTACTACTTAAGCAATTAAAGTTTCCTAATGTATTTTCTATTTGTTTTCCCGTGTAACTTCATTGATATATTTATCAATTATGTCGCCAAATGGACCTGCTGAAATTGTTTATTGCCATGCTAGCTATTGACTTGGGCAAGAATTGTTTCTGAAATACATCAAAGCTAATTAATTGCCTTGGAAGTGAGAAGGTAGCGAATTAATGCCATGGCAAGTCCAAGCAAAAAGGCTCTTTTTAGCCTTTCCCTTTTCATATGGCTTGGTTGTTGAATGTTCAGCAGGGTACCTATAACAGAAATGCTGGACATTTTGCAGAGGTAGGCAGAGGAAGTGTCAAATGCCCTTGAAGATGCAGTTGCATTTTCCGTTAAACTTCAAATTGTATACATGTATTTATTTATTTGTCTTAAATTGTAATCCTTCAAAATTAGAGTACATTGAATAGTATGTGTTGGGGATTTTCTTTGTTTTAATTTTATTTATTCTTATTAATGCTTTATGCAATGATAGTTAGGTGTTTGGACATGACTCCTCTTCTATGATGATGACTTTAAACCAACATCCAGAAAAAAATTATTCTTCATTTTAGCCACTAACACTGAATAAATCAGAAATGGTGAAAATGTGTTTAAAAATGGAAATAGTTACCCAAATGTTCCTTAGATATGGCACTATTTTGTCAAGAGCTGACAGCACAACCTTTACACAGATGAGCTTTGACAAACTACCCCCCCCCCCCCTCCCCTCCACACACACACACATTTCAGACATGGTCAAAGACAAATTGGAGCCGAACATATGACTTTGAAAGTTAAACACAATTGTCTTCATTTGGATAAATTGCAGAGCTGAGTATTCATGATAAATATACCCTCCAGAAGCAGAGGATCCCTAAATGGAACATGAAGGTCAGTAGGGAAAATGACGAGAGAACATATACTGTCATGCAAAACCCACAGTAATAACTATGACAGATTAACAGTGTGTCGCACAACATCGCATTCTCTTCTACTTTGACCTTATGTCACACTTCTGAATCATCTGGGCTATTACACTGCCAGAGGCCATTATTATATATTGTAGGTCAAATTTCTGGAATGAATACTGAGGAGTAATCTTCGGGAAAGCATTTTGCAAACAACATGAACATTGCTGCCTAACTTCAGAAATCACAGACTAATGTACTGTATTGTTGAATAAATTCAAAATTGTGAATATCTCTACATTGTAACATTCAGATAAATAGAGCTAGTATTACTCAAGTATAGTATCAACACTAAGCCAGATGGTCTTGTAAAAAAACACCACCCTTATTTGTGTCCTTTCTTGTTTACAAGAAGGACTGTGACTACCTTGCCAGAATATATTTGCAAGTTTACGAAAAGGTTAAAGGTGTGTATGCAGTTTAAAACACACACACACACACACACACTTTTTGCTATATATGTTGAAACTGTATGACATGACAGTAGAATATTATGGAAATTATCTTTAAAAAAAATCTGCATTTTCAGTAAGTCATTTATGACCCAAAGCCTCGAAAAAATACACAGACTGGGCATCGACTGAAGCAGGTCCTTCTCAGTCTATTTTTACGAGGCTTCGTCAATGATGGGCCGATGTAACGACGGATTTGGCCAGCTCTGTGTAAATGTGCCATTTCATTCTAAGATTTATCTATTCATTAAAAGACGATTCAATACGCATCTCCATATACTGTAGGTGGAACGATTCGGTTCGAATTTATCTAGTTGCATCTTTTAAATTAAAAACAATTGTGTATATATATATATATATATATATATATATACACACACAATATATATATATATATATATATATATATATATATATATATATAGTAAAAAAGTAAATAAATAAAAAATGGTGATTGAAAGCCTTGACTGTTTCATCAATAGTGGATGTCTTTGCGAGGATCAATGATCACCGTCCTCTGTGGTAGATCCATTCCTTGGACCCAAAGGCCATTTAGAGGGAGATCTTATGGCTTCTGTCTGTCTTGGGATCTTCCAGAAATCTGACCCACATGGTCACAACAGACACATATATATGGATTGCTCCTCCAGAGCCAATCAGGGAACAAATACCATGCCAATATTGCCTCCAGATGAGACACCTTAGTGCCGAAGAGAGAGGTCAGAAGAAAGAGGGACAGAGAAGGATTGTTGATTGACCTCTATCGTCCGTAGCCAATCTGTACACAAGAAAAGAGAAGCCCAGGCTCCAGTACACGACTCACATCTAACCACTGAGACAATTGCTAAAGGAATCTTGTCAACACCAACTGCCTTTAAATACAAAAAGTGTTGAACAGGTTATTCAGTAGTTTGTTTCTGGCCTGTTGGTGCAGTTTCTGCGCTCCCTGTTGTCATGATTACGACCTCACCAGAAACAGCAATAACAACGTTTGAGTCTCTCTCAGGTCACTCAGTCGACTGGAAAGAATACCGGTATGCTACGTACATACAATTATTTAAAACGGGGGGTTTTTCTCATGCATTTATGTTATTGAAATTACTCATTAACTTACATTTTCAATTAAGTTTAGTCTAAATCTTATTCAAATTAAATTAAATTAAATTAATCTATTTATTTTGTAGGTCAGATGCTGACTATTTTCCTCTTTCGTCTCATTGTCATATCTTCATTATCTAATGGAAAGGAAAATAATTTTAGAGTAAAAACTCAGCATACGAGGCAAGATAAAATGTAAAACTAAATCTCAGTCTTGGACTGATTAATAACAGCATTTGTACTGTATGTATACATCTGTAAAAGAAAAACACATCATTCAATTGTATTCAGTATTTTCAAATTAAAAGCAACTATTTTGTGATGCAATTTGATAAACTTGCAGGTTTCCCTCACACAGCTCACCTAATTTAAGTCCGAATTATTTTCAACATCTACTGCCATTTGACTGAATTGAAACATTAATATCTATAACTTTGCTGGCTTTTCAGATTATTATACTTAATGTAAGGTCTTTTCAGCACCTGCGAGAACGGAAAGATATAATCGATTTCAATTAACATTTCAATGAAAAGACTGCACTGAGCGTTACCAGAAATAAGAGCTTTTGGTTATTCACACGCTAATGACTGGACAAGGAATTTCAGTGACCTCCTCACTGACATTTGATTTGGAGAAGATTGACAAATTAAAATTCCTCTCACGAGGACCTCCCTCTGGGTCATGTGATTAACTGCAGGATTTTCATTCATCACCATGCGTGTCTATATGTGCATGTGTCATAGCATGAATTAATATTAATATATTTGTATGTGTACACAGATATGTGTTACACAAAATGTGAGTGTTGTGTTGCAGGTTTGTGACGAGATGACTTTTGTTCAATCACAGTTGTGAAGGAAATATATGAACTGCAGAATCTATCAACCAATAAATTATATTACTTTTCATCATTGGTTGTTTTTCTATAATAATCCTATTTTTATTTGAAGTAATCTCACTTGCCAAATATTTTACATAAAATACAAACGTGTGTCTCACGTCAACAACATACAGTAAATTATACTTGTTGTATTGCAGCCTGATCAGACATTCATTTAGAGTCTAAATTACGTTTGAAGAAAACTACTTCGTACTTTGTTTTCTGCTGTCCCATTTTCATTATTCAGGTATATTCATCAACACGTATTCTTCCCCCAATTAGCTTCATCCCAAGAATGAAGAGACATAATCTCTAAGGAGAACCAATGAGCATAAGTCATTTTCCGTGCAGCATCAGCATCATCATCCTAATAGGTATGCCGAGTACAGAAAGGGCTTTTTCTGACCTTGCGCTTCGTTTGTAATCTCCTTTGTGGAAATTACACTCTCACTTTATGAATATATTGTAATTAGGCATATGTATTCTATCGGACGGTAAGATATAGTTTCTGCCTAATCTCTCATTTATATGCAAAGGAGCGTCGGGTAAAGAGCTTAGACTTTCTTCCGTCTTAGTGATTCCACTGATGAAGTTGCTTTTTTTCCATGTGACAAGCCACTGTTGGAATAATAATAATAATAATAATAATAATAATAATAATAACTTTTTTGTGGCTGTTTTTGTTCTAGAGAATTTAAGAGCCATCAAATTAGTTATGGTCAATCTTCTACTTCTAATTCTCCTCAGTCGCTAATCAAATGAGGTGGGGATGTGTAAAAGGTCACCCAGAGGATATTGCGCACATGGAGACATAAGTTAATCTTAAATCATATTCACACTGAGTATTATCAGGGGAGCTGCTTCTGTCTTTCCTCTGGGGATAAGTAAAAGCTGTATTTTACTCAAAAATGATGGTGATTATCCCCATGATAATCTTATTCCTATACAGAGAGCCTCTAGCTTCCAACCGATGGAGAGGTGGCAACAAAAATACTACAATCCAGACATTTGACTATAAAATTGTTCATTGATTTTAAATTGAATTTACAGATGAGCAATCTGAAAGAAAAAATAGTACAATGTTGCTATTCTTAAATGTGCACAGTTTATAAAAGGGCTGTAGTATGAAATCCAACAGCCTTGTGATTTTCTTTTAAGGGGAAAAAAAAACCCCTAATGCATCCTGCATATTTTCTTTCAAACCTTTCAGTCATTTAACAGTAAGCTCCAAAACAACTTAATTTGCTTGCCACATGTATTCAATTGATTTTGTGCCTCAACTTCAAAGCAACAAAAGTCAGAGAGCTTGAAAGCAAAGGTTCTGGTCTAGCTCGCTTTGCAGAAATGATCAAATAACCTCCTACTTGGCCACACCAAATATCCCTGCAAGCGCAATTAGTATTCATTGAAATTCTAATGATGCTTTGTACTATTTGGTGGCTTTTTCAGGAACTGTGAATGAAATACAGAAACTGTCGATATTCTCCAACCATAAGTGAAAACTGTGCAAACCATCTGGCCTTTTGTGCTATTTACCCTGGTACAACATTTAATATCCACTGACCTTAGTGCCTAATAGTCTTTTACAAATAGTATTAAACCCCCTATTTTTTTCTCTTTTTGTTTGGAGAGTTTTAACGGACACATAGACGCTCTTCCACCCAATGGTAGCCTACTACTGTCAAATCACAGGGTTAACCAACCCAACCGGCAATGTTAAAGTTGAAATTCCAAGTTTGCTGCATTGAATTTGTCTCCGCTCCATCACTAAGTCTACATTGACCATGCAGACAAAAATTATCTGTGAAGATGCTCATGTCAGGATCCCAGAATTATTTTATCGATCCAACCCAACCCAATAAAAAAATGCTTTATGAATCATGCATATTTGAAATAACATTAATTAAGAGCAATAGCTCTGTGTGCAGACTTAAAGTTAAAAACTCTCAAACTAGAATCTGCAAGAGAGCCTCTTTTATTCAGATCATTTTTTTTAGTTCAAGGTTGCAGTAGAGGTGAGATGTGTTGGTGGTGAAGATTATACAAATGATACATGCTCAAGGTCTGTCATTTTTTTTGTGTCCCCTACTCCTGTAAAATGTCTCCAAGTTGTTGAAACTTGACTTGGGATGTCACAGCCAAGAAGTTTTTCACAGCTTCTGTTTCAATATTTCTATTTTACACGGGTAAAAAACTAAACTAAACATACTCACCAAACCAATCCAGATACTCTATGTAGTAAGTCCACCGCTATGGGAAAGTGAAACATCCGTCAGTGTAATTATCAGTAACCGGGTCAGTTCGTCAATCGCGGGCACCCGTTTGGCTGGCAAACGACAAATGACGGAAACATTGACACACGCCCACTTCAGTGGCACACCGTAGAGTACTTCTTTCCTGGGACTGTGTCCGAGCCATACCGAGCAAATGGCAACTTCCTCAGGCAACATACTTCAAGCCTTTGCTCTTCTGGCTCTGTCCCAATTACAGCTAGTCATGTTATAGAGCTCGGGTAATTACATACTGTGATTATGTTTTCCTACTGTTGTAAATTCCTCATATCATTTATGCAAGTATTAGTGCTCAGTTTGTTTAATTTATATCAGGTATGTTTTGGCTCCATTTTCCATCAGGCAGGTTATTGAACAGCTAATGGGTCTTAAAAAGGGGGAGCATTGACTCGGCTGTTACGACTGTCTGCACATATTGTCTGTGCAAACAGTAGTGAGGAAAATAGCAAATTAACAAACAATGTCAAGTGGAAAATAGTGGTGAAATGTAATTTTAGCATGATGTAGGTGTGGTTAATATACGTTGACGGACCCATGAAATTTACTGTCGGTCCTAAAATAGCAGCAGTAATTTAGCAATGACAGAAGTCTGGTTAAAATATTGTTGACGGACTTCCGATTACAGTTTGGCTCGGTTTGAAATAATTTACGGTGACAAAACGTGTCCCAACTGTTGACGACTGACGAATGACAGAAGCTCAAAATTAATTGACGCCACCGCCTCTGTTTTTCTTTTTCTTTGCATCTACAACTGGGACGAGTGGCTTCAAAGTGATTCTTGAAAGTGCAGTTTTTCACTATTACAATAATTACATTCATTATAGTGTCGCAACAGTAAATTGTCTGTTCAACAATTAGTTTCTATTTATGTGCTTGTCCCTCAAAATGTATCTTCGTTAAAAGGTTGAGGGCAACTGATCATCATAAGAACAACATTCTGATTACATTATTTTAATTGGATTAATTTCAGGCAGAATAAATTAAAAATCATGTTCTCCTTCAAATTTCAGGTAGCTGGAGCTACACATGCACTACAAAAGGTATATCCAAAAATAAAGTTTGCTTTTTTTCCCGGATCCAAATGACATTTTCAGCCTCATTAAAGATGCATGTGTCCACGGTTTGAAGGCAGCTTCAGCTGCCAATAAATCATGCCTTTTTGTGTACATACCCTTCAACCCGCCTGGACCTCACAAGTACAATGCTGTCAAATTGCACATTTTCAATTCAGCCTAATTTTTTTAAGGTATTGCAATGCATGATGAAAATGGTGGAGGACACCTCAAAACAGTCATACTATATATATATATTCCCAGTTTTTTTTCCCCCATTTCTCCCAGCATCTTGATATCCAAAATAATCCATCAACCTCACTAACAAAGATTGAGTAACTATACTATTTTGAAGCATAATTGTATTATGCAGTAGTTTTAAGTGATGTGTGACACACACTGTTGTGATACAATCTTGAAGAATATTTCATAAAGAGGGAATTAATGTGAATGAGAAATTTTCTCGACATTTATACATATACAGCACAACCAAAATGTTTAAAAAATCCTGACACTTCCATTTAATGTTGGTATTAAGTGAAATCCTTTGAGCTGATACAAATGTTCAAAAGCACATGGCCTGACGTTAAGCTGGCTCTTGTGTCACTAAAATGATGTATACAAGACTGAGTTTGAGGAAACTGGAAGGCGTAAATACTTACATGCTTCTCTCCTCCATTTAGTCTCCGTGTCCTCTATTTTCTTTTCTCCCTAAATCAGCTTCCACTGTCCTGAAATATGGGTTACCCTTAGGAGAAGGATAATTATTAACAATTAACATTCATAATGATGTCTCCGTCCCTGGACAGCCTTCACAGATTTTCAGTCAAATGGATTTAGAATTCAATTTTTATTTTACATAATCCAATCAAAAATGTGGTTGCAGCCTTATATAAACCGTTCCCTTTTCGGCTGGCATGCTCTGCAAGTCGTGCTTCATGTTAAAAGAGAACATGTTTTATATTTTGCATTCAGGAAAACTTTGTTGGGTTTTCTCCAATGAGTCAAGTGTATTTTAGTTAACATCGACGTGCTTGGATAATTATTATTTTCATTTTCCTTCACTCCGAAAAGTAACATTCAAGAATTAAAACAAGGGAAACGGTGGTAGATTAGAGACAACCTGTTGCCTCCTAACCTGCCAACATGTGATTAACAAGAATATCTTGATCATGCACTTCATCATTCAAGTCAACATTGTCAGCAGGTGTGGTTTTGCATGCATGTATAGGGATGATTTTCACACATATCTCCTACTGCATGACAACATGGGCCCCGGCTGCTCATTCTGCCTTACAGCGAATTGGCTCACAAAACCAATATGTTTCCATCACGGTCACATTCTTAGAAAACATAACTTGCTACGTTTTAACAGCTTTAGTAATTTGTGTAAGTTGTGCTTTAAATATTTCCATAACCCTTGCTCCCGAACCGCTTAAGACATTTATCCAGAGACCAAACAGCAACAGAATAACACGAGCAACATTGACCCAGAATGTTACACCCCCGCCCCAGACTTCATTTGGTCAGTCAGCTTTTTCATATCAGAGCAGTAAACTCTGGAACTCTGTGCCCACTGATAAACACTGTGAGTTTAAAACATTTGTCACCAAACTCAAAAGCTGGTTGAAAACAAACCAATATTATACCCATGTGTAGTGATTGAACGGGTGATTGATTGAGTGATCACCATATGTGATTGCTTTTATTTATTATAATTGATTTTATTATTTTTAGGGGTGGCTTTGTTTTATGTGTTTTAGATTGTGTATTAAGTGCAAAAGCTCAACCAGGGACGGGGGGTTATAAATTAGCATTTGCTAAACTCTGTATGCTCAATATCAGCTGCTAGCTCTGCTTCATGTCTATGTCTGATTACATTGTCCCTGTTAAATAAACTAATAAAATGAAATGAAATTAAAATTTAGATGGGAATGTTTCCAAGATGTAGTTGGGATTGGGGTTGCTTTATTGCCACATTAGTAGAACATTTATGGGAGAGGAAAAAGATTGCAACGGTGAGACTTAATCAGCTTTTGTCACTCTGCTGTGCATCACACATACACACCCGCATGTGAGGCGTCATCTGTGGGAGTGTCACTAATCTGCATTACTGCACTAGATTTACATTGACTGCATTCCTCATTAATCAATCAAATAAAATAATGATAATAACCCTTATGTGTGTGTCATCAGCGGGGACAGCTGAGCCGTGGACTCAAGACAATTAGGAATTGAACTGACCTTTCACATTGCTAGTGGACTGCAAATGCTGTCTATGGTAATACTTGCAGGTATTATGACATATAGTTTGAGCAAACTAACATTGATGATTTATTTTCTAAAGCCACTGGAAGCCACCGAGGAGGGATTGAAGAGTAACATGCGGTTCTGGAGTCACAGCATTATCACAAGGGTGCACACGGTCATGGGATGAATACTCATCCTCTAGCTCCTGCATTGTGGCTGTGATTCAGAAATCTCAGGGTGGTGACATTGACACATAAATAATTTTCTGCTAGCATCAAGTTCTTGCCAAGCTCATAGAAGCTGTCAGTTGTATTTGACAGTGTACAAAAAAGAAGCTGTCAAATCCATAGACATTTTAAGGCTACTGTGAAAGTAATCCATGTGGAAGTACCAGTATTTACCTTGGAAAGATGTCAATTGGGTTATTGCGTACTGTATCCTACATCTGTGTGTTTGTTTATATGTGCATCTGCGAGAAAAATGGTACAAAAAGCAGTAATCCATTACACGATTTGAAACACTTTCAAATTTCAACAACAAAATGTTTATTTTTATATCATAAAAAAAAAAAACTTTAAAAATCCAGTTTAACAAACTCACCTTAAATTGTTACATGCATCATTGTGACATTAGGGCTGTGCTAAATGGCAAATAACAAAGCATGTACCTTACCCACAGACTGTTGGGTGGTCTGTGACACACGCCTGAAAGAAGTGCTGAGGAAGCTAAAAAGTGAGCAGGCTTTGAAAAAGCGGTTACGGGCACCAAAGATCTCTTTGTTGTCGTTGAGGTGAACCAGCTTTTTCAGCAATCTGAAACGCTTTGATGACTTTAGGTTGGTAATTTGAGGGATCCGAAGTATCAATAGCTCAGGAATCTTCTATCGATGGCCATAAAAGGTCATTATTACACCGTCATTGTTGGCAAAAGTGGCATTGACGTATTTTTGAGCTGCATACACGTTTTTTTTGATTAGCGATATGCCTAACGAGTTCAGGGATAAAGTATGGGAGAACGGGGACTACAAACTAATACAGCAAAACAGAAACATAATGAGTTAATCTACAAAGCAGGCTATATATATATATATATATATATATATATATATATATATATATATATACATGTACAATTATTTTTTATAATTTTAGTGTTACCATTTAAATCCAGCTACAGGTCTATTCTGTTTTTTATTTTTTATTTTAACATCTGAACCCTGCTCATATGGTGGAATTGTATAGTTTGTGATGCCCACTGACTGTGAGAATAAAATTGTTGTACAACTTCATGGGTAGCATGGACATGACAGTTTGCTACATTCCTTTGGAAAATTAACTGCCCATCCTTGCTTGCCTAAAGCTTGCTGGACTTTTGTTTCATTAAGAACAAGGTATATGTATCATATACTGTGAGGCTGATGTGGAAATTTAAGAGTGATATTTACTTAATTGGTGGATGACAATCATTCTGTTCTGGTCCAGTTCTCGTAGACAATTATTTCATACCTTAACCAAATGATTGGTTTCATATTGCTTTTGTGTCTCATTTAATCATAACTTAACATGCTTTGTATAAAATAAAATAATTGTCCTCTTCTTTCCTCTGGGGTTTATTCTGCAGGAGAGGTCAAAGTGTGAATATTCAGTGGGCCTTGGCTGTGTTTTGCATCAAATTTTTATCAAGACATAATTGTAATAAATGATGCATGTAATCAAGCATTAAATAATGCTAGAATATGCAACCTCCAAAGTTTAACAGTGACTAGCATCCGCCCTTTGTCCCAAGGCGATAGGTGCCATCTGGCTGCAGCCATTACCAGTGACCTGAGTGCCAGACTCCTTAGTGTGCAAGGAAGCTCAACATCGGCAGGTCAAGTACCCCCCACACCTGACCACATGGATGCAACCTTGCCAGGGTCGTTAGGGGACAAACTACAATTTCAAAATGGCCACATCCTCAAGGTTCTTCTCTCATGTATGCAACTTGAATAGTGTAGCATAAAGTTTACTCAAAAACCCTGATTGCATCTTTCTGTGCCATATGTTGTCCGTATATAACAGAGTGTGTGTCGTAGTAGGGCAATGATGCAAATTTGGGAAGTTAAACTAAAGTTGAAAAGGACATTTCACTGTGGAGCAGTAGAACCCTGTGATTTCTCACAGCCAAGTAACAAATGTAATTATCATTAATATTTAAAATATAATGGAATAAAATTGTAGAAAGTAATAGGGGTAAAAGTTTTTGTTGTTGTTGCATGTTTAGTTTTTTTAATCTTAATAACTGATTTAACGAAAGGTTTGCACAAACAAAACCAGGCGAAAACTTGGACACGCCCACTGCTGCATAGTTTTTTTCCCCAGAGTGGTGAATTGCATCACCTCATCTCCAAACATACTCACCCTCCGCTCACCTTCGGATTATGTATTTTAAACGGCAAAGACCCTCATTGTATTACTTTAACAAAATGTTGCAATATCCTGCCTATTTGCACAATTTATTTTTAATTATTTAATTATTTATTATGTAGTCTAGTTTGGTGTTTTTATACTATGTGCCTTTTTAAATTGTGCCGAAAGCTGCTGGAACACAATTTTGTTATGCTTGCATAATGAAAATAAAGATTCTTGATTTTTGCGTCTGCCAATTGAGCAAAAAATGCTGCGCTCATTTTTCAGGAGTACATACAAATAGATTAATTTAGCACATGCAATGTAATTTGCCAAACCTGAGACAAATTGCAGTGGCTGATTTTTCATCTTGAAATAAAGCTGCTGAAAGGCAGGTATGATGACTACAGTCACTGTGGAGAAAGTGTTGGCAAAATGAGAGACGACGGAGAGAGTGGCTCTTTTCTTTAGCTTCTGAATGATGTAAGGGAGCTAGTCACAAGAAGGAGTCATGCAATACCACTAAAGACAAAACTCCATTTAACACTCCATTTATTTGTGTCTGGGTCATTTTAACACACTGTGACAATAATGTAGATGCAAGAGCAAAACACTTTTACATCTGTTTTAATCATCTCACATAATGTTAGAGCAGTGAACATGATTTAGCACCCACTCTTTGGGATCTTATTAAATCAGTGTATTGGTGTACTATACATTTTTGAGAAAAAAAAATCAGGAAGTTCCTTTTTTAAATTATAAATAATATATTTCAACGAGCACCCAGCAATGGGGATTATTGTCTTTCTTTGTTCCTTTGACATTTTAATGTTGAAGAATTATCTGCTTTTTGTGAGCTTTTCATCTGAAGCAACCTATTTAGTACATATTTTTGTGGCCATTGCTCACAGTAGGTGTTGTGTTTCACGGGTACTGAAATACAAAACCTAATGAGTAAAATTTATTTCCTTATGGCAAAGTAAAAAAAAAAGAATAACACTGAGTGGGGGATTTGCTTAATTGAACTTGTAATTTGCCTTTTGTTTACCATTACTTTAGTCATTCTTTTATAACTGCAACTGCAAATGGCATCTTATCCTTACCCCAAATCAATGTCACTCTAAGTGTGCATTCGGTTGCTTTCTCAGTTATAGATGTGACAAAAAAATTGCTAGCAGCTTGATATTTTTATTATTCCTGAATTTTGAGGAAATGCCTTTTCAAAATTATTATGCTCTGTTTCATACGGAAAACGTCATCACAGCGAGAGTCTCCTAGCATACTGAGCACATGTAGGTCTTGTACTGTTGGGGGGAGAGCAAATGCAACTTTTTTATTCCATTTTACTTTTTTAATTGGCACATTTTCACTATCCGCCCTTCTTTTAGCAGAATCCGCCTTTCTTTTAGCAGAATACTTAAAACATGAATTTGCAGGCTCCTACAGCTGGCAAAGTGTCAACAATATGTGCACCGATCCAAAAAAAACTAATGTCAAACTAAAAACTTGCACTTGCAGCAATGAACTCCAAATGACCCCGTAACAGGCTAACTATGTATTGTTGGCATGGAGACAAGTCCTGGTAAACAAGTGCTTACCCAACCAAAACACATTACACTCGGTTTTCGCCGAGCCAACTTCGTGTGCCGCAAGCTTCTGCAGCAATTACATACACAATGAATTTGTTGGTTGAGGGCACACTGAGCTGTGCTAAGTGCAGTGTGAAAAGGCCTTAACAGACCCAGGGCCACAAACCGGTAGCCAGCAGGTAAGATGCCCAGGGCCACCTATTTAAGGCCACTGTTCAAATATTTTTTCATGCTATACTTAGTTATATCTTACTAATTGTGTATTGCAATTACAATATGTTATATCTGAACAGATCGGGGGGTTGCTTGGTGGAGTTGGCACCCAAATGCAGGTGAGCAATCAAAAAATTTTTTTTTCAACAAGGCATAACAAAAAGATCTGATTGTCGGTTGGAAGATGCAACCCCTGACGATGCTGACAAGAACAGGTGGACACAAAACGCTAACGAGGCAGAGATTAAATGAATAGACACAGGGATAAGATGACAACACTAAGTCTAATCAAACCCAAATAAATAAAAACATGGATCATGACACAGATGTGTTTGGAAATAAATGTGTTCCTCTACTACAGAAGTGAATAGAATTTGTCCTTGCGCGACTAATATGTACTTAATCATTTGTAATTATAAACTAATATCCTATTCTTAAGCATGAACAGAAGCAATTAGTTTACCAGGTCAGTCAGTTTAAGTGACAGCATTTTGGTTAGGCATTAATAGATAGACAACCTTTACATAAGGTGAAAAACATAGTGATAACAATTTGCAATTACCCACGCTATGCTAGGTGTGTTTATAAAGACTGGCCTATGCATGCGGAACATCTGTCTGATAGTGGCCTTTTTTAAATGTATTTCTTTCTTCATTCTACTCCTCTTCACTCCTCCCTTTGCATGTAAATCCCTTCCAGACATCAGACTTATTATGTGCAAATAGAAGAGGCGAAAAACAACAGCATCTCACTGGTCCATGGGATGTGTTCTTTAATTACCATATCCTTTGTTCAAGATGACCAAATGTGCTTAGTTGACCACGGAGGAAGCATGGGGACAAGAACACAAGCATGGAGTTCAGAAAGAGGCAAGCAGGCTGTTCTTATTATGCACTGTCATGTTATGACACAATGGGCACATATAGCAATAACAATTGGGTAAACATAATACTCACACAACATTTTCTATATCTTGGGTCACGGGTAGATTGGAGCATATCTCACCTGATTTTGGATTATACTCAGTCAACACTCACAGGCCTAAACATACTGGTAATTAACATATAATTGAATTTTAAAACATATTTTTATTATATGCGAGGCTGAAAATAGACAATTTTAAAACATATTTTAAGGCAAACAAGAAATTTCAGAAGGAACAAAAGAGTCTCAGTAAATTATTTGGGTGTCTCATTTGACCATGATAGTCTCCAGCTGTTTCTGTGACCTTGTACCCCGAGCCAACAGGGTCGGCACGACATGGTGGCTCACCAGCCTCCCCAATGGCCACCCCCACGTCTCGTGGAAGATTTTGATAAACGCGATTCTGTGGTGCAGATAATTAGTTCCAACTTTCCGCCATTTCCGCACAGTCGCATTATACTCAGACACTTGGGGTATCTGTCACTATACATTTAAATTGACCTATCTAAATAAGTGTTGATATTTTGCACACAGAATATAAAAATAATATTTTCATAGCAATTACGTATGTGATTCTTAGTAGCGTGAGCTACATGCGGAGTGAGCTTTAATCAAGATGATGTCCTTCTTCTAATTTGTTGGAATTTAGATGTTTCTGGGGTTGGTGAAAGATGCTGGTTGGTAACCCGGTGGGTAGTAGGTGTTGGTCGGTGCTGGATTTCACTTTTCTTTCTTTTCTTTGATCCTTCCTCGGGTCTCCTGACAACTTCACGACTCTAGCTGGATTCTGAAGTATTCGGCTTAGGTGAACGGCATGGGATTTTGAATAGGTTTTAGGTGAATTAATGAACACACACTCACACACACACATACATATACACGTCTGCACATGCACATACTCACGCACATACAAAAAAAAGGGAAAAGAGAAAAAAGAAAAAGAGAGAGAGCAATGATGATGACATGTCGAATCGGTAAGATTACCGAATGAACAATACTAGCTATCTCAGGAAAAAAAAAAATATGATTTCTTTCACGCAATCAACATGGTTAAGAAGTCATTGTTTATCATACTATCCACACTCAGTCCCATGAAATAAAACTTTGTTTTTTCTTAAATGTTTAAATCTGTTGGGCAAGGTTTTGTACATGTGTACATTTAATTTCATGGAATCCTGACTGTGGATGGTATAGAATTCTATTGCTAATGTGAAGAGCCAAAAATAAATCAAAATTAGCTTTAAAATCATCTTGAGGCTCGAAAATGAGGCATAATTGCTTTTGCAACAAGTTTCTGGCTGTGATAACTACACTTTTAACACGTACCGGTAATGACTGAACACTGGATATTTTGTCATTCCGACACAGTTCCGGCAAGTCTCTAGTCCTGTCTGGCATGACCATTATGTAAATTTGCTTTCGACGGATGTGGTATATTTGACATTAAGAAGATCTCAATTTCAACTTGTATCTCAGCAATTGAGTGCTAACGACAAGTTTCAAGTAGTGGGAAGTGTAACTGACATAGCGGCAGTAAGACAAAGCTGAAAATTGTGGGGAAGAGGAAATGAGACATACATAAGGAAGCAATCGGTGCTGAGTTTGGTGAGCACCATTTGAGGACCAAGATAGAATTGTCTGCAGGTGACACAGCTTCCAATTGTCATTTTCTCTGGTTTATTAAATGTCCACCTCCCAGAGTGTTCCTGGAGAGCTTGTTCTAACAACAAATTTTGCAGAATGCGCCACAAAAAAACAGTATTGCTTAATTTAGAGGTATGAATGAAAATGAAGAATGTTCTTGTCAATTAATATTGGAATGGAAATACTGTATTTAAAATAACACCACAAAACATACATGTACTGTATATTCATCCATTGATTATTGCGATTCAACAGTTAATATTCACACTGGAAATTGAATTGATCAATATTTGGCCAAGAACCCGAAGACTGCCTTCTTTTGTTTGCAACCATATTTAAGATGCAGCAAGGAGCACAGCCTTGACATTACAGTCATTTGGACTTGGCATGTCTGTTTAAGACTAATTAGTGTGGAAAAAACACTGACAACATACCATATGGTGGAAATGACAAAGCAGCTTGCTAAGGTCTGGTGCCACAAAGTACATTTAAAAAAAATGAAATGCTGAAAAGATGCTATGTGTCTAGTAAGGTACACCCTATGCAAATGAGGTCAAACATTATCATTTTGACATATTTGTTTTCACGTGAGCAGAGCGAGCGGGAGAGTTGGAGGGGAGGTGTGTGTGTGTGTGTGTTGGGTGCAACCGTGTGTTCTGTGTAAATGCCTCCATTATTTATTTCAAGCGTCGTCTCCACCATACATTTGAGCAAGGCAAATACCAATTGACATGCTCAATAATCTGGATCTTCAAAGTATAATGTGATTTCTTGGAATTATGCTTTAGATGAGAGGGTACAGCACGGGGTCAGCGATATCTTGGGGGATTATGCTAATGTTGAATGAAAGAACATGAGTATTGTCCTCAGTCAGCTGAGACAAATCCTTGCGTGACACCGCTATATACAAATGTTCTATTTTGTCTTTCTAACTAAGCGTCCTGTAACGGAACTTACTGAAGTATGACAAGAACGGTGAGTGAGTTTAGTTAAAGCAGAAATTGAAAATGGATGATAAGTTTTAGTAACTCGAGTGAAGAAGCAAATTAAAAGTTTCCAATTATTTTTGTGACTTATTATTTATTATTATTATTATTATTATTATTTGTTACTTATTTTGTTATTTCTTTAAATAAATCCCCAGCAATAACTTCTGTGCTATAGTAAAATACAAACAACAGCACTTGTACATGTAAGTGCCTGACATTCTTCAACAATTAACGAGTTATGTCCCAGCTGCATATACTGTAAACAACATGAGAATGTGCCAAAATCAGGTTTGCTCAATAGTATCTTAGTTGTAAACAAATCATTAAATTAAGATGACATCAACATATCAATTGCATATTTCCTCCATTTTTCTTCCATTTAAAACAATGTTTTGTTCGACTTGACACACAGCCATGTGACCAAATCCTGCCCACTGATTCACCAAATGTTGAAAAGTTAGCATTGATCAAAGAGGAATACACATTGTGTATAAAGGCCGCATAACTTTGTCCTCGAAAGTCCACTAGCCTATTGTTAACACATAACACAAAACGCCATAGATGGGCTAACAAAGCAAATGTAAATGATCTTGTGGTTGGTATAAACCTTTGAGCAATTAATATTTGAAGAAAAAAATACAATATAGCAACACATACGGACATACCATATAACAATACTTAAATCAATATGGTCTTTCATATATTCTCATCAAATATGTGTATTATACTGTATGCATATATGTACAGTGTGTATGTACTGTACAAATGCATGTACGTATGTACTATGTATACTGCACCCTTTGGAGTATGTTTTCTTTTGCAGAGCATCTGAAACAATCATACTTGTTTTACAGACCTGTTTAATATGCTTTTCACTTTTCCTTGAATTATTTACTCCTTCCTTGGAAGCGCAGCACCCTGTGTCAAAAATAAGAAGTACAATGCAGGCGTAATGCAGACCATATTAAATATTATTAGCACATGCCGCAGGACAGTAAAAGACGCGCTGCAGGCCTCAAATGTGATGTATCTTGAACTCTATTTTAAGTGCTGGTTAATTAAATCAAATGAGAAATGTATGGGTCGTTAATGTTCAGAAGCAACTTTCATAAAAAGAGACACTTTTCTCAAAGTATATTTTCAGCAAATGCCAAATGTGTTAAGCCTACCTATTTTTGATGCAAGAGCTGAACAAATAAAACAAAAACACGTCTTTATGTGTAGCTAAGAATAATTACACTTCCACCGTATTGTCCAATAAGAAATAACTAAAACAAGGATGATGTCACAAAAGTAAATACACGGTATTTATAATAATAAGGTAGGAATAACGAAATGATGGTAAATTAAACGTGTTACTATCTCGTGAATAGAGGTCAATCATCACCTCCACTGATTGTTTGTGATGCCACATTAATCATTACACACAGAGGCAATGATTACAGAACCAGTCTTGACTGAAGTATGGTAATGTTTGTTTGTTTTTTAATTGTTTTGTTTTTTGTTTATGGAGAAAGGTTAAATGATTTTTTTAAGCAACAGAGTTTAATTTAATTTGTTGCCACAAACCAATTATTTGTTAGCATTTGTTATTGTTTGTGTAAAAATTTACTAGTTCTAAGAAAAGTAAGCACTTTAAAATTCTCTCATTTGTAATTAGACTATTTCCATTGCTTTCTTTTTAAAAGTCACCATGTAAAATGTTACAATTTATTTATTTATTTTGTGGTATGTGTTGGGAAGATGACTTGTCTCATATGGGGGAAATATTCAGGAGAATGAAGGATGCAGGCCTGACTTTCTGTCCAGTAAGTGTCCACTTGCTGAACAAGAATCATAGTACCTTGGCTTTTTGCTAGGAAAGTTGGTCGACAACTTGGCAAAGTAGATGTAATCAGGTCAGTGAATGGCCCAAAACAAAGACATAGTATTTTATTATTCCTTGATTCTCTTCCCTCTCAGTTCCTCTGACCAATCTGACAAGAAAGAACCAGCCTACCAAGATGCAGTGAATGAAAGAATGTTTAGAGTCATTTAAAGGACTAAGGATGATACTCTGGCAGGATCCAGTTCTGAGCAGTCCTGACTTCTAACAACCGGATAACATGGTGGTTTCTTGCCATGCAGCCTTTTGTCTTTCTCTCGCAGTGATTCTTAAACAGCCGCAGCCCAAACTTTAGCACCACCTAGAGGGCTCTGTCTGTGATTTAACTTGTGCCAAGGCCCATCACTAAGTCTATATAAGCGTTTTTATTCTTATTCCACCATGGACGAAATCTCCATTTATCTTTAACAAAAGTAACTTTAAATGTGTCCAGATGGCTGAAATTGTTCTAGCAAGTTCTCGTTACGTATTTTACCCAGTGACTGGCAGTCATTTTCAATAATACCAATACATTTTCAGGTAAAGTGAGTATGTTTACATGTAGCTAAAAATCCTTTCAAAACCTGAATATTGGCAATATTCTGGTATTTAAAAACCCAAATAAGACCCCTGGGTTACCCCTTTTGTAACCGATATATTTCTTCATGTAAACGTAGTTGGATACCTTGACTGAAAGGGGCATTAGTTTGCTATATTCACAAGGAACCTTGGTCTTTAAAGCATAGAAACGACTTGCACGCGCAGCACCGCCCCACTCACTAAACGGGCCTCACTTGAATACATTGATTTTTCTGCGGCGTTTTCACATAATTTTTTGTCTTTACGACGAAAATGCCACAATGTCTGTGTATCTTTACACGCATATGAGCGTATACGTCTGTGCTTCTGGTTTGCTGGCCAAAATTAGCTAAAAAAACATCAGAAAATAAGCTTAAACTTTTTATTTTTTTATTTTTGTAGATCATCATCATCAAGTCCAGAATTATGAAATAAATGTCAACATTCAAATCATTAGAGAATACTTTCAATAAAGATTGGTATTTTGAAAGAATAAGAATAATCAAGCAATCAATTAATCAATCAATCAATCAATCTTTATTTGTAGAGCACTTTTCATACAAAAAAATGCAACTCAAAGTGCTTTACATAGTTTAAAAACAAAACCCCAGCCCACTGCCCCCCACAATACCGACCCATAT
Organism: Leptonotus elevatus; assembly: GCF_054856555.1. Classification (NCBI taxonomy): domain Eukaryota; kingdom Metazoa; phylum Chordata; class Actinopteri; order Syngnathiformes; family Syngnathidae; genus Leptonotus; species Leptonotus elevatus. The sequence goes on along the minus strand of NC_141241.1, from coordinate 6,601,441 downwards.
AAAAAAAAATGTGTAGACTTTGTGGAGCAGGTTCAGTCTGCTCTTTGTTAAAATTTATAAATGTAAAAAATGAAATGGTCTATTGCATGCAAGTGCTGCTTCATGCATGTGTTGCCCATCATTTTTGCAAACAACTCTGTCAGCAGCATTACATACTCGTGCTCATCTCAACCCTCTTTCTCACATAATCCTACAAACTAACAAGCTAACCCTCATCTTTCTCATTATCCCTGACCTGAATGCAAGGGCTCCAATATCTCAACACTTTCAGAGTTGTTCAAGGTGATTAACCTTGGATTTTATGCAAAGTACATATGATTCCAAAGTAGAACACACCCAAGCATTAGCTGTTAATTAAAATTATTATTATGGCATACAATTAAAGGTTGAAGCTAATTGCAAAGCAGGTCTTCCACTGAATGTATTTTCTGTGTTTTGTATAATTGTTTGTAAACATTCCAACTGTTAAAAAAAAAAAAGGCAACATATTGGCACACTATTATACAAACATTTGACCTAAAGGGGGGACAAATACCAGGAAGGTAGGAGATAAAATTAACATCCAAGCAGGATTGTTATCAAAAATGGAAGATACAGTAAAGTTAGTGATCAAGATAAGGCAGCCAAGCTTCACTGAAAATGCTATACAACAAAATTACATGAGAGAACATTGCAGACAATTGGTTTGTCACCTTCCTAAAATAATGGCCCAAATCTTCTTTTTTTTCTTCAGTTTTTTTCCAAAGAAGCACACAAAAAATCTGAACCAAATGATGAAATATATTTATAAATAATTTTATTTCAGAACTTAGATCTGTTTAACTAAGTATTTAGCAATATTTAGCAGAGGTGGCCAGATCATAAGATCTGGGGAAAAAAAAGAAAAAAGATTTGTAGCATACTATGACCTTATAGATAAAGTAAGAAGCTTGGGAATCCGGGAGGGCCTCAGAGTATAGCCGCTGCTCTTCCACATTGAGAGAAGCCAGAAGAGGTGGCTCAGCCATCTGGTTAATATGCCTCCTGGGTAGGATTTCCAGACACTTTCCACTGGGAGAAGGCCAGGATTATCACCCAGGACACGCTGAAGAGACTATATGTCTCCTGGTTAGCCTGGGAATGCCTCAGGATTCCCCCTAGAAGCGCTGGATGAAGTAGCTTGGGAGAGGGAAGTCCTTGCTAAAGCTGCTGGACGGACAACCTCAAGTCAAGATAATTGCAAAAGGATGGATGGATGGATGGATGGATAAATGGATGGATTGATTGATGCAAATAGACTGGTTTTGATATGCATTTTTTTAACTAACAATATCATATTTTACTCCAATTGTCATGGAAGTGGGGGTACTGCTGTTGTTATTTTAACTTGAAACCCTTTTTGTTTGATTCCTTGACCGCAAGCAAGTATGCACACTTTGACACCAAATTTGTCATTTTCGCTACAACAGAACCAAATATATCGGCCTCTCAAGTGTAGTCTGTGGCCATTAAAAAAATATATATATATTTTAGGTACAAAGTGTGACTCACTTGTGTCTTTCTATGACCAATGGGATCTTTGTCTCATGAATTGAAGTCAAAAAAGGAAAAAAAATGCAGAATATGAATTCTGCTGGGGGTGCCAATTTTATTCTAAGGTGTGGTCACGTTAAGGAACTCGTATAACTGCACCTGCATGCTGATGCTGAACATTTTTTAAGCAGACAGGCACAAAATGATCATCTTGAAGACATTCAAGGACCTGACTTTGATGAAAAAAATCCTTTATGGAGAGCAACCACAGTCCATTAATGTAATGTATTAATGTTGTTATTGCTAACTAACTATAGTGACATCTATACTCCAGCAGTCTTTATCAAAAAATTATCTGTTTAGGGAAAGGGATTCCAGTTGATGTATGCATTTTTCGGCAACTTTGTGTAAGTGCACTGTAATTTTTATGGACTCCGTTGTGCTTCAGGTTCTTGGTGGTTTGCTTCATATGCTGCAAAACAACAAGTTTCAACTCAAGATGTGTGTTGACTCGTGGCCTACCTTCAGTACTGCTATCTGCTACCGTCAAAACCAGGTCGACAAAGGGACAAAGATCGATTCTAGGAATCTGATTACTTGTCTTGTTGATGTCTACATTACATTATCTTCCTATTATTTGCAGATTGGAAGTGGTTTAGGGGAGATTCCTGAGAATTATCGCATCTTCTCCAAAAACCAGGACAATTTAAGAAGTCTGCTGGCTGATGACAAATTTATCAAGTGGCGGAACGGACTTGAATTTGGAGGTGGTTGAAACCGTTTGAAACAGAATTATTTTACCTACTGTAATTCCCTCGTAAATCGTTTTGGAGTAGATGTAAATATTTAGCTTGTGATATGCCCTCCCAAAATAAAGTCAAATTTGGAACCTCTAATCATGAACACAGTAATGTGTTTAATTGTTTCGTTTTACATTTATCTGGGATTAAATCTCACAATTTACAGATGGTTGTACCACAGCAGCCGTTTCCATGAATCCGTTCTCTTTGTTCAAGCTTCATTGGTTGAAACCAGCCCATTATTTGACTCCTCTGATATGTTGTATTAAAATGAATGTGTTTATATTCTGGTGATTAAAAGTTGCCTCCAAAATTATTGGAACAGTAAGGTCAATTTTTTTTTTGTCTTGTGCACTGAAAAAAGATGATGGAAAATTTTAACCTGGGACAAGAAATCAATATATCAACTTTTATTTAAAGGCATTTACACAAATGCAAAACTGAAGATAGACAAGCCCATTTTCCATTGCCATCATGTCAATTTAATTTGCCGTTTAAAATGTAAGCATGATAGCATGATGATAAACCCTGATAAACTAATTTTGTTCTTGTGTCTATTTAAGCTGCAAGTTATCACAGTCAAATTGTCCGCGAAATTGCTTCTCTCAGAGGATTCCATGTTAAGGAATATGGAGGTTATTCCTACATCCACTACAGCCCAGAGAAGTACAACTTGCACGAGTGAGTAGAAAATAAGTCATTGATTTGAGTTGGTGTTTTTGCTCATATACATACATTCATTCCCTGTTTCATTCCCTGGTTGCCAGAAACTCATCCAATCTGCCAACAACTACTTTGAACGAGTCCCATGCTGAGCTTGTGGTCAAACAGTTGCCTTATGGAGGAAGCAAGGAAAGCGTCAATCTAGTGAGAGCCTATGTCAAACATCTGCCAAACTGGTGTGTAGTGGATGAGAAGGGACATCCTGTGTCTTGGTTGCTGACTGATGAGTTCAATGAGATCAGAATGGGATACACCCAACCAAAGCATAGAGGGAAAGGTCACCAATATAATGTGGTGGCTACCTTGATACGACAAAGAATATCTGAAGGTTTGCCCGTGTTTTGCCATATCCATAAAGATAACTTGGCATCTCTTAAACTTATGCGAGGGTCCGGCTTGACCCTTGGTGAGGAAACATCCCTCATGTTTATATCTGATGACGACATCTGAGTACTAACTACTGTACTAAAAAAAATCTTTCTCTGCTTTGAAACCACAGACATGGGAATAAAATTAAAACAAATCTTGTGAATGCCTCTTATTTATCTCTTTTATGTCTTGGTGCAATGTCCATTGTCCATTTCAATAATTATACAATGCATGCTTTCATTTTCTGTACTGTTTAGGCCAAGAGGATTAGATGTCCATTACGAGGGTTGACAATTATTAGTATATTAGGGCTTTTGATAAAAATATTCAATTCAAACTCAGTCCAATGTTGACCAAAAATGTGTTTCACCCCGAGTGCACTCAAAAAAATAACAACAATTGTCCTACCGCCCCTTTAATACTCAATGTTCGACTTGAGATATCCAAGGGAACGTCTGCAGCGTTGAGTAGAGATGAGATGTGAACTGAAGATCCAGGGTCCAAGGCGAATAAAGAAAGTTTGACATTGGAATATAATACCAGGAATCCGCGTCTGAAGAAGCCTCAACTAAATAACAGTCGAGTTTCACGAGTATTTAGATCCAAGTCTAGCATAATTAATCAACATAAGATCCTCACAGATGCTTGTAAGTGTGTCTAAAGTTAGTTTAAGAGTTATTTACCATATTTTATATTTGTTTGTTGATGCTTATAGGTGTTGTCTTTCCTTGTGTAAAGCACATTGAGTTGCCTTGTGTGTATGAAATGTGCTATACAAATAAACTTGCCTTGCCTTTTTGGACACATTTGCGTTGATAATTAAAAATAAGACAAATACAGAAAATTAATTATGCTGGGAGTGTCACTATTATTCTAGGTGTGGTCACATTGGAGAACTTGTATTTATGCATGCAGCCTGATGATGCTGAACATTTTTTAAGCAGAAAATTTATACTGGTCACACAAAAATGATCATCTTGAAGGCTTTCAAGGACGCGGCATTGATGAAACATATTCTTTATGGAGAGCTACCACAGTCCATCAATGTAATGTATTGTGTTTGTCTATTTGTGTTTTATTGCTACTTAGCTATTCTGTCATTGTTATTGCAGTAGTCTATGTTAAAAATACATAATGTGTTTAGGGGAGGGGATTCCAGTTGATGTGTACATTATTAGGCATCTTTGTAAATGCACTGTCATTTTCTGATTGTTCCTCAGGTTCTTGGTGGGTTGCTTCATATGGTGCAAAACAACACGTTTCAACTCAAGTTGTGTGTTGACTCGTGGCCAACATTCACTACTGCCATCTGCTACCGTCAAAACCAGGTCGACAAAGGGACAAGGATCTATGATTTGTAGGAATTTGATTGCTTGTCTTTTTGATAAATACATTATATTATCATCCTCTGAAGGATTTGCTGAGTGGGAGCAGCTTAGGAGAGATTTCCGGGAAGTACAGCATCTTCTCCAAAAACCAAGACACTTTAAGAAGTCTGCTGGCTGATGACAAATTTGTCAAGTGGAGAAACGGACTTGAATTTGAAGGTGGTTGAAATTCGTTTTTGGAGTACATGCAAATAATTCGCTTGTGAAATGCACCAGTTTGAAAAATACCTTTTTAATAAAGTTTTTTTTTTAAATCCAGATTAACAGTATTCTTATTTATACAGTATCAGACGGACATGTCACTACGAAAAAAGGGTGACAATAAAAGAAGACTTAATTAATTAATCCCCATTGCCATAATTTGTACACCTAATTTCCGATTTAAATTATGTAATTATTAACAGACAACTGATGAACCCGTACAGTTTGCCCTGAGCATGTATCTCGTAGTTTCCATTGTTTTCGAAATACTGTATGTAGCCTATTGTCATTTAGTTTGTTGTATACAACGCTGCTCAGGGAAAGCTAAAAACAATTTATGTTTCTGTGTCTACTTAAGCTTCAAGTTATCACTGTCAAATCATCCACGAAATTGCATCTCTCAAAGGATTCCATATTAAGGAATATGGAGGTTACCATTCCTACATCCACTACAGCCCAGAGAAGTCCAACTTGCTAGAGTGAGTAGAAAATAAGTCATTGATTTGTGTTGGTCTTTTTGTTCATATATATATACATTCATTCCCTGATTACCAGAAAGGCTTCCAATCTGCCAACAACTACTTTGAACGAGTCCCATGCTGAGCTTGTGGTCAAACAGTTGCCTTATGGAGAAAGCAAGGAAAGCGTCAATCTAGTGACAGCCTATGTCAAACATCTGCCAAACTGGTGTGTAGTGGATGAGAAGGGACATCCTGTGTCTTGGTTGCTGACTGATGAGTTCAATGGGATGAGAATGGGATACACCGAACCAAAGCATAGAAGGAAAGGTCACCAACAGAATTTGGTGGCTCGCTTGATACGACAAAGAATATCCGAAGGTTTGCCCGTGTTTTCCCATATCCATAAAGATAACTTGGCATCTATTAAACTTGCGCTAGGGGCCGGCTTGACCCTTGGTGAGGAGACATCATTCATGTTCACGACATCTGAGACTAAACTACAACTAGTACAAAAAAAACACACACACAAAAAAAACAACAACTCTTTCTCTGATTTGAAACCACAGAAATTGGAATAAAAAATAAGCATTCATTGTGATTGCCTGTCCCCTCTCTTATGGCTAGGTGTGGCCATTGTCCTTTTCAATAAAAACATTGCATCCTTGATTTTCTATGCTGCGGTGTCTGTCTTTATTGAACTTAACATGCATGTTTCGAACTAAGATCATCTTCATGAAGTGATATTACATTGGGCTTTGTGTAAAGAAAAACAATTATTTCAGCTCAAGATGGCCTGCAACCAGGACAAATTACTTTCTTCCCTCCATTGTGGAAAAACTTTTCTAAAATGGTTAAGAAAACAAGAGAAATTACAGCACCAATCTATTTGAGTAGGCAACACTAAAGACAAGTCACTGCTCTTGCTCGCTTGCAGTGCTGACATGCATGCACATCAAAACAATAGCAGTGCATACTTGATATTGACTTCCTGAAGGCTGCAGAGACTGTGAACGGGCCGGATGTGGCCCACGGGCCCTACTTTTTTAGATTTGATCTACATTTTGGGGCTTCTATGACAACATGAATGTTAAATTGTTCATCTTATGAGAATAAGCAGCAGTGCTGAAAATAGCACACAAAAGAACATTTGTCTTTCAAAATCTGCATGGAGAAAATCTTCGCAAGACTAATTTAGATATTATAATTCGTCACTTAAAGCCAATATATTTTCCGAGTCAGGACTGACTCCCCCGATTCAAATATAGTTCTTAGTGATAAATTCAATAAAATGGTACTTTGCAGTTAAACACTAGATGTAATGCACTCCTGAAAAATTATAGAGAAGAGAAGTGTCAGTGAAACATTCATCTCAGTGACCAAATATGGTTATACAATTAAGTTAAGCCGCAAGAGATAAATGGGCATAAGTGGAAGAGCTATTCCCTCATTTTACAAGCCCTGTGGTTTTAGCTGTGTAAAACAAATGCCAGTTTGTTACAACCCATAACAACTACCTAGATGTTGCAATTAGTGTTTGTCTACTAATCAATCACCTACATCTCCAAATTTGTCATTTTTAAAAGTAACCTAATCTGTGTGGACTGAAGTGGTGCGTTTTATTAGCATTTAGTGCTTACCATAATAATTTCCACAACAGAGCAATATGTCCATCAGACTTATGAATAGTAGTTTCATTCGGTATCTCGTCGTGATAGTTCTTTAAATGCATGTGCATGTGCAATGTCAAAGGCAGATATTGCCAGAGATACAAAAAAAAAAAAAAGAATCAGGCGTATAACAATAATAAGTTAACAACAGGAACCTAATTAATGTACTGAATAAGGTATTCCACAAAATACCACAAAAGTGTTCACTGTGGCAATATTATGGCCCAAAGGAATCAAGCTTTAACTTCATCGTAATTGTGGTTTGTACTTTGCATTCCCCATGATGGAACTTTCTCTTGGAGCAAGTACTATCAAATAGTAAATGTTACTTCATTTATATAAAAAAATTCCACCTTACAAGGCCCTCAAAGCGCTTTACATTTGACTACTCATTCACCCACTGATGATGCAGCATCAGGAGCAACTGGGGGTTCAGAATCTTGCTCAAGGATACTTCGACATGGTCACAATGGCATAGGATCAAACCCACAACCTCTGGGTTGAGAGACGACCACTCTCAACTGGTTAGCTGTTATTTAATGGTTTCTTATTGTACTTGTGACTGTTACCGTTTAATAAAATTAATTTGCACCCCTTTTCGTGTTAATTTATACGTTAAGAGAGTGGTCACGTGTTTTACCGTTCTAGTATAGCTTCTTTTTATATTTCTATGACAACGACAACAAGTTATCCAATTGAAACGACCACATAGGTCGTAGCACGAAAATATGACCCCAGAGAGCGTATTCCGCAACGGTGACAGGAGGAACACCACGTTGTTCTGAGTGTCTCTGCCATTGGGTTCAAGAGTTGTGGTCAAAAGATGTCCTTCACTTAGGGGGATGGGTGCAGTAATACGTGTCCCTAGCAGAGGAATGTCCCTGGATAGTTGAGCTTAGTAACTGGGTTTTGGTCAATTCGTCATTTTCAATTATATACATGGCCGATCGGGGTCGCTTAATTCCAAAACGTAATGATTGGTCATAATTTGTGACATGTAAAAATGACCTCTGGTAATTTTTAATTGGAGAACAATCTCGACAATAATGTTGCCGGTTTAAGGTCTTATGTTGGCGACAGTATTTCCAAACATAACTGAGCACTATGGAACGTATTGTGGTTGACCTTCAAGGCATCATTTCTGTAATTTCCCGTTCTTCTTCAGCAAAAAAGGCGAGCGTCCTTGAAGAATTTATGTCACAGAGGCTTCCAATTCACTTGCAATTCTCTGCAGATGCACAAGTCCAACTGACATTTCTTATTGAGCGGGTACAAATGGCATTTCCCCAGACAACTTGTTAACTTTTAAAGGTTGATGGATTCAATACACATCTGCCTCAAATAAGCAGTGGATCACTGTGAAAAACAAAGCTCAGAGATTAGCCGCTGTCAGCTCAAGGATGAGATGTGCAATTTTGAGTGGCAAAATGTGAACGCCATTTATCTGGTGACACGGAACATATTGATCTTGAAGCATTTGTTGGAACCAAGACCCTAATTTGAGGATCTCGGCTGCTGCGGCTGTTATCGTCGCCCTTTGACTGTAATTCCACAAACCCTTTCATTAAAAAAAAAAAAATGGCTACAGCTGGTTCACATTAGCTTATACACGAAATTTGTGTAACTACATACATAAATTTGACTGTACATCCATAGAGGACACATTTGCCTAAATGATTAGCAATGAAACAAGGTACCCTTGAAAAATACATTAACAATAAATAGACATTTATAGTCGGGCGCAAAGTGGTACAAGAAGGATGCTAAAGTCAAAGCCATGCTACTTGCATTTTCAAGGTCATCTCATAAACATTAGCTTTCCAGGATGTGTGCATTTAGACTGCACACACTCACACGCACACACACACGCACATTCACATGCTCACCCACATACAAAAAAAAGAAAAAGAAGAAAAAAAAAGAAAAAAATAGGGAAGCACTCGGTGGGCATCCGTCAACTTGTCATAAACATATTGAACATGTTCAATGTTTGCAAAATTCAACGACCTGACAAACACTGACGTGAAATCAACATTTGCAAGTGTCACAAATGTTTGCCCCTCAGTGGGGTGTGGATTTAAGATTACAGTTGACATAAACTTCAATTGACTGAAATAAAAAGTGTGTTTTCGCTTCCCTTTCTGAAAGTCATTACTGTTTATGTAGATCATCCATCCATCGAACCATCCATCCATTCTATGAAGTGCCTTGTTCAAAATTGTAATAGCATGAAAAGAAAATTAACATTTGAAAATGAGTGAACATTTAGTGAACATTTAGTAAAATATATGATCTCACACATTATACATAAATAAAGATAAAGATGTTTTGACCAAAGGTGAAATCCATCAACTGTGGATCGAAAGAACTGCGACATAGCATTAATGTATAATTGCAAACCACTTTGCACTTCTCTCTGTAGAAATTACACATGGTATGTGACCATTGCAATCCCAAACTGCAAATTGTAACCTATCTGATTAGACTACTTTTCTGTGTCTGGGCTGTTTACAAAACCCTTGACTGACATTTCGATCAATCTAACATGTATTTTAACTTGTCTGCTGTTCTTTGAACATCATTGAGCTTTTTTTTTTTTTAAATGTATTTATTATTCTAAGTAATCAGATGGCTTTCCTCTCTCCTTGTCTCTCCCATCTCAGTGATGTGACCAGTCCATCCGGTTCATCAAGTAACTGCAAGCCGTCTGATCGAAATGTGATATGTAAAGGAAGCTGAGGTTTTTGACATTTCGTAAAGATAATGAACGTACTAGCTCGTGACATTTTGATTAATTTGTCAGGAAACATCTAAAAGACCTTTCAATAATAAAATGTAAATGCACCCAATTATGGTCGATTTCCATTGGTAGTCCCTCTCCACATGGCAGTAAATTATCTGTAAAATGCATTACTGGTATAGCCCAAATAAACAGTTTATCAGATCATTTCACTTAACACTTAATATTATGCATAGCATTTTAACAATCTTCCCTTTTATTCTTTAGTATCTAATGCAGTGGTCCCCAACTCCTGGTCCACGGACTGGTACGGGCATCTAGAACTGGGCACAGTATTATACATTTAGTTGATAAGCAAACATTTTTACAGATATATTAATCAGCACAAAGGCTTTGAAGTTTTTCCCGAAAGATTTTGTGTACTTTTTCTTTTGTGTCAGACCAAGTTTCTCCCTGTATTTCTTCAATACCATCAATGATGACATTATTTCTTCTGGATTGTCCTTCTAAATAGTCAATTTTATCTGTTACTATGAGAAGACTATCACATATTTTATACATTTGTGCTATCATGTCTTTACAGTAATCAGTCCGTTTGATGTGACTTGATTTCATATCATCCACCTCTTTCTGAGTGAAAGCGAGACTGTTTTTTATTTCCTGAACACCACTCGTGATACTGTCAAGTCATGATTTTGTCGAATCCATTATCATCTTAACGAAACCTTTAAAACAATCCTGCTGTTGCTGCATAAGCACTGTAAAAAGTTATTTTTGCTGTTGTTTTAAGTCATTTTCTTGCGTGAGAGTAATCTATTCTTCGTCCGGTTTTACGTCTTGCTTCTGCTTGGGTGGCATCTTGTCGCTTAGCGCTGGGCTGCTGATGTTTAGGCTTGTGGGTTTCCCGCCACTTGCCGTCTCGCCGCTGCCAACACCGCCACTTCCTCTTAGACACCGGTGTAGGGTCGTCAATTTGTCGTCGCCACTGCTGCTGCCGGTCGCTGTCGGGTTGATGTCGGCCACGGGTAGTGTTAGCTGCTGTTGCTAGCTGCTGGTGCCGAGCCCGCTGAGCACTGGTGAGTGAGTCGCTGTTGCTGCTATGATGTTGTCGCCGCTGCCGCCGCTTCAGGAGCCGGGCTCGATGTCGGCCACTGGTGATATTCACTGCTGGCGTCAAACTCACTAGGACTACCGCCGCCGCCACGGGTCTCCTGGCTCTCGCACGCCGCCAAGGCTCGGTGTGGGGCTAGCTTCAGAAAGCAAACTTTCGTGGCTCGCTCGCGGCTCTCGCCTTCCACTCGTTGTCATATGCATTGTAGCTTTTCCGCTCCATGTACATAGCAGAAAATTCAGTAGCTCACTTTAAAACAAACAAACAAACAAACAAAAAACACTCATGAATTATATAGATTCTCTCACACAGTGAAGTATTTTGTGTACAATATGAGTTTTGACCTAAAATACTGAAATATATTTACTATGGATCCCTTACACACACACGCACGCACGCACACAAAATGCACTGTTGATATTATGTTTACGGTTGTTTATTAGTTATGGTATTACACTGAATAAGTCAGCACAATACAGCACGTACAAAAAAAAACAACAACATAAAAGTTTTAAAATGTTGTGCATTTTATCGACTGAAATAACTAGTTGATCCCCGAGCAAAACAAAAAGTTAGTACTTGGTGGAGAAATCCTCATTGGCAAGCACAGTTTCAGGAGCGATCTCCGGAGGTACACTTTAACTTCAGCACCAGGAGTGTTCGAACAACCATGAAGAGGATGTGTATTTCACTGAGTGGTGTGAAAGATTGGAATGAGTCTGTTTAGGAAAAGGCTCATTCAGACTGATTCTTTTCATTGAGTACAGGGATAAAAATACATTGTGAGCACTACTAACAGGTGTATTTAACACTGTAAATATGATGGTACATGGATAGGAAACAAAAATACAGATCATGATACATAATATAATATTATGTATTATTAATCATTAATATTTATGAGCTAAACAAAGTTTGTTATCTTTATTTTCCAACACAAAACAGTCATGTCATTTGTTCATAAATAGTTGCCAGAAAAGCCAGATGATGCTATCACAATAGTACTGGAAGTGTAATCAAAGGGTCCATTGTTCATGATGTTGGATAAGAGGACTCTATTAATTTATCAGTGTGAAGCACCACCCATGCACAGATAAAAAAAAAAAAAAAGAAAGAAAGAAAAGAAAAGCAGTGGAAACCCATGCTGGGAGTTACAAATATCCAACTGGCAAACAATAAGGTATCACTTTATGGCTAAAATAAGTCCAAACGTACATTGGATGCTCAGCAAAAGCTTTGAAATGTATTTTTCATCGACTGATTTGTGCTGGGTTGCAACCCTAAAGGGAAGTTACGAGTTGAATATCACAGTATTATGCAATCAATACCTCAAGCTACTAGACCTCATGGAGGGACCTTCTACTTTGTTGTTTTTCATCTCTGAGGAAATTTATGTTCAGAATTTTGGGAACAATGCCTGTTAAAATGTATACTTTGGTCAGGCATAAGTGTAATAATGCTGAATATCTTAGCTTCACTATTTGGGTACGGTATTTTTTATATACATTAATAAAGGAAAGTACATGTCCACCCATGTTTCTTGACACTTTCTGCAGTCTTATGTGTTGAATTGTCATGTAAAGGGCGAAGAACAAACGCAAGAGCAGAAGTCAAGCAAATTCAATACATCAATTTATCTCAAATTTTTGTCCTAGTGTGCTGCATATCTGAAAGTTAACAATTGCTAATAGTGTAATGAAGCCATGTTTGAATTAGCATTACATTTGCATCTAAGCTTCCACTCAGCCAAGAAAATGTCCCCCAGACAGCCTGCCTTTGTTTTGTATTAAGCCTGGATTAGAATTTTGCCCTAAAATATGAGCTTTCAGTAAGGCCTTTTAATGAAAACTGTGCACGTGCGTGTGCATGTCTGTGTGAGTGTTTGTGTGTGAGTGCGCACACAGGGACACAGAGAGAGAGGAATGACCAGTTTGCAAGCCAAGAATTATTAGACGTCATTCATATTCAACGGATAAATTTTAAAAAGTCAAAATTGTTTAACCTACATTGAATATTCAAATTGAAGGAAAAAACTAACAAAACCAACAAACAAAATAATTCAAAAAGTAAAGTATGCAACATAGTGCACATTTTGGATATTTTCCTATTAGGGCTAAGTTTTAAACTGTATGTTTAAAGGTTAATCACTGAGAGTTTTAAACTTTACCTGGGCAATCTGTGACACCTTTTTACAATTATATATATATATATATATATATATATATAGACTAATTTCTTCTGCCCTGTTGTTGAAAATTATCGCTGTCTGCCAATAATTTTGTATGTCACACTCAATATTGCTGCTGATGTTACCACACATCTAATGATTTAATTGTGGGATGACGTGTCGCTGCGCCCAGCTGCAGAAATATCGCTGATGTGTTATGTGTAAAAGGCAAAGCGGATAAATGTCAAGTTTACTGTTACAGCTCAGATGCAGCAGTTTTTAGAGCGCTGTGGTAGAGGCATTGCATCCAAGCCATTCAAAATTGCTGTTCCCACATTTGTGATGATTGTAGCTGAGTGCAAATGATATGATCTATAGAGTGAGAGTGACATATAATATTGTTACCGCCCCAGTGATCAAAGTTAGTGAATTCATCAGTTCTTTGAACACCTTTCGAATAGACAGAGAGGACAACGCTGTCCTCAGTGTGCTGTGTATTTGAGTCTGTGCCGTGACAGCCTTGATGGTGGATCTGCTCAAGGGGGTGCCTGACAAGTAAAGCTGCAATATGATATATGCCAGGAGTAATGAAAATAGCTTTTTTCACAAAGCTAAAATGTAGGAGACAGTCTTTCTGCCTGGGAGTATGAATGAAGAGTTTCAATGACTTATTCCTGCTTTTGGGGGGGGGGGGGGGGGGTTGAAATGTTGGGTGTGTAAAACAATAGAATATAAATGAATACTTTACATTTGTACATCTATGCAATACTGTACTTTTATTGTCATCACGTTACTGTGTTGTTGCAGTTAAAACTAAAACATGTATTGCAACAAAAAGACAAGTTAACAAAACAATCAAACATATTCATCATTATTTCATAGTAAACAAACAGGCATCTAACTGGTTATTCTCCGTGGGGGTTGTCGTGAACAGCGACGTTCTGCATCCTTTATTTTCTGAATTTAATCAAACTCACAGCACAAAGCTGAACTACAATACCAGCTGATAATAATTGTTTCTATTTTCAAGACCACTAATAGTAGAATGTTTTGCAGGAGACAAAAAATTAAAGTTTGGTTAACCGTGTTCAGCTAATCTGTACAATAGTTTTCCCGTTGGCAAAACATCGCTGTCTTGTGTTATTTTCCTTTGGGGAAATAAGTGGGAAGTAGGTCATCTCTTTTTTGGACTAAACATTTTCTGTTGATACAACATGAATATTTGATGTATGTAAAGTCCCGTGTGGATAGGAGGAAATAACTATTCTGATGAATTTGTAAAATATGATGTAAATACAGACTTATACAGCATTTATCAAGACAGTAAGGCTACAAAAATGTGAGTAAAAAAAAAAAGAGTAAATATTAATTAAATATATGTATTTCCCTGGCCTTTTAGGATTTATATTATGTTTAATCAAACCATCTAGCCAACAGGATGCACTCTTAACATGGAAAATTTAGCATTTTCATTGCGCTGTTTTTTTTTTTTTTTTACTCCTGAACAGGCCTGAATTTCGTATATTTTGTACTCCTATATTTTACCTAAATTTCTCAAAATTTAATCATTTGTTCCTTGAAAACTCCTGTAACTTACTAGGTAATCATTGTGTGACATATTGCTAGTTTAGCATGCCACATCCGCCACATTTCCTGTTTATAGCACCAAAACGTGCTATAACCGACCAGAATTCTACCTTTGGCCACAATGTGTGGGCGGGATGCCAGTTAAAGTAATCCATGTTCAACTAAAAAGAAAATACAGTCCAAAAATTACGGTATATGGAGAGCAGTACATACGATGCCATATGTTTGAGGCTGGCAGGTTGAGAGAGAAAAACTACTGGAGGGAGATGATGATGCCTTCAAGTTCACAGCAGAGGCATCAATCACCTTTGACCTCTCAAGAAGCATCGAAGGTGAAAAGTCGCAGCATTGCTGAATCATTGTTACAAGAGGATTGATTGGTAATGAATGGGTGCGGTGAGGGCTCCAAGCTTGTTGAACTATTAGGATCAGTTGAACTCACATATGAAATTTGGAAAACTGTCAGTTGAATTTGCCTCAGAGGCTACAGACAGAATATTGAACTTCTAGTTTTGACCTCCATTGATTGAAGTCAAACACTTTTTACAAAAACTTCTGCCAGGGTAAAATACACACATGCCTGATAAATATATTATACTGGTTCAATTATGGCATTTCTGTATGCTTTTCTAAGGTACTGTATATTATTATAAAGTGTGGAAGCACCCTTAACTGATGAGCACATATGCCTCGCGGACTAGAGGTTGTGGGTTCAAGTCCGGGCTTCCGCCTTCCTGTGAGGAGTTTAAACACTGCATTCGTCAATTATCAAACAGCAAATTTTGTGTCATAGAAAGCAAGTCCAGTTCTGGCTATATCAGAAATCTGCTTATTTGTGCCTTACCACACGTCAGACAGCAGACTTCAATGACATTTGTAGGACAAATCTGCAATCCAAGTCCAAGTGTGTTTTTGTATTAGTGCAAAACATGTCGTAAATGGCAATTGTTGTGGACAAACCTCTGGAATCTGTTCTAGTATACCTAACACTCATCACTAGGTTTCCAATGTGTACTAGTGATTTTGCAATAAAATGTGTTGGAGTTTTACGTATTTTACCTCATCATTTTTCAACTGGGCAACACAGAATGATTTTGACACTAGCTCAGATGATGTTCTTCAATGACTTCTATTTTTGGACTAAAACCAACATGAAGCAGTGATGCATGTTTTATTATGCATTAATCGAGACATCCTGCATTTTACAGTTATGACCCTAAAAGCATCAGGCTTTCCAAGGGTAAAACTATCACTGCACTTTGGAAGATTAATGCGAGTCTTACAGGTCACCTTTGCGTTGAAGGACAGTGACATGCACAGGCCTAAATTTTGAAATATTATTAAATATGAATGTATGAATTACTATAATTTACAAACATTTATGGACATCAGTCAGCATGTGTTCATACCTACGAATGACCGTAAGTTGGATGGTCGTAATTTGGGGACTCCCTGTAATTTATCTTGTATTTTGTAATAACTAGCAACATGAAAACGATGTACCAGAAGCGACGGATGGGAAACGATACATTTCTCCTTTTTGTATAAAAAAGGTCTCCTTTTTGTATATAAAAAAATATATATTATTTTGTGTTTCATTAACAGAAAATATTCACACAATAATTACCTCTTCTGAAAAATCCAAAAAATGTTCCACACTGACTGTTACAAACAGAATTGAAATGTTCTATAATTACAGTGTGGGGAACCATAGCCTACGTCATATCATAGTGAGAACTGTGTTGTTGTAATGCTTGTGTAATGTAAATAGGTAACCAATTAAATAAAAATGTATGTTTAAACTGTAGTAGAATATAATTGTATTTGATCAACTTTAATAATACTTTAAAAGTTTAGTGTTCGGAGCTGTGTATAACGTGCAACTGAGTGTTGGAGGGATATTATTGATTATTTAATCCATCTTTAAGGTGTACAATATAACAAAGCCTGGAAGTGTGACCTTCTCAAATGGTGGAGGACAGTCAAAGATTTATGTCACAGTTGAGAGCTTCTGTTGGGAGCCTGACAGACGGATAATCCTGTGGTTTAAACTTGGCAAATATTGATCCAGCGGCCCTACGTTGCAGGCCTCTAGGCCTGAAATTGGGTGGAATAGATTATTCTGTAGAGTCAAAAGAAGACAAATGAGGAAGAGCAAAATATGCGATCTTGATCATCAAACTAGATAACACACTGAGTGGAAGTATAGCCATAGCCCCATTTGGAGCTGCACTGCAATGGAATGCTCTTCATTCAGCAAAGGATTGTCTTGCCAGGCTTTGCATTTGGGCTTTAAAAGCACGTCTTCTCATCCATCAAAGCATGTATTATCCTGGCTTCCGTGACATTAACCATGATAACGTAGCCTCACATAATGAGACTTTGGAGTGCCATGCAATTGAGGAGGGTCAGTGCTAATATTGTAAAAGAAACCACCTGGAAAAGCAAGCATCAACACCTTAAATGTATATCAAGGTAATGAGTTTTTTTTACTTTTCGTTTCAAAATTTCGTAATACAGTATAATAATATTTTCATTTCATTTATTTATTGAAATATTTCATGTGTAAGCAAACAGCAAAAAGCATCAGGGTGTTCTGCATTGTTGAATCAAAGGGTGTGACTTAAGAATTTATTTATAGTACGTGTTCTCAGTATTGAGCTTGCCAGCAAGTAAATAATATCCATCTGTTACACAGACGAGAATAATGTGCCAAGTCATGTGCCGTGCAACATATTTACATTCTTTATTTCGTCCACTGTAGCCTGTCAAAGCACAATAACAAACAAATTAAACAGCGTTCGCTATGTGCGACCATGTCTTGCGTCATCATCTACGGACTCGTCTTCATCGACCGAGCATGAAAATACTTCTAATACATCCTATGACAATCCTATAGCTAGTTACAGTTACTACAACTATTTATGTCTATTCAGTTTTACCATAGTACCACACACACATCCATGTTCCATACTTCTTATTCTGTTCAGGGTCACGGGAAGCTGATACTGTACAAATTACAGTCCGTATACTGTAGGTACATACTTAAGGTGTGTGTGTGCTTTTTCTAATGCTGTATTAGCGTGATGTGATATGAACTATACAGTACTGTATACAAAAGACAAAAATCAGTTTATAGTTTTGTTTACAGTGACACTGCAAAATGGGTGCCTTTTTTACGAATCCATGAACAATTGAGCAGTGGTTCAATGTTTGCGGAGGTTAAATATTAAATAACACTTTTTCATTTTTATTTTATGCTGCATTTGAGCTAACTCAGAATGGGACATTCAAGCGTATGATTGCAATTCAGCTCACATGGTTTCTGAATAATTTAATGCTCCAGTAGTGTTTGCATTATTTCTGTGACATGCGAATGAAACATTGTATAAGTCTGATAACAAGGGAGTGCTGTTAGACATGGGAACACCTTTGCGGAAGTGTGTAATATCATGCAAAAATCACGTGTAACATGTTCCTTCAGATGTCACGATGATCAGCACAACACTTCCGTACACTTAGGCCACAGTTTCTTGTTCAGGGACACTCCAATGTGTTGGTGGAAAGTAATCATACTGCTGCAAACCCCCCAAGCTACATTACTCTTATACAAAAGGACGTGCTACTGGTACCAGCTGGTAGGAAAGCTGGACTATCTCTGCATTGACATTGCCTGTTGGCATTCCAGCGCACAATGCAGATTAATTAAGGGATGCATCAAAATGAAAAATGCTTGGCCAAAAAACGAAAACTGAAACGCTGAAAATAAATTAAGCAATTTTTGAAAAGTGCGTACGTGAAATGGCCCCTTTTGCACATTTTGGTACAAGAGATGGATTAGTGAATTATTTGCCCTCTGGATTACTGATAGATGATTTGGACCAGGGACACAGTTGCACTCAATCATCATCAGATGCATTCTGATGCCTGTTCTGAACTCCACCTCATCAAACAGTTTGACTTGCTTGGTTAGTGAGTCGCATTCAATTCCAATTGATGCCTTGTTGCGTAGATCGGAATCTGTGTTCTGGTTTTCTGCTCAGAGCTCCTGCACCTGTATCCTGACCTATATGCCTCTTTAGTTTGCCTTGTTTTTTGTTATGTTTCGGTTTTGTAGGGGTTGGATTTTGTTTATTATAGGTATGTTTGTTGTTTTTGTCTGTGGTTGGTGTTTGTCATGTGTTCCTGATTTCTCCCCTTGTCTCGTTATGTCTGATCACGTCCACCTGTGTTTCTTCCCTTCCCAGTGTGTCTGACCAATCAGTGCCCTCAGCCTATTGTGTTCCCCGGGTGTGTCTCATTAGTGTTGGTGTATTTAGTCTATTGTGTTTGTCCAGTCTGGGTCGGTTTATTGTCGTTTCCAAGTTATGTCGTTTCTCCCATGTCTTGCTAGTTCCTCGTCATGCCACTTGAATTTGCTTTGATTTAGGACTTTGTTGTTTTTTTGTTGGCACGTTGTGCACCACCTTGTTTCTGTTTAATTAATAAAACCCTTTTGTTTTGGACTTTACCTCGGCCTCCTCGCTCTGCACCTCCCCACTTGGGTCCAAAACCACAGCCAACCATGACAGTTTACTTCCCGCCCAAGTCCCGCACCTGTGGACCTCTTCCTAACCCATCCAGATTCACACCCCTGATTTATCCTAAAAAAAAGACACAGTAATCATTTCCTCACAGAAACCTGTCTTTGTTTGACCCGTGTGTGCTTTTGTGTCTTTTTCCTGCACCAAATCATGAGAGTTAAATTCGGCCAGAATGGACCACGCAAATACAGATCCTGCGTAGACCAGCAGACAGTTCAGGGCTCTCTCCGACTCTCTGATAACCCCTGTGAGATAATCAGCCCTTTTATTTTTGACTGTCCTCAAACACCCTTGGCACTTAAAATACACAAGCCAGATATTGATTGGTCCCACCCTGAACTTGCTGCATTTTTTTTGTCATGTCATGCAACCAGACCAACCTGACCTTAAACCTTGTCCCGAACTGCTACCATGACCTTGGTCAAGTTTTCAGCTGTGGGCCTCTCCCTTCCTCCGCCCAAATGATTGCTCTATTGATCTCCAGCCAGGAGCCATTCTCCCTAGGATGACTTTATAACATCTTGTGGCTGGTAAGAGAGGCTATGGAGATCTCAAATAGGCTATCTGGTTGCAGGTATCATTCTGCTTTCATTCTCCCTGGTGAGGAAAGGGTTTTCTATGGTGGAAAGAATCCGACTTTAAGACCTTGCCTAGACTAATAAAATCAATACAAATCTATAACACAATTAAGAACAAGGGGGTGTTTGTTTTTTATTGTGATTCCATTAATTGATTCAGTATTCCACCATCTCCATGGTGCCAGTATATTTTCTAAACTTGACCTTCACAATGCTTATTTACCACCTTGCTTGCATTGGAGGAAATGAATGGAAGATAGCAATCTATACCCCCATCAGGCCAATAAAAATACCCAGTTATGCCTTTTGGTTAAACAAATCCCACAGCGATACAAGGGTTACCACTGGGACATGATTCACAAATGTGTTTGTCTAAATTGATAAAATTTGTATTTATGTGTTGCAGTCCCTCTCAACGTGAACAGCACACATGACTACTGCTCCAGAGATTCTTGTAAAACCAATTATTTGTGAAGAATGTAAAAAACCACATTCCTCGGCTACATTGTTGCTCAGGGGTCGCTGAGTATGGACTCAGCCAAGGTAACTGAGATTTCTGAGTAACCTAATGCTACTGTATTTCCTTGTTTTTTCTCATTTCTATCCAAGGTTCATAGGGAACTACAAAGTAGCTCCCCTTACTGTTATCTCTTTCACTACCATCCCATTCTACGGGTTGGATGATGCTGACTTTGCTATCAGCAACCTCAAGAGTCAATTCCCGTCTGATCCTGTTCTTATTCATACGGATCCCTCTTGTCTGATCATTGTGGAGGTGTTAGTGAGTGCTCTACTGTCCCAATGGCTGCCTGTAGACGGTAAGAAGCACCCATGTGCATTCTTTTACGGCAGAGCCTTCCCAGCAGAGCACAATTACAGTATTGGTGACCAGGAACTGTTGGCGGTGAAATTGGCTCTGGAGAAATGAGGCTGTGGTTTGATATTAACTTTTTTTGCTCACCAGCCACTGTGGTTTCCCATAGCAGTATTACCACTCAGCATTTTCACGAGCCACACTTTTGTTGTTGATAATACGGTAAAACAGGTCAAAGCACTCCCTTCAGGTTCAGGAGACTGAGGCAAAGCAATTGTAGAAATATTAAATACCTACAAGTTTTTTTTTTTCGCACAATATGTATTCAAGAACTACTAAAGATGTCAATATGCATTGTTTACGCTTTGTGTTAAAGAATTTCAGTAAGTTCAGGTTCAAACAATCATGTCATCAGCCAGTAGTAGCAGACACAGGAACTCCGCTAATTGGTTTTCCGAGTTTGATCATGTGACATTCAGCACAAAAAGGTTTTGATAAAATGATTAAAACTGACTATGGCATGATAGGGTAACTTGGACTAGATTTAAAACCTTCTTAAATGTAGATTAACCCTAAAATCACACTAAAATTAAAAATACTTAGGCTACCGTAAATGTTTAACGCTACAGGTCATTATCAAGTATTCATCTCTGATAAGTGAAAGATTGTGCTCATTGCTTTCAGCCTCAGAAGCTCAACAACAGTGTGGACTTTACTTTCTGTATTGTTTCTGCACTAGATGCTTTCAGGGTGGGTTACCAACAGTGGCGCATTGTCGTTCCCTTCTCATAAATATTGGCCAATGCTAGGTGTCTCCCAGGGCCCCCTTTAGCTTGGGGCCCTAGGCAATTACCTGGCTTGCTTACCATGTAGCAGTGCCTCTGCTGATAGATCGTGAGAAAACTAAACCAGACGTACAAGCAAAAAGTCCATTCCTAATGTTTCGGCAGTGGCAGCTAAGTCTAACAGTTAACTCTCGTGACCTAATCATAGTCTACAAAAACTCAGTTGTCACACTTATATATTGCACCGTGTATTATGATGAGAGTGTGTGTAATATATATCTTGGTGTGACTGTTGATTAATGGGAAAATTATATCTAAAGTTTTATCAAGTGGAAAGTTTGCCGGCTCGCACTGTGCTTGCAAGCCGAGAAAGACTCTTTCGCCACTGTGACATCAACGAGCCATATGGCTTGTTACTAACTTGTAGTGTTAGTGAGGAAGATAGTGTGGGGGTTAAATCTTGTTTAGTGTGTTAGGACACTATTGTGTCCATCAAATTGTATTGTCTTTTTTGTGTGTTTTACTTTTACTATGTTTTTTTAATAAAGCATGTCATGGGGCGGGGAGTATTACATATATATATATATATATATATATATATACAATTAGGTCTCACTTGCAGATCTGGAACATTACCCAGTGATGTAGGGTATACTTTAAAAGGAATCTTGCAGTTGTATTGCGAAGGCTTTTAGATTAAATATCAACAGTGAAAATAGAGTGCTTATTTTTTTTTAGTTCATGAGCAGTGCATAGAAGCTTTTAGTTTAACCACTTTGCATAGACTTAATCTTTTACACTTCCAGAAACAAAACAAAACAAAAATCTTGAAGGAAAGCTGAGGGGTGCATTTCACAAGATTAATTGCTTTTGTGTTGTGTGGCTTCTGTACAATATATTGCAAAATAGAAACCCAATATTGACGTCCAAACAATTGCTTCCATGTAATACTCTCATAGGTGAGATAAAAAAAAAATATATATATATATATATATATATATATCTGGACAGTCCAGGAAAAGCAAAAATAATTTGCTGAAAAAGCATTTTAAGCTTATTGAATCATAAAAAGGGTCTCTTGTGAGTTTATATTTGTCATTTTTATTGTCACACTGTGAATTATGTGGGAAATATTTTGATTTTTTTTTAGG
The DNA here is from genome assembly GCF_054856555.1 of Leptonotus elevatus. Classification (NCBI taxonomy): domain Eukaryota; kingdom Metazoa; phylum Chordata; class Actinopteri; order Syngnathiformes; family Syngnathidae; genus Leptonotus; species Leptonotus elevatus. The sequence continues at coordinate 6,578,804 of NC_141241.1, read as the reverse complement.
CTGACTTGAAGAAAGTAAATATGAGACAAGTCTTTCCAAGCAATTAATAATAATAAGATTTATATATATATATATATATATATATATTCAATGGACTCTGCTTTACGTAATATTGTGACATATGTGGGTTCTGTAACAGAATAGCATAGGTACTAAATTAAGAATTTTATTTTGGATTACACAGTCATTTAACCAATTTACATTATGACAAATGGCCATAAATATTTGACATGATTTCATCCACCAATTTGTGTCTATTTGCTTTAACTGTGCTAATGTAATAGACTATTGCAAACCAAGCGAAGATTATTGGGTGACAGCTATTTCAAAGCTTTTATACGTTAATATCTACAAACAGGGACAAAAAGAGGCTGTCTAAGCACCAAAATACAAGTATTAGTCAGACCCAGTATAATCCCACATGCTTGGCCCATGGCAGTGGAACATCACTGGGTGTTGTCTACTTAATTTTCTTCTAAGATTATTTGCACTGCTTTGAGAGACAAACAAACGCTGCAATGCTCCAAGAGAGTCTGCCACGAGAAGGGTAAATAAATATTCTGGAGGAAATCTTGACAGGTTATTACACCCTGTGGGTTTAAGATGGAGAAAGCCCTTGCATTATTTTATTTCCAGTTTGTTTTGGACATCACATTAAGTGCTTTAAAAAGAGAGTCAGTGCTTACACGATTAAGAGAGATTGCAGAGTGGGCTATTTCTACATTTAAGCAACTCATCGGTATACATCATAAATTTGACTAACTTAAAAGTAATAGTTGTGGCTAAAGTTGTATGCATGAATTTTGGCTGCAGTTCCAGTTGTGCTTTTTAAAATGACTTTTATTTTTTCAGTGAAGCACGTGACTAAATGATGCAGAGATTATTTACAATCTTAACCAACATTTCAAAATATCATTTCCACAGAAGGATTTGTTTCCAAATGACACTATTATAGTATTAGTGTGACGTCGTATTACACACAGCATACATCATATATACATGTCAGACCCAATGCACCACCACCAACATCAACAACAACAACAACATTATGCCTATTATACTAATATCTACCTATTATACTAATTCAATGTTATTTAATTTCTTCAGTAGCATTAATGGTCCCTTGTATCGCATTTTTTAAATATAAACAACAATGAAGACACAATAGCCAGGAAAAAAACTAAACAAGTGAACAATAAATCACACATTGAGAGCATGTAAAAGTAGCCTAAGGGTACCATTTTATTTATTTATATATTTTTAATTTTTTAAACTCCATCAGCAAGATTGAAATAGGATACAAAAAGACACATGCCCAGCAGTACGTAAGCGATCATATATCTCACTGAATTACACAATGACTAATGTGCTTTGAAAATGTTGTTTTCCCCACCAGTATATTTTGTACCACACAAGGAATTTTTAATGGAATGACGTAAAATAACAACTGCAGTCTGCAAGTTGTTATTGAAACATATCACAGAATACTGCCAAAATTTGCACTCTTAAGTCACAACAAAACAAAACGAAGAGAACAAAACGTGCCAAAACTGCAAGACCACATCAGGAATCTCACTGACAGTGAAATGCCAGACAATCAGACCCCTTATTGAGAATATATTTTCATTTATATTGCTACACTTAAACCCTAGATGACAAGAAATACATTCAAGATACCAGGGTGTAGAAAAAAGAAACAGAGATAACGTACAACATATAAGCACCATCATGAATTTTTGCAATGCACAAAAGCTTAATGCTTTGTTGTCACAAATTGACGAGTCTTGTATAGTCAGCGACAATGGAACACAAACTGGAAATAGCATACCAACTACTACATCAAATCAGTAACCCTATTGAAAATTGCTTTTAAGAACCGACACCACTGCTTAATCATCCAAATACAGTAACTACACGTACTTGCAATCACATTTGAATGTCAAAAACGGAAACATTCTGTAGCACTTAACACAAATATTCAAACACTCTCTGAATCGTTTCCACTTTGAAACTGAGTGCCCTCATGTCTCTGTAACTTTTTGCGGATTTTCTTCTCTTCTCATGTTTATTTTTGTCTCTGGGTCATCCTTTCAGAAAAACATGTTGTATAAAAGCAAAAGGAAAAGGCAAAACACACACAGATGTGATTATGGCTGTGAAATGAGGTCGATATAGGTGTTTTCTTTTTTTTTGGGGGGGGTCCTCTTTATTAACGATAACACAAGGTGTATTAAACATAAGCTTACAAGAATAGAATGCACAGCAACAGCACTAAAAAAGTTTGGGGCATTTAAACCAAGAGGCAAACACAACAAATTGCAAAACTTTGCGGGGGTTCGAAATTCCAGATACGACTGTGAGTACATTTATACAAACAAGGCTAAAGGATAAAAACAAATCTAATTTCAATATTTTGGTACCTTAAAGCTATCACCGCTGTCTTACCTCTGACTACGTCTCACTTTTTTTTTTACCATAAGTGCACAAATAGCTATTTGAACGTGGGGACTCTGGAAGGGAACATCTTGGGTTAGGCATCATTTAAATTCAAAAGATTGACAGTAAAATGATCCCTGAACGTTTCAATTAGTTCATTTTTGTTTTTGTTTTTTATACTGCCTGATGTTCCTAGGGTCGCAGGTGCGCTGGACAGAGACGTGAGGCAGTGCCTCCCCGATATGAAGATCAGAAAGTACTTGTGAATAATAGTTATTTAATTTCTATGTTCTGTGTTTTGAATTATTTATTTTATCCAATAAAGATTTATTATTGATAATTGGCTGCCGTTAACAAAAGTCATATTAATGTGGCTCATATATATCTTTCCCCAAAGTATTATGTTCTTCCTTGGTGCATCTACTCAGTTTCATTGGTAGTTTTGGCACAGTTTTCCTTGGCAGATGAAATATCACGGGGCAGTTGGCATACCATCCTAATTGAAAACACAAAGCGAGCGAAACAGTCTTTTGAATTTGAAGGAACACAACATTTCAAAAACAAACAAACACATTTATATGGCTCATTTTCTTAAATGGCTGATAAGCCTGTTGGGACAATTGTTTTGCTAAGGCCAATCCGCCTCAAAGGGACTTATTTAATTGTTTGTTTTTGTTAACGGCTATTTTTATTATTTTTATTATTGAGCCACTGTAAATTGATCATGTGCACCTTCAGGTTGGTGTAGTACCAAATTGTGCTCTTTTAGAGTCATGTGCAGTTTCAACATTGATCACGTTTTCATAAATGTCACGTTTCCCACGTTACCAGCAACATGCTGTGAATTGCAACGTTTTACTCCACATAATGCTATACAAACTAAATGTGAAATGTGTGATTGATCAATCCGTCTATTTTTCTCTCGCCGTCTTTTTCTGTCCAGGATTAGAGTGAAGCTGAAGTTTATTCTAGCTGACTTTGTGCAACAACATTAAGAATGAGACTTCTGTAAAGGCAGCTCTAAACATGCTTTTTGTGTCCACCGCGACACAGAAAGACATTTCACAATCACAATTTGACATGCATGCTAGACTTTGTAGCATCCAAACACCCCAGCACAGAAGCAAGCTGCTGCAGTGTGTAGTATAATGTGAAACAAATGACTGATGGTCAATATATTCGAGAGGCTCTGGTCTTTCGCTCCTGTAAATATAATTGCAGTGCAACAGAATAGTTACAAAGGTCATTAAAAATTGTCAATCCCTTTTTATACCGCTGTACCCATTAAAAGCAGTGTTTGAAATGAACATTATGTTCTCAAGGATTTCCCTATTCGCGAAATATCCTTTGGATCATGAGCCCATCCGTGGATGGATTGACAGCAATTTTAATATGTGTTAAAACAAATGGGAGCGATCAATTTCAGTCTGAGTCCTTTTGTGTTTTTTTCTTCTTTCTTTTTGTTATGTAAAAACATTGGCCCTGCTGCAGCATATCTTCTTAATGTCACTTCCCACTCATTAAAATCTCCTCAGGATTTTTTCTTCCCTCACACCTCTAAATATAAATCTCGTGAATAACAATTGTTGCTTTATTTGCCAAGGAATTGAGGTGGAAACATGACATTCTGAGATATAAACACTGAACATACACTGCTAATTGTTGAGTGTGTGTGTGTGTGTTTTTGTCTACATGGTAAATTTGAATTTACACATCTTTAGGCCAACCATAAATAAATTTATGTGTTAGACTAATTTATTTTACTGGGCCCCAAATATGGCTACTGAAGGGAGAGAAAAAATCCACTCGTAATTTTAAAGAAATTTGGAGAAAATGTTTAACTTTAATCCTATCAAAGTACATATAGCCTACATGCAAAAAAAAAAAAAAAAAAAGTGCTTTCTTTAGCTTATTATTTTGTCTAGTATGTTTTTACTCTTCTAGTTGGAAATTTTGAGGTTGGAAAGCAAACATCATGTGTGCAGTGCAACCAGTTTTGGTATATAATACAAAATTGATACAATAAATGTACTGTAATTTTTCAGATGAATTGTGTTTTTATAACACTGTGTAGCATAAATAAAATAATGGCTATGTAAGACTAAATTCATGATATGCTGAATAAAACATGCTAAATGTATGTTTGTATGCAGTGCATTGTTTGCTTTGGACAAAGTATCCAATTTAAAAAGATATCCTGTAAAATATCAAAACTGTTTGTATATCATATATCTATACACAAACTTTTTGAATAAATAATATTAATAATACAGCTACTGTATTTGTTTGAAAATTATCATAGGGTTACCTCATTAGTATTACAACCCCTAAATTAGAACGTGTGCTAAACATTTGTGTATTGCATAAGTAATCTATTGCATATATTATACAGTATAGCATACTTATTTGTGAGAGTTGATTTTTGCCAGATTAAACTGCATACATATTTTTTTTTCAGATAAAGAATGTTGACATAACTAATCAACACAGCAGTTCATTTGTTCAGTTTGACTCCTCTTTTTTTCTTTTCTTTGCGTGACATCATTTTCACAATTCACAAATGCATGCCTGAGCAGTGGCCCCTGTCCTCATTTTTCTGATTTATCCACCAGATCTGTTCACACTGTCAAGATGTTAGATTTTTGCTGTGACTACAGATTAGCCTTTTTTAACATGCTTGAATAAACCCTGCGTCCTTGTCTCGTCTTCAGTTTTGTGCAGTGGACAACGTCACTGTTTGCACACGTGCACGGACAACATGTTGGAGGTTCTTCTGCCCATGAATGAATACAGCAGAATATTAAAAGGTTAGTGTCATCAATTACGGTTAAGGGAGGGCTGGTGCAGGGGAGGATGGAGTGTGAGATTCTGTTTTAAAGGAAGAGACGGTACAGCAGGCGATGCCGTGGATTTAGGTCACCTCAGATTAAGATAAATGGTTGCCCTCAGAAAGCCAAATACGTTTCTCACTCTCGGCCAGAATGTCATTACAACGGAGGACATAGACACCCTCGCGCATATACACAAAAATATGTGGTCTTAAATTAAAACATTAAACATGAACTCACATTTTTAGGAGTCATCTCGGTGAGTTGAATCTCTTCATTTTGTCAAGTAGTTGAAAACACAACGGTAGCATTTCTTTACATCTATCTCTCTTTGCAAAGGTTAGTGTGATGTCTTAACGGTTTTGGTGCCTCACTTGAAGGAATTAGAGTCAGATGATTTCCATATTTAACCAATGCTCCATTTCCAGCATAATCAGTATTTTACTGTACCGATTAACAAGTAATCACTTAATCATGTATTACTAATAAGCCTCTTAGTTTACTGTCATATGTACGATGATGAATGACTCTTGGGGGAGATGTTAGAAAATATTTTAAAGCCTTTTGAGGCTACGCTGTACAGTAAGAGAACTGACCCTGTGGAAACAAAAGACTTTCAAGCAGGCCCTCTGAGGCCCATTAAAAGCATGCAAACATGGATCACTCTCAATGGTATTTTTGCTGGAGCACAGTGGATGAAGGTCAGCGGATCAAAAGCTTTTGGCTGACATTTCTTGGTGCCTGATGAGCCCTCTTGGGTTTCATTGATTAGCCAATGAGAGACTGAGAGAACGACATTGAACAGATAAAAACAAAGTGACTTGTCCTGCTTCAGACGAAGAAAACTTATTTTCCCTTCAGCTTCCCCATGAGAATTGAGTTATCTTGGGGTTCTCTTCAGCAACAAGACACTTAATCTGAGTTTGAGCACTGTCAAAGATCCTCACATCGCTAAAAGTGGTCATAAGTCCTCAACACGTACCGCAGATAACCAATACTAACAATTGGAGGCATTTATTGGCATGCCTTTTTTTTTCTGTGCTCTCGTTGCATTTGAAAAATTAGTTGATTGAATTGGGACAAAAGTGACCCCTTTCACAATCCCACTAGTGTTTTAATTAAGTCATTAATTATAACGATGTACTCTAGTGAAATAGAACAAAATCTATTCCTGATCTGTGAGGAAGCAGTGGGTGTTTAAAGAATAGAAACATTTAGAGTTGCCACCTCCAGGCATTGTTTTCCAATGTCAGTTCCCCCCCAATAACTATTTAATAAGCAATGCAGTGCAGTGCAGTCATAGTGATGTGTCAGCAATTTGTAATGTCCGTGCTTTAGCGTGTTTAGAGAAAGGGCAGCGAGACATTCATCATATAGTCTAATAATTCTGAAGCAATGTGTGCTTTTTTTTTTTGTGTGTGTATAAAACATCACACAACTAAATACTCCAAAACTGAAAATCTAAATATGCTGTTTTGCTACTACTATTTGAGAAAACTAAACGGTTTGTGTGTGTGTGTAAGAGAAGAGAATCATTGTGTGGCATGTTAATGAGCTCGCTGGCTCCTGCGCTGAAATATAAAAATAAGACCTGACTGACATCTGGGAATCGCTGCTCTCAGAACGAATAATCCTCATTTGAGATTAGCATCGTAAACTAGATGCAAAACATTCTTTACTCTGCGCGAGAGGTTTACTATGCACACACAAACACATTGGTCAAAATGAGACCCATGGGCATTGGTTTAGATGCATAACGAGGATGAGGAGCTGCTAATCACAAGAGATGGAATGTTGTCCTCGGTGTCCCATGTGACTTTCAGGTGGTTTATGCATGATCCAGGAAGTTGTCTCATGACGAGGGAAGGCTTGAAGATTGCCATCATTCCGTTGTCAATCAACATCTCCTAATGACTTCCACTTTCTTTGGATCCTCCAACTGTGACAAAGGTATCTGGCCATTTTTTAAAACTTGTTTTACATTGTTATACCGTTTGCTTTATTTCCATTACTCAGTATAACACTTTATCTACGCATATCATGTCAATCCCATTGCGCTTGATTGTGATCCGAACAAATCAAGCAGTGTTCAGAACTTTAATAGATCGCAAAATCATGTTGAAAGTCTGTTTGGATTCTTAGATTAAATACAAATAAAAACTTAATTAAAGCCACATTTTAGACCCGGTACTTAAGCAAAAATTGTCAGCGCCTAATCACAAGAACATGGTCAAATTTCTTCGCTACTCCATCAGACCAGTTTTATCAATATGGATAATCATATGAAGGATCTGCTTTATAACATCACTGGCAGCCTCTCTTCACCCACCAGACCAAATATAGGATTAGCCACCCACAGTGATCTAACGACGACCAGACTTAGGCACCTCTAATGGTGCATGACTGTGTGATTAATTGGCCCACATCACTACCTGTCACCTCGCCTGTCATGAAGAGAACATTGTTGAACAGTGTTTAAAGTTTGTGTGAAAAGAACAGATGGTCTGACCTGACCTTGTACAGTATGCTATGGTGACCCATGTTGAACTACTATTAAGCCAGGTGTGTATATTTGTACCTTTCAGACTACAGTAATTATAGAGAGCAACAGTTACATTACATGTAATGGCCGTTGTAGTTCTTGTTATTTTTTAGCTAAGTCTGACAGTACTGGAACTTCCATTCACTTTTCCAGTAGAGATTGATTTGATAATTAGATTTTTATACTGCTAATATGATAAGCAGTACAAGAGAGGGGAAATATCAGTGATATGAACAAGCTAGCAAGTAGGAAAGTTATAATAGGGATATCTTACATGATCTCAGTTGCTATGACATGAGGGTGATTTTAATGAGCAGAGTTTCATACCTTGCCAGCTGCCTCCTTAACACTAACATAGATGTTCCTGTCACTGAATGACAGATGTAGAAGCAATGGGTTTTCTATACTCTGTTACTATACGGTGAATTCAGGAAATGGTAATGTGGTTAAGTCTTCCATCCACAATGCATTGGAGCCCCTTTCAACGGATCTCAGGATGACACAGCTGCTATTTCCTGCTCCTCAGGGCATCAAGGTCCATTTGTACAAATTTAGCACCCAAGCAAATAACCTTCATAATGTAATTTTCTAATTATTGATACGGATAATGAGTTCAAATGCAAAAGCTGTCAAGCGCCAGTTACACAAAAATAGAGCCACGTCTTCTAGCAGACTGTCTGGACTGTGCAGCCAGCAAATATAAAGCATAGTCACTTGTTTTGAGCAAGATTTTCAGTTAATTAGAAGCACTCAAGTGACCAGTCAACTAGGCTCTCACAGGTGTGTCATAAGACTTCATAACCCTGCACCGTGAAGACGCTAATTACATCTCATTTCTTCATCTCCTGTATCCTATCACAAGACATGGAATACAGTTTGAAATTTCAGTGGCAGGGAAAATGGTGGAAGCCTTAGTCAATCCTATAAAACCAAAGACTTTCATTTTTATGAACAGATTGTAGAAATGTGTTTCATCTTGTGAGCACACTCAGGCAAGTAGGGGCGAGTTGTATCACTTTTTATACTTTTATATATTTCTTGAAATAAATGCATCATCTATAAACAAAATGTATACCAGATGAAAGACCAAAGTCTTAGGTATATTTTGTGTATTCATGTCATTTTCGTACTTTGTGTCAGAGTTATAAGCCATCAAATACAGGGAGTGAACATGTGCCATGTTGGCCCGCTAATGGGTAAATTGTCACACTATATGGGGTAAGATGTCACACTGGATTTTGCAACTAATAAAACAAGGACAAAATTATCATTGTTCTCCTGTTTTTTGTCTATTTGTTTTTACAGCTAGAAAAATTGTTTACCATTGATGTTGGACATTTACCATAGCCATTGAGCAAACTTTAACCTAAAATATTATAACGCTGGCATGTAGGTCATAGCTCTCAGCTTCAAATGCCTGTTTTGCTTCCCTTAAATTCGAAATTTGAGATTGAATTGAATATATTTAAATAATAATAATAACAAAGCATTTCAGTTAATGGATGGATGGTTCATCATGAAACTTAAACCAGTCCTGACATGTGGGCATACTGTAATCATATGTACATCAAATTTTAAACAATGAAACAAAACCTGGCAAAAATAATTTCCTCACTCTTCAGACTCATCATCTGAAGAACAATTCTGGCATACGTAAACAGAGTTGCCAAAGGTGCATTTTTATTGGCCCATTCTTTGCATATATGACAACAAACCCAGACAATTTGCTCCAAACTACCATGTTGGCTAATACTTGCTCTAGTTTAAAGTTATCTTAAAACAGAGCAGTGACTGATTCATGACAAGATGTCTGATTTTCTCCTCTAATGAGTCCACATGATTTGCTGCTAGAATTTGTCTATGTACGACGCCCGTTTCATAATATACGAAACAGATAACTGGCACTCATCTCAGCTCACAATGTGTCCTATTCTCTTCTCAGACAGTACACAACACCTGACCATTTGTACGAAGAAAACTAGTATTCCACTTTAGTTGTGGCCTCTGGTGGAGAAGAAAATTGTGACAACTTAAATGCAAAAGCAGACATCACCATTAAGAGTTAAATAAGTATTTTTATTTCTAATTCCATTTATATTAAAGTTAATATATTAAGCAATTAAGGGACTGTTGTTTTTTTGGGTAGGGCGGTGGGGGGAGTCTAGCTTTTATTACAAATGTCTTTCAAAGAGTTCTCTTATGCCATCTCATAGTAATTCCAGACAACTCTGAAGGCCTTTTCACCCTGCACTTATTAACTTGCATCGAAATGCCTATGAAGCTTGGCAGTTTTTGCAATTAAACATCAGATTGAGAGTGAAATGTTGTTTTTTTAAACATTCTACATCATGCCATTAAAAAAACACAAGAAATGTGTTTTGTTTTTACAACTAGATCTTGCTGTTGAAATAAAAGGACACAAGGATGTTGTAAAACAATATAACAATTAAAAGATGCAGACACCAGGCTCACATAGGCCAACGCAATTATTCCGCAATAACACAGTCCTTCAAATGTTGTGACACATCTCTGTGGCCCGTCCCAAGAGTTAAACACTTGATGCTAGTGGCCAAGGGAAATAAGTGGGCTCAGCCTCTATCACACAAAAGAGCAGTAGCATCATTACAGAATTAAGAAGTGTGTGTCAAACCCCCAGTGGGCTCATGTCATGCACCAGTCTCTGCCAGTGGTTATCTGACACTGAAGGTTTCCTCAATGACAATGTATTATTGCTCTCTCTCCTGTCGCAGCTTTTCTTTCACTCTTGCTTTCCTCCCCCATCGTCTCACTATCTTGTGCTGTCGCCCTACAATCCTTCTTGGAAGTGCCAGTGAACTGTGGCTCACAGGCCTAAAAATACCTGCCCCTAGACAATGCTGGAGCATATTTGAGACTGTTCCACCTGTTCTATTTGGGCCTACTTTCCTGGATCATCTTCACCAGCCCCATTTATTTCTCCTTGAGCTACAGTGTGTCATGCTTATAAGGCTGTTCCAGAATTTAACAAGACACTTATGACCCATACCTTCCCAAAAAGCATAAAAGTCTCACATTGACATGCTTAAAAAACTGGTGTCTAAATATAAAACGGTATTTGAATATATAGCAAGTGTTTTTCCAATGTAAAGGTTAGTGAATTAATCAAGAAAGAAGTTGTTGAATCTGCATCTTGAACACATATAATTTGGACTGTCATTCGTTGTAAATCAATGAACAATGTATTTGAAGTGCTGTTGACATCAAGGTCAATCTACACCAAATATGTAAAGTGGAGAATCGGCTGAATAAAATCATGACTGCAGTTTCTAGAGACCTATCTAGTGTTACGCTTAAAAATCAAGCAAAACTAGACATTAATAATTAAATGTCATTAATTTCACTAGAATTTTACCTCAGGGTGCCACACATTAAGGAGGAACTGGTAAGAGTGAAACACACCTGATAATTTTACTGCTGCTACAGCAAAGTATGCTTATTAGCAACTAGTGTTGTTCCGATACCGATACTGGTATCGGGAAAAGCCCCGATACTGCATTAAAACAGTGGTATCGGTATTGGCAAGTACCAACAAGTAACATGCCGATACTATCATTTCTGACGCTAACATAGGACTTTGGATGCAGCATCTTGTGCCTTGCTCGTGCACGACATGATGTGTGACGTGTTCACTGCATCCCGAGCCAAGAAATCGTATTGGCCTTTGAATGCACTGAACCAATGGCAGGACAGCTTTTTCATGTTGAGAAAAAAAACTAGGTATCGGTACGGTGCCGGTACGGTATTGGTACGGTATCGACCGATACTGCAAAACTGGGTATCGGAATCGGTATTCAGGCCAAAAAACAGTATCGGAACAACACTATTAGCAACGCGCCAAAATATATTTTTAATGGCTCGATGTGAAGTGCCAATGACACACAAACTACAAATCCCATCATACAGCTGCAACTCCCTGCAGACATTCCCTAATTCCGATAACACGTGGCACGCTATCTTTCTTATTTCAATAAAACATGAGCAGCAATGTCTATCAAGATGTCAACACTTTGTCTTTTTGCGCAACTCAAGTCACTTAAAACAGGATTTCACGCTTCCCATTCGGGCCTCTCACCCTAACTCTCTGGGTAATGTATCATCTAAACATTTACCAACACAGCACATATGTGTGTGAGCAAATGTTTTAAGTGATGAATATTAATGAAACATCAACATAGAAGTCGCCTCAAGTATATCCTGAGAATGAGAGAAAACATGCCAATTATCCAGATCTGACAAAATGGCATAAAAGCAAAGAAACTTGATGATTTCAACTTTTACTGAAAAGCACACTTTTCTTTTTAAATTGATGGGGTTTCCCCAAGTATTTTCATATTTTGACATTTTATGCAGAGAGACAATATTTGAAGGTATCTTAAGTTTAAGCTGAGTTTAGATTCACTCTATGTTAAAATATTGGTTAGTCTGTTCAGTAATTCTTTATTCTGTTCAGCCCTGTGTTAGGTTGGCCACTGAATTGGTCTTTGTAAAATATTGCATTTGTGTTCCTTAATCACTATGGTAGTACAGTATGTTTCAGGCCATAATGCATTTGCATGGTGAAGAGTCGTTCCTCGTCATAGTGACCTCGTTTGGGACTGCGGATGGGTGGAATGTGGCCTTATGACCATATATTGCCCTGGTCTGATGTGCAAGGTGCACACAATATCCTCTTAAACAAATCTATTTGTGTCCCTGTCTTGTTACGGTCTTGGGTTTCATGACACTTGTAATTTCCTGAATCGACAACTGGAATTGATTTGAGTTGTGTTCAATTGCGTTTCGAATAGAATGCAATCAGCAATCATGGGCACTATTGATTGGAGAAGAAGTCGCAATTTGGATGAGCATGTGCAGTGCATGGATGGATGGATGGATGGGTGGATGGATGGATGGATAGATGGATGGATGGATAGATAGATAGATAGATAGATAGATAGATAGATAGATAGATAGATAGATAGATAGATGCATGTTTGTGTGTCTTTAGAGGGTTTGTTAATGAGCCAAGGTAATCAATGCCAGAAGAGATTACTTTGATGGAAGCCTTTGAGAAAACAATGTGCCGTGACGACCTCTGTCGAAAGAAACCACAAAGCAAAGAAACCAAACAAGAAGAGTGACCTTCAGCAGGTTCCAGCTAACACACAATTGACCCATTAATTCACTGCTTACACATGTGTTGATTTAGCTCACCGCGGCGAGAAGGCAAGAATAAATGGATCGGAAGCATTGCATCTAATTATGACTGATAACGAAACCTTTTAAGATTTAAGCACCAAGGAAAAGCTTAGAATGAATATGAAATGTCTAAATCAGCTTTAATGTAAGATTTATTTTCTATAGTTTTTTTCCTAATTTAACTTAAATTGGCTTTTGCGTCCTCAAAGCAGCTCTTCTGCATAATGTAAATGTTACAAATCCTTTTCAGTCTTTAATCCATTCAGGATATTGCCTAAGCAAGAATTAATCCTGTGAATGCAAAAGATACCCAAAATGGCCACGTGTAATACAAACAAAGTAAGGCATTTTATTGTCTTTGGTACTCTCCTGTTAGGGAAGGACTACAGCTCAGCAACTGTTTTGAGCCTTTAACAATTGTTTAGTGAGTGATATTGTATTCATATAGGCACTTTTGCATTTAGTGTGTTCCGCGCACTCATGCAGGATGATGTGGGTAGATGTGCATCCAGGCTCAAAGTCTGACATCTCTGCTTGTATAATGACATATCACAAAGTAATTTATTATTTGTCAGTGATGAGAAGCCATTACACCGCTGTGCTTGTCATGCTTCTCGTCCCATCATGCAAGTTTAATGGAAAGCTGACTGCAAAATCATTGAGGCCATGCTGTGTCTAAGAAATTATTTTATACTGAACAAATAATATGTATAATTGAGATGATTTGACAGGAAACTTGTAGTTGCACATATATACACTTAGTAGAAACGCTAAAACGTTTTAGGGCTCAAAATGTTGCTACCAAACAAACATTCAATGAATGTACAGTAACAGCAATATTTTAGTTAAGGGTTAGGGCACCAGTTCTTAACCTTGTTGGATGCACCAAACCCCATCATTTTCATATATGCATTCATCGAATCATGTGATAAAAAAACAAACAAAGAAAAAAAATTAAAGACAGAGGTGTAGGGTTTACCGGTGAACAAAATGAACAGGCAGAGTAGCCTTTTAATCAAATCTGGCTCTCTTCATCTTGAATTAAAAAAACATTGTGTTCTTGTATTCCCCCATATACATGCCACTGAAGGACGTATTCCTTTCGTTTTGCTAGATAGTTAGTTGTGCTGGAATGGAATTGCTCTTCTTGGCTTTGCAAATCATGTAGTTAGGATGCTCACTCCCATCACTCAACTGAGGTCTATATTTATAGAGTACTTTTAAACACCCACCACTATTTAAGAGTACTTTAAAGCACCCACCATTGTTTTCTCAAGATGGAACCCAGGGGCATCAGATATAATGAAAACAGCAGAGGCCCCAGAATTGAGCCCTGTGGAACACCATATGTCCCGTTATACAAGTGAATTAATTTTGCACATATTCATCGGACTGCTTTCTGTTTTTGCTCAACATAGTATGAGGGATTACAATAATAAAGAAATCACACAATGTACCATCACAAGAGTCCCAAATCGATTGAGCGCACCAAATTCCCTGCAGCACAGATAGGCCAAGCAATGTGAGCCAAGTGGGGCGTATCATCACAAATCATATGAGTCTGGTGTGTGTGTGACTGACTCACTTGGGGTTCGATCAAACCCAGGTTAATAACCACTGCGCTAAAACGTTGTATGGCTAAACATTTAGCTCCCAACAAACATTCAATAAATGTACAGTAACAGCAATATTTTAACATGGTTAAGAGTTAGGGTGAGTTAGTTAATTTGACGATAACTGACTTAGCTCACCATTTTTATTTTTATTTTTTATTTTTTGCTGCTGATGCCATTTGGAAAAAGGAAAGAATGTGTATTTATTTATTTGTTTTTATGTAAGGGGTACACTAAATATACAAAACCGATGCATGCAAATTGGCGTGCATACAAAAGTAGGTTCTGGGCTGAAGAGATACTTTCTGTCAGCTGTGTGTTCAGCAAGATTGTTTTGACTTCAAAATGTCAGCCCAGTATTGACTGGACAAGTCCCCTGTGGTATGAAAGTTGCTTTAGGCTACAATGCTGGTTAAAAATCCTACTGTGTGCATTTATTGCACAGAGCAAGCCTGCATACTTGCCAATAATTACTGTCAAAAACATCACGTACTTTCCATATCCAGCCAAAGTAAAAAATAAATATAAGTGGCCAAGTGTAATTGAAATTACACATGGGAAATAATGATTAAATCTACACACACACACACACACACACACACACATATATATATATATATATATAACTGTTATGAACCAAGATAGAGTTATTTTGTTAGCTTTAAATTAAAGTGAGATATTTTGGAGTAGCAACACTTGGCAATTTCAGTTTTTTGTTTTGTCTAGTTTTTGTTGCCATTTTTATGTTGCCTGATCTTGATTATTTCACTGCTTCTCACTTTAACATATCCACCAACTTATTGTTATATTTCATGCAGTTTATCCCCTAAAATGCATTTTACTTACAACTTACTTTTTGCATCCTTGCTCTGTAAAAAAATAAAAATAAAAAAATAGATCCATATGAATGAAAGCATTATAATATTGGAGTAGGAAAGCATTCTTACTGTATATTATTTGTACATTGCCTTGATAATTACATACATGCTTTTAAATATTACTATTGAAATGTACCAATCAGACCTACTGCATTATTGTGAGCACATCCAAACATAGCTGATCATTTGAAAATATTGTATTTGTACTCCACTTGGCGCCAATGAACCTCTTATGTCCCGATGTGTGCATGACTGAGATTTACAAGATCCATTTATTTGCAACTTGAGAGCTAATGCATGGTTGGCTGCGCATTGTCGTAGGCGTCAAACAGCTACAAGCCAATGACAGCATGTTATGCACTACTGCTTTCAGTTTGCAGGATTATCTGTGAGACTGTCAGTACATGAACTCAACTCATTTGGTCTGTAACACGGTCGTTATTATGAAGCAAGTGCCTGGCTTAGTGTGTTTGACTAATTTTATCAGGCTGAATACATCATATGTTATTTGCATATCGCTGGCGTCGGGCAGGATCCTTGTACAGTACCTCCAGAATTCAGTGTTCAACCATTAACATTGCATCATCAAAGAGAGGAATCCATTTTCAACACTGTCAATTGGTTAATAATTGGTAAAGACAACACGCACACGTGTGGACTCACCAATAATACTGATTTGTGGAAAAAAAAGTGAAACTTATTTTTTTGCTTTTTCAATCTGTTCACTGTTAACGTTACAACAAAGCATACCACAGCAATGCCAATGCAATTTAATTCAATACTTATTACTGATAGAGGGTTCAATGACTGCAAAGTTGTTGTTGTTTTTGGTGTCATGGAACAG
Source organism: Leptonotus elevatus (assembly GCF_054856555.1). Taxonomy (NCBI): domain Eukaryota; kingdom Metazoa; phylum Chordata; class Actinopteri; order Syngnathiformes; family Syngnathidae; genus Leptonotus; species Leptonotus elevatus. Next base: position 6,562,446 of record NC_141241.1, on the reverse strand, counting down.
TTTCACATAAACATATTTCAACTGACTGTCATGGAAACAAACTTAAAGTTTACCATTATACTAAATCTAGTCGCTCTAATTGGCATCACTACGTCATAACCAAGCTCCAAAAAATGAGGCATTTCTCTGACTCACTGTTTCTATTTGCTTTGTACTTGAGGATGGATGTGCATATTTTTCAAGTGGTTTCATTTTTTGTAAAATATTTCGACTCGCTTGCAGCATGATATGGACGTATATGTCATACTGCGACAAATGTACACATTGTCCTAAAGCAACACAAGTGCTGTGATGTTGGTTCATGTGTGTTGTTTTATAAGTACAATTCTAGCTATCACACAGTTGTTGCCCACACATTTTTGGACATAAGATTTTGGTGACAGAGATGGAATTCCCAAGAATAACTGATTAGCAGTTTGTATATACCAAGCCTTTAATAGTGATGTGGAGTAAGGTCGGCGTGTTGTCTACTAATCAACCATTCGATTCAACCCAAATTATACATTTGTAACTGAGAGATCAAAATGATAACGTAAAACCCAACTAATGCGTTTTCATATCATGACAAAACCCACGGCTATTGGTTCCGCAAAACAAATAAATACCCACTTGATCTTCATTCTAACGAGCCCCCAATCGCTAATGAGAGTTAGATTGCTCTCTGCGCCACGGTGGAAGAATTAGTCCACGGAATAATTATTCGTTTCCATCCTGTATCCAGTGTCCTTGTTTGTCTGAGAAAGGCAAAGACTGCCTGTGTACGTGCTGTCTCCCCTTTTCCTTGTGCCTCAGTGGTGCTCTCGTCTCATTTCTTCCTGCCCTCTTCAATATCATCCCCTGCTCAATCTCCTGGCCCCGCATCCAATCCTCATTCTTGAGATGTTTCTTTGACACCATCAGCCGTGTGCAAGGGGTCATTAGCACAGCCACCATTAAATAAGTGAAATCAATCCAGAAAAACAGCTGCCTCCCTTGGAAAAGGGTGGGGATTTGGGAATATACCGGGAGACTCAGGCAGAAAAAATTGATGGGGATGTTGTTGTGGTGTGTGTGAGCAAGTCTGTATGTGTGTCTGTTGGCTGGTTGATGGAAGAAGGTCTCATATTAAGATCTTTAGATTGTTCCCAATCTTGCCACAGTAATTATGATGTAAGTGGAACAACAGCATGAGGTGTGTATGTGTGTGTGTGTGTGTGTGTGTGTGGTAATTAACCCCAGGCAGCTGAAAAATGAGTCTAATGAGCAGAGCGGGACATTGAATCTGTTCAATCAATCGTTTTTTTTTTTCCTTTTCTTTTCTGGAGCGTTTAAATTTATCAGTGACCTTGTAATTGTTAACTGCGACACACATTTGAACCCATTTAGCAGACAACAACGGTTCATTTATTTTTCTGCCCGGTTTTTCAAACACTGAATGCATCTTAGTCAGATTTCTCCTCGTTTCTGTAGTGTTTGTTTGTGCTCCTAAAAGTGGTCACTGACTAGAGCTCATTTTCGTGTCAAATTTGTTTTGTTAACTAATGAAGCGATTTTTGTTAGATGATTAACATGAAAATTAAGCATCAATCTACAACCCAAAATTCCAAAGATGAGGGTAATAGAGCCAATCGTATATATTAGACTCCATTGACTAAACTTCATTATATAAATAGTATTTCCATCTCAGTTAAACAATAAAATAAAACTGACAATTAATTAAACTTAAATTTTCTGCAATTAAAATGACTTACATATTAATATACAATTATAAAGCAGGATTGTAATTTTAGAGATGATATAAAGTGCTTAACAAATGTATTAGACTATAAAGACAATTTGTCTCTATGTGGCTATCAAGCGTCAACAAGTGCTTTATTTTCGTGAGCTCTCCCCATTTTATGTTTTTTATACCCCCAAGTTTGTGATAGCTGTAACATTTAGCATTAGCATATGCTAATTACATTCTCAATGTGCTGCCTCTAAAAACATCAAATAGTTGGTAATTAGCAATGCTGTTCATTTTGGGCAGTGATGTAAAATTAATGATGTGAGGTGGTCTCAATCTAATAGATTTGAAACACTGTACACAATGAAATGTTGAATGTATAAAGAAACACGTCATTAAATGTTGCTTTTGTCTTTTGCATGCTATAAAGTGGCCTTTCAATGTGAATGTTGTCTTTATTTTATTATTAAATGGTAGAAAGATACAAAAAAAAATGCAACATTTTTTACTTATTCATTCAGAATAAAATAAACTTTTTAATGTCTGGCTTGACTCTAGATGTCACCGACATGGAGCAATGGAGGTCATTTAAGTGAGCAGAATAACTCAACGCTGCATCTCAGCAAAATAATCTGTCACAAAATGTTGCGCAAACTGGAGCCAGGTCCTGACTAAATGCACAATTACAGATGCTAATCAGAGCAGTGTTCAATCAGTAAAACCAGGTCAACATGCCAAATTGCCAGGCTCATTTAGCAGGATAAAAGCAGACTGGAAAAAAAAAATATTTTGTGAGGGAAGAGACAGAATTAGATAAAGCAAACAAACAGAATGTCAAATGAGATGACTAGATTGTTTTAGTTTGGGTCATTTATGAATGTCATCTGTGAATGCAGCTTTGTAGCATCAGGTTCTTAACAATACATTTGGCTATAGTGCAAAGCAATCATCCAATGAGAAGATCTCACTAACTTAATAAATAATAATAAGATTTTTAAAAAAAAAAATTACATTTACTGGCGTCACAGTGCTTTCATCCTTCCATTCTTTATACTGTCCTTGACCTCATTAAGGTTCGATTTTTTTTTTTATGGTGACTGTTGGGTTTTTATTGACTGTAAGCAAGAAATTATAAGAAATAAAATCTTCAAATATTTAACTTGCTGTAGTGACTCTGAACTACTGAATTTTCTGCAATATTTGTATTAAGCTGCACATTTGTCCATACATTTTCTTTATTATTTCATCTCATTTGTATTTTTTTCCAACAGTTTTGAATGGATGCAATGCGGGTCATTTGTCAAACATCAAAAAAGCAGAGAGTCTTCTTCTTTTCTTCTTTTAAACATTCTTCACAAAACACAAATAAAAATAATAGCATTTCAATAATTGACAGAGTCCCAAATACAATTCTGGTTGAAAAGGATTGTAAAGCTTTGATCCTCTCTCCCTAAAATAATCCCTAAAATTATTCTGACTTCTGCTGTCTTTGGTGTTGGAGCCAACATAGCAAAGTAGAGTTAAGAAGAAATTACTTTCATAAAAGATTTTGTTGTTGTTGGAATGATGGCAGTAAGAACAAACAAAACCACATTCATGTAAAACAGAATTTTTACACATTAATTAGCTAAAGAGGACGATTTTGCATTTGCAAATGACACCAGCGGTCCCCCAAAGGGAGGAGCTGACAGATGAAGGGGTGATTAAAATGGAAAAAATCTTGATGTTGCCGCACTTTGTTGCTGAGACTCATCACCAGTGACAGGGTGGGTTGTTCCACACTCACACAGCTTGCAACCCAATCAGTCTTAAGCTGTCCAAATCACTTTCGATATTACACTTGAAGATTGGGCCAATGCTTAACTGCAGTGAACAAAATTGGACTCACTTTTGAGCACTTGAAAACTAATTGGGAACTGCTACGATCAAACAATGCATTCAGATATGATTCAATTGATTATGGGACTCAACATATTACTAGTGTTAACACTAGTGGAAAAAAAAAAAGAACTAGCTGCAAGCAGCTATAAAGGGCCCTCGCAACCCTGGCCACGTTGTCACATGGGACAAGACCTCTCAAAAATCAAATCGTTTTTGCCAGGCCTTATGTGTGTGCAAAGTTTCATGAGTATTCAACAACAGCATAATTTGTCATTGCATGGCCACGGCAACAGTGCGCAACGAAATACAAAGCTTTCAATGACTTTTCATCTTAAACATCTTAAGACGAAACACACCAAGTTTTAAGACGATTTCTATAGGAGTGCTTTAAAAATATGACCTCTACAAATTTATATTAATAATAATACAAAGCATTTGCGAACATGAAATTGTCACCAACATTAACCAGGCCATTTTCATTATAGAAAATAAAAATAGCACACAGCAAAATAATTGTGAGGTTGTGATGCAGCTCACGTTGCTGTTTGATTAATTCATGCATGTACAGAGACATGTGGGTAACTTTACAGACTAACGTTTATGTTCAAGCAAAGACATTAAAATCCCAGGCAGCCATTAAGTACAACAGTAAAATAATTTGATTTCCCCCATTTTACATATCAAAGCATCCATTTGGAGTCAAAATCAATGTTTGAATTACGACTACAGAATGGAGAAATGAACTTGCGCTTCTGTTTTATCCCCAATGCCATCACTGTACTTAAATGTCCCGACTCTAGACGAATATTAAAGCTACATCACACTCAGAAAATGGTTTGTTTGCAACACTTAGAGTCAGCAACCCTCACAGAAGAAAATAATGCTACATTTATTTACTTCAAGTTGGCTATGGCCACCCTGTTTGGTAGACATTAAGTGCCATGAGATTTTGGCCTCGTATATTTGAGTTTTAAGAACAACAAAACGTAGATCAAATAGTGGGAATTTTTCATGATTTTTTAAAAAAAATTCCTGGCTAAACCGTGCACGCTTGTTACTAGCAAGGTATGTAAATGATTTCAAATTTGCTGCCATGGTTTAGCAAAATGCAAAAAACAATTCAATAATATTACCATTCCCCAAAGCAACGGCCTTCTTGGTTCATTTTAATTCGTATCTTGCACACATGCTCACACACTTTTCTTCAGCAAACCTTTCTGGATTTATTTCAGCTAAATGCTGAAAATGTAATTGCATTGGAGAATATGATGTTGCCTTTTCTCCGCCCTAGACTTAACAAAGTGACTCAAAAGCTACGGGGTGGGGGTGGGGGGGGGGAATGGAGGAGTGGATTCTGTCACATTAGTGACAGTCCATTAGCAGAAGCACAATAATCCCAGACAAAATAAAATGATGCCTAAAGGCGCCAAAGGCAACATACGTTCGTCAGGTGTATCTGTTGTAAAATTGAGCGCACACAATGTTGTTTATGCATATCCAGAAACATCATATCATTTATTATAATGGGTGGGAGTGTATCTTGCACAAGCTCTGGTCCTCTGCTAGGAGCATGCAGGTTATTCTCTCTGTGAGCTCCCAAATGGTCATAAACTACGCTTCCCCGAGCAAACATCGCAGCACTGAAGCACTCCCAGGTTGTTAGCTGTTGCAGCATCTGTAGCAAGATGTTGCTGTAGGAAAAATTGTGTATCTCAGTCCGTACTGCCTATCACATCCATTAATTATCTTCAGTTTTAGGTGAAATTATAACACTACAAACTAATATTGATAATGTTTTCAAAAAAACAAGTATTGACATGGTCCTAAAACAATTTGCACTTTCTTGACAACCAACCCCAGCACATCACTTTGTTCAATGTATAATGGAAGCTAATGTTGCCGTGGTGAAGTTCACTTCCCAATTTCCTTCATGAAGGCTACATTTCAGCTGGTAGACACCGTTCTCAATTGTTGTTTATTGCTTCATTATGTATTTTCTTGTTTCACTTAACATCAGTGTCAATGTAACAATTGTTACTGACACTTTTTTTTTTCTAGATAAGCATGAACATTGTCTACAGTCAGCAAACACAGTCGTACAGCCGCATATAAAGGCAACAGCAATAAAGGTAATATACTACATAAAAGTTCTGCAAAAAAAATAAAAAATCCTATAGTTGAAGTTTTGTAGTTGACATTCTTTCCTATTCTTGCTTGATGTACAACTTCAGTTGCTCACTAGTTCGGGGGTCATGTATTGCACTTCATAATGCACCACACATTCTCAATGGGAGACGGGTCTGGACTGCTGGAGGGCAAGCTAGTACTTGCACTCTTGTACTACGAAGCTACACTATTATAACACTTGCAGAATGTACACTCTAAAAACAGTTGGGTCAAAAGTAACCCAATTATGGATAAAAAAATTGACCGATCCACTTTATGGGTCAATGTGACCCAACTTTATGGGTTGTTTTATACAAAATGATCCAATTTTTTTACCCAAGTAAAGGATTTGACCAATATTTATGAGTTGTTTTACACTAAAAGTATTCTAGACTCAAAGTTGGGTCAAATTGACCCAATTAGAGGATCGGTCCATTTTTGACTTATAGTTGGGTTATTTTTTACCAAACTGTTTTTAGAGCGTAGCTTGGCGCCTTCAATTGAATATACAGTAGGTCGTAAAGGATTGACAAATTGTATTCTTTTTTTATTTACAATTGATAGAACACCCCGACAAGATCCACTTTTTAAATTCACCTCTGGCCTTTTGGTGAGTTTGAACTACTTAACAGAAGCATGTATTTTCAAAATGTTGCTTAGTATGATTATTTGCTGTTGTTCTTTGCATTTCCTGTTGTGTTCAGCCAAGCAAAACGCCTTCAGCTCAGCAAGCTGTTCTCATAGTAAGCTCGTCTGGATCTGGAGTGCGTGGATTATCAGTTGGAGAGGAGACCATCATTTTCGGAATCGTCTGGAGCAGGCTTGTCTTAGATTAAATGCAACATACCAAATTCCATTACAGTTGACAAATTACTTGTGTACATTCCAACATATACACAAAAAAAGAAACATGTTCATTTCCTTTATTGGCACATTTATTGAAATTCCAAATTCAAGTCCTGCTACTTAGATTTCATGTTCACATTTCTCGGCCTACTCCGCCTATTTCCTCTTCCTCGTCATCCGTTAAAATCCAATAAACTCTATGATTACTCTGAATTGACATTCAGTGGCAATACCCACACTCGAATGCCACTCCAAAGAAGATTTTTTTCCCCTCATTAACACGAGTGATGAAGTAGGGCAAATCAAGCAGTCTTTTGAAAATAATTTTCTCAGTCTTCAGCGAGACGACACTTTGCCCGCAACCATTGTGCATATCTCTCTGCTGCTGCCTCGCTTTTACTTGACAACTATTGACGAAAGTTACAAGATGCATACTCATGATGTAGAGCGTAGAATGAGCTGAGTGAAATTTGACTGCCTACTAGTATTGAAAATTCAAACAAAGTTTTGATAAATTGACAATTCTTCTGCTTCATATGTTAATACTATGATACACAACCAAATCAGCAATGTTAATTCAACACCTATAGAGTTGAATTTAACACCTGGAAAGTGTCTATTTTGGTTCATAGTAAATATAGTTAAAATAACACTTGAACGTGTGTTTTTTTTTTTTTTTTTTTTACTGAGATGGAGTTAAAACAACTCTGATGTTGATTTTAATGTAGTGGTAAAATCTTACACCACCTAGTGTACTTTTTAACACTAAAAATGAGTTGCGGGTGTGAAGGGCAGATTTAATGTAACACAAGGTGATCAATACTGGACACTATTTAACTCTGAAAAAGTTAAAATCAGACCTCATGAGTTAAAATCAACTCCTAAAAAATGTAACCCTGACATTTTAACACTCCAGTTTTTGCTGTGATGTCTCATGTTGACATACATGTAAAGTATTCTTCTTTTTTTAACATGCAAGCTTAACGTTTGGACACGGGATGAATGGCAAGGAAAATGAACTTAAAAGAGTACAAAGCATAACCCCTTGAGGTACGTGACATTCACCAACTTTTGTCCCAATAGTTTATTTTCTGAAAAAGTTTTGCAAACTAACTTCCTATTTCTGGACAACAAACCACCTCTCATGCTCACACAAGAATCTTAATTAAACCTGTAGCTTCTTTTGCCTGGAGGGTTTGCCAGCTGTGGGAAACAGGCACAATTTAGAATTGAATTCTGCAATTCAATCAATTCCTCTGCTTATTCTCTGCTGCAGAAAAACATGGGTAATATCAAATATATCTGCATTTTCATGGGATTCATCATTATTTCCATTGCACCGCAAAAGTGCGTTCACTCATCATTATACAGAGAAAATGGCGATGCAAGCTGCCAAGTTGTGATAAACACATGAATACATGAATATATGAGTGAGCACTGTCGGAAGCAAAAGAGTAGTTTAAGTGGAGAGGGTTGGCTCATTGCTATTTACATTGTTGAGATTTGCTTTTTAATGTTTTCTCCATGTCAAAATGACAAGGTGCCAATAAAACCTTCTTGCGACAAATTGCATTTTGAGTCTTGATAAAACAAAGATCGGAATGTCTTTATTTAGAAAAAAAGAACTATCAGTATAATAGTCTGCTTGATATTCACTTTTAAATGGAGCATGGATGCAGCGAGATAACTATTTGAAATTTGTAAGATGGAAATTATTTTCCTCTGGCTGACACGTGACAACCAAACACCCATTTACCATTCTGAGGCTTATTGAATTTCACTGCCCTGTTTATACTGCGCAGTATATGTCCTACAAATTTGCCTTTTTGATCCGTCAATACATTGTAAAGCAGAAACATTAAAAAAAATAAAAGCTCCACAATGATTTATAGCTCTCATAAAATCTCAGTAGAACCTGCAAGGTGAATCAAGGGCATTCGGCTTCTCTGCTTGGCTCAATATTCATGGTGGTAGCATACCTGTCCGTAAACACACACGCATGCACACACATTTTGCAAACCCCTTTCATACCACATTTCACAATTATCCCACGATGAAAAAGTATGACCCTGAAGTGTGATATTTTGCTGTGTGTTGGTAGGCACACATTTGTGGTGTGAGGAATATATTTACTGTATCATCATGTTTTGTTTTCTTTTTGTATGCAGTCTGCTGTCGCACATGTATGCACCGACCCTTATGCAAATTAATATTTCTCCAAACTCAGACATTTTTTGGGGATATAAGTACACTATACTTTGAAACATGCCATTTGCACTGCACCTCTGCTTTGCTGGATTGCCCTCCTGCTGACTGTAATGTATTACAAGCCAAGGCGACGTGTCCCTACAGAATACTAATACAAGCATTTGAGAACATTGTCCAAGTATTTGTGTGTTGGTGAATGTCTCATCAACGCTCTTTAGACTTGGACTTGTCTTTGTGAATGGGAAAGTTTGGAATAGGACCACCAATTAATTGATGCTAAAAAAAAGGAGGCTGTGGTTGTATTAAGCATGCAATTTATACCCATCCTGCAGACTTAGAAGGACACTTTGAGAGGATTTGTGTTGATGAGGAGGCTTCAAATCAATCTGGCCCACAAACCCACCCAAGAAAGACGTGTGTTGAATCTTTTTGCAAATGATATGTAACATGGAGTGAAAGATGTTGATGTCCACGCATTAATCGTAGAGTGACAGTGCCACGAGACTGAAATATTTCACTTCTGGAGGTTGTGTGGTGTTGAGACAACTTTGGGGTGGGGGGGGGATTTATGGGTATCACCATTGAGCCTTATTGTCTGTTGTATCATCTGAGAACCAATTACAAGACAGGGCAAATCACGCTCAAAGGAAAAGGCACAAAAAAGGTCAATTTCTTTGAATTTACCAAGATAATCTACATTTGGTAAATACTGCAACATGAATACTATTTTTTTTTTTATTGTAACTTTGGTATATATACTTTGTCAGCCAAGGTAAATCCCTGACTGATCACCATTCAGCTACCGAGCACATACTGTAGAAACTTACTGGCATCTTTAATTAACCGACCAGGGTTAACTCCACAAAAGCCCTGAGAAGAAAAAAGGGATTTTGTTTTTTATAAACATACAGCTAGTCATTTACATTAAAGGTCATTTAGATCAACAAGTCTCATTTTCTACGATGGGGAAGCTCACAGAAAATTGTCTGTCTGTCGCTCAAGAAGGAAGTAATTAAGGCAAGTCTAGAAGGAGTAATCAGTGTGGATTACAATTTGCTCATTAAATGGGCTCAGATGTCAACTTAACAGTCTAATGCAGGTCAGTTTGCAACCTGCCTGACTTCTGGGCTCGAGGGCTTCTTTGGCGAATCGATCCCATGACCTCAAGCAAGTGAGCTTGTTGTCTTTGCATTTGGAAAACAAGAGTGAGCACATCTGTGTGTGCGTGTGTGTGTGTGTGTGTGTGTGTGTGTACATGGTGGGGCCAATATATCGGCATTTCACAGAGTTGTGGGGCCCACCCGTCCTTGTGGGGCCAATTTGCTGGGCCCCCAAGTTTAGACATCTTTTTTTAGGGTCAAGACTTGGTTTTAGAGTTTAGGTTTGAATTAGGTTATGGTTGAGGTTAGGGTAAGGAATGGGGGTGGGCAAACATTTTTGATGGTTGAGGTTAGGGAAAGGCATTATGTCAATGAGATAGCCCCACAAAGATAACACCATGAGAATGTGCGTGTGTGTATTTGTAACAAACAGAAAACAAACTGAAATATTGTACCAAATTGACCAATGCTGTCCAGTCCAACATGGATTTTTCTAAACAGATCTGTAATCCAATTAGAGTGAAAATAAGGGACAGCAGACACTATGATGTACAGAATCGAAAACAACCCCAAAAATTTAAATCTGGAAAGTAGAGAGGTGACCCTGCCGGCAAGGTAACATCCTGACTTTTAGACTCCTTCAATGGCCCAGGATGAGGAGGGAATGGGGGGCACAGCATGTCTTTCAGCCACAGCCAAGGTTTTGATGTCCTGAGCCCAACACTGCTGCTTGCTAAAGATAGACGGCTCTTATCAATTAGTGGCTGAACACTCGACTCTGAGCACCTTGGTCAGATAATTTGTCCTTGCGCTGCGCGATTGGATTCCCACCTCCCTATTTGCCTGCCCATCCTCCTACCTTTCACTTTTTGGCATAACATTACATACTCTCTCCCCTTGTTTGACTCCTGAGCAGTGGTTCTTAACCGTGTTGGGGGTACTGAACCCCGGCAGTTTCCTATGTGCATTAATTCAACCCTTCTTTATTGAAAAATAAAAATAAGATTTGTTTTTCTTAAGATGCAACCCAAGGGCAGCAGATACAATAAAAACAGCAGAGGCCCCAGAATTGAACCCTGTGGAACACCATATGTTCCGTTATATGCATTCATATTGCACATATGAATCCGACCACGCTCTATTTTTTTCCTCGACGTAGTTATCAGGAAAGGATTACAATAATAAATAAATCACACAACATACCATCACAACAGCCACAAGGTGACTACTGAGCGCACAAATTCCCTGCAGCACAGATCAGCCAAGGAATGTTGTGAGCAACATCTTTATTCTACCAATTAAATGTAACTTTAAATCACTTTATCTATTAAGATATAGTTTAAAGTCATTTTTCAATGTTTAAAAATGATTCTTATATAGCGGAAAATGTAATGTCACTGTCCCCTGCAAATGAAAATATTACCTTAATATTTTAGAAGATACAATGGATATATTGCTTTCTCTGATACAGATCTGTCCCACTGAAAATTGCGTTTTGGAAAGACACAAACTTGGAGAAGGACGTTTTCATGTTCTCCTACAGCTTGAATAAACATCACAGTCTGTACTCTGGCAACTTGACTCAACGGCAGTCGTGTTCATCCAAATCGCATCCTTTATCAGAGTACAAATTCAATCCCACTGCTTTGAAAGATTTATAGATTCATGCAAGTTTTAGACCAAGCTGGGAGCGCTAATGGCTTTGAGTGCAGGGGCCCTAAGGAATTATTCTGCATGAAAACCGGAAAACGCCAAGCAGCACTTAAAGCTTACCACAATGTCAGTTTTCTGTCCAAAAAAGACACAATTGACTTTGAATACTAGTTCCAAAACATGGAGGTTTTGAACAAGAAGCGACAAAGCACTTCAATGGTCGGCACAAGCTTGAATTATTTCCAGTCTTCTCCTCCTTTTGCATTCATTGTATCTTTATTTTCATTTGATTAAGGAGGTCATCTTTTCATGAGGTTTTGTTTGTGAAAAGAACACAAACCCTCCTTAATCAGTATGTGCGGAAATTTGTGCAATATTTGGCATATTTTACATTGCATCAAGTGCACTTCAGGATGAAGTGCCGATACAGGACTTTTTCACCACCGTTATCATAGAAAGACTCAAAAACTCTTCGAGTTTCCTCCTCAAAAACGCATCACTCAGTTGAGGCGTACGTGTATGAAGGTGTAAAATGTAGTGTGATAGCAGGATCATTCAGCCTTGGTGCAGTGCCATTTCGCGGTTGTTAAATGAGATGTTATTTTTAACTTGCAGGATTGGAAAGCTAGTTGAAATTCCCATTTGGTTTATAATATTTTCCTTCATTTTGTTTCCCGTGTGCGTCACGGCTATTCATTTACATATGCATGAACTTGTGCTGTAAAAATGTATTAAATGTCATTGATTACTGAGTTAGCGTCTGTCATTTGTCCCAGATGAAATCCCGGGGAGATGAGATAGGAGCTAAATGTCTTTCTAAGACGATGGCAGTCAGACATGCACCACTAGAACCTTGAGCACCTAATAAATCAACCAGCATCTTCTGCCACCAACCTGTCAACGTAATAGAGCTCGACAACTGTGAAGACAGAAGGTGTATACGGTTGAGGCACAAATGGGGAGTTTGCAAGAGGATTCTACCAAGTGTTGACCGCACATGACAAAATTGGAGAGAGAAAAAACACACAAATCAAATGTATTTAAACCAGCATACCTAATATCTGAAAGAAGTAGGATGTGAGTTTAGCGGCAGCTTGAAAGTGGAATAAAAAATTGCCACTACTTGCTCTTAATAATTCAAAAGACTGCGATGGCACAAAAATAACAGTTGGAAAAAGCGGTCCCTTTGACCTGACATAAGAGTACTTGTGTTTTCCATGTTCAGTGCTTTGCAAACTAGAATGTCTTTTACCGACAGTCCGAACTAACATGTTTGCCATACACTTAGAATCCAATTATTGAGCTTCAACAACCTCAACCAAAGCAAAATACTTGAGAGGGCCATCACAACCACAGTCTTCCCTTGGTGAAAATTACTTGGTTAAAATTGCACTCAGGAATTCACTGTGATGACGTGGAAGACAAAATGAAGGGTATTAACAAAAAGACCAAACAGCTAAATACATTTAACAGAATAGATTTTAGTTCCTGAACTGGTCATAAATTGCAGCGTTTTCAATAATGCAATTTACAAGGCAATCTATAAAGAAAATTATGTGATGAAAGAGTCTAATGGTGTTGTTGTTTGATTGCGAGCTTAAATTTTTCCAGAGGTGTACTGGCTGCTTTAATAATAAAACTTTGACAAAGGTAATTTTATTTATTTATTTAATTTTGGTTGTTGTTATGTTTCTAATTTTTGTGAGTCTTCAAATATGCTTCATAGCAATACTATTAGTACTAACAACAGCCCCTATGGGGATAAAAGAAAAAGCCTTTCAAATTAGTTTATCTGGAGTACAATGGATGTTCTTCATTTTGTAATCTTGTAATGGAATTAAAGATAATTGGATCTGGCTTAATATGTTAATATAACATTAAATGGCAACTATTCATATGGATGCACTTTAAAAAAATATATATATTTGTGTTTTACTTTCCTATTATTAAGAGATCTTCGGGGCCTTCTTATTCCATTAAAAGTATTGTTGCACACAATGAGACTATTATTATCTGTTTAGCAAGTTCAATATTGTTTTCATTATGATTTTAAATGCGTTTAACAATGTTATTGTATAACATCTCCAGACATAATAGGTTTGATTTGACGACCATGGTCCTTTTATATTTTTAAAGATACCCAATAAACATACCATGATTAAGCACTCACTTTTTACAAGAGGAATAAAGAAGAAGAAGAAGAAGAGTCCATAAACACAAGCATCTTGGAATGATTATGACATGGAAAAATATGGAATGTTGAAAGATATAAAATGATGTGAAAATATATTGATTGAATTTGATTGATATATATATATATTATTATTATTTTTTTTTTTTCTGGGCGAGGAAATTTTGGCTTGAATCAACGGAATATTTAGAATTTGGAATGGGAATAATGGGAATAGTGGGTCATTGAGAAGGAATAAGGATTTTTTGTGTGAACTTTATCTGGGAAAATGATATGGTTTTAGTAAAGCTGAATTTTTGGTAATTTAATTCATTGAAGGATCTGAAAGTTTTGAATTATAAATAGCAATGTCATGAATCTTGTTTGTTAAAAGCGTCATTTGATTTTTTTGTGGGTATTTTAACAGTGGAAATGTGAAAACATTTCAAATCGTTCGCAAGGTGAATTGAATGAGCTGAATGATTTAAATTTCAAGTGGCAGCAATATGAATATATAATGTTGATGTGCCTTCGGGAATGAATGGTTAACGTAGGAGGAAACGCGGCCTCACTGGGAATTAATGGGACATTTTTGTGTGAAATTTTTTGAAATTTTGGGAAAACCGTGAATATTTGGAATGAGAAGAATACTAGCAATCATTGTATGATATTTTATGATACATGAAATTAGAAATAATGTAAATTGGATGTATTACGTAAAAGTAGAAACACGTTAAAAAAGTGGGAAGAATAAAAAATAGGAATAACATACGTGAAGGCCATCATCCACTTAAACAACTCATGAGTTCTCATTTTGTTTTGTGTTGATCAATAAAAGAACATCAATCAAATAAACAGGATCAGCTTTTTACAGGCCCACCCTGGTCTTACCGACCTTTCCACCACAGGACATGGTTGTGCCGTAAGTACTGGACTGAATCTACTCTTTAAGACATCCTAATTTACCACAACAATGAATAGGATTGGAATACAGTAAAAAAGCAATTGTGTAGGATATCAGGCATCCTTTCTTCCTGCATGTGGCTGCTTTTTACAGCTCCGCGTCTGTATTCTTTTTCTATATAGCTGAAAATAGAGTACTGTATTGTTATTTTTTTCACTGTTGTTATTATTTGTTCTGGCATACTATTTTGTTAGCAAATAGTTTTTGCACAAATGGTATGCCACCCCCTCCTCGTTTTTCCTCATAACCTCAAAATATTCTGAAAGATAGTTTGCTAGAAAAATCCCGCTCCAGTCAGCATCATATTTGATACCACACTCAAAGGCGTTTTTTTTATTTATTTATTTTATTAATCGCTGAAGTGGGAAATACAACCTACAGATTCTGACAAGAACAATATTACGTGCAATAAATTAAAGAAATGTTTACCACATACTGAGCCTACAGCTATAACACCTCTGTGATCTGTTTCATTTGATCGTTCGGTCCGCCAGCCTTCATAAAGCAGTCTCTTGCAATAACACTGTGCTATAGTCACACCTCTGGGCATACTGGTCCTGATCAGCTCATGGACATTTAAAAAATGTTTGGGCTTTTCAATGACTAAACTATTCAAATGTTTCAACTCTGTTTGCAGTTACAACAAAAATCGTTTAGGAAACGGTGTATTATTATGACTTTCAAAAAAATTAAAAATAAATAATGTAATGACATGATGGATAATAGTCTTTATGAAGGAGTACTACTTGAACAATCAATTAGTCATTGGAATACTGTGTGTGGAGTAGCCTATAGATCCCCTCCTCAGTTTGCAAACAGTAGCACGACTGCATATACGGATGCAATGTATAATGCAACTTCCTCTCCATTATGCTACATCAGCTGCTAAGCAGTTCTTTGATATTTTTCCTGTAAATGCACTAAAGTCTCAAGATCCCTTTGATTGCATAAAATGTGCTGCATGTTCGCTGTTAAACATCTGTAAGAAAGGATGAAGGTTGGGTTGGGGTGCCGTTGTTGTCACCAACATGCTGCCTGCTGGCACCAGTTAGCCCCCAAGGACCACAGGAGGAGCCCACGGGCTTGTTCTGACACAGCTCAACAGTAATGGGACAATGTGATTTCCTAGAAAATGTTGTGGATTTTAAAAAAAAATTAATACCTTACTATTACTGTTATTTATACAGCTGTTGTTGTGCCTTTTGTTCACTCGAATATCAATAATAATTAAAGGAAATTTTAGCAAATTTGGTGTGTGTTCCTTGTGTTCTCGTCAAGTTTCATCATGTTCAATTATGTTCATCCAATCAGCTCCCTCAGCCACGTGCTTCTTGTCCAGGTGTCTCTCGTTGTCTCGTCAGTTTGTGTGTATTAAGTTCCTTGCTTTCTTTCAGTCCTTTTCGGTTCATTGTCCATATCATCCACCTTGTCGTGTCATGTTTTCTAAATAGGTTATTACCAGGTTTTTTTCCCCCCAGTTTTGCCTTGCCTCCCTGCATTTGGGCCCACCAGAACACAAAACGTGACACTTTCAGAAGTGGATGTCATTGTTGATAACCCTTCAAGCTAATAAATATTCAAGTTATCACTTTCTAAAAGGTTGGTGAACCCTCTTAAACACAATAAAATAAAAATAATTTGTAGTTCAGTCCAGAATAAAGATAAGATGTGTAACAGATAAAAATTTATGTCCCGTGCACGCTTGCTGGTTTGATGTGGAAAAAGTCTGACTTCCCACTTTCCTCGAATGCAGCAAAAGTTAATGATTGGGGAAGTAAGCACAAACACGATGTCATACAACCAAAAACAACAATAATTAAAAATGATAAAAACATGAATTAAAAATACAGTTCCAGCATGTGCCATAAATATATGCAATGTAAACTTCTACAATTCAATATCACCAGATGAGATTTTTTTTTCTATCTTAGAAACAATCCAGGTGATTAGACAGTATCACAGTCCTTTTTGATTGGCTGTTGTCACTATCTTACATCACACACTGATCAAACACCCCCCCTAATTTAGATGCCTGGGGTCAGAACCCCAATACACCGACCCCCACCCCACTCTCTGCCTCCAGCACACACGCAAACCAAGTGAAGATATGAGCTATACAAGATGGATGGATGGATGCAATTGAAAATGTATTTCTGTCTAGAGTAGCATTCATTTTCCGGCACTCTGATGATAGTCAGGCCTACTCTACTCACATATGAGATGGAACTGATTTACCTAATGTTGTGGCTGGTGAGTGTAAATCACGAGTCACAGCACATCTGAAAGATTGCAGCCAGAAAGGGAAAATACTGCACTGCATAGCACAAACACAAACAAAGGGATGAGGGTTGGGTATTCAATTTTCAACTGTTGGAGTGGTGTAAACACAAACCAACAGCCTGATTGTTCCAACACAAGATTTCATTCAATTAAACCGTACACGTTTTTACTATTTTCTTATACAGAGGCAATAGAAATGTATGCAGAGTAGGACCATATACTTGTGAATTTTCTTCCTTTGTATTATGATATATATTTATACATTATATATATTGATAATAATTTAAAAAAGGAAGGCTAAAGAGACAGCACTCTCGTTCTCATTAAAGTACACACATGCACGCACACACACCGTAGCGGTTGCCCTCTTTTTTCACTAATAAGTGTTGGATTGCATCGTTTCCAAAGCTTCTTCAAGCATGTGTAGTCTTCTTGGAGTTATAAGTCTGGGCTGATCATGTTTGTGGGTCGCTCTAATTAGTTGCGTGTCCCACAAGCTATCTCTCTGATGTGATAATGTGTGTTATGGATTGAGAATACACTAGTAAACAAGCTCATTGTGAGGGGGTTTGTATAAAGAGGGAAAATGTGATTAGAATTATTTACATTGCTTTTCCTGCAATACGGATTGAGCTGGGGGGTTGTAGACTGCGGTCAGTGGCCTTGCAGTTCATGTTATTAAATGAAAAATGATGACCAGGTAAAGTGGCAAGCTCATATAATTATTAGCCTTGTATGACCATTTACTTTAAAATAGGTGCAACCTGGACTAATCCAAGTAGATTTTTGCTTAAAACAACAAACGGTGAACAGTCTCAGCTTTTTTTTTTTTTTTTTTTACATTACTGAAAGTTTTAACAGACTGCCTGCAGCCAGAGTGATGCCCTCCCCTGCTGTGTGGGTATCACCCGCACATCTGGCAACTTTGCAAATGATGACAAAAGAGAGTCTGTGCATCATCAAGGTGCAAATCGAGATGGAAATCAAACTGAACCTCTTTAGGAGCTTTGGCATGGCTGCATACATTACCAAGATTTCTATTTCAACAAAACAAGTCTTGCATACATTAGAAGTGGTCATTGTTTTGGCTGCATATAGGTAAATCATTTCTTAACTATATTTTGGTTTGATATTATGATTGAGTCATGGACAGCATAATGCTTTACTTGCTTGACTTCCACTGCGTATGCGGCGTCGGTTCGATTTGCACTCAGTAAGTGTGAATAGTCGTCGTTTTGGGTGTCCTGGTGCCAAGTGCACACGTGGACGCCCTTATGTCTGAAAATGGTGTTTGTGATGGACAAGCACAGATGTCCAATAACAGAGCATCACTCGGGTTCTGGTTGATTGGTTCTGATATGGGAGGGTCCGACCAATCACAGATAAGTAAATATAGTAAACTTCCAGGAATATCCATTATTTTCAAGAAAGAATTGTGAATCATATTCAGCATAAATAGGTTGAGGCAAAGGGAAAAAAATGATTCCAGAATTTAAAACCAAACGTCAACGTTATGTATATGGTAAATATATTCTGTCGATCACAAAAATAAGGCTTGCCGTTAAAACATGACTTAGATTTGGAATAGTATTTGATCCAAGGGCTAAGGTCGTACTGTTATTTTGTTTTGTTTTTTAATTAAAGACTATTAATAGTTATACTCAATATTAATTCATGGAACATTCACACTGATAAATTGTTCTGATTTTGTCATATTCCTAATGAAATGTAATTAAACTGTTGCACTTGAACTTTTGACTACAGAAGTAACTTTCAAACTGCTTAATATAAAAAGCTTTTGCCGCAGAGCGATCAAAGGAAGCGCTAGGATGATAAAAATAAATCAGTAAGTACAGAAATCAATACAAATATTCTTTGGCCTGACAGTTTTCAATGATGGCAAGAACAACTCGGGTTATAGCAGACTGCATTTTGTTTTGGCCCTGGGTTTGATTGACAAATAATGGCCCTGCAGTTGTTGTTTTTCTTAGCTCGGCACACAGTGTGTAACAGACACCCATCTCACCGGCTTGTGGCATTGGGGAATAATTACAGAGGGCTGCCCGAGGTAAGGCCTGGCAGAGAGAGTTCGTTAGCGATGAGGGGGAGGGGTGCAGCATAGAGGAAGGGGAGAGTGGATAGCCTTGCACTGTACAAGTGCACATTCAGTGCAGACAAAACTGTTTTCCTTGCACAATCTCTTTTTTTGCATACCACTGCATGTCTCACTAGCTGCAAGGCACAGAAACAAGATTTGGCCAACTGTGACTTTGGTATTTAACTTATTTGTATTGAGGTTTATGGACCACAAGGTGTATTGTGTTACCTATATTATTTTCAACCAACAGACTGTTGCCAATTCTTGTTTAGAATACAACCATATGGACTCGGTTCAGTTAGTCAATTAGTGAAGCCCGGAATTCAAAGCAAACATGGGGAAGCAGCATTTAGCAGTTATGCTGCATACAAGTGGAATAATCTGCCCACAGAAGTTAAATTAGCCCTGAGTGTAAAATCCATGTGGAAGTCTTCTATTAATGTCTTTGAATATTGCCAATATACATTATTTTCATAATTTTTTAAGCTACTTTTGTGTTCTCTTCTTTGCTTCTAAACGCCGTAATATTTTTTTGTTTGTAAATGCTTTTAGGTGTTGTGTCTTGGCTTGTGTGAAGCACATTGATTTGCCTTATATGTAATGTGCTATATAAATAAAAAGCCACTTTAAAAACAATTGTCACATTGTCACCAGGATTTTGGTTAAGGTAAGCCATTTAAAATTGAAAACCTTTTCTGTAGACAAATCATTAAGGATTTAATGCAGTGCATTGTGTACATGTTTAATCAAATGGCACCCATACAACAGACAAACAAATCAATCAAAAAATAACTCAAAGCAACACAAAAGTTAAATCTGCAGTAACATGCAAGGAGATGTGTGCAACTATACAGGATAATTTGGATGTGTGGCTTGTTTGTTTACCTTCCTCCTTGAGTTCAATGAAAAATGTTCATTTATAGTTTATTTTGGTTTCCTTTTTTTCTGTTTGAAAATTATTTTTTTTTATGAAAAATTAATCTCTTGATCTGCATCCAACTCAAATGTTTATATGTGGGTGAATGACAGCACATGCACTTGCTAATTTGTATTAGTCCCTATCCTAGCATGGGTTTACTGCACAGAAGTCTCAAAGGATTTCTCTCTGCTATGCTGTGTATTATTTAGCTCTCTAGTATTTGTGTATGGTACCTTATATGATACACAACTGATGCAATTAACATTCTCAACTGTCTTATTGCTCATTCGCTGAATGTCCCATACACACACATGTGCATAATTTACAGATATAGCAACCGAAAAGAGAACTGAGCTGAAATCTGACAGAAGCTAAACTAAGGTAACTTAAGGATAAAGTTGATTGACTTCATCCTCATGCAACTTACTTTTCCTCTTGGGAATTTCAAAAACCAGAAGGATGTGGATGAGTATTTGTAGCATTAGCACTATGCAGTGAAGTAACACTACGCACGGACCCCGTGAGGATGCTGGGAAACGGATCGCCAGGATCAAAGGGAACGTGGAACACAGCAGAAAGAGGGATCTCGTAGCTTAAAGGCTCATTAGCAATATTACAAAGGTAAGGCTTGGAATTAGGTGTCTAGGATTTAATACTGAGACAGTTTTAATACAAAACCCAGGAAAGGATAGCTTATACATGTTTTACTGGTGGAGGTAGGGGATTTGGCTAAAGTTAAAAAAGTGCTTGTCTTGTGTCATAAAGCCTATTATGAGTAGTCACACTGCAACATGTTTTTGACCTTGAACGGAATGCTACAAATGTTGCATTACTAGATCCTGATTGTTGTAATGATCATATGCACTATAGTTATTGATTGATCTGCTAATCTTTCAAGAAGCCTTTTTTTTCCACAATATGGAACATTCTAAACATTTTCCTATGCACGTTCACCGAACCCTTCTTTATTGAAAGTAAGAACTTACCCAGATGCTGAACGTGGCTTTCGTCACTATGCCGACAAGGGCGGAGCTAGAGTTATTTAGGAGCAATTACAACCCTTCTAGCAACTATTTTTCAAAAAATGACTTTTTGTGGCATTATTGGAGACTTTTGGGGACTCTCTGCATAGCTCATGTTCCACTTTCTGTTTCCAGACTGCAAATGAACAGTGCGAACAATGTGAAGACACCACTGGCTAATTTAGCGCTATACATTTCACACATAATGATTTGGCAGACACACCAGAGACCCAAATGTTTGTGTAAAAACAGTCATATATTATTAATACACTGTATGGCAGAATGTATCCCCTTTAAGAAATGTAGTGGGTGAGTTGTTTATTACAAATATTCATTTTGTTAGTGTTTAACACATACAGTACAATTATAGATTGGGTCTATTGGCCATCTGGAAAATATATAAGAAATCCTGATTTCTGTCTTAATTCATATAAACCCATTGCACAGCATAAATTAGGCTGGTCTTTGAAGAAAATAATGAAACCACCTGATTTAGTAAAGAAAAGAAAGTAAAAATTTCACTTTTTTTGTAATGCCATATGGCTCTCTGAATTGTATTTAAATCCAAGTTCTACATGTTGGTGAATAGTATTAAGATAATTGTGGCATGGCAGTAAACTGTGCTTTGAATATTCTATCGTCAAAATGACAAGCCAGATGTTCACATAGTAATTTTTTGTTGTGAAAATGAGTGTGTGTGTTTGTGTGCGTGACAGAGTGTGTATTACAATGATAATGCAGGTATTCATGGCTTCCATATGCACTGTACATGCCCATGTGTGACACTCCATTGGAGTATTTAGCATGGGGGGGGGGGGGGTACGAGGGAGGGAGATAAGGTAAGATTGCACCATCTGGCAGGAGCATCAGAATTCAGGGGAGGGTGATAAAGAATTTTATTCACCTTGTGGCTAAACGTTGGAAGTAGAGCGCTTATTAATGTCAGTTAACGAAATGCTGAAACATGACTATGGGATTTGGTTGTGTAACGTTTATTTTACTCACAAGAGGGCATGAAACCTGGCAATAAAAATGAACCACCATGCGCATCTTGCACAAGAACTCAAAAGAATGGGTTAGAATGGGGAAAAAAAAAGTCTCAAATTTTGATTGAAAGGTACTAACAACAGAAAAACTGAATGAATGGGGACCATGAGAAGAAACTACTTTAAATCATTATTTTGAATGATGATAAACTCACGAATGGACAAATGGAGGTTACCCTGTGATATTTTCAATCGTGAATCATTTAACTGTGAGTCAGCGCTAGCTGCGTGCTGCCTGAGGGAGAGATTATTTTCTATTCAAAAGATTTGACAACTTGTTACTGTGTGAATCTTTTACACACTTACATGAAACCAAAATTTGACCCATGATACACATTGTGTAATTTTATCATTCTCACATTGCATCACTCATCATGTCAAATGAGGTGCAGAATGTTCCCAATTACCATTCGTTTTACTTTGGTTTGACTTTATAGGAACATAGTATGAGTCTTTTATAATACTAAAACACTTTTATAGTAGTATAAATCCTTGGCCGACATTTGTGGAGGAGGCAGAGTAGCACGTCCCCATGGTATGTGTTATTCAATTGTTAATGCTAAGCATAAGGTTATGTTACTTATGTTCCATGTTGGCCTCGCTCTCCTTGTTAACATGAGTCCCGTGATACGTTTTGTTACAGTGCTACATGATTCATCTGTGCAGTCGGGGTCAGGCAATATATACGCTGTATTTCTCAGGTGTGAAAGCAAACACTTAAGACGTTCTGTCAGGAGACTACTGAAGCAGTTAAGACGATTCTTGAGCTGCCTAATGTTATTTGGAAGGCAGCGCCAACACAGCGCATGCTTTTTTTGTACATCCCTTTTCTAAATCCCTGTTACCTAACCATGTTGATGATAGCAAACGAGTTTCAGTGAAATCCAAAACTTCTGCTTCTAACTAGCGAAAGGTTTTTCTTTTTGGTTTAGAATGGCTTACCTTAAATGGAATCCAGAAAAGCATTTGCCAACTGCAATAAAAGAAGAAGAAGAAGAACAAGAACAAACCAGGATTTTGGTTAAGGTAAGCCATTTTAAATTGAAAACCTTTTCTGCAGATAAAAGCAGAAGTGTCAAATCCAAACGGAATTAAAGAATGGCGATGTTGGGTGCGAGTCCAAGTTCTAACTGTAATACAGTATATTTAAGTCGCACCCGAGTATAAGTGACAGGACCAACAAAACTATGAATAAAATGTGACTTATAGTCCGAAAATATGGTAAGTGTGATTGCATTTTGTGCCAGCTAAAGGTAAGATAGGAATCTCAATTTCCTTTTTCAATTTTCTTTATTGTCTTCAAAGACAGAACCAGATTATGAAGCCAATCATTATCAGTTTTTCTTTCTTCCTCACTCATTTTGCTACCTTCCTCTTTTCTTATTACACCTGTTCCTCTTCCCTCTCTCCTTCCTCTTTTCTCAGGTCCTCCTATCATACTTTCGTTTCTCCTTCTTCTTCCACTTTTTTTTCTTTCCTCCTTTTCCTCCTTCTTCCTAATTTCTCCTCCCTTCCTTCTTCCCTTCAAGGAATGTGCTTTAGATATGTAATGAGAACGATTTAATAGCATACCATGAGGTACTTCACACTAGCTTAGATGTGTTTTTGGAAAGGTCAGGATAGGAATGGCTCCGATGGTCAGTTTGACTGAGAACTGTGACTGGAGGAGTGGTCTTTTCTAAAGGTAGGTGTTTGTTTTTTGGGCAGCCTTTTGAAGATCCAAACAAAAAACAAACATGAAAAACAACAATACAATCATAATTTATTTATAATTCACTAAAAGTACAGCAATGTGACAATTCTGATGGATTGGCATTTTTAGGGCTATGGTCTATTGTCAATTTTGTCCAGCAGTAATGACCTTTTTGGCAAAAAAACAACAACAGTGCCTAGCCTGAAAAAGGTTCCCCACTGGGTCTTCGCTTCAGGTAGGACGTGAGTTCCCTCAAGTAAGGGTTCTCTGTAGTTCATCTATTAGCTAATAGCCTACACATACTGTATAGGTGTAACTGGTGGCAATTCTGCACAGCCCGGCCTGAGGCTCAAATCGCATGATCATCATCCCCTGCACTGAAAAAGCAGCGCACAGATTAATGGTTAAAAGCTGCTAACCAACTGTGCAGCTCTTAAAGGCGTCGGGGAATGAAGTTCACGTTGCATAGCACAAGCTGGCATCGGTTACACTCAGCACCCTTGAACCTCCCTGTCAATCTGGGTTATGGCAACAAGCAACTGGTGGCGTTCTTGTGCGGTCGGACCCTATGCTGGAGCCTGCGCCCAACGTGGCCTGCTTTGAGAGTGGAGTGCGCTAACTAGTGTGCTAAAAGCTCAGACTGCCAAACCTGTGCGTTATTGCAGCTTTTAAAATCCCTGTAAAGTGAAAATAAAAATGTCTCATACATTTCCCACACCACAGACAGGAGTTTAATTAGCCTGATATATTCAAATGAATAAAAAAAATAATTCATAAGAAAGTATATAAACTGAGGTTCAAATATTGTGAAGAATAAAGGTGTAGTCTCAGCTCTCAGATGCTGTGAGTGTCCGCTGAATGCGCTGAAAACACAATATAAATAGAACCCCCCCCCCCACACCCCTCCCACCAAGCCCCAGACTCTTTGCCCAACATCAGCTGGGATAGGCTCCAGCTCACTCACGATCCTGGGTTGAGGATAAGCGGTATAGAAAACGGATGGATTGGCGGAATTAAAAAAGCTTAGTGGAGCATAATTCTGTCATTACTGCAAGACTGGCATGTTGCACCATCTCTTATAACGTAGCCACAAATGCTCTACTCCATTTTGCCATTTCACGCAAACCCATACTCAACATAGGTTTACTGGCTAACCTTAACCTATTTAGCTGTGACAGTGTCTCCAAGTCATTTATTGTATGTGTACCAAACAAATCTTGCTGTCATCATTAAATCTTGAATGACCTCCCTGAAGAGTGCGTTGAAATCTGCATAGTCTCCATCTTTTTGGCTGTCTTGCACTTTGCCACCAACAGTTCTGAGTTGCTGTGTTGTGTCCCTGAATCAGGGTTTATTTGTTAAGTTTTTTAAGTTCCCTATTTAAAAAAAATCTACAGGTCAGTTATCTCTTTGCTTCTCTCACTGTTTGCAATATCCTTGCGAATTCTGACAACCTTGACGATTGAAAATAAACCTGTAACACGTTTTGGCAAAGCGATTAATATTGCAAAAGGAGAAGCAATTTGAGGTCCATCAAAAATGCACTGAATAATTAATCATGAAAGCTAAGTGCAAAATCAATCTATGCTTGTAGTTACTTTTCATTGAGTGAGCAGCCAGATTCTGACCATAGACACTGTGTGTCTGGATTAGGCCAAAATTCACATGCAGGAGTTCAAATAAATGTGTTTGGCACAGGTTATAGAGTATGAAGCGCCAACTCATAAAGAGGATTATCCCCATGCGCTTTCCATACGAAGCAAGTCAAGAACTTTGCTCCTCATACAATATGAATATGAAGAACACCAACAACTGAAGTCACACATGAGCAAGCACGTTGGCAACTCCCTCTAAAGAAGAACCATCAAACAGAACTAAGACCATCTGGGTTGTGTTGGAGAGACTAGAGGAAGCACAAATGGACAGGAGGAAATAAAAAGATAATTGAAATTGATTAGAAAATGATAGCAGTACATACTCATATTTTGAAAGTTTATGACTAAACTTCGAAAGCATGATTTTAAAAGATAATTTGATAGAGCGTAATCGTATAGGTTTGGGAAAAGAGCAACGAGGATTTAAAAACGTTTTCACTTTATTGGTATGTTTGAATCTTTATTTAATCATTATCCCTTTATAGACAATAAAGGATCAGCAAATCAGGAGCATGTATTATACATAAGTACAGAAATAAACTGCTTTTTAAGGGTGACTTTGGGGGAGTTATATCATACACGAGTGCGTATTATTGACAGAATTTTACGGGCCCTATCCATTATGTTTTATTTGACAATAAACATTGGCATGTGAACTGCTGACTGGTAGACAACAAAATAGTTTGTGTTCGGAATACAGTAACCAATCAGAACATTAAAACCAACAAACCCCAATAGGTTGTAATACAAGAAGATGGCTGTAAAAAAAAGTCTTACCTTGACAAAGATCATTTTAATTATTACACAGGCTCAGAGATACAGCATCCTTTTCAACCATGCACACTGCCCTCTGACAACCTGTAACTCTATGGGGACATGATTAAAAAGACAGGTATCCATTACCTTGAAGCAGAGTAGTTCGTTGTAGCTTGAGGCTTGATGTCACACTCTAATATATACAAAGCCCTGTGAATCTACCCTCTAGAAATCCCCAGTGCCCTTTATCTGCCAATCCCATGACTTTCATTGGCTGACTTGAAGGATGATACCCCCTAATGTTCATGACAAATTAATCCACAGGGGAAAACAAATGACAGTGAGCTGCCAGTGGGTCATCCTTTTGGTGCGGTCTGTCATTTTACATTTGCAGGAACTTGTGTGTTCACCTGCGCAGACAAAAAAAAAACCCGAAAAACAGCAGAGTTGAGCAAACTCTTACTTAAACTTTTATTTAACTTAGTGTACTACATAAAAGCCAATCATGACTTCTGTCTGAACAGCAGCAACGTGCTTGCAAAGCCATACATCATGCCTTAATAGTGCAGCGGTCAACAACCATTTCAAACAATGTATTATAGATATGATCTAAAACGGTGATTCTTAACTTTGTTGGAGGTACTGAGCCCCACCAGTTTCCTATGTGCATTCACCAAGCACTTCTTTATTGGAAACAAAACGGGTATGTTTTTAAATATATGGTATATATGGTTTGCTGATGGGCACAAAGAACATGCAGAGCAGCCTTTTCATTAAATCTGGCTCTCTTCACCTTGAAACATAAAGTGTTGTGTTCTTGTATTCTGCCATGCATCTTAAGTGTTTCTTTAGTTTGGTTAGCTAGCGAGTTGTGCTGAACTAGAATTGCTAACTTGGCATTTTTAAGTAATTCACTGAGTCTCATCACTCAACTGAACTCTATATTTATATAACACTTTAAAATACCCACCACTGTTTTCTTAAGATAGAAACCAGGGGCAGCAGATACAATGAAAACAGCAGAGGCCCCAGAATTGAACCCTGTGGAACACCATATGCTTTGTTATACATGTAAATTTATATTGCACATTTAACCGATCACTTTCTTTTTTTGCTTGACATTGTATAAAGGGATTGCAATAATAAATAAATCACACCACAACCATATCACAACAGCCATAACTCGACTACTGAGCGCACCAAATTCCCTGCAGCGTAGATAGGCCAAGAAATGTAGCATGATCGCCTGCAGCCAATGACGGCCAAGTGGGATCTATAATCAGGAATCATTTGAGCCGGGTGTGTGTCTTGACGTCCGTCACACCCCTGAGACGCACTCACCAAACCCTGAACCACTGATCTAAAATGTTATTGCGCTATGGTGTCTTTACAAAAGAATACCAACTTTATTGAAATGTATGAGACTGATTGTGTGATCTGTTGCTGTTTTGAACCTTGTCCATGATGCATTTCGCATTCATAGTAGGCTGGATAAAATAACTCAACATTTATAGTAAGGTAGTGTTTGTCAAAAGTCAACCGTCCAAAAACATATACTGAATGCTAAGCTGTCTGAAGGCTTTAAATTGTTGTGATTTTTTTTTCTGTTTCTATTTATGTCTGCCGTGTGATTGATTGGTGGTCAGTCCAGAGTGTTCCCAGCCTCTCACCTTAAGTCAATTGGGATAGGCACCTGCTCGCTTGGAGAAAATTGAGAGAAATAGATGAATATTCCATTCACAGCCTTTTGACACTGTCTGCTTAACAAGAAACTGCAATGTAAAAATTGAACAAGTGCCCCAAGTGCAGACATTCTATTACACTAAACACGAGAGATGACAGGAAATACAGCTGAAAGACATGCTTCATAGATTAACGGTTATTCAATGTTAATGTGAATGTGATTTATATTATCATTAGTAAATAAGTCATTGGACAACCTGGGGGGAAAAAAATCTCCTTTTGGTGCTCTTATGAAAATGAAAATATTTAGTGATTTCCTTTCTCGTCTGCCTGTTGTCTTATTTCAACTGGTCTCGTCAGCTCTGCTCTTCTTGTGTCGGACAATCAGCTTATTGTCTCCTCACTTGTTTGTCAATAGGCCATTAGAATTTAGTTCCCTTTGTTCTTTCAATCTCTGGTTGTTGTCAAAAGGGAAGTGTCAAACATTGCATATCGTATGTCATGCTGCTCTTGTATCAGTTATAGTTTGAACTTTTAATTATATATATATATATTTTCCCCTGCGTTCTTCAACCGCTGTTTTCTGTTTTTTCGGTGAAATCAACATTTGGATTTTAGCCTGCACTCATGTTCATATTAAAATGTACAGTTTTAAAATCACTGCTGTATATGAATTTAAAAGTGGCGAAGTAATGAACAAACATGCACTGGTTTAGGAATGTGCCATGGTCGCAAAGACTCAAGGTGCTTAACAAGCAGATCATGTAGCAACTCTGTGCTGTTACCACTTCTTATTGGCATCTTGTTGCTATATTAGAGGTAGCAGGCTGTCAATTAATGTTACAGTATTTTGCAACGGGGTGCACAGTGTTGTGGCTGCCTGGTCAGCAGTGCATTTGCAACTTGGAGAGGAGTGTCCATTGTGCCTGCAACCACAGTTTCTTACAATTTCTTCCCAACTGAACAATGTATCATTGATATCTCTTTCTCAGGTTGGCAAAAATAATTTGGGAAGGAAATGGGAAGGATTAAAAATGGATTATGATAGAAGATAACCTTTAAGAACAAATGTTTCCTTTTTGACCATCAGGTTTTCGAACCCAGAGGAACCGTGTGACTGGCTCCAAACCCAGGATGAGTTCTTTCCTTTTTCTAGAGTTAACCAGTGCTTGTAATCTTGTTTTACTGAACTCTCAGGACCCTACCGTCTTGTTAGCCACAGCACAAAGAACAAGTCCATTCATTATTTGGAACCTGATGAATGACTTGGTCAGACAGTATGGGAAAGCTAAGGTGTAAATGTTCAACCTCTCATAAATCACATTGACGGGCAAGTCTAGACCTTAACCTACATGTACTCAAGAGTGATGATCCTTTGTATATTTTTCCCTACTTTTGTGGAAAAATTGTTTGAGAATAGTTCTCTACTGCTCCCTCTCTGTGCTATTAATAACATGTGTGAAACTTGGTACACGAGAAATGTGGAAGGTCAAAAATATTAATACATACTGTAAGTAGGTAAGAATAATTATACTTTCCTTAATAACAGTAAGTCATCTGTTGCATACTGCAGGCACCTGTAAAATGATTGCAAAATATTACAAAAACATATTTCTGGTGGCAATTAAATCTGAGCAGGTGATTCCAGTCTTGACAGTATCGAGCCCTTTATAGCACTTCTTCAAAACAAAGTGAATGAGAGTTTTAACAATGTGTTCTGATGTCATCAAGTAGTTTTAATGGTTATTTAGATATGCATATGCAGCGTTTTCAGTAGATAGAAGGGGGCTAAAGCACACTGAAATCCCGTTAGGAGTAAGAATTCGTGGACACACATTTTTATCTGACAGTTTTGGGATAAAGATTGTGAAAAGAGCTTCCTTCGTCTAACCTCTCATATTTTTCCAGAACTCCTTTTTACAATTTTGGGACTGCAGCTGTAACCTTTCCACATTATCTATTTCAAAATGCCATCACACTTGTCAACATGACATCACAGTAAGGTCAGCACCCCAATCTATCCTCCTCCTGAGGCTACCTGGTTTAGTTTTGTCTCAGTTTCAGAGCAGATTGGAAAATTCTGCTCATTGACAGTGAGACAGCTTCATTTAGAACAAAAACTTTAGAAGAAAAAAAATTGTGACAAGCACATAATCAGAAATGTGACAAGAAAACAAAATATAAATACATTTTTCATGTAGTCAGCACCATTAAGAATACAAATAAATAAATTTGTGTCAAAATTTATGTCAAACATCTGTCTTCCAAATGTATTACCGGTATGCGAAGGACTTGCGATTACCATTCATAATAAAGGGTCTGTAAAAATACCAAAACTTAGTCTAGCCCACCCCTGCACCAATTTACACCGTGCCTCACACCAGACTTGTACTGGCCCTAAAATAGAGTAGTCTGTCCAGCGTGTTGTCCCCGAGGCCTCCTCCCACTGGGAAGTGCCCGGAATACCTCACCAGGGAGACGTCCAGAAGGCAGCCTAACCAGATGCACCTCACCTGGCTCACAGAGAAGCAGCAGCTCTACGATGAGCCCCTCCCGGATGACCGAGTTTCTTGCTTGTACTATAAATTAATACGATTTATTCCAAGGGAGCTGTAACAAAATGTCTGCCTTGGAAAAAAAGTTGTTTTAATTTGCAGTAGTTGAAGAACTGCATTGGTTTTAATGCTTTTAGGGCCCCTTTTAATTTTTGTAACTTAGCCACACCTTTTTCAATACTTACTTAATGTTTATGCATAATGTAGACGTACACTAAGATGTCAAATTAGCAAGTCACTCAAGTGGAAGTAATTTAGAAAATGTGTTCTTCACAGGAGACTAAATCTCATTACATTGCTATGAATTTACACTTACATCTAACTAGATTTTATTTCAGGGATGGGCATATGGGTTCTTATGCATAATAATTAACACTCAAGGATGGCACAGAACTGCTGAACAGCAAGCCAAAATGAAGTACAGCAACTCATTTTGTGCATTTTTCACAAAAATGAACTCATTACAATTTTTAATATTATCCAGATATCATGTTTATTTTGCATGTCATTCCAAATTCGGTAAAAAATTATTAGGCTTACTCACATTAGATTGGTTTCCATCCACCTATTTTTATTAAAATTTTCAAGAAATGCAAAAATAAAAGTGAATAGAAATGCTAGAAATTCGAAAAAGGGTCTAAAATTCGCAAAAAAGTTTTCACACTTGGACGGGGTGGATTTTGAAGCGTATCAAAAAAAGGAAAATGCTAATTTTGGCTATTGAAACAGGTTTTGCGAATAAACGCTGACAAGACCGGATACACGTCGCACATTTTGACCGGATATTATGTCACACATACGTTTGTAGTCACTAAGCAATGGCGAACGATAAAGTAAAGTATTTTGGGGGTACGATGAAACAAAAATATTTTTGGAATTAATTAAAGAAGCGTATATTAATGCATTTTAGATGGACAACAGCAAAGAAACGCTACGGTTTATCAAGAATTACAAAAGCAAACTCATACAACGTCATCACATGACGCAGTCGCTTCCTGTTTTTCTTCTTCTTTTAAATTACTGGCGGATCCCATCTCTATGATGTATACCGTCACCTACAGCGGCGGAGTCCCCTCTCAATATTCGCAAAAGAAGACCACATGGAAACGCACAAAAGTCGTATCACCGTTTTGTGCATTTTCAGGAAATTTGCATAAAAATTTGAAACAAAATTTGATGGAAACCTGACTATTGTAATATAGGGCAATATAAGGCCAGATGTAAGCACAATTAAGACAAGTCTGCCATCAAGTGGTGAAATCTATACAGCGCCGCTAATCGCGGGTTAGCTACTGTTTAGGGATGCCTGCTAAAACACAATAAAAAAAAAATTGGGGCGGGGGGGGTAAACCCAAGAAGATCTTTAAAAAAACAAAAAAACAATAATAACGCTGATTGACCTCCAATATGCATTTTCCACGAAAAATAGTGGTTGGCCCAGCCCTCCAAAAAAAATAAAAAATTGGAGAAAAACACGGAACTATAAATATGCGAGTATCCGCTGTAGTAGAGGAAACATATCAGATTGAGCTCGGGGGCCAGATGACGCCCATGATCCGCCAGTTGCCCATCCCTTTTTTATTTTATAAATATGGAACCTTGTGTATGTGAAGGCCACAATAACAATAGTAATTTGATTTGCTTTATGGTTTTAAATGTCTAAAAGTCTAGTCCAACCTTATTTGAATAGGAGAGCATTAATTTAAAGGAGAACATGATTCACAAGTGGACAGTAAAAGGTTCACAGACAATTAGTATATATGCTCCTGGATGGTCTCCGTGTCACCAAGAGACTGTGACATGCCTGTACCCTGGGTACACGTCCAACCGACCGCTTTAATTGGACAGATGCTCAGCATTAACATTCATCTACACATACCCACCTCTGTGAGTATGATGGCTCTTTTATTGTGACAAATATGAGGCCAATTTATTGGTCTCCTTGGATAGTAAATAGAAGGTTAGATGCAGCACCAAAGCTTTAATTGCATTGTTGGGGAAAGGTGATTTCCAGCCTTGGCAGCTCTGATGTGCTCATAAGAACAGAGCAGACAGTTTGCTTGCACACACGACGGAGACAATCTTTCCCAGCAGTTACATTTAATACCAGCCAATATTAGAAAGGCAGCTGGTTACTGGAACTTTTATTCCTTTAAAGAGGTCACAACTTCAAGTAGTTTACTCAAGTTACTCTTGCTCATCTTGCAAATAACGTTTGACTATCAGTTAACCCTCGAGTGTCCCTAATCAAATCAAAGTAATCAAATCACATAGAAATATATCTCAGCATAGCAGGCACTGGATTCACATTTACTTGAGCAAACCAAATAAATTGACATAAAATTGCAGGTGACCAGTACAGGTTGAGGGCATAAGTAGTATAACAAAATATGTTTTCTACTATATATGAATGAAACTAAGTAAACATAGGCTATATGCAAGTGCAAAACTTGACCTTCTGTAAAATTCCAATCTCTGAAACTGCAACTTTGTGGTATAACAGTCTAGTCTAGAATCACAGCACTATTATAGTTATCAGTGTAAACGCAATCAAATTATAAAATGATTGAGAAATAACTCCATATTCATTACCCAGATGAAATATTACTAAAAATGCAAATGATAACACTTTGAAACTCCACATTCAAAATCAGTTTGTGTAAATGTGTGTGCATGTGTCTGTGATCAAAGTTCTGAGAGAAGTAAAATTAAGTAAGCCAAGATAACTGAATATGACATCATCAGAGGCCAAAATAAGTGAAACTCTCATGCACAACTCTCTAATTGGTGTCTTCTTTGGCATGAGGGCAGAAGACCACCAGAAGGATAGAGCACAACTGGGGATAGAGGAAATAAACAGGAACGAGCAGATGGTCCACTCGAAAGGACAGACACTCCAACACATGTAACAAACTGGACACCATAAAAGTTAGTTTGTGTGTGTTGGTGACAAAGATGTCCGCCACAATGTGTCAATTAAAGATCGCATCTATTACAGTTTAAACTGCATATTTGCCTTTTATTTTATTTTTTTTTTACAAAATTAGATTTAATTTGTCAGTGGTAAATTGTAATCTACGGAAGCGTGGAACTGTGTCAACATTTTTGACTGGTGAGTATGCTCGAACGTACCAGCAAATACTTTCAAACATACACGTACAAACAAACGTAGACTAAATGCTACAAACATAGCATATTTTCCCATAATGCCTGTGGGTATTACTAGCGCGTGCAATAATGTTAAAATTAGTGCTGTCAAAGTTAAAACGTTAATTAATTAATTAATCCCAAAAAAATATCACATTAATCATGTATTGATTAATCCATTTTAATTTTGATCGCAGATGATCTTTTAGACGACAGCGGATGGTTCCGTTAAAGGTAGCACAGGTTGTGTTTGAGCAATAAACATAATTACATGCATTAAAGTAAAGCATTTAGTAAATGTTTGCGTATGACATTCAGAATATTTGTTCATGTCAAACTATTGGGGCGTTTTTTTCCATTTTAAATTATGCAAGTAATTAACTGATTAGAAAAAGAGGAGGATGAGAGTGGGCAGTGGATAAAATGTTTTGAAGACGTCCTCATAACATTAAATATCGGGGGGAAAAAACATAACAGGTGCTCCTTAAATTTGGCGGGAAAAAAATGTTGATGAAAAAAACCCTTAATTAAACGATTAATCATGATTAATCAAAATTCTTAGATGTGATCAATCTGATTAAGAAATGTAATAGTTTGACAGCTCTTTTTTTATTTTAATTATGTTCAATTAAAGTATATCAATAAAAAAATATATTTAAAAAATACCCCGTGGCATTATGGGAAAATAAATGCGGAACCTAAATCATGCACTGCAGACGTAACAATAAATCATGAAAGTTACTAATAAACAATGTGGTTTACTTAATTTTCGAACATATTGGTTATTGGTATGTGTGCCAAACGCTGAAAAATATAAAATGCTGTTTGCAGATTTAGTTTACAAGTACATTCAAACATACTTGCGAGTATGTTCGAATATTTGAGTATGTTCAAACAAACTTGCAAATACGTTGGAACACACTCGTCATTCAAAAATGTTTACTCCACAACTGGCAGTTCCACGCTTCCGTAGTAATCAGCTGAGCAGAGTAGCAAATTGTGGAGGCTATTTATTTATTTATAAAAAATGTACATATGTTTACTGCCTGACAATATTCACAGTATAAGGAAAAATAATAACTTATTTCACTTTTCCATGCCAAGTGAAAAAATAAATAAATAAAAGGATTCGTCAAGAGATTGGGTAAGATTACATCGCCACAAAACCATTTAGATGGAAAAGGGTAGACTTGCCATATGAATTAGAGTTTTTGTTTACCACAACTCAAACAAACCGAGACAAGCTCTTCTTAGTCCAAAAATTTGATAAATGTCTTTACGCATGAATAAATGGACGAGCCACAGTGCTTTTTGGTAGCGCCAAACACGATAAGGTTTGACCTAATCCTGCATAGTATAATCCAACGTGATCTAATATAATCTACTCCAAACAGTTTTTACCTAATCAAGTATTCACGTACAAGACTGCTGTTCTTTCCATGAGAGAAACGGTTTAAAAAATGACTTATGCCATTGCAATAATAAATGCCACTTTTAAATGGAAGGCTTGATTGATTTTCTGTGGGTCTTCATGCAATTGTTTTCTTATCACCATCTTTCAACAAGCTATTTTAACCCTGTTGACAAATAAGATTAAAATGAATCCTCCATAATCCAATTTTCCTTGCTAAAAGCACTAATTCTGTGTGAAACTGCTCCACTGTGTTATGTATTAGTGGTGTGCAAAATTACTTTTGGCTCTTGGATACACCTCACTGTCATAAAAAAAAAAAAGCTTCTGTTTTGCCAGGCAAGAGGTTTTAATTTGGCTGAGAGCAATTTCACACATTTTGCTATGCTTTACATGTTGCATAATGCCTATGGTGGGCGCAGAATCCAAAGTGTATTCTTGTTTTGAATATTCTGTCCTACTAAATGCATGAATTTTGACAAAGGAATGTCACTCAACCAACCCAATTCAACAACATACGTCAATGGAGCATATTTCTGCATGGAAACAATCCAAAACATGTATCCAATTGGAGATAGGTACATTTAATTATTCTCCAAAGAGGTCACTGGTATTTATTTATATTGTTATTAGACTCTACTTATCATAAAGCCTCAAGAGGAATTTCAGCTCACACTTCCGTATATGTTGTAATGCACACCACGTAGAGAACCAAATTAAACACATGCAAGGACGGATGTCAAAGTGAAAGGGGTGTGCAAACAGTGTTGCACCTCTTGTGCTGGGGGTTGGGGATGGTGCCTTGCTTAAGGGCACCTCAACGGTAGACAAGAAGCCGACTAACGTCTTTAAAAGTGAGTTGCCATTTTTACATTTGTGGGACTTGAATTGTAAGTCCTGGATTCAGTTATACATTTAAACTTAATGCAATAAATTATGGCTTGGTGGTTGTAACGTAAATGCATTATATGGTTAATTAAATAAACAATGAAATTGTTTTTAAATGAATGGTGCTGTGAAAAAAATACTGGCTCATGATAATTGGACAGTGTTGGACATTGTTGCTCTTTAGTTTAACAACAAAAAATCTAGAAATGCAATGAGTAAGTGAGCGCTTCAGGACCCCCCAATTCTGACAGAGCATTAATGATCAAAATAAATCAACTTAATAAAAAATTCAGAGAAAGGCCAAAGAATAGAGGGTGGTTGAGGGTAGTATTTGCTCTCCTCCATGTCTTGTATTCCGTCCGTGGTAAAGTCAAGACAAGGTTGACTGCCTCACTCCCACATAATGTGAATTACAATAATTGTCACCAGAGGGGATTTAAGCTTTACCGACTGATCTTGCAATAAAAAATTTAATTTAAAAAATCACTTTTGCAATAGGCTTATCAGTGACAGCAGATGATGTTGCTGCAACAGTTTTTAACATTTTGTGGCAAACTGGACATTCTCTTCATTTAAAGGCATTGAGTCGTCTTGCTTGTAGAATTGAAGTCCAACAAGTGTGCTATAGCTCAGTAGGACATGGTGAGCAAAGCACAACAAAATTTATGTTTTGTTTAAAAAATTGAAACGACAAATGTGTCCGGTTTCAGGTGTACCAAACATTCTTGTGTAAACACTATGTGCTGTGGATGTATTTCGAAGCATTGTCCCCCACTGAGCGCTAATAGCAGTTCTTAAATGCAATCCCCCCCTTGGCTGTCGGCCATGGTGATTCATTGACGTGAATGACAAAACGACTTTTCTAACAAATGTATTTAGTAAACTGTGACTCACATGAACTCTCACAGGCAAAGCAAACAAAACTTAAGACCATCATTCTTTTATATTTTATTGTATAGCAAACTAAAATTGGTTGCCAACCAGTCCTGAGTGTACACCATCTATCTAGCAATAAAAAAAAATTAGATAATAAAAGCATGGAATTTCGTATATAGTTAGAACAGATGCAGAGGAACAAATCTAGCTATAGGGCCATCGCATATTTGACCTATGACCCAAATGGCAGCCATTTTTCAAAATGGCCGACATTGACGGGTTATATTCTTCCATGTATCGGTATGTATCAAAACATGTTGTCCGACCCAACTACTACAATATAGCTAATGTTAGAAGTCTCTCTGCTCATCACAGTTTGTTCGATGTTTGATTTTATTATCACGGGACATGGACTTTTTCCGATTGGAATAATGGCTAGTCACATGAACTCAGTTGCTAGTTTATTGGTAATTCTTGATTGTTAGACTCATGAAAAATAACAGAATGGAAGCCAATTAACAGTGGCATTTTTGTGAAAAGTGGTACAGGGTTATACTATTTATCATATTTGCTATACCTTATTGACTGTGTTGCTGAGTAGAAAATGACTGCCATATGGGCAAACGGTCAAATTTGTGATGGTTCCATAGCTGAATCTTTTCTATAGAGCTTG
Source organism: Leptonotus elevatus (assembly GCF_054856555.1). NCBI lineage: Eukaryota > Metazoa > Chordata > Actinopteri > Syngnathiformes > Syngnathidae > Leptonotus > Leptonotus elevatus. Next base: position 6,525,051 of record NC_141241.1, on the reverse strand, counting down.
TCTATGTTTACACCAAATTTCATGCTTTTATCAACAAATGAGCTTTTTTTTTTCCTACACAACTGCCTAACTAATCCGTTGCATTATTTCACTGACTCAGTCACTCTTTCTGCTTCCAGTCACCGTGATGTCACTGTCTATGCACAAGCAACAGTCTGTGTATCCGTTGGCAAGTCTTGGCCGGTCTACACATGCTGACCCAGGATAACAGTTTTAACTGCACTGTACCGAGTTATGTGTAGTTAGTTTACAGCAACACGACCTTTGGTGTAGTCCAGGGACTACGCGGGTATACTATTTTAGTCAAGTTTGCATATACCCACTTCTAAATCCTCAATTTTGCGTCTACTCACTTCTGAATCCTCCTGGACGTGCAGTTTTTGCGCGCCATTCAGCCATGACCACTGATATGTATATATTACTGGATCGGCTCTGCTATCGGCTATCCAGTAATATATAGATTAGTGGTCATGACCCACCCCTGCGCTGCATCTAACTGGCTGGCCTGCACTCACTGTCTTATTGGTTAATTAAAGACATGAGGACTGATGTGCCAATCAGAGAATGAGTTGGGCGGGTCATGCCGAGGACTTTATTGCTAATACGTGAGGTGCCAATGCCACTTTAGTTGATTGACAGGTCACTCCGTTTTTTGTTGTTGTTTTTTTTGCACTCACTCACTCAAACACGCACACATACACACAAACATGGTCTCCCCAGGCGGGGAAGCCCACGGCAACCTGCATCGTAGGCAAGTGACGGTACCACCCCGCCACCTGGAGCCCGACAGGTCACTCTGTCTCCTGCGCAATGATAGTAAATGTGAGCGAGGCGGAGATAAACGTCTTTGCTTTGACATACAGTACATACTACGAAAACATCATTCACAGGTCAGTTTTAAAGTTGTTTCCAAATAAATCATTGTTTTAAACTACTGGCTATGCAGAGGAGGATTTTGTTGCCAATACATTGTAGTTAAACTGTGCGTTATCCTAACCTTAGCAACTTAAGTTATCTAATGACCCAAACTAGCTGGATTAGGATAATGTAAGGAACCTGCGTAATTGTTTCAGTAATTGTATATTTAACCCAGTTTGCAAAGACTTTTACGCTAGACTGTAATGTTTGATGAACATATTATTCATGTTTGCCTCATAATAAATACATTTTACATTACAAACTGTTCTTAATTCATTCACGATAATTGTATTAATGTGCGTATTTACAAATGACAGCATTTTCTTACATGTCAACGTTTTTAAAACGAGACGTTTTTCTAGAAGCAAAAAAAAAAAATACCGGTACCGGTAAGTACAATTTTGAGTATACCCACTTCTCCAGGGACCACTACACCACTGCACACTACTACTTCGAGAACGCCCGATCTTGTCTGATCTGGGATCCGGATGAGTTCACAGGACCACTCATTCATTCAGCACACGGCGGGTCAAGTTCCTTCTACGACACCAAATTGCAGACTAACCTGCATCATCAATCTCTTTTCATCATTCGTAACACAATTATACAAATTCCTAACCCATACTACCAAAGGTAATGAACAATATAACTGTATAATCATTTAAGAATATTCATCGCATCATAAGGCTTTCTTTCTTATCCAGATTTTTTTTTTCATTCAGTCGCTGAACCAAATAGTAACCTTCATACGAATAGAAATCAAAGCTTTTCATTTTAAATACTGCTTTAACAAGAGTGTGATTACTCTGAATGAACTAAGATGCATTGTATTGACGCCAACTATTTTGTCTTGCGCAGTGCTGCCATGATGGTTTTGGAGGCCATAATAAGAGCAGAGGCCATAGCACATTTCATCTTTTCACAGTGAATGATTGATTTGCTATTCACATGAAGATGGCCATGGTGCACACGTGGAATGTGTTTGAAAGCTTCACTTTGGGCTTGGAATGCAAAATAAACAAGCAACAAAAGATCTGTGAAATAAGTAAAAGAAATCGTTGACCCTGAGTCACTTAAGTTTAAAGTTACACACTTGAGTACACGGTTGGCTTTTAATTAAAGAGATAGACAAGACAGAACTCACTGACATGCTGTCACATTATGATTGAATGATTCATATAAAGGAAAGATACCGAATTAGACCTTGCCAGGCTAAGAAATAATGGATGCATGATGTTACATATGAGTTCATCCAAAATATGTATGTATTCAATAACAGTACATTTCAATTATTGTGTTTTCACACTTGGAAAAAGTTGCACAATACTTTGTCTATCCATATTCAACTGATCCATCCATCCATTCATCCATCCAACCATCCATCCATCCGCAATTTCTGTCTCAATTTCCCCTTGAATGCCGTCAGACTGACTCCTCCTGCGAGGCTTGAAGACAGATGAGCAAAGAAAAATTCCGGCAGCATGTTCTAACTCAGGTTTCCCAACCCAGGGTTCTCCTACCAGTTAGACGTGACCAGAGCACCTCCTTTGGGTGCCATCCTGATCAGATAACCAAGCCGCCTCTCAAAGTAGATGAGCAGCTGCTGCATTCCATGGAATGCTTCAGCCACTCTCCTGCACAGGTTGAATCAGAGATCTCATTCTTTTTGTCATTACCACACGTTCATAACCTCTTATTCTTGTGGCAACCAAGAACTTTATATTGTATGTATTGAATAACGAAAGACCTAAGACAAGCACATAAAAATTATCTTGGACCCATCATATCCTGGTCACCACCTCTTCCAGCTCCTTCCCTTTGGGTAGGCACTATCAAACTATGCGAACAAAAATCATTAGACATTTCAATAGCTTCTTCCCTCTTACCATTAAATCCCTCCTGAAAATATTTTATTCATAATTCCATAGTGGCATTTTGTAAATGTTTCCCAATTTTGCATATCCCTGTGTGGCAGTATTACCGCATTTATTATTGTAGCTTCGGCACTCTGCATATTTGCATAACTGTTGTTGATCACTATTCCACAAAACGAGCCGAAGGACTCTCTGCATCATTTGCACAATCGTTGCTGTATCATTATTATTACACTACTTGTCACTTTAAATTGTATGATGATTCTCTGCATCATTTGCACAAATGTCATCAGATCATAATTACTGCCCTACTGGCCACTTCATTTTTCCCCCTCGAATTTCTGCATCATTTGCATAGCTGTCATTGGTTGTTACTACCACACAAATGATATCCTTACATTGCTTAACAACTCTCTGTACTTAAGTGTGGTGTCCCAAATTTTCTTTTTTTGCCGTAGTTGATTAATCTTCTACACGGACATAGTTAAAATAACATTCCAATTTCTAAACATTTCAGGATGCTCATATTTCCTTCTGTTTCTCAGTCTTGCACTACCTTTTTATTTCATTTATTTTGGCCTCACTTCCCTTATCAACATTATACCATTATGTGTGACAAAACGCCTCAAATGCATAGGAGCATGCTTATTTGCATCTCATTTTATTTCCATTCGGTAAATTTTGATTATTCAACATTTTTCTTTTCATAATTGAATTTCATTCAGTGGAAAAAGGTGAAATTAGTCAGTGTGACTGTTTGGCCTGAGAGTGTATGCGTGTGTCTGTGAGTGACAGGCCGAGTGTGGGGTTTGGGTGCAGACATTGGAGGAGGCAGGGGACGGGGAAATGGGCTGGTGGGGGTGGGATAATTTCTGAGATTTGTGGTTACTGATGATCTTAAAATAAAAATTGCAAGTGGATGAGCTGATTGTTTTTCCCAGTGAATTGGGAGCTGGCCAGCTGCTTAAATGTCACATGATTGTAACAATTACTCTGATGAGACAGCTCATCTGAATAGCCAACAGCTGTGTGTGTGTGTGCATGTGTGTGTGTTCACGTGTTTTTATTGACACGTTTGAGTACTCCAATAATTTATCCTAACTCCAGCACAAGTAACATACAGGAACGAGAGGTGCCAGGATGTTGGGCCATTTTACAATTTAATAAAGCACAAACTGAGAGTCTTAATTTAGGGAAGTAATCCAATTATAAATCCCATTCCCAAAAGCAGTACAGATGGTTTTTATCCAATATGATATGGGATTTGTTTTCATCCCCTTTATCAACAGCTGTGAAGAGTATAACAACTACAAGTACATGTATATTCATGTATTTGGAAAAAAACATTTTTATTAATAAGATATGCTCAGTTTTGATTGACACATTTGGAGAGATCAATCAAATATATATTTTTCGGTCGTGGTTGTAGTGTTGGAGAATTACACCGTATTATAAAGAGAACTGTATCTAATATTTTGTAGCTGATTGAGTTAAGCAAATTAGTTTTATTTATTAATTTAGCCGTGTTACATGCTGTGTTTGGTTTCTGGAACAAGGTTTCGGATTCCAGAAGTCGCAAGTGACCACACATATGTTCACGGTTATTGCAGAGAGTTTTAATGCAATAATCAGTCGGCGACTGTGTTTGGTTGGCTTAACCTTGACCCAATGCTGTATTTGAGGAAAGTGGGAAGTATGACTTTTCCGACTTCATAGCAGAGAGTGTGCGCGGGATTTGTGAAGTCTGGAGGGGGGGGGAAGCACCCCACCTTCACCGACCAGCTTCAAGCTGACATCATTCGACAATGGCGACCCCACTGAATGGCAAAAAATAATTACTAAGATTTTTAACAGATATTTATCTATCTTTCTTTATTGTTACTTTATTTATTTTTTGACATGGCTTTACATAACACAACATCATTTGGAATGATTGCGTTAACCAGAATAACAAATCAGCCATCTTTGTTGTTTACATTTGCCTCAAACGCGTTGAGTTCGGAACTTGGACAATCAGAGTGGCGTAAATCCAATTTCCCAATTTCCTCAAATGCAGCATAAGCTCTCTGAATGAACTCTACTACCATCTGCAGCTAGAAATGGGAACTGAGCCCTAGTAATAAACTGGCCCTGGGGCTGAATTATTTAAGGAGTGGAGTATTGATAAACTCTACTCTTAACGTTTCCATTTAACAATCTTGAGAACTTAGTGTAGTTTATTTTCAATTTATTTAGGCTTTTTGAAGTATTCAGACCTAATAATAATCTAATAGGACAATCTTAAGACATTTAGTTTGACGTCCTTGGTCGGGAAGGGGTAAGATCGGGATAAAACCTTTTTTTTCTGTGAATTGCTCGTAGATGAAATTTTGGCTCACAACGCAAAGTCTACGTCTACATTCGCACAGTTATATTCAGTGACAATTTGTTGAGCCTCCATGCTGCAACTGTCCTATTCCATTGCAACTTTGTTCAATTCCTCATTCTTGTATAATCAATTCATTAATACTGTAAATACTGTTATGCAAAAGTTTATTCCTACTGGTTTGGTACAAGACTGAAGGAAAACAAACAGACAGATGATTGTGAACACAAGAACAAACGAGGAGACAAAGGGACCTCACACACAAACACATAAAGTGGACAAATAGATTGGCATACTGCAGAAGAAGAAGATGTTGAAAGAAAAGCAAAGCATTACATGGACATAGCCAATCATGTACTCAGGTTGTTAAATTGCTGGGCTGGTGAGTTGATTGATGCCTGCCGTGCACAGTGAGTCGGTACGGTGAATCAACAATGAGTAGGAGGGCTGGAGATTGCTGGAGGAGTGCCACACCCACAACACCGTGCAGGCAAACAAAGTGCAGACCTTTGGAGCAAATATGCCACAAGACTGTTGAGTGTGTGTGTGGGCCCTAAGCTTTGTTGGAGCCAGAAAGAAGTGTAGATTCAAATGCAGTATCACCTCTAGTTTGTTTATTTATGCATGTGACAAGAGGCGCAACTACAGCACATGTTGCTTGTAGCCCAACGGCATTTTTTCTGCACATTTAAAAATTTAAAACACTCACTGCCAAGTCAACAAGAGAAGTTTTAGCCTACAAATTCTACATAACCTTAACTTTGTTACATGCCTTGTTTTGTGCTACAGTACATCCTTTTGTATGCGGGTGCTGCCATCTCGCTACCTCCGTGAGTTCGCCCTGCACAGCCACACAATTGTATTGTCCTTTTTATGTATTTGTCTGCCTTACAACAAAGAAGGCAAAATGTCCGCAATAAATGGCACAAGGGGAAAAAAAAATGGTGTGGCAGCTGCCTGAGCACGGCGCTGCTGGCTCTCAAGTCTCTGGTGATTTGACACAAACTCCTGGCCAAAGTCCTTCTCTTTGTCTCACCTAAATCTACACTCGAGGCCAGCACCCTACTGCATGCGTACAAAAGGGAGAGAAATCAACTCAGCAGTCACATCTGGTACAGCCAACTGCATTACTAAGTCCAGACACAAAAGAACCTCAGAGTTCAATTCAGATTGAAGGCAATTTTTTTTCACATTTAGTGTTTAGTGTGCCTGATATTATTATTTTTATTTTGAGTAGCCATTACAATACCATGCACAAATTGCGCCACATACTCAAATGCTACTAAAGAGGTTATTTTTGCCAGCTACTCTGAATTGAAAGAACAGTGGGTTTTAACCTGGGTGATCAAACCCAGGTTCAGCGAGTCAGTCTAAGGCAGGGGTGGGCACATTCGGTCCTCGAGGGCCGGAGTCCTGCAGGTCTTGGATGTTTCCCTTCTCCAACACAGCTGATATATGATCAGCTCATTAGCAAGCTCTGCATAAGCTTGGTAACGATCCTGTTGATTGGAATCAGCTGCGTTGCAGCAGGGAAACCTCCAAAACCTGCAGGACGCCGGCCCTTGAGGACCGAGTTTGCCCACCACTTGTCTAAGGGGTTCATTGGAGGTCAAGACACACACCTGACTCATATGATTCATGATGATATGCCTAGTTTGGCCATCATTGGCTGCAGCTGATAATGCTACATTGCTTGGCCTATTTGTGCTGCAGGGAATTTGTTGCGCTCATTAGTCAATTTGTGGCTGTTGTGATGGTATGTCGTGTGATTTCGTCATTATTGTAATTCCTTCATTCTAACTATGTTGAGCAAAAAAAAAAAAAAGTGGCCCAATGAATATGCGCAATATAAATTCCCTTGTATCACGGAATATATGGTGTTCCACAGGGTTGAATTCTGGGGCCGCTAGTGCTCCTGGGTTCCATTTTAAGACAACAGTGGTGGTTGTTTTAAAGTGCTCTAAATAGAGTTGAATGGGAGTCAGTGTCCTAACTGCATGATTTGCAATACCACCTAAGTATCTCGCAAAATCAAAGGAACACGACCTCAAGCTGCATGGAGATGGAGAATACATGAACACAACACTTTCTAAATTCAAGGTGAAGAGAGCCATATTCTATGACATTTTTAATAATCAGGAAGCCCTATATCTGTATCTTGAATTTGATTGTTATTTTTTATTTTAAAAAATCACATTTTATTTTCCAATAAAGAAGGGTTCGGTGAATGTGCATAGGAAACTAGTGGAGTTCAGTACCTCCAACAACCTCTGCTCTGGAAGGAAAAACGGACATATATTTTAAGTATACATGACGATTTAGTAATATTGGTGTTGCTGTGTGACCTAGGGTACGAATGAAACAATTGTAGTCCTCCCTGATTTTGACTATTCAAACTCGAGCAGACAGCTCAGCTTGTTTCAAATCTTGGCTGTATTTTATGTTTAAGGGGTAAATCCATGAATCACTGTCAGATTGTATCAAACAAATGAAGCTGACTGTGAACTGCACATATCCAGAAGTCATTTTCCTGACAATGTAAAAGCATACTAGCAAAGTGATCGACATACCACTTTCTCCAAGAATCTCTTGCTCGTGTCCAGGGGATTGGAAATGTGCTAAACACGCTGAAAAACCAATCTCGTTTTCCATAATCATGCCTAGGACTTTTTTTTTCTTTCCTGTCTCCAAATGCGGGAGTGACATTAAGCCCCATAGCTGCAGGATTGGCCTATAGTTAGATGTGCACCCTATAAGCCTTTCTGGGCGCACACGCAGACGCACACACGCACGCACACACACAAACACAGAATTTTATTTCTGAACGATTTAATACAATTCAAATAATACACACTGAATCTCAATTAGTTGAAGATGAAGTTGCTTTGTATACCATTAAGCATTTTTGATGCAGCGTATTGACTTATAAAAAATACTTTTTCATGTCGTGCTGCTAACTAATCTACATTTTTAGTAAACCAAAATATTGTGTGAACGCTAAAGGCATGTTATTCTACACCATTAACTTGAGAATTATTAAAATTATATTTTATTCCTCACACTTTCTCAGTATGCTTTATCCCCATTTCTCTTCATCATTGAATTTACGCAGTCTGGGGTGCTCATGCTCAAATCCCATTCATTACCAATGACATGAGAGATTCATGTCATTCTCATTCCCAGTTCGACATGTCAGGCTCATCCAATTCAGCTTGGGAACAATTTTGGAAACTCCCAACAGTTGCCACGTACCTGTAATTTATTGGCTAGAAACTGTTTCAGGAAGGAATTTTCAAACATAAATAAACATTCAGTTTAAACTTACCGGTAGTAGATCTGAATGTTTTGTATATGTTTTTAGTAAACATAAAATTATTATTTTTTAATTTAAAAAAAGATCAACTTCTTGGGATTTTATTAGCTTTCACATCTAATTGCCGATGAATATTGTTCAGGGAACACAATTTGGGGGTTTGTTTGGGGGGCGGAAGATGGACGACATGCCAAATCCTATCTGTCGATGTGGGGGGTGTCCAGCCTTTACAATTTGTTGTTCGTCAACGGGGGGATGCAAGTGAGCACAGCCGTCGGCTGTGAGTCATTAAATTCCCGACGCCGACCACCCTTACCCTGTCAACGAACGACGAATAGTAATGACTGCACATCAGATTTTGCATGATGAATTTCTTTTGAATTGTATGGATTTTCCATTCTACTTCTTGCAACTTCAATTTGAATTGCATTTCTGCTTCCTGTAGATTTGCACTTAGTTGACATTCAAGCAACAATTCTGAACTAACAAATCCCCTTGCAATCACAGTTGTCTCCAGTTGTACACACAAATGTGGCTTAGCATGTAAGAGGTAACGTGATGCATAAGATAAAACAAAACTGACTGGAATTTCTCTTGTCGAATCAGAGTTGGGAGAGAAATAATTGGTTACTTGTCCTTTGTTGTCTGCTCCCCCAGGCTCACTGCCTTATTATCCTGTTGGATACATGAATTGCTAGTTAACATCGGTACTGCACTAATAAATCACAGACTACAGAGCACAGAACTGTATTGTGATTGTGCCAAATGAAACTGAATTCTATGAAAGAAAAAAACACAACAACTTCAACTTAAGTCAGTGGGTCCATTATTGCAAAGGTGACAAATGTCTCTGCCTGGGTCATGGATTTTCTTTCTTCTGGAGTATAATTAATAAATAACAACACAAGGAGTTCTATTTTTGTCCCAAGTGTAAATCTAGCTCGAAATGCGACCTAATTGTGTGCATCAGTGAATTTTTCTTTCTGTTGTTGTTGCGCTGTTGTGGGTGTGAGCACAGCCGGCAAGCTTCGGTCCTCTCATACACTTTAAAGTCAGTGGGTTAAAGCCTCACAGTCTTTGATGTTGCCGAAGCAATACACTCGCTGGAGTGCATTCAGAAGATCGAAGTGCACAAAGTTCATAAGGATTGTTGTTGGTTAATGTGAAGTTGGACAGGGCGATCACAGATCACAGCAGCCAATGCCTCACTATCATAAAACTCATCGTAGGTCACTGAAGTGAAAACGCAACAGCATAGATGCTAATTAGTATGAGCATTAAGTCAGCAGTCGCAAAGGCTAAGTTGAATACATGCATAATGATAAATTTATATATAATGAAAAGTTTTGGGAAATAATGAGTATTCAATACATATGTACGTAAAGGTTACCATATATACCATTTTTGCATTTTACTCAAACTGTCAAGAGATTTACTCTCCTAGCCTACAAGCAGAATTTGCTGTCAATTAATAGTTAGTATTAGTCTAATAAAACAACTTAAATAATGTCACAAATGTTCTTTGTCAGCGAGACCTGAAGGAAAATGTGATGTACAATCACTTTCAGCAGTTAATATTACGCAGCAGAACCTGTTATTACAGAACATACACACTCAAGGACTCAAGTAATTGTCTGTGCACAGTATGAAATGCCATTTTTGCATAATATAAATGGGAATGAGGTTGGCAGAGTGGACAGGTCAGAGGGGGGCTTGGAGTTGTGACGGTTAGTGGCAGAGCTGATCCAAGACTAATGGACCCGCAACTGAAACTGGTTGGCTGAATAGAAAGAATCATACTCAAACACTTTTGCATCATTAGTTACTTTCAATTTAATCATGTGTGTTCGTAAAGACAATTTATTGAGTGTTGACTTAGGGCTGGAACTGATGCCCATGTGCTGTCATGCTATGTGTGTGGGCTTCACAGCATCACAACACATTTCTCATTGATACTAAATGATGATGGCTCGGTCATCTATGTTCCTACATTCCATTTTCAGTGCCCTTAATAGTCAATACTTTTGTAGGATGCATTTCTCTTTTTCACATTTCTTGCATCCGATTTTTTTGCCAACGTATAATTTCCCCATTGAAATCATATCTTCTCAGAAAGGATCCCTATAACAGCAAATAATCACATTATTGCATTACTAGTGCTTTCCAGCTTCCAAGGCAAGGTACAGCTCAGTGGCACTCAAGGGACTGATGATAGGAGTGTTGGCAATGCCACTAAGAAAAGAGCCTCCTGAGGTATTTTCACTAGAATATGCTGCGTGGACAGCAGAATGGCCCCTGTAGCCCCGAGGATAATCGACAAAAAATGGGAGATTTTTCTCGTGAGTGTCACAACATTGAGTTAATGAACTGTGGAACATGGAGCTTGGTTATATGTGGTTAGCACACCTGCCTCACTGGCAAAAGTCCTAAGTTTGAATAAGTAGGAAAAAAAAGAAGGAAGCAATAATTTCCCCAAAAGGGGAGATAACGGAAAAGCAACAAAAACAGAAGCCAACGAAAAGATGATGATGTTTTCAGTGAGTGGGGCAAGGAACAGAAGTTAGAGCAGTATCTTGAGATGAGGAATAATACAGAAAGTTACCTTACACAAAGAGAAAAAAACCCCCATCTAAACAGGAGCGAGAAAGACAGCAGAACACGAGGAAACAATCTGGCAGTTTTTGGTGTGGGCACAGATGCGAGGCACGTCGTTGCTACACTCTCCACTGGCAGCCACGACGCCTTGAGGAGAAAAGAGAAAACGCAGGGAGAGGGCGAACTGACAAGGAAACAAAACTCAGAGTGAAATCATATCACAATCAAGAGAGTTGTTGTATGGTAAAAGTTGAGTGATAGAGTATCTTCAACCCTGCTCACTCCACAGTGCTTTGACCGAGACCCGGAAGGTGTTATCGAGACACACCAAGGACAGAGGTGAAAGGATGGAGGAGGGTCCACAGTGGATCCATAATCCAGGGAACAATGATGTATCCTTTGCCGAGGTCTTTTAGCTGCTCACCAGTAACATATAAAAGTGGTTATACCACCAACCAGCTAGATTGTGCACGGAGCAGGACTTCACAAAGATGGTTCTTGTTTTGTCTTTTTGGGAATGTTTTTTTTTTTTTTAATATATACATATTTTCTTGAGTCACTTTTGTATTTGGGGCAGTATTTAATTCTGAAATGACTTAAAATGACATTAGTTCCAGAAGCAGGGAAGCCCATATTTCTCTCACCCCGGCCACTCTGTCTGTCTCGTCCAGTGGATCCCGAGGACATCCTGGGGACATAGGTCGTTTAGCAACATGAGGAACACAGTGTGATTTTGTGAACTTGCCAATTACAGTCTTCCTAAGAACATACAAGTAAACGTTCTTCCTAAGAACGGAGTCTCTTTATAAATTGGAACGGCTGTTTACTTCAAATTTCCGTGATAGATATCTTGGGATAGATTCCTAGCCAAGCCTTTGCAAATAACCAACCGCTGCATCCTTGGTTTAAGCTAGCTGACAAGAACAACATATGGGTATTCCGTGCATTCTTAGTTTATACATACTTTCAACTGGTAATGCAGCACTACTTGTCCACAACTGATTTCAGGAGCTCCGTAAGAATCTCTGGGAATTCACATTTTAGAAATAAATCATGATTGGTTGTCATCTTGCTCTCAGGGGACATTGGGAATTGTATGTGTCCATTTGTATTTCGGACCAGAGGAGGAAAGTGCATGTACAGCCGCACTGACAACGGGCTGACTGAGCTCTGTTACTAAGGCCACATTATGTTTGAAAGAGGCACGCTCACTTTTACAGCTGCTCGGAGAGCGCTTGAAATTGGGTGGTGCAGGTGGTCGGTAGTCACTATGTGGCCAATAAATAAATATATAAAATAATAAATATAAATAAGCAACAATAATGCTCTGTCATCTGCAATACAGCGGCAGTACATACGCTCCCTCTACGGCCACCATATATACTCCATAGCTGTAAATAGGGACATATCCAAATGATCTTGGAGGTCATCTTCAAGCACGTCAGGGCAAAGGTAACACGACTTACTTTTTAAGTGGTGCTGTCCTTTTTGGCATGCCGGTTTCTCCTGTTGAGTTAACTGAGGTGGTCCTCGGGTTTACAGTAGAGGTGCCACTTGCCATCTGCGGCTGATCCACAGAGACATGTGATCCTGTTAGTCTGCATTGTGCTTGCAGCCTAGCAAATTAATTACCAACTGCAGTTGGTCGTATGCTTGCAGACTTATACCAACTTGACCTCATTTTTATATCATTTTAGTACCCATTGTTATGTTGGAAAAAGTAAACAGTGAACCGTTAGGAACGTTTGATTGATTTTTGATGAGCAGTAAGAACAGAATGAGCAAGCAGAAATATTGTACATCTGTTTGGCCACTCTGACGAGATGTCTGACCTTCAAGACTAGAACTATAAACGTGCTATGCTCAACCCACATAAAAATGCCCACAATGAATTCCGCTCTGTATTTTAGAATGAATTTTACCCGAGGCCCTCTTGCTTCCATTAAAATGATATTGATTCGTCCACTGCTCCCCAGAATACAGTATAAAAACACACATACTCACTGTTGTATTAATAAGGGACTTTTAGTGGCACAATATCAACAAATAAATCCCCAAGGTAATTAAATATCAAGCCAACAACTTTCTGCGTAAAGCCTTTTCTGACTAACAGACCCCTGTGCACAATCAATTAGCAGAACATTATTAATGCCTAATTTAATAGATTGGAAGGCTGCTATAATGTTTCAAAATTCCAGTTGTGTATGTCGTCACGCTGTTTAATCACACCATGCTTTTGCCATGACCTACTTTGTAATTTCTATGGCAGTCAAAACTATTGTTGAATGACTTCTGCCTTCTGCGATTGGCTAGCAACCAGTTCAGGGTGTACCCCTCCTACTGCCCAAAGACAGCCGGAATAGGCTCCCGCACCCTTGTGAGGAATAAGTGGTTAAGGAGATGGATGGATGGATGGACTTTTGCCATATGTAACAATTGTGACTGTGTAACCGCGAACTGGACTGTATCGATATCAAAAGCAACAGTTGCAGTTTTCCAATTTAAATTGGTCTTCAGTACCGAAGCTCATATATTGATTAAGTCAAACCGTTTACACACAAGCTACATTTCCTCAAGTATTTCTGTAGCTCAAGGGCAATGCTGCTGTTTTTGCTGATGCCACCTCTATACATTGACCTTTTGGTGTATGTGCGGACAAAAGCACTTCTATGATTGTGATATCAGGTACCAACCTTTGGGCTGATGACTTGAACATGCCCCCTATATATCCATAATGAATGCCTGAGCTTGTTTTTCTATACATTCTCTCACATTCTGTTATATTATTTGCAGAGGGGAGATGATTGCTGGGCCTGTTAATGACTCTAATTCTAATCACTAACAATGCAAAATGTTCTTGCAGCACAATGGATATAGATTATATGCCCAACAGGCCTATTTTACTTTGCATACTAACTTAATTGCTCTGCGATCACAAGCTCATTGTCATACAAGGCCATGCTCTAAAGTGATTTTTATGAGTGGTCTGTCCTCTGACGCAATTGAGATGTTCCTTATATTTAACCCCATGTTGTGAATCAGCATGGTGACAGAATGTACTGAGAAATATTCCTAATGTATGATTTGTGCAAATGAAGGCCATATTGTTGTTTATCCGTTATGGCAAATACATTATTCAGCTAATCATCACGGACACACACTCAGGCTGAGGGAGCAAAGAGAAAGAAAAAATAATGTATTGAATAGATATGCAAGTACTATTGCATTCAATAAAATATGCTCATATGTGATAGTCTGATCAGTATATAATCAGTATAAAAATGTGCCTCAGGACAATGCTCAATTGTGGGGGTATAGATGTTCATCAATATTCGTCATATTGTTGTTGAAGGTAGTGATGGCATCTATATGTTGTCTGGCCCCTTGTCTATACGGTGCCTGCATTTTGAGCATCCTACTACAGTATATGGCAGTGGATCCTAGATGACATATGTACTGCAGGAACACAAACGCAACACATTTCACATGCAATGTCTACAACATATTTTAAACATCAAGTGGCAAGACAGAATAACCATTGTTTGCAGTTGGCTGGAATTCCCAGCATGTACAGATTGCTGACGAAGAAATTGGGCACCTTGTACATATGGACCCCCAAAGACCTCCGATACTGTATGCTGAGCTAACACAAAGAAAAAGGCGAACTGATAGACCTCAACTGCTCTCAAGATTTCTGTAATGGTTACTTGAAGGCCCGAGGCATCAACACAACTCATTGAAAGTCATGGTGAAGGACGGAAGATTCTGGAGACAGACGGTCAACAACTATCTCTCCAGTTTGGAAGAGTCAGCTGCCCAGCAACTGGAAACCAAGCGTGAAAGAAGAACAGGACCAAGAAGCTCCCCTCCATCATTATTCGTCAGAAAAACTGTCACTCCCACATCTGACTATTTTGGTTGACTTTTCTGCACGTGCGGTCCTACGGTCTCCTGAGACCGAATTTTGCCAAGGTTGCCGATGAGTTCGCCTGGTGTAAAACAGAACTGCAAATAATATTTACATTACGTACTCGCAAAAAGTTAGCTATATTTGGCTTTTGGGTGCAATTTCAAAATTAGCCCAAAATGCAGTGTAACCTGTTATAAGGCGCTGTTCTCTAACCAGGATCTGATCTGAAAAATGTATTAAAACAGTGTTTGATCCATGAATCGATCAATATATTTCCTGGCTCAATTGGAATTAGTATTTTTTTTAAATCCCTTTCATGATACTGTTTATATATTGACGTCACAAGACAAAGACACCTGACTATTGATCAACGGTATCTGCCATTGTGAGGCTTCAAGCAGGATTTTTTCATAGGAGTGCCTGAATCAAAATGAATAATGGCAATAAACAAAAACATCTATGTCTACTCTTGCTTCATATTGAGTTCTAAAAACAACACTCTACATGCATGCATGCCTCACAATTTGAAAGAGAGTGATAACGTGTGTGTCTGTATGTGCACACCCAAATGAGAACCATAAACCAAGAATTGCTGCAGTTATGGCCTATTTTTCAAACAAATTGACTACCATTACAGTCTAACTAACTGTGGCGTGTGGTGCAGTAATCATAAAGCCATTTACAACTAGACAGCAGTGGTAGTGTAAGAGCTGATGCACACAGGCAGCCCATTATTTAAGTGATCTCATCAGAAATAACACTGCAGTCATAACCCACTGCTGCGCCCTCATTTACTGAGACCGTTTTGCAATTCTAAAAATCAGCAGGTGCACGGTTAAAAATATATCAAGAACACATTTTATAAATTGCTGGCAGCAAAAGGTATCTATATATTTTTAGCGATTTCTCATTTTACAGATCTTGGGCTCTCAGTGATGAGAGCACCACGGTAATTGAGCATTATAATAAAATACTGTCAAAACCAAATGCTATAGGCCGAAATTTAAATGATTTTTTGCACAACACTTCCTCACTGGTTACAGAGGCAAAAAATAAGAATACACATCACAATGTCTCTCTCTGAAGATAAATGTGGTATCTCCGTGTCTTGCAAAAGGGGATTATTTAGCTCAATGGATAGAGAGAAAAATACAGAGGTGACGGAGTGCCCATCCATCCGGCCATTTTGTTGACAATTAATGATTGACAACAAACGTAGAAAAATTGACGGACTGAGCATTGCCAAAATTGATTTTCTTTTTTTTTTTCTTCTTTTTTTTTTTGCCAAAATTGATTTTCATTCATCGATGTAATTATTAATAACTAGGTCAGTATTAATTGAATGTGGGCATTCCGTCATTTAATGACGAATGACTCGTTGGCGGATGTTCACTTCAAATGACGGACACCCATTTCGCTGAGGAATGACGAATTGACAATTACAAAGCATTTCGGCTTAAACTATCCAAACTGCTGACGATTGCCGAATTACGGACACTTATGTGCCCACCTCTGGAAAAACATCAGGAAGCGAATACAGTTTGTAAGATAGAAATCCATTTCATGCAAGATTAACTTTAATTTTGAGCATTTCGCAACACACACACACATACACAATTTTTTTAATGACAGAGTCATGTAAAAAGCACTTTTCTGTCCACCTGAGAGAGCGTGTGGAGTGCAGGGCTGGATTAGGTTGGACAGGTACGCAAGTTGATCAGTCTGAAAAATGAAAATATTTTCAAAAGGATACAACTTTGCCATGTTATCATAATACATTGTCTTCATTTTATGGGCAAAAACCTCTGTCTCGGGTTTCCACGATGCCTTAAGACCTCATCATCTCACGTGTACAATAGGGACAAATTAAATTAGTTAGAGTAACGAACCAAGATGCACTTCATGTGAAATATCTCTCTTCATTGTTCCCCAAGTCACCAAAGAGACTCATCTGCACTGCATGCAATCCCCCTCTCACTTAAATGATGTCCATTTCGATGAGCTCTCAGGGGCCTCCCTTTTCAAACATGACTCCTCATCGCAGTCCTTCATCAAACCTGAAAAGGTACTGCATAGCACCTGCTACAGAGATATAGAGTTGCATGAATGGATTTTATAGTGATACATTAAATTAACAAATTTGATTCCCTTTATCCCAGGGGGCAATAGACTTAAATTCTCCGGTATTTTAAGTCCACACTGACCTGAAAAAGGAGAAGGGGTGGAGCCAAAAAAAGTAAAGGTGATCTCAGTAAGACAGTAATATGAGTGTAAACGATATATGTAATTAATGACACACTCACTCCTAATTAAAACCTCTTAGTTCTCACTTCACAAGGTTGCAGCAGCTGGTAGACAAGGTTCTTGCGGAGAGATGAGGGACACGCATTTTCTGACAGTATCGCACAGCAGCACCTGCTTTTGCCCACACCTGCTACTGCTGGAATCATATCTCATTAAGTCAATGAATTAACATTATCCTCGGTCAAGCAGGAAAAGAATGATTTTCTCATCATAGTGTGAAAAAGCCACATGCCTCAGAGGTAGGCCTACTGCAATGTGCCATCTTTCAAATATAAACAGGCAATTGTGTGATTCAGTGAGGCAAACATGCTCTCTACAAAGAAAATAAATAACTTGCATCTTGGCATTTTATTTAGTAAACAACTGTGATATTCATTTTTAATCAACTTAAAAATCTCTGCAGCATAATAAGATTATAGTCAAGCATCAAGTGCCGTACACGAATAACATGAGCAGCGCATGAAAAGAAAAAGAAAAACAGAAGAAGGCAAAGGAGAGGAGAAAAAGGAAAGTCAGCACACAAGGGGCATCATAACACAATGCCCCCAGATAATAAAAGCTACATGGGAACAATAAAGGGATATCAACTCACTCACTTGAAAAAGAACAATAGGAAACCGCCACGGAGTGCCATTTAGCATTAAAAATTAATATAGTTTGGATAGAATATTCTGTTGTCTTTAAAGAGAGCAGACTACACAAACCGTCCTGCGGGACATGCACACGGGCACTTCATGAATGCATGAATCTCGCTACTCTGGCCTTCCACTGCTCATAATGCTTCCCTGAGCTACTTGCCGAACATCTTGCACACCACCACACATAGCCTTCATGTTCCGCAGCACTAATATTTTTGTTGTTCTATAAATATTATCTCATTATACATTTTCCTACAACACAAACACACATACACAGGATTGTGCTGAAATGGATGGAGTTGGATGAAACAGTGAGAAGACATCTAACAACTGACAATCATTTGATCAAGAGCCTTTCACTTTACTCTATGCAACTGATTTGTCTCTTCTTTTTTTTTGCTTAGAATGAGCAAACTGAATGCATACATTTCAAGGCATTTTTTTTCAGCCCTCAAGTAAAAATACTGACAGACAAGCCTCAGTGGTTTCTTGTGAAATAAATAAATACATAAATCCATCCATCCATCCATTTTTGTAACCGCTTATTCCTCACAAGGGTCGCGGAGGTGCTGGAGCATATCCCAGCTGGCTTCGGACAGTAGGCGGGGTCCACCTTGAAGTGGTTGCCAGCCAATCCAGGTAAATACATAAATAAATAAATAAACAACAAACAAACAAATAAATAAATACACTGTCAATATACTCACTTGAATTCCATTCATTCCAAAATGAACCTATAATAAGGGCACCATTCCTGACACTTTTTTCCACAGGATAAGACTCCTACCATTGATATTAACAAAAGATATCTATAGAATGTGACGGCACCACAGTGGAGTGATTGGCTTGCACCGCCTGCCACACAATACTACTTTGTACATGCATACATACAAATTAATTTCAAAGTCCTGGTTTGCCTTCATGCTTGATCTCCAGGGCTGTCATTATCACAAAACCAAAAGTCTCTCTTATTTATTAATTTTTTTTAATGTTTTGTTTAGCTTACAGTGCAACATGGAGCATCAAGTATTTAAAACCTAAAAACCTATTGGAAGTAGAAAATCAATGGTTCTTAGTTAGGAAGAGAAAATTTGACATAATTAAATGTACGAGAGCATCAGCAGCCCACGAAGAGCAGAGGTTAATGTGTTGCTCTGGTCCGTGCTGTAAAATGATTGTTCAAAACAGTTGTGCAGTATTAGGCAAAGAGCCAAACAGACCTTCAGGGACATTTAGTGCTACTTCAAGTTTCAAAACCTTCTACATCACGCACAGTAAATGATGTGTTCAATTCAAAGTATGGAGTGTATTTCGCTATAATTGAGCCCCCTTCGTGTGTGAAGAAATATTCTGAATGACCTTCAATACCAACCATTCAATAAAGACTGCAAATTATATAGAAATATATTATTATTAAATTTTAAGGTCACAATCTATGAAATTCCATGCCCTTTCTTGTCTATTGAACCCTTTATGAATAATTATAATGGTAAGTCATTGAAGGAATTATGAAAATATCCATCTTCAGCTGTCATTGCATTCCTAACCGTATTAATTTAGTTTTTCATCCAACAGCACTTGCCTTGTTCCTTTCCTCACCAGTCAACAAATTCCAATACATTATTTTTTTTCCCACGTAGAATGACCTACCAGGTCATGCATGGTACATGGTAGAATTCAACCTTTGACTCGCACAAACCAACATGGCATAAGCTTCCACCCACCCCCTAACATCTAAAGTTCTTGCAAACTCTGGTATGACAGTGATTGCAGAAGCAAAATGTTCTAGATTTGGTGAAATTAAAATGAATAGATTAATAGATAGTTTTTTAAATGAACATGAAAATGCATCTTAGCTGGTCATTGGGGAAATGAAAAACAGTTGGTAGTGGTGTAATTTAAAATACAATATAAAGCTTTCCATTATTGCACTTTTTTTTTTTTTTTACTTAGAAAGCATGTTATATGAGAGAATCTTCTGAAACTGAATTATGATTGAAATGATCTGTTTTAGGATTGATGAAAAGCCAGCACCGTTGTTGCGGTGTGCATGTGACCAGATGGAAAGTACCTTGACACACAAAGAAAAACAGACAGGCTGTGTCACTTCACACGGAAGCCAAGAAAAGTTGTGACAGGCAGTCTCCATGCGCACTGATGTCAGCCAGGCACATCGGCCTCGGTTTGATGGAATAGTCACAAAATGGTAAAAGGCAGGTGACTTTTAATGTTCACCAATCAATCAGTGCAGCACACTGCAATGCGCTCAGCTTTGTTTGAGTGTCAATTAGCTGACATGGTTTTTGCTGCAAGATGAATGTCAGAGGGTTCTGTTTATCGCAAAGCAGAAAGTATATATTTTTAAGTGGCAACCAATCAAGCCTGTCAGACCACTGCAGAGCACATTCATGAATATAAAAATAGTTCACTTTTAAAAAATAGTAATTGGAATGTTAAAGTCGCAATTGAAATTTTCCTGTTGACAATTATGTATAATGTATTCTGGCAGTTTTTCTCAGAAATGAAATTCAGACAGTGGAGGGGAAGTCAGTCAATCGCTCTTGCTCACTTTTTTTCTGCTGGGAAAGGTTAGTAATATGTAAACAGAGGAGCAAGGACCTATAGGGAGAACCTATAGGGCAAACAGAGAAATGGGATGAGCCCTAAGACTCAAGCGTATAGCGGTGGGCACGCAATTGAAGATAGCCCATGGAACGTCCCCAATGATCAACCCTCTCACCTCAATGTGCATTTAATTTGCGCTGCCCCGCCTTTGTTCCTTGCTTCCCTGTGTTTGGGTCCAACTGCCCTTTTTCCTTCACTCCACTGCCTTTAATTCATCCAGTTTACATGTCTTTAGTACTGTACATGGGAGAATAAAGCAGAGAGGATGTGTATTAGACGAGACCACACACACACACACACACACACACATGCACACACACTTAGAATGAGATAACTCCAACAAAAGAAGGCCAGAAGATACTCGGGTCTGCCTTTGTATGGTTGACAGGCTCATTCACCAGGCTAATTAGATGACAATACGTAATCTGTAAATTCAGATTAATGGAAATACAGCTTTGATGGGTACTTCAACATTTGAATAATTAACTAGATATTCAGGACTCTCCTTTTCTCAGCAGAACTAGATGTACGTGTATAGTGAATTTGCTTCTCTCTCTCTTCTTTTCCAATGGTCATACAATTTGGCATTTAACGTTTTAAGGGGAAAATACGCCATAAAAGTTGCACAAAAACATGGAGCTTAAGATGTCCTATAGGTCAAGACTTCTCTCTGTTTAGCCAGTGCCAGTGAAAGTGTTCATGGTGGCCGGCTCGCTTCTACTAGCGGAAATTATTATGTTTGAGTTCTAAGCCTCCATTGTAGGCTACTGTATGTTATTATCACTTTATTACATTAAAATGTATGATAAAATTCACTGTCAGTTGACTTGCATAATGTACATACGATGCAAACCAGACTGAGCCATTCGCTCATAAGACTGTAATCTTTACATCTCGCAGTAACAAATGCAGGATCATGAAGCGCTCTATTTCATTGAGCTTATTCCTCGCAGGGTGGTGTGATTTCATTTTAGAATATGATTCTTTACTGAATCAACCTGAAACTTACACCAACTTTTGAGAGTGAAATAATGCCCAAAATATTCAAATGGTGAAACAAATAAGAAAAAGATCCATAATTTGATGGAACTGAATTAATATTGATCTGTCTCTCTATAAACCAGCAAGTATTGGCCACTGGGGTTCACGAAAGGTCATATTACCAGTGGGTTTCTTTGGCTTTCAATATGATGGTCCATCATAAATTATTAATATTTGATCATGGACTGTACATCTTTCACGTTTCCCAGTCTTATACAGATGCTATGTCAGATCGGAGGTATATTGCTGTATGACACTTCCCCTCTTTGCTACCAACTCTTAAATAATTAGGTAGTCAATTTTGCAGCAGCACAGCCTTTAGCTTAGTTTTATAAATGTTTGAAACCTTTGCAAGCAGGAAGCATCCGGACGTCAGCTGAAATGTTGGCGTTGAGGGACTTTGTAGTTTTCCAGTTGAGCTTCTGTCACTGCTTCGTCTTTAGTCATTCCATGATTAAAAATTGTAGCAGATAACAAAGTGCATTTTACAATTGAAGAGCCATGGACATATATTCTTGCATACCTATACATTTTTACATCCTTGATGCTATATATTTTTAAATCAGAATTTAGAATAGAGTGGGGGGGCAAAAAGAAAATGCTTGGGGATTTTTTTTTAACATTATTACATTAAAATTTTGCTTTGTTTTAGCAGTTCATTGTGTGATTTGTTTTGTTCTGTTTGACTTACGCCTTCAACACAACTCAACACAATTTCTTTGCAGCTTCTGTTATTTCTTGATGAAAAACTGTCATTGTCAATTTCAGTAATGGTGTTGGTATATTTGAAATAGTAAATCATAAAATTACCCGTGACGGAAAACAATAACGGCGTTAGGCAGTTATTTTTTTAATTCCCAAAATGGTTTAGGGTACATTTAATGCAGGGATTGAAAGTCACGGCCAATCAACGTCGTCGTTTTGGTGCAATTATTTGGTCAGATTCTCTGAATCTTTTGACGATATTATGGACCGTCAATGATGAAATTCTTAAGTTCCTTGGAATGGTACAGTGAGAAACGTTCTTAAACTGACAGTATTTGCTCACCAAGTGGTGAACCACGCGGCACCCTTACTTGTGAACAACGGATCCCTTCCAGAATGCTTCTTTTATTCTACTGGTATATGAAAATGGCAGCTGGTATTTGCAGGAATGTGATTAGCATACAACCCAGAATGGTTTTTTTTAAACGAATGCCGTCAAAATTAAAGCATTAACTCATTGATTAATCACAAAATATATTGCATTAATCATGTAGATTAATCATCAAGATATGAAGATTAATCAACGAAAATTAATCACACTAGTAATTTGGACCGCTTTAGCTTGACAGCGGATGGTTACGTCACGGGTAGCACAGGTTGTGTTAGAGCAATAAACATAACTACATGCATTAAAGTAAAGCATTTATAAATGTTTGCGTATGACATTCAGAATATTTGTTCATGTCAAAAAAATATTTTTTTAAATTTTAAATTATGCAAGTATTTAACTGATTAGAAAAAGGAGGAAGATGAAAGTGTACAGTGGATCAAAACGTGTTGAAGATGTTTGCATAACATTAAAAATAATAGTCGAAATAATTAACACATAACAGATACTCTTGAAATTTGGCGGGCAAAAAAAATGATAATTATTTTTAATTAAGTGATTAATCATGATTAATAAAAATTCTAAAATGTGATTAATCTGATCTAGTTAAATTTGACAGCTCTAGTTTAAACATACCCTGCTACGAGGACTTTGCCTCTTATTAAATAGGATTGGGTGCAACTTCCCTTAAAACTCCCAAAGAAATACCCAATGACTTTGAAGCATCCCTCAAAGTATGTCAAGAGTTTGGCCTGAGCTAGCACAGCATTCCATATATTCTGCTGTTTATTCATTTTACTGCTCTCAACAGAAAATCCATATTTTGAAGGAAAGTCGGTCAATGTATGCCTATACTTAAACTGACTTCAGCGGTTAAATGCCGCAATACACAAACTGTATGTACAAATTATCGCAGCATTCAATCAAACATTAAAGTGTACCCGACCGCAGTGCGGGTGTAAAAACAAAAAAGCACAGAATAAATCTCTCATGTTGAGGATCTCAACTGCATGCATTTCCATATTGTATGCTGCAGCTGAGATAAATGTGGGATTTTTTTATAGTTGAAAGGTTTTGATAAGCTGCCTAGAAATATAGTAAATTTATGGGGAGTGAATTGGCTTAAATGTTTATATAAAACTAAACGCTGTACATTTATTCGGCTGTAAATCTCCCAACTAAAATAAGTGTTGTGTTGTGGCCTTACACACTGTTTTGCTGCCTCAAGCCAGTGTGTGTTGCAGTGCTAGAGTATGTACCGCACATTGAGACTGATGCCTAACGCAAGATGAGAAGGCCGGCAGAAAGCCAGCCAGAGGCAACTTTATTTTCCAGCTGTTTTTCTATGTGCTGTTGTCTCTTCTTAATGGCCTAAAGCAAGGCCACAAACAATAAAGAGTCACTTTATTTTACTTAGGAGGAGCAACACTGGCTAAAATGCTCAGCAAGCTATGACATTGGGAAATGGGACCTCTATTGTTTAATGCCGATGTAGAGTTTGGAATGAAACAACCATTTTCTCTCTTCTTTTTTTTTTTGAGTGGGGGGGGGGGGGGGCACATTAGCGCATTCATGCTCTACTTTACAATGTACTAGTTTACAATGTCACAATTGAACTCCAAAGACATCCTGGCTAAGCGTTAGCCAGCTAACAGCCAGCCGCTAATCTAACACGTATGCAGGCTCAGTCTGTTCTTAATCAAATCCCAAGTTTTGAGTTGACTTCCCCTCAACTAGAAAACAGTCATCATTCGGTAATCAAGAGGAATCTAGCCCAAATATGTCGAGACACCATGGAAACCTATAGAAAGACATCAACTTACAGTACTTTGTTTAGAATTAAACTGGCAAATGTGGTCATTTAATCACTATGGAAATCTATTCTGTACAAAGAAATGAGAAGCAACATGGGAGTAAACTGATACACAAATTGGAGTGCGGAGGTTTGAGTACAACTTTTTTTTTTCTTGCCATGATTGCACCTCACTTAGAGTTTACTCATTGTAATTGACATTAAAGAATTGGTCAAGAAATAAAATTATTTCATTGAATTAATTATACACATATTGGAGTCATTGATTTGAAAATGTAAGAGCCTATATGAAAATATAGTTTAAAAAAAATAAATTTCTTCTTGGCTGGATATAAATGATGTTGTGCAGGAGCATTGATGGGATATGTGTCCTATCCACATCACATTTGGAAGCCATAATGACATCCCATTAGAAAAAAAACAAAACTTCTGGTGCTCAAGGCACCAGAAGATTTTAAATGGACAGATGGGCCAGGACATTTGTACAGATTAGGTAAAAATAAATAAATAACAAAAAAACTTTTTTTTAATCACTATGCGAATACTAAACATTAAATAAACAGCAATCACTGGTTAATAATCAGTAATCGGGGGGAAATGCTTTTTTAACACACTTTAATGCAAAATTAAAATGAATCAGATTAGTCGATTAAACGGTTGAATAATCGCCAGATTAACCGATTCTACAAATATTCGATAGTGACAGCACTTTTACTAGTTTCATTACTATTACTTTCAATCATTAGGGTAAAACACACAAGTGGATAGAAATAAGAAATAAAGATGTTATGATTTGTGGATATCATGCTTGGGTTTGTTGTTTTGGTTTTGTGTCCTGTCTTGCTTGTTAGGTTTTGTTTGCACCTGTACTCGTCATCCTGTTCCCTTGTGTCATCCAATCATCTCCCCCAGCCACTTGTGTCTTGCCCAGGTGTCTCTCGTTGTCTCGTCAGTTGGCTTGTATTTAGTTTCCTGGTTTCGTTCAGTCTGGGTTGGATCTTTGTCGCTGTCACCACTCTTGTGTTTTGTTGTTACTTTGAGTTTTGGTCTTTTCCGAACTTTTTTGGTTTTGTTTAGAATTTAGAGTTTTACCCAGTACCCCTGTTAGTGTTTTTGTTAAATAAATTGTGTTCAGTATTACATGCATCCCTGCCGTGGTTCTCCTGCCTCCCTGCATTTGGGTCCTCCACCCCCATCGTGACAAAAGCCTAATTAGAGCTCCAAACGAAACTTAGAGAAAAAATTTAATCTACCGCCTGAAAAATTCTGGTGATGGAATTTCATACAGTAAAGAAGATAAACACAGATGGCAAAATATAGATTGATGGTGTGGAGGAGAACAAAGTGGCAGAGGCCCTAAACGGCCACTTGGCTGTGACGAGGTCCCATAACATCTGCTCTCCGTACCTCCCTCACCGACCTCCCCACCATCATCAGTCATTTCCAGACTATCGCTATCGTATGGATAGGTTAAACTCTGCCGCACTGGCTAAATGAAGCAAGCCGTCAGTGCTACATGGTTCGCAGATCAATGCCAACAATGTTGTCTGCATGTAAAGACCAGCATGTACAGTATACCTTCCAAATCCCACACCACAAAGCCTCTTGTGAAAGCCAACCAATGGCTGGAGATGATCTAGTCAACATCTATCTAAGACTGTTCAAAAGCAATGTACAACTGTGTGAGTGACAGACAGATGGCAAAAAAAAAAAAAAAACGGTCACCCAAATTTTGTAGCACAAAAAACACTGTCAATTGAACCAAGCTGTTATGTCCAATGTTGGTTATGTGTTAATGGTTGAAAAGTGCAGTGTTATTTTTATACTGTATTGGCCTGTATGGCTGTTGTTTGGTTGTAGATTTTTTATTTTTTTTGCAATTAACCCGTTTAGACCTGAAGCTGCCCGTGTTAATGATGTGGAGGCGTCTAAACAATATTAATTAGAGCTTTAAAGGAATTAGCAACGAAAGTCTGGCTGAATAAACAATGTAAGAAATGACGCGGTGGCTTGGCTTCATTTCACAATTAAATTCTAATTGTCTGGTGATCACGTAAAGGAAACTCAAGTCGCTCTCATCAACTTGTTTCATACAACACGGCTTCACACTCAATGGTTAAAATATAGCCATGCAATCCCTATGACAGTACTTACTTAGACTTTTGGTAGACACATTGACATGTTGTGAAAAACCTCATTATCAGCAACCTAAATAAATAAAGCCCAGGGGCAGAAAACTGCCTGCTGGTATGTTAGCACTGAAATAAGATCACACAGGTGATCATACTAAAAGCTCCAAATGCTATATTGGCTACTGGTATATTGTTTTGACAGCTGTAAGAACATCCATTAGGTTATAGTATCTGTTTAGGTAGTATGCATGTATGCATGTTTGACAACAGGAAGTTTATGTAGCTTCATAATTACTGTGAGAGAGGTAAAAAAAAATAAAAATACAAAATCTGTTAGATCTGCTCACTTGTGCTTTATATACAAGATAATTTACACTGAAATATTGTATTAATGGGTTGTTCTCATCAATAAACATACTATATCGTCATGTGATAACAAAATGGTCTTGGGATGGAGTTGTTGATTGGGTTCTACACGATCAGAACAATGTATCCGTCACTGATAGTACTGTGCTCCAGAATAACACTAAAATACAAATCTTATCTATGATTATATACAATAATCAAACTTAAGTATTGCATTATGCAAAACATGGTATGGAAAGGGCTCTGCCTACGCTCAATGGGGCTCACATTTAGTGGAAGATTATGCCATACCATATTTATTATAATTCTCAGTTTGATTGACACTGCCAAGCAGGTATACATTTACGGATATGTTTATTATTTGTGCATATACAGTGCAGTGTTTGTGATTATGCTAAATTTATACCGCTTTGAGTATCTTTATAGTGTAATTTTCTCCATTGAAACTGTTGCAAATGAATGAGGGATTGCGGTGGTTTGTGCGAATTACTTGAGATACTTTATGTCCATATTTCTTCCTCAGTTCCCGACGGGATCTTCCTCCGTCTGTTGCTTTATTTCTTTATTTCTGTGGAGGTCTTTTCACAGGAGATCTCTCTATCAGAGAAAAATCTGTGTTCAACAGTCCGCTTGGCAGCACTTCACTCAAAAATAAAGGGGAAAATGGAAGATCTATCAACTGAAAATGCTTGAAAGCTTGATTTGTTTTCTTGTGTCTTAAGAACATTACCTTTAGCCTATTTTTCTTCCTGGTACGCAATTTATGACTGATTAGTGCATACATCTGATGATCAAGTGATTGCTTCTGATCCTTGAAAACTGAATGTACCATAATCCCAAGTCTTAATTATTATGTAACTATAAACTTCATCATCTGTTACCTGACAATGGCAAACAAGTAGCACACAAAGTCATTACAAAATCATAATAATACTTTAATAAGTGGTTTATGATCAATGGCGCTGTGAGAATAGCAGCCTTCTTCAGCAGCTGCAGCTCACCAGCTATTTTTTTGTCCTTTCTCATTTTTTTCCCTTTAGTTGTGTTTTTTGGACTTCAATGTATTTATTTTGCTTTCTCGACATGAATACACGGTTCGTGCTGGCTTGGAGCCATTTCTCCTGTGCTTGCAGTCGGGATCAACCGTTGGCATGCCATGCTAGCGCTACGACGGCTCCCGGAGGGAGGCTCGACATTCCCCGTGAGCTGAGGAGGAGGAGACGGACGGGTATGTCGTGCCGAGACGGGGCGGCGAGCAAGGAGGAGACGATGTCAGCCTCATCCTCCCATCTGTTATCATGGGAATGTTACAACTATCCCCAATAAGACGAAACCTCTAGTGACGCTAACACAGCATGACAGGGACTTCCAGGAGGCAAGCCTGCTGCTGTTTATGGTGTCATGGCTAACAGCACTAATATGGGACTTTTCCCTTCTGGTATGCCTTTTTTTTTCTTTATGCACTATTGCTGCTGAAATGATGCAAATTTCTATATTGTGGGACTTATAAATGTTGTCTTGTCTTAATTATTAAACGTACACAGTAAGATTTAGATTAATTTGCTCAGTGCTGACTTGGACCACCGATTAAAGCAGTGGATCAAAACTAGCCTCAGGCTTTCCCTATTGTTTCTTTAGGTTGCACTGGACAGCAAGTCAATAGTCCGGGTTCTGTTGGATGGCAGTCTTCTGGACTTCGTCCAGTTATAGTGTATGAGTTATTTCTTGGAAATCCTATTCACTGGCTATACAGGACAGAAGTTTGACCTGGTGGCATGAGCTGATGTACAGTATGTAACAGACTGGCTAACACTCATAGAAATCATCACTTTCAGCTCTTTTATGTACAGTGTATTGTGTTTAGTCCCATCTTAATATAACTAACAATTCTCATACCTGAGTATCTGGTTTAACTAATGGTTGCCTTTCTTTTAATGTGCGTCTTGGGCCGATAAGGTTCAAGCAGAGTTCCCTTTGCTGCTCTCGAATTTGATATTTTTGGACTTTTCAAGTGTCCCTAACACAGTGATCAGTGTATGTTACTGTTTTTGCACATTTTCCCCTTATAGGACACATCTTTGAGTTATTACTTGACACAATGTATTGATGAAACAAGGAGTGGGATTTGTTTGTCACCTCTTGACTTTTTCATCCATGAAAAGGTGAATCCAGAGGTGCTAAACCACAAAGTATGCGGACGTCCACTGTACTCTAAAACTGTCCATACAGTTCAATCTGTCATACAAGCTCGTCTGATTTACTACTACGAGTCTTAATTTTTCAAAGAATACACTTGTACTGTAACTGTAAACTTGGTCTTCTGTATTGCGTCTGTAAGATTACAACTCTTTGGCCTTGATGCTAATGTACTGTATAAGACCCTGAGGAACAACCATTACAGTGTGCGAGAGCATGTGGTTCATGAGACAACGCAGAGCTGGAAGAAACTGTGAGGCATGAAAAAACCCACAACAAAGGAGAAACCCAGTTGCTATCTACATGTCTCTTGGGAGGGTGTCGTTTGGTGTTCGGGTTAAAGTGAGACCCTGAGGCAGACCCTGACCTCAGTCACACTCTCCTTACCAACTGGTTCTTCCTCTGTTGGTTTCTTGGTTATCTGAGCGACAGCATGTAGTCAGTTTTTTTTTGGGGGGCGGGGGGGGGACTCTACCATAATCAGTCCTTGGGCCTTCTGATAGGGCATGAAACAACAATGAAGAAACCTACAAGGAATGAAAAGCCTACAAGGGATCGTCTTGACACATTAATGTCTTGCACATACAAACAAACATCTTAATACTCTCGTGTGATAACAACAGTAGCATCATCTCCATTTAGAGCATTTAGTTGCTCCATCAAGAATCTAGAAATCCTTGATTGTCGGTAATTGTTGTCTAGCTTAGATTTAAGCAGTTGCTTGCTTTGCTCCAGATACAATTTAATTGATGCTTCCCAATAAAATAAAAAAATAAGAAAAAGTATATATTGTCCATTTTCCCCTTTGCAAATTATCCTCTTCCATGACAGAACGCATCACATCAGTCATCACAAACACATGGAATATAAAATTTTCTCAAAAAAGAATATAAAATGAGGGATTTACATTTGACATTTGTATGGTCGCAAGTTGGGATGTGAGCACCGCTCCGTAACACACTCCACTTTGAAGGAGAGCTGCTCTATCCATCAGTGGTGCCCAACTTCCTTGTGCAAGTTCACTTTATCGTATTTTGACAACTGGCATACAAGCAAATAATGTACTTCGTACAGCCTCTGGAGTGTGTAAGAAAAAATCCTTGAGTTCACTAAAGAATACTAACAGCATTCACTTAGGGCCAAATTTGAAAATGAATGCCCACATCGTAGGGTTGCTGCATCCATAGTGTGTATCTGGCATGAAGTTGTGTAAAAGGCAAGAATAATTGATGCAATTTTAAACCAGACATGTCAATGGAAGATACGCCTATACAGGCATTTTTAAAACAGACCAACTAGAAATAAATCATTAATCCATCAGCAACATTTTCAGGAAGAGAATTTGCATTTATCAATATGAAATTTGTGAAACGCATATCTTAAATACTTCAAAGCCCCTTTGAACTCGGTGTGCCTTACAGATACCAAGGCAGTGAGAGCTGACATGAATGAGTAGTGAAGTGATTCTAATATTAGCGTACCTCAGTACCGCCTGGTAAAACATAAACAGATAAATATCCCTGGATTTCAGTGGAATCTTCATTTGTCAAACACCAAACTGCCCTCCAGCGGCTCGCATTTCGAATGCCGCTGTTTTCTGGGTTTGGTCATGTGACATTTGCAATGTGAGCCCGAGGGCAGTTGCAACGCCTGACATGGATGAAAAAGTCATTATTCTTCATAATTATTGTTCCACAAATATATAGTAATAACAAATAGTGTTTAAAATAGAACTGGGGGCATGTACAATGTCTTCTTGTAAAGAAAAGACCTTTTGCATATCCATACTTCAAAAAGAAGACATTTTTTAGCTATCCATCATTTAATTCAAACAATGGGTTGAACTTTCTCTTCATGGGCCCACAGACAGCACATCTTTCAATATTCGATCAAATCCTATTTTCCAAAAACAAGTGGAGGGGACTGTTGCAAACAGGTCTGGAAGCACTGAAGTGAGGATGTCTGGCCGAGTGAATTACATTGGCCTTGTTGTTTTTGGATCGTCACATGCCTTTTGGGAACTGACTTAGAGTAATGCCTTGCCCCATATCTCCCTCAGCACTCAGCCAAATGCAGCTGCGCAACAGTAGGCTCACTTAATGTGATCTTCTCTGGCTTTCTGAGAGCGAAGTGGCAGAGAGACAAAAAAGGACAAAGTCAAATGACTGATGCACACACATACACACATTTTCAGCAGTGCACAACCGCATGCCAAAAATAGTTGCCGTGTGTGTGTGTAGTTGTGTACATTTAAGTGTATGAACTGTTCCTATGTAAGTTTTCTTTCTCTCTCCTCAGCTCCAAAATAGAGCCCGCTCAGTGAAGTGATGAGAGAACATAGGAGAACAATTCATACAGTTATCTAAATTTGTGTAAAAAGTTAGCCTGCCCACTGAATTGGTCGTAAATTGTATTTTATGGACTACAATTGTGTTTAATTGTGCTGTCAGTCATATTGGTTTGGATTGGTTGCTCTTTTAGGTAGTAAAATCAACATGACTTTGGGTGAAAGGCGTAATACATTATCATGGACATTAAAAACGCCAACATTAAAAACATGCACAGCTGTTTGTAAAGGAGACTATTATAGTTTCTTGGGCATTTATCGAACTCCTGTTAGCAACAAAAAAAAAAAAGAAGACGAAATTGGAACGCTCGCTACTTCATGTCAAGGGATATTACGTTGGTGTTATTGGCGCTGACGGCTGCATATGGACAGTTGCATGGCAACTGATTTTCCATTCCAAAAAAAATACAACACCAAACCAGTGACATTTCATGTTTGGCAATACTCCATCATCAATATGTTTACGCTAGCAGTGTATCTGAGTTGGACACGCGTAAGCGAGCTGGGAGGGAATGAAGGGAGGCTACTTTCAAATGTTGCTAGCAGTTTTAAGACTGAATACTCTACCTATTTGTTTTCACAGAGTGACAGAGAGCCAGATCAGAAGGATGGAAGAGCCACGTGGCTTTGGAGCCGATAGAGTGACCAACCAGACATCCTGTTTTGACCAGGACAGTCCCATTTTAATCTTCGGTCCCAATATTACACAGGTTCTGTTTTTGTTTGTTTTGCCATGTGTGTGTCGGTCACACATTTGTCATAGCAATTCATACGATAAACCCATTAAAATAATTTAACTGTTAAATTCCTTCCTATATACTTCCAAATGTACGTTTCTCATTCACATCCGCATCTAATCGGTAGCAGCACAGACTTATGTAATGACTTGTGAATGGCATGCGTTGTCCGGACAAAGAAGAACTTCCTGCATTCGCATCCAAAAATCATGGGAAATGTAGCCCTACTAGCCACTGTGGTTGCCTGTCGACGGTCAGACAACGTAAATTGAGCTTTCTTGAAGAATATTTCCAATGTTACAATGCGTGTCCGGCGTGAGATAAACGGCACAGCCATCTTCCAATAGCTGTTGGATAATGTAGGTTTGATAATCGTGAGTGCATTGACTTGTTTAAAAAAAAAATTAATGGGTGCAACCCTCATTTGTCAACAACAGTATCAGCATAAGAATTATGACTGAAATGGTTATGACATAACATCCAAAAGTGTACCTAATATATTGTTTTAGATTTCACTGTATCTAAAAAAAATGTATCATTTTCCTCCAGAGTGTGCTCTCTCTCAATGTCAACATTACCATTTTTTTTTTGTAAAAATCCTAGCAGATTAACTTCAGCCTCCAATCCAGATCATTAGTTATTTGGGTTTTTTTTAACGGTCTGTTTTGTGTTTGAGCTGCAAGTGATTGATCACGGGCAAGAGGGGACAGTGGAGCAGGGACGGCCTAGTGATTTAAATCACATCGGATAGAGGGCACATAGATAATTGGTTGTCTGGCCCTATAGTCACGTGGAGCGAGCCGTTATCTTCTGCAGGGAGATAAACTAGAGGGCAGCCCACAATGATAACAACATACCTGACTGTCAACAGATGAGATGCAAAATGAAACCCCCTTGCACCACCTTCTCCCTCTACCCTTTCTCCTTGCCTGTTATTGTTCAAATGAGAAGTGAAGTGTTTAAGTGGATTGGAAATCAGTCGATAGAATGTTTTTTTTCTTCATTTTTTCCTCCTTTATTTCAAAAAGCAGTTTTGCTGCAGTGGTCATCTGTGAATATATGTATTTTTGGGATGCCTATTGTAGCGTCTAATCAATAAGGCAACAGGAAGGACTTTCTTACAGCAATAGTGATGCGCAAACCATTTTGGCTGAGTGCTACCATCACCTTCTCAAGGCATCTCTTCCTCCTCTCCATCACTTAAACTTTTCAGGGTTTGTTGGGGTTGTCCCACTCAGCAGTTTTAGCAATAAAAAGGATGTCCGTGCGCATCTGAAACACAGAGTCATCCTTGATTAAATAACCTGACAATGCGCCGAATGTCACTGTTGCCAGGGAGACCAAACTGACCTTGGCTATTTCCAAGTAGGAAAAGGACACATTTGACAACACTCCAAAGCAAAAGATGAACACTTGGGTTAAATTAGTTTGATTTTATAACAATAACAAGCATTATTTTGTTTTGTTTTTATTGCATACATTCAAATTCACTATATGTACTGTGACTGAATGAAATGACAACCAAACCAAAGTGTGCTGCGATGGGTTCCAGCTCATCTGTGACCCTGAACAGGATAAACGGCAGAATATGCATGCATGTTTTATGACAGCGTATTGTACCACTGGGGTGAGTCCACAATAGTGTTTATTTTTCTACTCTTCACTTTCCATCCATCCATTTACTGTACCGCTTATGCAAAAACGTATCCAATACAATGAACCGCACTGAACTCTACTGGTTGGATGAAATTAGGCTTAATACAACTTTGCAAGAATGCTTTTCATACGGGATATGTCTCAGCCATATTATACAAAACATAACAAAATAATAGTGCAAACACTGCAAGCAGCGACACTTCTCATTTTTTAGTCGTTTTCATATGCAGTAGCCTCCACATTTCCACTTATAAATGCGGATTACAGGATTCTTAGAGCATCCTCAGAGAACACAATACATGAAAAATACTTTTCCTAATGCTGTGTATCGGATTAAATACTTCCTGAGCCCCTGGGTGCAATAATGGAGCCAAAGTGGAGCAACAAAAAACTGCTCTGAACTTTTGGCAGGAGTTTAGCTTCTTTATTTTATTTTCTCGGCACTCGAAAAGACTTAAGTGTAAATGTGACTTGAGCTTTGCATCACATCATGAAAATGTTTCTATGTAAAAGTAACATACACACACACACATATATATATATAATATATATATTATATATATATAATATATATATTATATATATATATATATATATATAATCTCGCACAAAATACTGGAGTGTTACATCATTAGTGGAGATACTAATGAAAGTGAGAACTAATCGTAAACCACCATACCTTTTTGTAAGCAAAGAATATATAGTCAATGGGCATTTTCATTTTCCGTCTGTTCCGCCTGCTGGATGCTTGACAATGACTTTTGGTGGAAGAGGAATGAGAAAGGAGACTTTCATAATTGTCATTCACGCTGTGTTTCTGTGTGTGCCTGCTAATTGATTGGCTTTTTCCTCTCGATTTCTTTCGGAAAACAATTTAGTAGAACATTTATTTGCCATTGGGGGATTGTTTCCATTGCCATCACTGAGCATCAATTACTACTTTGTATATCGTACAGCTTGTAGCAGCTATTACTATTTTGACATGGCTGATCAGATGGTCTATTTAAGCCTTAAAAAGCGCTGCATTTTTTTTCCTTTCTTTTCATCATTGGCTACAGAAAGCTAGCAAAGAGTGTCCAACGGCCATCGACACATATCAGATTCAGAATGATTGCCAAAGAATGTAAAAACACACATTTATCTTCACAATCACAATACGTCCAAGAAACGTGAAAAATAACAATCACCGATGGTAAGCCTGTCAGTTCACTATTTAGTGCTACAAGTTTGTTTGTTTGTTTGTTTGTTTGTTTGTTTATTGAACATATAAACAAGTAGCAGAAAATAAACAGATTTAAAAATAATATATATTTTTATATATATTTCAATAAAATAAAAATGTATAAACCTGCACTTTGACGTGCGTACATTTGCCAGCAACATAAGTACTGGTTCATGAAATCCATAGGCATATGCCATAATACATTTATGAATCATATCCTCATACTCACATACACAATTTTCATTACACTCATACTGATACAGCTATATAAAACATTTTCTTGCTTTTGGTCCATTGTTTGCCGTTTCCAATCAACCATGAAGTGACAGTGCTGACAGTTGTCTTAATCACTCGATGAGCCGCGCTGGGGTGAGACCTCAATGTCGGGATGTGCGAACGGTTCGCTAACTTTGCCGATTAAATTAACCAGGATAAAATTGAGAGGAAGAAAAAAAAACCATCTAGTACAGAGAAACAATGGAACAACAACCTAAAATCTCTTGATGTTAAAATGCTAAATGTTCTTTCATACTAGTATCTGCTGTTTCTTAACATTATCACATTATTATGTCATTTCACTTGTCAGTTCATCAATATGCACGGTTGATAGACTGTCATTTGTCAAATGTTAGTTTTCAGTAGCAAATGCAATCATCAACAGTGTTTAGCTTGTTCTGCTTTAAAGCCGCCGTTCTCATCCTTGGGGTCTGTATTGAACCTACACAGGTATGTCCTATTCCTCACATGCATAATCAAACTCAGCTCTACCATCAACTCTCTCTAATCAATAGCTATTTCGACAGCGTTGCTCCAAAGCCACAATTCATAATAAATGGAACGCTGCAATATATTCACCTGACCTCTTTGTTATGACAGTGCTTATCTGAACATGATCATAACAACAGATGAAATCGATCAGAGCCAACTTCACGAGGAGGTGAGTCCACTTATGCCAATTAACTAAATTAAGGGATTGTATTTTGTGCTACCAGAGAGCACAATCCAATTCTGAAGGAAAAAAATCCTGATATGAGTCACAACACTATACAACCTTGGTGGTCAATGGGGGCAATCCAGCTTGCTGTAAGAAGAACAAAATCCATGAACCTTGTTAACATTCAAGAGAGAGAGAGAGAGAGAGAGCGAGAGAGCAAAAGCAAGGGCACCAAAAACTTCATTTTATTTGCTGATAGGCTTCAATTTTGATCTTGTATAGTTGACCTCCTAAAGAAATCTGTTTCCCAGGCATGCCAGATGGTGCGCTTCACAAATGAGAGGAACACTGTTTGGTACATTATGTCATATGCAGTGCAGCCAATCAGATCAACGCAACATAGACTAGGCATTCACTAACAAAAATCTATTAAATATTCAGTTACATAGTTGATAATCTGCCAAACTGTTATGTTGAAGCTAAAAAACACGATCAATCTGTTGACAAATTTGACTCTTTACATGCTAATTTCTTTAGGGTTTGCCATGAGTTGCTTGTGAATCAACTGTAGCAGCCTTGCTGGGTTAATAGGTCAAATGAATGTGCTAATATTTGTGTGGGTTGGGATTAGCAACACTACCCAGACAACATACAGTAGATGCAAGCATTTTATTTTATTTTTTTTATTTTTTTATTTATTTTTTTATTTATTTTTTTTAGACAAGAAACCATTTCTGGAGGTTTCATATAGTGCTGGTTATTTAACCTCTCCGATCAGATCAAACGAGTGGCAAACTCTCTTGTTCCCTCCATTTTCCAAAACTAAAACAATTAAATAACTTTTTCATAATTTCAACTCCTCAGAGGGGAATATTTGTTTGAAGGAGAACAACAACAAAAACAACAACATTATAAAACTTTTACTTTGTTATGCTACAATATTCGTTGTTATATGGGTCATGTTGTTCTGGAGAAAATTAGTGGTTGAGAGGGCTATCTACCTATGTACTTAATGAGTCGCCCTTGTACATTCTGTAATTAGTTGCTATATTTATGATTTTCACCTCGCTTGCAAATGGGAAATGTGCCTGGCTTGCATTCGTTCAGCAAACACAAAGCAGAAGTGGTCAGTAACAAGTAACATTGAAAAAGTTCTATTTAAAGACATTTTTGTATAAAGTGTCAGAGTAGTTTTGATGTAACCTACTGTTTTATTTATTTATTTATTTGTTTATTTTTTCATCAAGAAGAAGCACTACTTCGCTCTCCCCAGCCGCTTCAACCAGCTCTTCTGGGTTGTTTAAAATTAATAATAATAATAATATGCTTTTATATAGGCTTAGTTGAATTACGCTGAGCATATGAAGCTAAATAAGGTAATAAAATAATACTTGCATGAATAAGCAAATCCCAAGTGAAGTGCTCTTTAGACAAACGCTGCCTCATTTTGCAAAATACCAAGACATTGTAATTCTATTCAAATTACTTCTTGCAAGGTTAACGCTGCATTTTTTTTTTCTTGCTTCACTCCAATTTCCCCCATGAATGCTCCAAAGACACATTCAGAAAAGCACTGGTAAACAGAAAACAGTATTCTGCCAAGTTTCATTATATGTGGGTTCAAGAATCGGGTAAAGTTTGCGATACATGATGCACATTTTAATCGCTAATCATTCAATTAAAGATTCTATGAGACCAGTGGTTATATTTTGGCAAATAAAAAATACATTTTCTCTGTTGATAAATGATGTTACTGTACTAATCTAAATCTGCAGTCGGCAACATATACAGTACATATACATGGAGAACATGTAACTAATGACCAAGAATCATAATGGCACTCTCACTAATATGGGAGGGAAAATATACATTTCTACAATCTCATGTCTTTGCTTGTGCTCTTCAAATCCTCCACAATCCAGTTGATGCGTTGAATGGCTTCCGAAGTAAGTGGCATGAAAGAGAAATATCTCCTTCCACCACCGCTCACATG
Source organism: Leptonotus elevatus (assembly GCF_054856555.1). NCBI lineage: Eukaryota > Metazoa > Chordata > Actinopteri > Syngnathiformes > Syngnathidae > Leptonotus > Leptonotus elevatus. The sequence continues at coordinate 6,486,979 of NC_141241.1, read as the reverse complement.
CACTTCATGTGAGAACTGTAGCGTTGTGAGTGAGGGATTTGTGTCTGCTCTTTTGACAGCTTTAAACCCAGCCATCCAATCTTAATCCTATGGGCAAAATGCTCTCTTGCAAAGGATTCTGTCATCTGCTTTTAACCTCTAACACCAAAAGAGAAATACACATTGAAGCATCGCATGCTCGTTGTATTTCGCCATCTTCTTGAAACATATTGGTGATTCACCTCTCACGTGGACGAGTAGGTGTGAATTTCAGCTACTTAAGGGCACATATTATAGAAATTTAACTTTGTAATTGTTTTAGGCCTTGGGTTACTGTTTATTTAACATAATAACCGGCCCCATAATGAGTTTTCCGGGACTTGGCAGCTAGTGTCGGCTGAGTTTTTTCTATTGTCAAGTGACAGCTGCTGGACTACATCATTACAAAAAAAAAATCACTACATATGTTGTTTGTCGCATTATTTGAAAAAAATGGTCACTGTATAGGTTTAAAGAACCTAAACTGTCAACGCAGACTGACTTTAGATTGAAATGAACTTGAGTCTGAATGGTTGTCTGTCTCTGTGACCGACTGGTGACCCGGTCTCAGTTGTTGGTTAGATGTTAGTTTTTTCATTTTTCGTTATTGTTTCTTTAAATTCCATTTTAAGCTTCTGCTTTGTGGATGATTATTTCATGGAGAAAAATTGTGTTGATCTGTGCTCTAAGAAACTATTCATGTGTACGTTTGACCTTTTCCAACTCTGATAGTAAGTAAATAAAGAATGCCTCCCACCCACAAATAAAAGAAAAAAGAAAGTGCTACCAATGACACCTACTAGTACAGAGAAATCATTTCTTTCCAACTTTATTACAACAATGACAATATGTTTGTGTAACATTACCATACTACACCATGCTATATTTTCCACTAATGTTGGGCTTACTATGACTTTTCTTTGAGAAGCCTTCTGTAACCGAATAGAGTTTTAACTTAAACCGCCTTACTTACTATTTATTTTCCAGCTTCAAAGGCCAGAGGCAGCACGTTGCGCTTTGCAAAATGGATAATTTCATGTTGTTACAGACACAGGGGAGAGGGAAAAGCTAAGCAGATCAATATCAGAATTTTTTTTTATCTTACAGTAAAACTTCTGTAAGTAATTTGGCCTATCCAAGAAAAAAGTCTTGATGCACCAAGTGATCTTAATATTTTAACTCTTTAGTCTCAGGGGAATCAGATGAAATCTGGTGTTTTCTTCCCTTGGTTCCTTAATAGGTCTCCTGGGGTTCCCAACCAATATGGGGCAAAAAAGAAAGTTGAAAAAAAATTGATAATTTGTAACTTATGCATAGGGAAGTTATTAAGATACACCTCACTAATGCTGCTCCTTTTCCCAGCTATCCCCAAGACATTTTTCGACTTGTTTTGTTGTCAGATGCAAGAATCGTACCTTCTGCCACTGCCATATGTACTTTAGCTCAACACAGACATACATCCCCTCCAATTTGGTACACAAGCTTTGTGCTGCTTTTGAACATTTAATCATTTTCTTTTAACTTCTGAGATTAAGTTTAAGTCACACTTGAGCAACAAAATATTCTACCATTGAGCTGGCAGCAAAGTACTACAATTCTGGAGCGAAGAGGAAACCAAACCGACTGGCGACTACTTCATTTAGTGTGATGAGTGACATACATATAATGTCTTTTATTGACCATAGAAAGTTAAAAGTGAAAATGGCCTATTTTATTTAATTATGTCGTCCGCGCGTCGCGGTCCGAACGGGGTATTCCAATCGAGCATAAATGACCATATAAACGAGAGTAACTGCGCCATGCATGTAAACGGGTTACCTTGATTGTTTCAGAAACAGGAACTCTGACCTTAACCCAAATATTGACTGCATGTAAACGTAGTCAATGTTTGAAGTATGTTTCCTCAAGAAGTGATGTGACATTCCTCTCCAAAGTTATTGGAACATCGATGGCTTTAAATACACTCAACAAAAATATAAACTTTAGTTTTTGCTCCAATGTTTTATGAGATGAACTCACTAAATCTGTGATAGTGAGCACTTCTCCTTTGCAGAGTCCCCAAACCCCCACGCCCCCAATAAAACAAAACTGCATCTTTCAGAGTGGCCTTTTATTGTGGCACACCTGTGCACTCATGGTGTCTAATCAGCATCTTGATATGGCACACCTGTGAGGTGGGATAGATTATCTCGGCAAAGGAAAAGCGTTCACTATCACAGATTTAGACTGGTTCGTGAACAATATTTGAGAGAAATGGTGATATTGTGTATGTGGAAAAAGTTTTAGATCTTTAAGTTAATCTAATAAAAAAATAGGAGCAAAAACAAAAATGTTGCATTTATATTTTTGTTGAGTGTACAGTATATTGACATCAATACACAAAACAAATATGAGACAAGAGATCAACATTTCAGCTTTTTTTATTTCCAAGTATTTACATCTGAACAGAAGTACACAACAGCGCTGAGTTGCATTTGCGCTTCATCCAAGTAATAACGATGAACTCAAATGTGACTCCAGTGTCAACTTTGAAGCCTGGCTCAACAATAAGCAGCATTTGAGTGTATGCCAAGTCTTGCAGTGTCTTAAAAAGTGGCTTCTGACTGGATACTCAACGAACACAAACGCATTCACACATTTTTAACAAATTTAAACATGATGTAATATTAACACATTACCTGCAAGGCCATCCCATCCCTCTCTGGGAAACATCTTAACCACCCATCGCTTTTTCCTCTGGAAGAACAAAACAATTTAACTCACCGTCTATTTTCATTACTGTCATTTTTCCACTATAAAAAAAAAGGTGAAAGAAAGAAATGTCCCTGACTGAAAGTGGTATTTTAATCAAATGGAGCCCCCCCATCCCCAAGCTTGGAGAGTACACTATGTGCACATGACAAAAACACTGATGGGGCTCTTTTTTCACTGACAGCGGACATGCATTCACCGTAAGAACTGACAGGTCTTGATTTCCGTGCCGGTACAAACCAAGTTTAGTGTGTCTGGGAATTTGGCAGACCGTGCTGCACCATGCTTGGCGTTCTGGCGGACCGAGGGCGTTTTCTTTTGCATGCACACCTGACAATTTGGTGGCTTAAAGACTAAACTTTAGACTAGCTTGGAAGCAGGTCTAAGTTGTGGCGCAGGTGGTGTAACACAATTTGGGTGAATTAGATCAAGGTGTAGGAAGATGGATTCTGAGCTTCGTGGATATGTGGCAAATGTCATAATATTTTATTCAAGAGTGTGCATCCGACCTTCTAAATGCACAGTATAACTTTATTAATTGAACACATTATTGTTATCATCATTATTATCTTATTTTCTTTAAAAAAAAAATCACCTTCCTTGGCTTGGTTCACACACAGACACGAACAACCGGGTAGGAAGGAGGTCTACCTGCAATTCCTTATAAACATACTTTGCACGCTTCGATCTTCTGCTTTGACTCTAGCGAGTCTACACTGAAAAAAATGGTGGTTGAATTTAGATTACACATCTAATGTATCTGGATCCAGACGAGTTTATTTTCTGCAAACACTTGACAAAATAAAATGGAGTAAATTCAACCACAATTTTTTTTTTCATTGTAGTTTAGCTTCCGCAATGTTAAAGGGAATCAGGTGAGCTGCTTCCATTGGCCGGGAAGCGAGTTGGCTGTGTTCACCCCCAGACTGCACAATAAACTTGCGTTGGGCAGGAAAATCGGGTCTCATGATCTTTAAACTTAAAAGGTCTTCTTTTTTATTTTACAGTGGCTTCCTGTATCCTCAAAAACAACATAGTAGGAGCTTCTCTATGATTTAGTTGGGTAGTGCGACAAGATTGTATTTGTTGTGTTTTATCTTTGACAATAATGACAGGATTTCTGAAAAGAAAAAGAAAGGTGTTATTGTGTGTCCTTGAAGTTCTTGCCACTCCAGCATTTCTCCATTACCAATTATTTTTACCTGACTAGTGTGTTTGTGACAAACCAAATAGCACATTTATTTCCAATCCATTCCTTTATTTATTCGAAGGGACCAGCTCAGAGCAAGCTCTCTTCCAACAATGCACTGATTGCAAACAGTTGATAAACCCAACATGAAAAGTCTAACTAAATGTGACAGTGGTCATCTGATGGGGTCCTGCCTGAGGCCCAAATCCATGTGACCACCATCCCTTGGGTTAAGAGTTGTCTGTGGTAACCTGCAAGCTAAAAGCCCAAGTTGCTAACATACAGGTTAGCACTACACTTTGGCTTCTGAGGGAGTGAGATTTGACGAATGTACTTTTGCACTAACTGGCAGCCACAACCTTAAAAAAAAAACATACAAAATTAGAATTACTTTTGTAATCATTTTATCATTTAAGCTTCAAATGGCAGTTCTTATGCAACTCAAAAGACAATGACAGTGTTTTCCACATTTCTCTATTGGCCCATTTGAACTACAACTGAAGTACCTACTGTAACAAAATCAACAACAGAATCTCTTGGCATTGGTTGTAATTATAATGTGGGGAAGTCCAGATGTGATTATCAGCACAATGCCTTCTGTTTTACTTCCTTTCAGGTCAACATGGCAGAAGGGTAGAGTAAGAGTAGCTGTCTTGCAATTTGAAGATTGCTGGTGTGACTTCTTGTTCCCCTCAAGACCTGTCGAAGTGTCCTTGAGGGAGAAACTGAACCCCATTTGCTCCATATGCTGGGTCCTCACGACTTTGGGGACTGGAAGGGATTATCCTCTTCTTCTTTGAACTTATTTCCCTTTTTTGGATTGGGGGAGGGCATTTTTCAGGCCAGTTAACGGAAAAAGTTATTTGTATGACCGATTTTATACCAGAGTCTACCCAAAGGAGTTTGAAAACTGCTAAGGAAGCTCCAGTTCACTCTTGAGTTTTTATTTGAAAAAATAATGACCCAAAATACAAAGCTAAAAACACACAGGAATGGCTAAGAGCAAAACATTGGACTGTTTTGAAGTGGTCTTTTATGACATTTACACATTCCTATATTCTAGTCTCTATACTCATGCATGCTATGACATTGAGGTGTCTTTTTTTTTTTTGCAATAATTCACAAAAAAATGTGTGGGAGGTGTCAGTTCAAACTATTATAACAACACCCGTTTATTATCCCCTCAATCAGAAAGTTTGTGTTTACACTTTTTGTATTAAATACAGAAGTGTGGAACTGCCAATGTGGAGTAAACATTTTTGACTGGTGAGAACGTACTTGCGAATGCATTCAAACATAGCATATAGCATGCTACAAACATAGCATGTTTTCCCATAATGCCATGGGGTATTGCTCACACATGCGCAAGTCAATACCCCATGGCATTATGGGAAAAAAAGCTGAGCATAAATCATGCACTGCAGACATAATAAAAAAAAATGAAATTTTCAAACAAACAATGTTTTTTCTAATATTTCAATGCATTAGTATAATGTGTAACGAATGCTTTTAAAAGTGTGTGTGGGGGGGGGGGGGGCGTGTGTGTGTGTGTACATGCGCAATTAATATTCTGTGGCATTATAGGAAAATAAGCTATACATGTAATATTTAGCCTACAAGTACGTTCAAACATACTTGTGAGTATATTTAAATGGATTTGTGAGCATGTTGGAACGTACTTGCGGGTATATTTGAACATATTTGCGAGTGCATTGAAACATATTTAAATACGTTACTTCCCAGTCAAAAATGTTTACTCCAACCTTACTCTGTAATTAAACATGCTACACATAGACCAGAAATATAAATAGGTACATGCAGAATTTCAATCCTATGAAAATGCTGGAGAGAGCGAAAGTTGGAGGGTGTCATGCAAGTAATTGTTCGGGGCTTTGATGACTTGCTGTGGCGTCTCATTTCCATTTTTTTTATTTTTTGTTCTTTCAGTTGCCTTGCTCTCAAATTGTAGCTTTACAAACTACACTGCTGCTCCAAAACTACCCTCCATTCAGACTGACTCTGTAAAAAAAAAAAAAAAAAAGTGACCAGAGTGAAACATAGAAATAATACAGATGTAACAAGCTGACAATATTGTGGAAACAATTATCCAAAATAAGATTCAAACCTAACTAGGAGAACAAAGAAATCCCCTGGATTCCTTCAAGCGTTATTGTTTGCCTCCTATGTCTCCAGGTCAGGACTCAGAAGTCTGGCTCGTGTCCATCGTCTCTCACTACCCCAAGGCCAGAAGAATATTGTCCTCGTCTTCCTACAATGTGATCTACCTTCAACAGAGCCATTATTCCAGCTGGGATTATTCTTCCTTTCTTTCAACTTCCTCCCAGTGACAGATGGGACTAAAACTCGGATCAAATCCTTGACGGCAAAGAAATTAGTGCCTTTCATATGGATCCAGAGCAGCGAGACACCAGGGATGTTTGGCAGAGGTAGGAGATGGGTTGAAGCCTTTTAGTATCATATACCCCTCATTGTTGCAAAAATAATTAATAAATAAAAAACATTCTTGTAAAAGACAAATACAAGGCTGTAATATAATAGGTACCGTCCTGACATATTGTCTCTATTGTTTTACAGAACAAAAGAGCAGTGCGTATCAATATAAATAGAATGCACAGGGTGACACACATGCTTATGTGTATGTATTCCCCTACTATTATTATACACACACTCACTCACGTACACCTCTGTGGGCTGGTGATAACTGCTTACCAGTGTGTGCTCCAACAATTGTCAGACTGCCAGTGCAGAGGGAGCCAGTTAGTGAAGATGAGGAGGATGAAGGCGCAAGCTCTGAGTGGCACCACCGAGTGGGTACAAGGAGAATTGGATGCTGGTGTGGAGAAGGGTTGGCAAGCAGGAGAACTGCGGAAGAAGTGATAAAAACATGTTTTAGTAAACAGAAAATGTGACAAAGATTGTAGAGTCATGGAAAGAGGAAGGTAAATAAATATAGGGGAGGCTCAGCCCTGGGCCACTGATATGGCGGGGAAAAAAATGGAATGGTCAAAAACAGTCAAACGTTTGCAACTAGGCATGGGCCCGATTATAGATTCTGACGGTATGTTTACTGTGAGCAAAAATATTGTGGTATCACGGTATTACAATTACAGCTCTAGAATGTTTATTTATTTATTTATTTGGGCAAATAAAAACAGCATTTTTTCCCATTGAACACAGTCTGTTATATTTTTAAACACAATAGAGAATATTTGGTACCATAAGAAACATGTGCATGTTAGAATGAATGAATAAATAAATACATACTAACATACATACATACATACATTTCACTCGTGGGCTACTTTGTCATTGTTTGTCATTGGGGCTAACTAGCACCCGCTGTCACCATAACTTTTTTTTTCCTCTTTTAGGCAATGCACAATGATCAAAGAGTGAAAAGGCATTTGTTTAACTACACTGGAATTTGCACAGTGTATGTTTTTGGTCATCTCTTTTGACCCTCCTCTCTCCTCTGTGGGTGTAACTGCGAAACCCTCTTATCTCTACTAAGCCGAAAAGGAGGCGAAAAAAGTGGCTGGGCTCCCACTAATTTAAGAGAAGCGTTGTTTAGTCGGCTCAGCCACAGAGTCATTTGCAGTAATTTTTGTCACAAAGACACATCTACGATAACAGGATATTCTTGCAGGTAATCTTTACTGACTACTCCCCACATCTACTACTACACGTCGTCTGACTACTGTCACTCTTCTCATGGTTAACAGTCTGTCATCAACTGTATATGATTTCAAGGACAATTGATGCAAAGCTCTTCCTTTTGAAACATAACAAACGTACTCACGGCATGCGAGCTGAGTTGAGAATTTTCTTGAGCAATTCACCTCACCTTACATGTTGAGGAAGATGAGCAGGAAGGAGTGAGAGAAGGATGCACTAAGTGTGTGTGTGTGTGTGTCGGGGGGGGGGGAGTTGAAACTGCCCATGACCCTATGGTCAGCAGTCTACTAGCACCACCATGTGGCTGAAAAATCAGGGTCGTGTATTTTTCCAGATGATGCCTTCATGTCTTGAACACGGAGAAAAACATCTTGGGCATCACATATGCTGTGCTGCTGGAAACCTTTTGAACTTCTTACCATGTTTTGATCATGTTTTTGGGTATACACTTCAAGCAAACTACACTTCAGTGTGCAGGGGGAAAAAACAGGCATACTGGATACTGTACATATAACAAAAAAAAATAATACACCACATCCACCTTTGAACGGGTCCTCTGTGGGTCGCTATGGTGATGTTGTATCCCCCATTCATCCATGTCAACAACTGACCTGCTTTTCTTCAGCCTCCCACCCCCCACCCCCCAAACCTCTCAATGCCCCCAACCCCCTGCTTCCTAGCTGCAAACTGAAAAACCTTTTAGCTTTGTATAAGGCAACCGGAGATTGATGGTATGAACATAAAGTCTGTCATGTGACTTTTGGACAAATTAATTCACCAATTCCTTAATTGCTCCAGATTAGCATGTAAGTAAAGAGATATAGTTTTGGTTTTTACCTTGCCTTGCGGAGGTTATAGTAACCTACTAGGCTTTGTCGCCCCCCACAACTCTCTCTAAAGGTGAATAGATAGATCATAGATAACATAATGTTATTCTGCACATTTTTGTTTGGGATCATATGCGTTGTCTGGAAAATATCGCTCAACACCCTCAAACAACCCAAATACTCCTCTTTCTACCAACCCTCACTTGTCAACGAAAGAATTGTGGGGGCCCAGATTTTAGTGTGATGCCCCTGACTCTGGGTACATCTATGCTTTCTTGGAAGTCCATAAAAAAATATGTCAGAGCAGAAACCCAGAGCATTGAACTACTCATACAGACATTGTGTGCAAGTGCTGTGTAATAACTCCCGCCCCCCCCCCCCTTAGCCCCACCCCCTGTCGTATTTTTTTTTCAATTACACATTAAGTACATCCATTGAACACATATAGCAAAGCTGACATGCACTTAAGAGGGCTTCAGGTCCTATTCTTCTAGTGTGGGCTCAAAAGCATTCTCTCCACAGGGCTGCAGGGTGAAAACATTAACAATACTGTCCATTAAGTTGTCCAAAAAAAAATTGTGTGCTTATTATGCTTTTGAAAATGAATGACACTAATTCAAATTATATGTTAATCACCTACACTGAACACTCCAAAGCAATGATGGTCAGTGTGTTTGATATTTTCATATTTCAAAATGTAAGATTAAAAAATTTACATAAAACTAAATTGTTATATCACTTTTTTTTGCAACAATGCTTCCAATTAATTTCATTCAATTTGAAAGCCTGTTTGCTTCCCTAATTAAATGATACCCTAACCATAAGAATCATGCATTAATTCCCTTGTTGGTAATGACTCTTGATTGAAATTCTTTGTTGGACTGTATGACTGACGTCTGACCTGATAATCAGCTTTGGTGGCATTAGGGCCTGGTTTTTCCATTGATGTTGGTGCCGCCCACACCATCAAACAGCCTCCACGTGTTACGCTATTGATACAGCAATCACGGATTGCTTCTACAAGTCTTCACCGCACATTAACCCTGTGATCTGCAGTATCTTCTGCGGGAATCAGATCTCATTGCTGAACATAAAGTTCCTGAACATGCTCAGGTTCCAGTGCAGGTGTTGCTGTGTTGCTGACATCATTGCAAACAGGTCAGTTGTTAAAAGGTATTCGTGGCTGGCCACCTGACGGCCCTTTAAGCCTGGAGATTGGTTTCAGAGGAGAACTGTGTTTCATATCATCCTGCAGGGCAGTGGGTCTTAACCTAGTTGGAGGTACTGAATCCCACCACTTTCCTATGTACATTCACCAAATCCTTCTTTATGGAGATTTTTCCCTCTTTTTTCCCTCAAATTCAAGACTAATCAAGTCAGATTAAGGAAGTGTTCCTTTAGTTTAGTTTATCTAGATAGCTAATTGTGCTGGACTATAATTGCTCAAATTTACATTGCAAATCATGCAGTTAGGACGCTGACTCCCATTATTCAACTCTACAGAGCTTCTTTTTTTTTTTAAAGCCAGATACAACGAAAACAGCAGAGGCCCCAGAACTGAACCATGTGGGACACCATATGCTCCGTTATACATCCATCCACCCACACATCCATCCATCCATGAATTCATATTGCACATATTCGTCCAACCACTTTTCCCCCCTTCTACATAGTTAGTATAAATAGATTACAATAATAAAAAAATATATAATAATCACACGACGTACTATCACAACAGTCACAGTCGACTACTGAACGCACAAAATTGTCATAGGCCAAGCAATGTAGTATGATCACCTGCAGCCAATGATGACCAAATGGGGCGTATCATCAGGGATTATATGAGTCGTGTGTGTGTCTTGACCGCCGCCAGACCCCTGATACTGACTCACCAAACTACTGGGGTTCGATCGAACCCAGGTTAAGAACTATTCCTGTAGACCAAGACTGCAGATTTGTAGAAGACATCCTACTGTTCTGAAATTCTGAAAAGTTTGGGGAAGGAAGTGTGTGACGTCCCGTTTCAAAACTATTTGCTTTCCATTTGGAGCAGGTATAGCTCACTCCAAATTATGTGGTAACTTGATTTTGCAGAACACCATTTCCAGGTTTCCCGATTATTATCGTCAATCAGACATAGCAAGTAAATTCTTGTGAAAAAAAAACCCACTTTTTCCAGGGCTTGTACAATGGTGGGGGCACCGCAAGCTCAGCTATTAATAGCAACTGCAGAATCGGTGCACAATGTTCACCATAGACTTTGCAGAGTCTGTACTTATCACACTGTAGAGAACCATTTAAAAGGGAAATGATCAGTATCATTATAGAACATATATCGAAGAACAGCAAGAAGCATTAATGCAACAGAGAAATCTAAAGACACAATCATCTTGTTTTATTATTTTTTTTATTTTATTTTTTTTCGGACCTCCTGAGAATATACAAATTAAAGCAAATAGACTATATCAAGATGAACAGCTTTTTCTCACAATACAAACAAGACTAGACTAAGAGGTGGGAGAAGGCTACGTTTTACCAGCTGACAAGTTAAATCTCCATACACATACAAATATCTTCTTCTTCACTTTGCACAATGATTTGAAAGGAAAAGGCTAAATCGTTGGGAACCACTCAATCACATTTCCTTATGCAAATATCCAAGTGACCCCCTCCTCACTTTGCCACACTGTTAACATACAGCCCTGTGGATCCTCTGGCACAGAAATGCACATGGGAGAAATTAACATTTGCTCTCATAGTCTGCAAATGGCAGCTTATGCTTAGACAAGCCTGTACGAGGAGAAAATATTTGAGTGGTTAGCGATTAATAATTCGTCTAGCAGAGCAGTAACATTTGCTTTTGGGGTCAGTGAATTGACAGAATGAGTTTCCTTGGGAACTTTTCAATCAAAGCTGCCTTTTTGTTGTCACTATCTTCCACAGTGAGTCCCGATCAATCTCTGTGCACATATTTTCCCCATTGGTGTGTAAGTCTTTTTATTCAGAATCTGCGTATGTGGACCTTTTGTCTACGCGCCAGGGGTCTCAAACTTGTGGCCTGGGGGCCATTTGCGGCCCTGCAGGATGATATGGACGGTGGGCATTTTCATTGAAGAGAATTGACGAGTGACGGAAGTCCCCAAATCTGCTAATAAAGTAACCTTGCTAGCAAGCTGAATTCTTGCGGTATTTGTTCACAAATACCATGACAGAATTACTCACCGTCTCCTTGTTGAATGCTGAACAGTGAGAGGCGCTTCATGCATTTTTATCTGGTAAAGATGTTTTTGCTTTTTCGATTGGTCAAAACAAATTTGCACAAGATGTCGCATCGTCCAATCAGCGCTAAGTATTGTACAGAATGTCCCACCTTTCCCGAGCAAATCACCATGGAGCAGTCCCAGATTGATAATGTGAAGAACTCCCTTGAATTAATCACAATTATCAATCTGGCTATTGCCAGGTTACTAATAAAGATGGAGAAATTTAGATTTTTTTTTTTAACGTTTTTAAAATAGTTGAATCCCTTTTTTGTGGAATATTTCGGTCCAGACACATCAACCCTATATCCAGTGCCCCCATAAATTGAGTTTGAGACCCCTGATCTCCATTCTGCCATCCAGTCTTACGTAATCTGGGAATTTGTGCCACCAAAGATGACGTCACTGACTGTCTGAGGCTGCTTGTAAATCATGGCGCATAGTCTGTAGCACACAAGGTACTGTAAGTAGCCTTGAGTGAAGTATTCAAATGAAGAAAATTTTTGCTAGTGCATCCTTAGGCTACGTGAAAAGCAAAGTGACTTATTCTGTCCATCAATATGCAAACTTAGTTCAGTGTGCCAAACACTGAAACATATGGTTATTATACAGTTTAAATTAACATGTATGGTTACCACCAAGTGAAGAAATGTAACAAATGAGTTTCCTGGGGTTTTGCGATCATTCATCAAGGTAAATAGGACGCATGGCAATAAAAGAGTAAACGAGTGAAGATGGGACACAACCGCCTGCTGAAACGCCACAGGATCCAAGAGAAGAGCATCGTCCCCCTGCTACTCAAGATGTTTCACTCAAGGCGAAGAGGGCTGCAGATGGCTTTTCTCTATTCAGCTGTAGCTGGATCCTGCTGTGAAAATGTACTGCCATTTTTTTTTTTATAAAGTCAGAGTTTAAATAGAAAAAGAAATAGAAGAAAAATACATAATCAGCTACCTTTTCAAGCTAACAATGTCCATCTTTAAACACCACCGTGAAAGGTCATCGCAGAGGAAATTACTTGTTTCAAAGAAAGGTCCCAATAGATCAATATGTCATTAGTTGAGAGTCATTCTGTCCTACTCGTGAACTATTTCAAGGTCTGTAGATATGTTGTTTCACCAACATGAAGGTTCAGCCGTTTCATATAAGTACCTATCTGTATTTCCAACTTTTCGGTGAAACACGTTTCTTCCCAACTAAATGGCAAATGGCACACATGGCAAAGCACCAATGAGCTTCTCCTGAAAGACCCTGGAAAGTAGAGACATTTGTTTATAAATATTTTACATGGTTGAAGATAAAATGTAGTCATAGCAAATAGTAATTAGTTCAAGTTCATGCTTCAGCTTAGTCTTTTTGCTGCAACACTGGTCCTGCGCCTGTACAAGAAAAACTCTACAAACACTGCAGACATGTACAACTCTACCATGTGTTTTTCTCCCTTTCATGCATAATGTAGCCCTATAATAACAACCCACTGTGTGCAATTGCGGACAAATTATGGTTTCCAGATATGTGCGGTAGACAACATTTATTTTTGTTTTTTTTAATCTTTGGAAATATTACAGCTCAAAAATGCATTATTCAATTCAAATTGCAGGCTCGTGTTGGATTTTCTTGTTCCTTGACCATTCACAATTACAAGTGACAGATCTAACTGCAATGTGCCTGCACCATGCTGTGATGGAAATGCTGTTTTTGCTTCCCTGTCTGCAGAATGACAGCCCATATTGTGTACACTGGGGCAAAAAGTCAATAACATTTCAACCACGTCAGATTAGTAAAGTGCGTCTGTTTGTCTTTGACTCATGTCTTTCCATGAGATCTAAATACAGATGTTCCTTCAAACCTCTATACACCAGTTTGACGTCAGAGTTGGGAAGTGGCCAGGCGTCGGTATGCGCCGTCTGATTAGTGTATAAAGCACCGTATGGGGTGCATTTTCGGCAGATTCAACATGTTGAATCAGCGTCGGACCGTTGTGACATTTGATCACTCTGGTTGGCTGTTAGCTAGCGAATCGGCCTACCGGGCATGAACAGAAATGTATGCAGATGTATGCAGATAAAAAGTAAAGTGATGGAAACACCTTACAATTTTGCTCATTTTACACATTACCACCCATTGCATTTGGACGTAGATATGACTACCGCCGTCGATGGTATGGAGGGGTACTACCAACGCATACGCAGAAGGTACTTCACTCATTTGCTCCCAAAAACATATAAATACATTATATTTTAAATATTACCATGCTCCCAAAGACGTATATATTGGTGTAGCCTTTGAACTGAAGAGAATGCTTGAAGCAATGGTAGTTTTACAAAAACGGCCATAAGGTGGCAGCAGAGTATAAGAGATCAACCAGGACCATGTTACAAAAAGCTCTTTTACCCACTGTGTTAAAAACATTTGTGAATAATGATGAAACTTAGCTATATTCTAATGCTAAAAAATGGAAACAGATTTTTTTTTCCTGATGAAAGAAGAGACGCTAATCATGTTTTTTATAGCAATAGAACACAATATTCTGTGAGTCTTGCAAAATCAGTCAGAATCTAGTAAAACAGCCGGGAGCGAAGTGAAAACGACTGGGAGTGAATGACTTAATAGTGTGTGTCCGTGTCTTTTTGTTGCGGTGTGTATTCCTTAATTTTTACGGCGCAATGTGCCGACGGTCAGGCCGACGTCACATTGGCGATTACATTGGCCGACGTTGAATTGGTGTAACACAGGCAGTGTTTGGGACTGAGACATCTGAGGCCATCTGTACAAACAGCGGACCTCTTTCAAAGTCATTTGGAGATTTTTTGGTTGTCATCTTCATTGTGATCAATCATATTCACAATGTAGGCTATGCTGAAGGGCCACGCTTGCTTGGGAATGCTTGAGTGGTGTCTTTTGGTGTATTGCTGTTTAAGGATTTAACATGTAATGTGTGTGAATGTATAAATATATTCTATTTGACACAAACATGCTATTTCACATAATTGTTTAAAACAAAAACTAAAACCACGGTGCATTTATTGCAGGAATCATATTATTTTCGGACCCAAACAAATGTATCAGTCCTTAAAACATCCAATTTATATGCTTGCATGTGTCTTGCCATGTTCCTCAAACCAAAGTAGCCATTTCATCTGCACCTTAATTGTGTTTAATCTCTTGTTTTTTTACTGTGAGGATACCGGATTTTCATTTATCTGGGACTCAAGCGCACTCAACTTCAAGGAGAGTGCACCTTTTGATGAGAGGGTCCAATGTTGATGCTGATTAAAAAGAGGAAAGTATATTAGAGCGTGGCTGTTATACGCCACCTCCCAAGCAGAGAGCATGGTAGGCAGAGCATGAAAGAAATCCTTTGTAAGTATAACCTTGGCTTACCTGTGTGAGGAGCGTCTTGATCAGAGTATCTGTCAGATAGGTCCTCTGACATCACATGCTCTATTTCTTTCACAACATCAGTCGTCTTCATTAGAGTCGAGACAGTTCAGTTCAGTTGAGAGGGGCAAACAGTCAGCTGCTCCTCCTCACACATTACTTGGGGAGGTGATGTCACAAGAGATAGTAGTCAATATTCTTTGTCTCGCTCACATATGCTTTATTGTGTCCTTTTCTGTTAATTCAGTGGGCTTCTGTATTCCAAGTGTTTCCTTCCACTTTGTCTTTTATTTTTCATATTGTTATGAACTTGTACAATTCAACTCGAAAATATTGGCAGGGAAATGTCATGTGTCCTTTTCTATATTGCTGTGGACGTTCTCATTCATCCAGGATATTTCGTGCTCAGGGCATTAAATCCATCGCAACTGGACTGTTTTGGTATTTTTCAAAGACTTTCCGCCTCATCCTTTGGTTAACAGAAACCATACGCACACCGACCAATATTTTCTTTTTGATTCACACCACCTGCTGATAATGTTTTAACCAGCCCTCAGGTCATATCGAAAGACCATAGACACCTGAGGGAGGCCTTCAAAACCCGTGGTTACAAAAGACGATAGTTTGTAAAAAGTGCAAATTATTCCAGAAGGAACAAGTGCAAGATGGCTAAGGAATAAAAAAATGACAGATATGATATGTATCAGGTCTATCTTTTAACCAACCTATCATTCCGGAACACTTCAAACCTGTTAACACCCTGAGGCAAAGACTGGTGCAGCTCAAAGACGGGGCACCCACTCAGAAAAACAATCTGGTGCATGCTGTCAAGTGCAGTGACGAATGCAATCATATACAGTATATTGCAGACACCAAACAACCATTGAGCAGACGCATGTCTCATCATAGACAGAGGTCAAGACTCAGCTGTCGACCTGCACCTCAAAGAGAAACATCATTTTTTTTTAGGACAAAAATGTACATAATTCTGGCGGGAGAAGACAGTTGGTTTGAAAGACGACAGAGAGAGTGCATCTATTTTAAAATTGAAAAAGCATCACAAAACAGAGGAGGAGGCTTTTGGACAGCACCAATCTCCTACCATCTTTTAAAGAGACTATCATAAAAATCAAACAGCCGTATTTGGCTTTCAGGTGCCTCCACCATCATTTTACAAATGAATGGAATATTTAAGAGGGTGGATCAAAGTGACCCAAGTGATTGTTTTTGCCAAACAGAAGGTTCTCTCCTTAATGCATTTACCAACTTGTTTTGCGTCCCAAACGAGTGATAGCTACCATTTGAGGTAGGGCGTGCAGCATACCTGTGAATTGGGGGACAAATTGTTGGGTTTCCACACCAACATGAAAGCCGAAATGTCTTCTAAGACAGCCAGAACAGTTCAGTTGCAAACAATTCAATGCCCCTTTCTATAGTGCTTACCATTTAACCGGTTATGATGGGACTTAAGCTTATACCAGGTGTGGGGCAAACCAACCCGTATTGTTCCAAATTAACTTCACACGGTTAGGTTATCGGAAGAAAGCTGTCCAACCTTGATATTCGGCAACTACAAATTAAAGTAACAGTTAAGTGTCACTCCCTTAATTAAAATCGTTTGTCTTTCGACTTGTCCCGTTTGGGGTTACCACAACTTGTCATACCGATATATTCTCTATCTATCCTCTGGACATGTCAAACGATCTAGGTCGGTTCGCTCTAACTGTTTGCCCGAAAACATCTAACTTTATCTCTGATGAGCTCAATTTTAGTCCAATACATCTTGGCGACTCCTAAAGAAAAGCTCAACATCTTCATTTCCGCCACCTCCATCTCTGTTTCTTGTCGTTTCTTCAGTGCCACTCTCTCTAATATGTACATCACAGCCAGCTTCACTTTTTTCCATCCGTTCCAACCAGCTTGGATCTGTTTCTTAACCTCTTTACCGCACTCACCCTTGCCCTGGACTGTTAACCTGAAGTATTTAGAGTCCTCCCTCGCTGTCGCTTCACCCTGTCGCCTCTCTCTTCCTCATCCAGCCCTATCATTCACACATGTATATTTTGTCTTACTTCTGCTAATAGTGTATCCTGAGAATGTTTGATTGAAATTTGGGTTTGCTTGTTCAGCACCCAAGTCAGCACACATATTCCCTTTGTCCCCACCCTCCTTCCTGTCTATCATCTTCTGCTTTATTATTCGATAAAAAAAGAAAAGGAAAGGAAAACAGCAGATGAGTGTTTGCAACATCCTACTGAGACTAAAGCCTCATTTTCGATGATGTCCTAGAAACATAAATCTCATTTGAATTTCTAACATCAAGACAATCTACTTGTGAATAGCAAAATTATGAGTACAGCTAAAAAAAAAAATTATAATAAACTAAAATAAACATTGAGGAAGGCAAACAACTTCAAAACCATCCATATGCATGGAGTGCTTTTGACAAGAAGAACTAAAAGCCCTTGCTCACCAGGGGGATAAACAAATAAATGCATTCTGAAATCTTCCAAAACTTTCCAATACAGTAATAATCAACAAAATTGTTTGTTTTTGGTAACAGGGAACCCTGCATAGTTGTGGTTCTGCATTTGCAAATTCATGTATTTGCACATTTCTGGAATCTAACCAACGTTGCTCACTGAAAATCTTGATTTGCTGTTTTTGTTTTGGGAGGTATTTGGCGCCATCTGGTGTAATCGTATTATTTTATTGTTGTTAGCTCCAATTCATTGATCGTGTTGTTTAGGACTGCGCAAAAATCGATGGTGAGCTGAATTGAGATGCAAATTTGCCGTATGACCAGAATATTCTGTTTTGCGTGAGAATGGAAGTTGACCTGTGTATAGTCACAGTCAGGCTTGGGGAGTAATGAAATATATGTACTGGGGTAACATGTTTACAATTAAAGAACAAAAAGGAAATGTATTACAGTTAGGGAGGTGGGGGGGATGCGGGGCAATGATTATTCTCAACTTTTCACTATTTGTGTCAGGACCCGGTCTATATATTCTATATTCATGTTTGACCGACATCATCGTATTTCTGTATGCTTCACATAATTTCAAATGTCAGCCATAACAAACATCAAGCATTAATATTAGTTCATAAACCACTTTTTTATTCATATTTGCTTCTCTCCCTCTCTCGTTATTGTTCCAATTTAAGTATATGCTTATAACACACGTTCAGATGACACTTTTTTCCTTGCATCTGGATCTATTATTATGCTTTATGAATAATGAAGGTTCATTACAACCTAAAAATGTTCTTTATTCTCCAACCATATCCTTATTATCAAGTTGTCAGAGCCTTAATTTCATTTCCTCCATTGATGAATGTGGAGTCATTGGGGGTCGGAGAAACGGAAGCTATTTTGATACCTCATCCAACCATGATTCCTCTGGGAAACTAAGTCCACAGGGTAATAATGCTCATAGCAGTCTGTAGAGCAAAAATTAATTTATAAGGCACTTACTGCCTCCTGTTGAATAGAGGAGGAGGGGAGAGATGTTTTTGAGCCCGCACTGGGTTTACCTCGTTTGTACTGTTTACTGTTGTCTCATCTCATCCACCACCATGGGAGTTTTGGACCCAGCTCAATGGTAATTGGAATGCATACCGCATGTGTTATACACAGCTTCAACTCACAGTACATCATTGCTCGAGACAAGAAGTCACACTGTGTTGAATATATAGCTTGTATACAAAGCGTGTCAGAAAAGTTCCAGGGCTGCTGTCAACGAAGATCTATTATAAATCCAAACTGGAGATTGTAGGTAATCCCTCTAGACTAGGCAAACCGCAAAGCAATGTAAAACAGACAGATACTGTTCTGGACAATCAGCTCTTCTCAGTACAGCAATAGTATTAATCGTTCTTTGCAGAGGATAAAGATTATGTGCCTGTGAGATTCCAAATTGTCCATAGGTGTAATTTGCAGAGGAGAGTGTGTCGGGACACCCTTTCGTCATCGTCAATCCATCAGTATTTCAAGCCGAACCACAATGAAACCGTTCATCCGTCCTTTGTCATTCCTCATCAAAATGGCCGTCCGTCAACGTTTCCATCATTAATCATTCAAATGGGCTTGTGTCACTGCTTTTCTTTACTAATGTCCCCAAATATAGTATGTGCATACGATTGTTATCGCCGACCGCCGCGCACGAACTACACCTTCCCTTTTTAGGACCCTCAGCTGTTCAATAACCTACCTGACTAAAAATAGCCCACCACATCTGGCTACCAGTCCAGATTATATCCATCCCGCTCACCTCAAGTCAGTTGGAATCGGCCCCAGCTCACTTGAGAAACTAATGAGGACAAGAAGTATGGACAATTGTTGACACTGTATATGCTCTAAAAAAAAATTAAAAAATATATATATAGTCATGGTTTCAGCTTTTAAAGACAATGCTGCAGCTGTTCGCCTCAGGACAAAGTCAACAGCTTGACTCTTTGTTGAGGGCATTATTTGTTTCAGTATGTAAAATAGCCTGAAGGTTAATTGTTTTCTATTTTTCAGCTGTTTTACAGTCACTTGATGCCTTGACCCCTTTTTCACAGAAAATGTTTGCCATCCATTTTTGTTTACTGTACTGTACGCTGCTACATTAAGATTGTGTGATTATAATATTTTCTCTAGTAAACAAATCCAAAAAGTAAACTCACAAAAAAATGCTCGACACCAATTTACTTTTATTACTGTAAAATCTTCAAGGGAGTGATTGAACAATGCAATTTTTAAAGCTTTTCAAAGCTAAAGATAATTCTAAGTGACTTAATGCTCTATTTATTCAATCATAATAATGTATCATCCATGAGAGTAACAGAGCTCCATCAGTCCCTGCCACCCCCTGGGGCAACAGATGTTTCACGGCCCATATGGTGCCTTAATTTCTTTCATGGGTTCTCTGTAATCTCAACATTTGTTGCTCTCTTGTTCTAACATAACAAAAAATAAATGAGGAGAAACCTGTCAGTAGGCAAATAGTACCCCACCCCTCCATCTCTCACCATAAATCAAACATGCTCTACCCCTAGATCCTTATACAGAATATAAAGTGTGTAGGTGATGTCTTTACAATTTTTTGGGATCTCATACAATATTCCAGTAAAAATCTTGTTTATGTGGTTTATGTGTTTCAGAGCATAATCCCAGTACAGTGGACCTCCGCAATTTGCAAGGAATTGGAACCGAATAGCGGATTAGCGTAAATAATTGATGCACACTTAAAAGTGATTATAATTGCTTTTATGAATAGTTGAAATCAAAAACCTCAAACTGATCCTAAAACAAAATTCAAATGCTCACATAACAAACATCTTCAAACAAAACATTGTTGTCCCCTTGAAAATACAGAAAATAGCCAACAGGAAATAGCTAACAGCGAAACCATACAAACACAATGTACAATGTAATACTTTTGATGATGATGATGATGATGATGATTAATGTTGGTAAAAGTTCATTTTCTATGCAAATTAGTTCAAAGTTCAGTTCACAAGTTTGAAAATGAATCATTCGGTTCAAAATTTTGAACTAAGTTACCCGTTCCAAAAATGGACAAGTTAATTGTGGACGGGGCCTTAGTTCCCTGCTTTCTTTCAGTCTTTGTTGAACCATTGTTGCAGCAAGTCATGTCCCTATTGAGTGTTTTGTTTCTTCATCTTTCTTTTCTACTTTGAATTTTTATTTTTGGGGCTTTTTAAGTTTAAGCGAGAGATTGTGCCTTATTAGCCTTTTGTCGTGTTTTTGAAAATAAATGCTCTTTTGAGATTCATAATGGCTTGCCTTCCCATCTCCCTCTGTGTTTGCCATCATTACCCTTCCAAACTGTAACATTGAGAACTTTCTGAACTCAAAATTATAGCACATTTTCCTATTAGGCCCGAAATATTTTGTATTTTTTGGAATTATTGTCTTCTGGACTGAAAAAAAAAATCTATTGCTAATAGGAAGCAGACACACGGCATCAGTAGCTGTGGAGAGCTTTCTCCAAGAGACCCATTCAGTTCTGCTGCTATAAACAAAGTTTTATGTCATCCTTTATTCCATTTACTATTAATTTATACAACAACTCTCCAAGATGTGTGAGGTGACCACTCTTGATATTATGTGCAATAAATATATTTACACACAATGCGTGGAACCATTTGTATGCACATTAAAACACTTAGGTACCATACTCTATTCATCCCATATTAGTTATATTACTTGAAATACTATATGTCACAAATGCGTATATATTGCTGCCTATCCTTGCAAATATATAGTATTACTACAAGCAGTGCCTTTGTTTCATTCCTTCCCAATGCTACTGCATGTTTCCACAGTTTTGTTGCGGTAGTTTGTACATAATGCATATAAATATGTACACATACCCCCATGCGACTACCCTACCTAAGGCTGTATTGTTGCAAATGTGATTCAGGTGTTTATACCTACCAACAACTATGTGTATTGTGTAGAACCTTTTGTGGAGGATGTGGTCCTCTATGACCCTAATCTGGAATAGAAGATAGGGATTGAACTAATGGAAAAGGTGGAAACAATGTGGTAAGCAAGTTTTGCTACATAGTGTGCAACCGTCGTTTTGGACCCTGGTTGGATCAAGTCACCAACTGGCAGAAAGAATGCGGTAAAAAAAAGAAAAGGAAAAAAAAGGCACCTGTCATCTTGACACAGTTTGAGAGGATGTAGCAACGGATAATCCACCACCAATATCCTCATGATGCACAGCTGCGGTGTCCTTGAAGACACCGACACCCGGGTGCTTAAGTAGCCACTTACTCCATTGTGTTTGCTGTGTCCACTACTGCGATGGATCAAATGCAGAGGTCAAATTTCAGGTACATGACAAAGATGATTCGTCTCCTCAAATTGGTGCAGGCATACTGGACATTGCTGAGAAATCAGAAATTAATAAAGCATAACATTAAACCACTCAAATTTTCGTCTGATGAGGAATGTAAAATCGATCATTTGACATCTTAAACAAAGAATATTCATGTGCTTGTGTATTTTAACAATAAATCATCAATTTCACATTATCTTATAATTAAGTGGTTCCCCTATCTTCCTCTTAAACATCTGGCATGTGTGGTGATTTCCTACTAAATATCACATGAAATAAATTAGGCCATTTTCTGATCAAGAGTGGAGTTAAGCTATACTATGTCATTGATTAATTGATAACAACCATTTATATATATATATATATCCAAGCACCTTAAAAATTTGACCTTGATATTTTATGTACCGTATGTCCTATTTGAACAAGCTATAGAAATGTTAAAACCATACAATAGTAGGTATAAATGTAATAATTTATCAACAAAAATACACTATTTCACCACATGTCATAAAACACTCTCCGAAAGGTGGGCGTCCACCTTTGCCCATATTACAATTCACTATCAACACATTTTCGGATGTGGTTTGGCACTAAAATTGTAGATCTGATCTTAGAACCGGCACTGGTTCAAACCATTGGCATGTTGAATGACAAAGTCTTTGGGGTGAAATTCTTAAATTGTTCCTCCATCGCCCTACCCGCCTGACTATGTCAAAAACCAGAGTGATTTTCTTAAGTGCTATGTTTAGGCGTTTTCATATTTTCAACCCAAATGTGTGATCCAACAAAAGTTAATAACATCCATCACCCGTGCGTCACCATCACAGTGGCACTCATCATCTCATGACAGTTTTGTGCAGTGAATTTTCTTGTCACCGAAGCTTGTCTACAGATCCCGGATCTAAACACCTGCCATTCATCTCTCGGGATATCAGGCCTTAGTTGCTGTCACCGCTCAGTATCCTCCCCCGGTGGGATTCTTCTCATCACATTCACAACAGCTTTTTTTTGTTGTTGTATTTTTGAAAACTGGAAATATTATTGATTCCATTATCATGTATTCCTATCTACTATTGTCATACAGAGGAAAGTGAACATAGCCTATCTTTGTTTGTTCAAATGAGTACACGGTGTGAGGAGTCCATTTGTGGATGCTGAGATCTTTGCGTAAATGCTTCCACAGCACCTCGAGCTCATCCGAGCCAAGAGTAAACCACTCGAAGCTCGCTCTGCAATCGCCGCAATCCTCCTATCATTAGAGACAACAATGCGGTAACCTCAGCTTCCTGTCAACAATTTCAGTATCATTATTGACAACAGCTGCCATCCATCATTTTCCACCGCAACTACACTTGAAGTGTACTGTGCCTGATAACACAGACACTCTCTGGAAGCTCAAATCTAAGTACTTAGTCTTGACATGAAAAGTTTCCAACATTGTTATCAGGCCCTTTGTTGCCATCCGTGGCGTGATGACTGCACTCTTCTCTCAGAGGTGAATTTGTAAAGAGTATTTGTATATTTTTTTAAATTGTTATTAATCACCTTTCCTATGCTATTGCATAAGTAAACTGTTTTTTTGTTGTGAATAATGTCACCATGCTCTGAATAAGTGATGGAGGTGTTCAGCGTAGCCGACTGATATCTTTGAAGACAGGTTTTGTTTTTTGTTTTAATGAAGAATCGTCTCAAGATAAAAGAAAGCTAAAGGCTAAAAATGTCCTCTCTCGCGTACGTATCCTGCTTGGAATACACTTGTCTGTTTCCGCTTTACTCAGACAATTCTCTTGGAATTTTCTATGTGTTTCTCAGGATCATGTTCCATTTAGTCTGTCCGACCAGCATAGCTCTAACCCCATTCGCTTCCTCTCATTGCCTGAGGGCAAAAGGTAAAGGGAGGTTTCTATCAGTCTAAACCCCAGAGCTGCAAAAGGCTTTCAACTCCCACCAATTGAACCGACGAGCAGAGGAGCTGTCAAGCCAAGCAACTGAGCCATGTGAGAGACCAGCGAGGGGGAAGCAAAAGGCAAACGCCATTACTGTCTGTTTATGCCGACAGAGGAGAGAAAAGAGGGATAAAACAGGGTCATTGAGCAAAACAGGAAATAAATTGCTCGGTGATCCAAACTGTGGAATCCTAATCAAGGAGCACTGACGACTACATCTCATTTGCTGCAAAACACTTCGCAAACATTATTGAAGGATTCATTCAAAGTCGGCATCCTACTTTAATGTTGTTGTCATGTGTCAGCTACACCATTTAAGTAATCTGCATTTTTCACCAAACAAATAATAAAACTATCCAATCTAGATTTCAGCTGAAGCACAAATAGCTTACTATTAAATGTTATAATCTAGAGCTGGTATTAGGGTAAATGCCTGGTCTGGTTTTTAAATCATATATCTAAATAAAGATGATTTATTATGTTTCTCAGTGTAGTCAAGTGGTTGGCGCAATCAGGTGATAATATGCTCAGCTCACATCATCGAAGCTGTAAAAGAATAAATAACTCGTATTTATCACTTGGCAAATATGAAGGTTTTATTTACCACGCGTTTGTTTCATTTTTAACATTTTCTTTAAGTAGCCTACTGTACTTCTTTAAGTACGTTTTTCCTTAAGTGCTGCATGTGGAGTAGCTCTTGATCTAGCAGTATGATGTGAGGGTTAAAATTTAATTTATTTTTGCAAATAGATATTTTGTGATAAAATACTCATTTAAATAAAGCACATTGCCTGTTTAGTTAATCTGCCAAATGTTGTCTCTGTTGATAGAGCAGAGAGTTCCCATGAGTCTATCCTAAAAAGCTGAAATCTGTCAATGCTGTTTGAGGAAGGACATATCCAAGCTCCGAGTGGCTCCTTATCCTTTTTAAAACACTTGGAATTATCTTTTCACTAATTGCTGTGTCTCTCTTGGGTAATAGGAGGAGGACTTGGTAGTCATTAAGGTGAGGCCAATAAAAAAATATTTTTTTTTTTTTATTAAAGTCAAGAAGCAATAAGAGAATTATTTGCTAAGCCTTTTCCCTTTGGATTTGTTTTACATGCATTACATGCATTGAATTAGAAAATCACACAAAAACACTAGTAAATCAAAAATAAAAATAAAATAAAATGATTTTGACTCACTCAAGTATCTGCCGTGTCTGTTCTGTGTCAAGCCACAACATAATCCTGTTTAAAATTAATGCAGCATTGTGAACAGGACTTCATGGCAGTCAGAGCCACGTTTCGTTTCACTGTTTTTTTCAACCCCCAAAAGGCTCTGAGGAGCAAGTAATATTTTCAATAGGAGGCACATGATGCAGTTTGAATAAAGAGCACCATCAAACCGTTAAAATTCTGCGTCCAAATGGAAATGGATGGATGCCAGCAGTGAACGAATATTGACGTAGGTCAAGTCCTTTTCTTTTTAATTTTCCCTATGATGATATTGTCCCACTTTTTTTACCATTACACTCACATTTGCTGCCCAAAAAATATTATGGCAATCATTTTGTCTTATCTTACACAATCTCACAAAGACAAAGCTGGCATCAAATGAGAAGGGGGGAAAACTCTCATTGTCTGCTTCCTGCCCCTGATTTTTCTCAACACTCCACTTGACAGCAGTGTGCTGCTGTAACATCAATTGTGGCATGTCTGAAAATGTCTTGCTACATTCATGTTCTGGCTTAAGATGACTGACATCACCATCACCCATTCTGTTCTAGCTGAACACTCAATAAACTGGCTGAGGGTGGTGTTGACACAAAAGAGTGTGATTCTGTTCTGTCACTTGAGGAAAAATAACATGTAACCGCATGCGTTTTGCAATCCTTTCGCTATCAATCAATGCTATATTTGTTGCTGTACTTTTTAAATACAGACATTTAATGAAATGTATTTCTTTTCAAATGTAAATAATTTTTTGGGGGGATAATTCTACAATGACCCCGCCTATTGTCCGAAGCCAGCTGGGCTAGGCTCCAGCACCCCCCGCGACCCTTGTGAGGACAAGCGGTTAAGAAAATGGATGGATGGATAGATAATTCTACAATGCTTGTTTTGCCCATATGTCACAAGGAATTGACACAACCAGTCAGAGCTGGATCTCATTTAGATCCTGATAGATTGTGCCAGTAAAAACTGATAAGAAATTCAATTTTCATACAAATTCAACAATCTGCACTCTGTCCCAAATTGGTCACATTTTATTGTCAGCTCTCCTGAATGACCTGCCTGCAAAATATTTTGGATGGAGGCTTTTCTACCGTTTATTCTGTCTGAGTTGAGAAAAAAAAAGCTTTTTTGTATAGCCTAGGAATGAATTCATAGCAATTGTTGAGAACGTTTATTGCTATATTTGAAACTCACACCTTTTATGCCCTCTCTGTCATTAGTTTGACCACATCAGCCTGCTCTGCCCAGCCAATAGCAGATAGCATCAGCCAATCAGCTCGCAGCGTGCCCCAGTTCTTTCCAGCTGTGTCTCATCTGTGTGACTTGTCTGGGTCTATTTAGCTTTAGCTTTCAGTTCCCTTCTTTTGGTTATGTCCCATATTTAATCTGCTACATTTTATTCATGTTAGGAAGATGTGGTTACATGACTGCCATTTGCTACCTTGCCTGTATGTTTAAAACATATCACACAAATATGTGTTCCATACATCCATTTTAGGTTAGGCCTAAAAATAAAAATAAATCTATCTGTATGACCATTAGTCATTTAGTGCTGTCTCGTGGGGCCGGTCATGTGTGTTGCCACAGCTGTACTGCAGTCACAGCTGTAAGCCAAAAGACTTGCGAGGGTAAGGGAGCAGCTGAGAAAGAAAAAAGGAGGGAGAAAACATGCATTTTAATATTGGTAGACAAAATGCAACATTGATTCTGGATCAAGTGGGCCAGTCTGGGGGTTTAAATTTAGGACAAGGCAAAATAAATCTCAAAACAGTGGAACATGGACTTTGTGTGTGCTATAAATATAAATCCATTGAACCTTCTTTTTTTTTATATAGTTGTACTGTCTCAATACAAAATATTCCAAAAATTGAATCAAGAAAAGAAGGAAAGAGTGTTAAGAACTAGACCAGATGTTTAACAATAAATAGCATTGTTGATTGAGGCAAAACAAAACTTGAAGGAATAAATTTTCATGAGTTCATATCCCCAATTACTTATTCGTAAGAAGTTCAAATGAAAATGAGTCCTGGCCATCTGTGAGAGCAGAAGTGAGCATGGTGACCTCCAAAGTGTTCCTGGGTTTGAGCAGTAAGATGAGCTGGGAGATGTGAGGCGACGACCCCTTGCTGCTCCCTCCAAATGGCCATCACAGCTTGAGTTTTGACTTGCAATGGCCTTAGAGCTTCTCCGAGTGACCTTTTTAACCAGGTGTCTGCTGTAATAAACAACATACTCAGTGGGGTCGTCTTCAACATTTACAAATTCATCATAAATAGAAACATTTAAAAACAAACACAGGTTAAATACTAAGCGGGGAAGTTTTACTAGTATCCAGCACATCCAATTGATATTTTACTGGAAGAAAGTAAGAAAAACACACTGGATTCTACCATTGACCAGAGTCAGCAAGGGATCCAAGTTGCAGTAAGCTAGTTTAAACTAAAAAGCCTAATTGATTTTAGTTTTTTTGGAGTTAATTTTGTGTTTGTCGCTTGTTATTAATGTGAATGGGAATAGCGATCTGACGGTTGACTATGAAGCCTTCAACATTCTGGAAAACTAAGGCGAGAAAGGAAGAATTTTGTGTTTTTTGTGGAATATGTGGACAGCAATTACTGTATATCAACTCTGCCAAGTGCAAAGATTTTTTTTTTTTACACTGCAAGTTTGACATTTGTCACAAATTTTTCCTTTTCACTTTATCGGGACATTTACGGCAGCACAGTGGGCGAGTGACTAGCGCAGCCACCTCACAGTTCTGTGTTTGGGGGTTTGAATTATTTCTGTGTATGTCCTTTTAGTCCTTCCTACAGAGATGATTTTGCCACACATAACAGCATGTAACTTTGAATAACAGAAGAAAATGGAGTGGAAAAGAAGACATAAATGGGGGGTTCGGGGCACAGTGATAATAGGTTGCATTAGCCACATCTGCTGGGAAAAGGCCCGCAGAGAGGAAACTTGCCCAGTGAAGTGTAATCTTCAGCGGCCTGGTCCCTGTGAAAGCCAGCACAGTGAGTGGTTCTGGGTGGGGCCAGTGGACCCTTACATAAAGCAATGACTTTCACTATGGTAGGGGATAGAAATAACACACACTGAGCATAAACACAGAGGGAGCTCATCAGACCATGTAGGAGCCCCGAATGAAAGGTAGATTAGCAATGATATAGAGAGAAATCTCAATGTGGGAAAGGGGACTGCAGGGAAATTGGCTGGAGGGTGTAAAGGGATGTGAAGAAAATACTAGGCAGCAACAGTAAACAGAGTTGAAGATGTGGAGATATACTGGGAGGAAAATTGTGGATAGAATGGTACAGAGGACAAATGTGCCGCACACAGGGAGACGATACAACACACAGGCACCTGTCACAACAAAGACTGGATAACTCTTCAGGTCAAGACTCAGCTGTCTACTTTCACCTCAGACAGAAACAGAACTATTTTGAGGATAACAATGTACATATTCTTCACAGAGAATGTGGGAAAGGTTGGAAAGAGTAAAAAAGGCCACCTACGTCAAGGTTGAAAGGCCAGATCTACGACACCAACTATCTCCCACATGCAGTGCTTTCCTATCATCCCTACAATCTAGCCACTTTTGGCTTTCAGGCGCCTCTGTGACTACGTTTACATGCAGGCAATATTCGCGTTATGGTCAGAATTCGGTTTTCTGGAACAATCGGGAAAACACGTTTACATGCGCAAGTTGACAGAGTTACCGAGAATAACCCGATGTAAGGACGGACACCATCATGGCAGAAATAGACGTCATTTCCGCTTCTAACTTTAAACGGTCAATAAAATACATTATATTCATGCCACTCACCACGCTAAATAAAGTAGTCAGTTTCCTACTCGCTCCAGAAGTGTAGTTCTTGTCGGTACACGCCAGAAGCACGGACTTACTCGTTTGGATAAAGCGGAACTATGTGTATGTCATCTAATGTTCCTACACGGACGTGTATTGTTGAACACTACAAGCTACAGATAAACAGTGTTTAAACATTGCGAGTGGTGTCACGTCTGTCTCGCATGAATAGTTAACACGTCGCAAACTGTGGCATTTTGGCCATAGAGACGCAATATAATGTGACTACACCGCGGAGAAATCAATGTATTCAAGCGAGGCCCGTGTAGCGAGTGAGTGGGACGGCGCTGCCCATACAAGTCGTTACTACAAAGACCAAGATTCTTTGCGAATACAAATAAGCGAAGAAGAGGAAAAGGAGACTAAAAAGAGGTTGTGAAAATGTGCACAACAAAAAAACAAAAGCCCCGTTTATTCGAGGTATTTCGATTCCGTTTAAATGAACCACAATTCTGGTTATGAAAGGGGTAACCCAAGGCTCTTATTCAGGCTTTTAAAGGGTTATTGACTGCATGTAAACGTTGGCTGGCTGGCGTCTGTACTGAATTTTAACAACTGTTGTTTGGTGCGTGCATTTACCTAAAAGGATGAATACTTGAGTCCTACACCATCCTGTCAGACAAGAGCTGTATAATCTTTAACTGTAGGTAACTACTAAGACAACTTGAGTGTTCTTTTAATAGTGATTCAGTCCTTGAGAAAATTCACGGGCCAGTACAACAAAATGTCAATATTATGTGTGAGAGCAATAGAGAGTAGAGTCAATGGAAAGATGTTGAAGGCTGGACAGTCCTAACTTGTCCTAAGATTTTATAATGAACCATGCACAATTATTACTGGTACTCACTGAGGAAATCTGTTGATAAATGTCTCAAAATCAATGCAAATGGTTAAAATCAGCACAAAAATCATTGATCCCAGATTGACACACTCCTTGACTAATGCACAAATCAACCACAAAGTGTTCCTGGAGTCTCAAAAAATAACAAACATAAATTGTTCAAGATTTATGACATTTTCTTTAGATTGCTTTCTTACTGCACTTAACTTCCATTGTTTGTGTAATTCCAGTTATAATGTCACTCAGTGTACATCAATGACAGAAAAATAGCTTTGATGTAATTTGCAGCAGCTCTCACGAGTACTTTGTAATCATGCACACAAAGCGAAAAGCACTCCGAATGCAATCAAATCATATCAAACGTGCATGAACAGACGAGGCAGCCATTCATCCATGCCCATCAACGCAACATGTCTTTTGAAGATGTTGATCGCTTGCCGCTGATTCCACTTGACCATTTGACTCCACCATTGTGTCATTTGTATTTCATGTTGCGCTAGGAACGTTCACAGCGCATGCAGCGCATGCAGCGGATTCAGTAAAACGTCATCCCCATTTTGCACGTCCGCCTCTCTTAACACCCTTACAGGTGCCTGGCCTTTAAAATAAGAGTCTGGCGAAATGAAACTGGCAGATAAACCGAGAGAGGCTCAGGAGATGTGCACACCCCCAAGGGAGATGGGCAAACTCGTCGACATGGGAAGGCGAGGCACTTGAAAGCAAATAGGAAGCAGGATGGAAATAGAGGTGCATCAGCAACTGTTGCCTGCAGGGGAGAGAATACTTGTTTGGTGTTCACCACTGAGGTGGAAATGTGTGGATGGTCTGGCGTGGTAGGTGGGCAATGTTTTTTTTTTTTAAAGGGGGGGGGGGTGGACAAGGTTTCCTTGACAGCAATGTTTTCTTTTACTGAAACTACTGTTGACGTGATCAGGAAACGGTATTCCGCAAGTGACTTTGAAAAGAAATTAGCTTGAACTATCATTAGTATGGATATGGCCAGTCGTATTTTTAAATAATTAATCTTGCACAGAACCCAAAATGGTGCGAGAATGTCACTGTGAAGGTGGTTGGATCATTGCATTGAATTATTAGCGCCAGTGAAATATGAGAAAATTCATGTTCATTCAGTGTAAGTAACAGAACAGAGGCAAGCAAAGTTTTCATTTACTACATAATTAATTTTTAGATGCAGAACTGAATGACAATTTGAGCTTGTTTTTTATGCTCTCTAGACTGCTGCTCTTGCTGCAAACTAAAATAAGAATTGAAAAAGAACAGTCCTTAAAGCTTTCCTTAGAGTCGACTCACGTTACTGAGTTTGACTTGCGACTTGCTTGGCTAACATTTTTGGGAAAACTTGACTTCGATTTGAACTCCATGACCAAGTCATTCTTTGTACATTTGAAAATCTGCTTCTTTTATTTTGTCGGGTTTTTGTTTACTTGTTTTTTTGTGTCATGCTTGTTGTAAAGGCACCAGGCTTAGACTGAGGTGAGTGCTGAGGCTGCCTTTTTGAGCATTTTTCACAGAGGACGCTCCAAAGTCAAATACATTTGGGCTAAAGGATTATCTTTTTGATGAAATTGGGGGAAAGACAGTAGCAACACAAAGGTTTACAACTTGAAGATAAGAGACACAGCATCTTTGATGTTTGCCTTCATCTGTCAGACACCGGCAAACTAGCTGTGTGGACTGTGAAGTTAAGCTAGCTAGGTTAGCTCGACAGTAGAGCTCACCAATCGCTGGTCAAATATGAAGTAATCTTCATTTTTTATATATATATAAGACTTCAAAGTGATAGATTTGATTGTTTGTTTGTTTTTATGTAAATGTTATCATGTTTGGGTTCTGTTTTTCCTTGTGTGTCTCCCTTGGTCTTATTTAGTGTAATCCTGCCCTTCCTCGTGTCAACTGTTACAATTATTAATATTGTTTTCTGTTTTACATATATATTCTTCAAAGTGTTTTTTGATTTTAGTTAGATGAATATAACTGTGGTAGAATGTGGTCTGTTTTCCCCCTAAGGAAGTGAGGTGTCAGAATCCACACAGCAGGTATGCAGGAATCTCTGGAGCCAGCTCTCCCGAGGTCAATAGTTTATCTAGGAAGCCAATTGTATACCTCATGTTTGTTAAGGACTGGAAGAACTCAATAGGAGTTGGCCAGATTGTATCTCACTCTGCTGACAGGACAAGATCAAAAGGGGGGCCTGGTAGAGGGAGAGGGGGGCCCAGTGTGGCCCACATCCCGAAGGAAGAGATAAGAGAGGGGGTGTGTAGAATTGGGGTGACAGGAAATATCACATGCTGAGAAAGGGCCGAATGGTCAATGAGGGGGAGGGAACCATATGTATAAATGCACGCATGAACTTTGTAAAGAACACATCTGTGGGTGAGCTGCGATGATTGAGCAGTACTACAGGTGACTTTCAGAATCTGAAATAAAGCTGGCAAACTTGTTCACAGATTTCCACTTTGAATTTATTTGAACACGCAGAAATCAAGGAAATGATTTCCAACAATTGGTGACCCCGAACGCTGAAGGAGGTAAGAGGATTTCGAGCTGCAGTGATTAATGAACGAATGGAACTTCTAGGCGCCTAAATAATTAATTACAGTAAGTGGAGACGTTGATCCACTAGAGGAGTTCTGTATGTTTGAAATCATTGCAACTTGTTTTCGTCTGCTAAATTGTGTAAATTTGTACATGAAATCTGTTTGAACAAAGTTGTAGTTTGATGTCGTTCTAAAAATTTCTGCGACATTGAACTATAAACACGTACGTGGGGTGGAGCATGTGGAGAATGTGCTGGCCCGGACCGGTGAATGCGCGAGGCTGCTGGGGACAGGGCCATATTAACAGGAAGAAGCAGCGTCTTTTGTTTTTTTTTTTAATTTGTAAGTGTTATTCTGTTTTGGCGTTGTGAAGGATTCGATAGACTATGATATTTATTTTTTGAATATAAGGATAAAGAGGTTACGGGGTTTCGTGGATATTTGAAGATCCATTGGTAAATCTGAAGATCATAGTAGACGCGCCTGCCCTTGGCAGTTTTGGTTGGTTCAGGACTGTTCTTTTTGGTAGTACATGTCGCCTGTATTAGACGGTCCATTTCACGTAATAAGTTATTTTAAAAGTGCGCGCGCTGTTGAAATTGAACAGTTGGGGAAGTCAGGTCGATTGCAACGGACATTGGGTTTTAAACGTTGTATTTGCGATCGATAGATTACGTGTGATTTTTTTTTTGATTTTGCGCTGAAAGAGCGCCTTGCATGACATATGCAGTAAAAGAGAGACAGTTTTGACACTGTGGAATTGGATCACGTGATTCGTTGTCTGTGTACGTTCTGTGAGTCATTGTGTATTCGTTGTGTGTGTACGTTCTATGTTGTGTTGTGCGTGCTGTGTGTTTTGTGGGCTTCTGTGATTGCTTGTTGTACGGTTGTTTAAACGTTGTTGAATAAATTTACCCTATTCGAACTATCATATTGTAAAGTGAGACGTCACTGCATTGATGAATATTAATACTACTTGCGTAAGATAAGAAACCGAAAGTAAAATAGCCTATGAACAAAATGGAGGCGATTTCGACCCGGATACAGTATGGTCTGTCCTGAATGCGCTTCCGGTTTAGAGTCGGGACTTGTGAGTCGCCGTGAGGAAAAAAGTGTCGATATACAGTGAAAAAACGAACTATGGATCGATTGTATAAAAAGCTTTCGCTGGACAAAATGGTATGTCAGACGTTTGTATTTTCTTTGTTGGTAATGAAAAAAGGCTGAATTTGGTGCTAAAATGACTCCAGCATTGTTGGAGTAGTTTACGGGTGATGTGTTCGAAGTTAACCCGTTTACTGAAATCACCGTATGGAACTGCGGTTTAAATGCTATAAGATTTGTGGACAACGAATTGATAGAATAACACCGTTTATTATTATAATGACTAAAGAGTGTGTGCGTATGCATTTGAGTGAGGGGTAGAGAAGTACGACGAAATTGTAGACATGAGGATCAAATGATGAGGAATGCTAGAATGTTGGCGATGGGCAGTTCGGTTAAAATTGCTAGAGGAGCGTTGGTAAAAGCGGGTGCTAAGGATGTGGCTAATTGTGATGCTAACATTGTTGACAAAGCATGTGCTTTTAAATTGGACCTAGCTTCTAAAAAAAAAAAAAGGTGGGGGCTGCTCTGTTGGAAGTGTTTGGATATTGGGAGGTTTTGTTTGATTTTCTTCAATATTCTTAACTGTAAATTGGTTTTGTGTGAGTTTAGACTGGTGAGATGATGGCAGATGGAATAAGGTAATGAAAAGGAGTTTGGTAAAATGGGTTTTGCGATGTTGAGGGATGCTAAATGAAGAAATTTTCTCTCCTCCTCTGTATGGGAAAAGAGGGGGTTTGAGTGTGAGTGGGGGATTAGTCATGTGTCCTCGTATTGTGAGTTTTTCTCTTTCATAGATAAGAGAAGGATGATAAAACAAAATAAGTAACAGTTTTTTAAGGCTGTTGCTAAGTTCTTGTAGAAAAATATTAATTTGGTGTTTTTATTTTTTAGTGACTGCATTTGACAGTCTTTTATGCTATACTGTTTTTGATAAAGACGAGCCAGGTTAACTTTTTCTTTTCGGGACAAATGAATAAAGAGTAATGATAAAATGATAGCATTTTGTATTGAGCTATGTTGAGTTAAAATAATTATCCCTATATCCGTACAGCTGTGGCTGGATTTAGGATAGTTGAATGAGAAGTTATGAATGTTTTTGTAGTCAACATAATGATTATGATGTTTAATATTTGTTTTTTCTGAGTGTGTCATTTCAGAAACTGATGTTTAAGTTCCAAAGCGGATGGGGTTTGATGACTATCTGCAAACGGGATGCGCCCAGCTCTACGGATACGTTGTATTTGCAAGTATTTCTAGTGGCTGTTTTTGAGGGGCATTCTAAAAAGAACAAGTTTGAAATAAGATAATAAGAAAACGGGAAGTGAAATATCTTGCTATAATCCCACATCCTCAGTCTGGCATTTTTAATGCATTGCATCAACGAGTGTGCATTTTTTGGTCAGGTGAGCTCTCAGAAAGACTATGTGTCATCAAGCCCGCCATTGCAGACAGCAATTTCCAACGTTTGGATGTACGTGACAAAGAGTCAAAGAGCTTCGCGCCGCAGCACAGTCATTCTCCTCCCGTGCCGACAGACAATCATAATGCTCAAATTCCTCAATGCCCAGTGACTGTGTACACGTCTCATTCCAGTGACTTCTCCCCTATGGCTGTTGTGCATCCAGAGGAAATCTAAATGCCTGCTTTGAACATTGCTGACACAACAACCGCCGTCCTGACATCTGCTGGCTAATTGTAAAATGTCACAAGGAGTCAGAAAGCAAAGCAGCGATTGGCTGCCGTTGAGAGAAATCACAACAAGAAAAGCAGACTATTGTTGTCCTCATCGTGTTGGGCCTGCCTCCTGACCTGGCTGGGAAAAAGGACAGACAGGAGCCTTCAAAGACACGCTACGGCAGGACTGCATGTTAGACTCGTCACACAAGGAGGTTTGGCAGCTCCGACGAAGGCTGAAGTGGCAGCTGAAATTGTCACCAAGTGGAACAAGGAAGCGCCGGTAGCGACAGCAGAACTGGAACATTGGAATCGTTTGGAACAATCGATTGGCAAAAAGAATCCATCCTTTGGAAGGTTGAAAATGGCAACCTCCCCACAGCGACATCTGCTGGAGGACTGGACAAAGACTAATAAAGATGGAGGTCCGAATGGGGTGTGATCTTGCTCAAAGAAGTGCTACACGAGTGGTATGCAAGGCATTTTTAATGTGTTGGATGGGGAACTGTGATCTATAGCAAGGTATTTCAGGAAATTGAACACGACATATGTGAATTTGGAATGAGGGATTGAATAAAATTTATTTCAATCTTAGTTCCTCTATTTTTTTGTTGAGAAGGGCCTACTAAATGTCTGGCTATTTTCTTGGGATAATCAGTTTCTGAATTGGTACAATGGGAATTTAACTAATACGATACGATATACTTTTGTTTTCCCTGTGGGGAATTTTTTTTTTTTTTTTTCTGGGCTCCGTCCAGCTGCAGTTAAAGTTGAATACGAAGTGCAGCATTAAGTAGAAGTCTTCCCAGGAGTCTTCACAATAGTATATGTTATAAATATGTATTATCTAAGTGTATGTTCTATAGACATAATATTGAAACTTACATCTTATCATACTGAGATATTGTTATTCAACAAATAACTGATAATTTGATGATTCATTTTCGATTATTATTTTTTTTCTCACAGCACTGTGATTTGTTAATCCCAGAGATATTTTTTGTGCTGTGTTTTACGAGCCCCACTAATCTGTAGAAGAGGTGAGGTTGATTAGCAGTTTCTGAATCATTTTTAGTTTGCTTGAATCTGGTAGTATTGTTTTTCATGTCTCCAAAGTTTTCACATTTAGTGTTTTAGTTTTTATCTGATTGTGCTAATTATTTGCAGTGTTCTGCGGCTATCTCGGTTGCCTCACATTCTGGTTTTGGGAGTTGTGAATTTTACGACGTCTTTTGCGGGGGCTGTGGTCTGGCAGTCCTTTGTGAGCTAACGGGTTTTTTTTATGTGTCTTCCTTTGAAGTGCAATGCGTGTTTGTAAAGATCTGTAGATCTTTGCCAAAATGAGGGAGGAATGAACAGAAGGACAGTTCATGTTTAAGATATTAACCAATGTAGATGAATTAGAAAATTCAATACAAAATTAAAAGGTTGTGGGTTAGAGAATGAAAAACAAACTTAAAAACAAAATTACAAAGGTTGTGGGGTATCGCCTACACTCCATTCGACAGGGTGAGTTTGAAAGTGATAATCCACAGGAAATCGATCGCAAAGTAAGTCTGAAGCAAGCAAGGACAATAATGCATATTCGCCGAATGAAGGTAATTATATTATATTATATCTTTTATCTCAGAATCACATGTGAAAAATGTAATGTTTGGAGCCCAGTGTTTGCAAAAGAGTATAGATAATATGAATATATGTGAGTTTTTCCCAGCATGCCAGGATTCGGCCGATCATGAGATTCTGGGAAGAGAATATATGATATGCTAGTAAAATGATTCCTTTCAGGATGGTGAAAGGCACAGTCATGCAAATTTAGAACTGTAAATGTCGAGGTAAAAAAAATTACCTACAATTATATGAAATCTATTTGAAAATTAAATATTTACGAGCTTTGTCTGTTGTATTAATGAATGAGCGAATGTCATTCAACTCAATCAAAGGCTGGGCTCTGTTTCAATGTCACAAAAATAGATATTTTCCTGTTCCAACAGTGCAGTACCTACGGATCTTAATCAAATAACATTTACTAATCCCAACTAACAAAAACTATCAGGGTTTTTCCTCAAAATAAAATGTATGTGTGTTTGTGAGAGACTAAATGAAAATGTTCTGCACTCAGGAGAACGGCCCCAGGGGGGACGGAGAGGAAATCTTATGCAGTTCGCTGCACAGAAAGGAGGATGAAGACGACATTCCACATCTGGTCTACAAGGTTGCCGGAGACGTGCCAGGCTCAGCTATCTTATCAACTGATGATCATCAATCTCATCACCTCCAACTGGGAAAACAACGTCAGCTGATGTCCCGATCTAGGAGCCACGTCAACTGATGATCCAGTTTCCGGCTCAGGAGCTGTCGTTTGAGGACATCATTCAATCTTATTGAACGAAGATCAAGAGCAAGTGCCTTTTCTTGGGCAATCATTCCTTTGATCAGTCACATTTTGGGCAGAATAATCCCAGGTGACAAATCGAAGAATTTGGGTAGTCTACCCCAAATTCTTGAAGAAGAGACGAACTATTGCGACACTCTTTTCATTCAAAAAGACCTTCAAAGAACTTCATTACGAGATGGCTTCAAAGCTGAAAAACATATCCTTCTGCTGTACTGCGACCTTTCTTCTCATGATGACTTGGTACTTTTTTCAGCCTTTTGACACAACTTTGAACACAATTACAACGTATCGTATTAAGCGAAGTATTAAGTCTACATATAATCCCTGGGTCACATTCTGGACTTATGAGAAATCAATTGCTGTGACAGTTGCTCCAAATACAAACACTTCTGTTAAAATTCCTATTAGATCCTTAAAGGGATTTGGTAAGGGGAGACAGACTAAGGGGGAAGATTGGATAAGATACTGGTGGTATTTGACAGGTCATGTACGACGAGATTGGAATGCTCTGATAACAACACAGGATGGAAGATACTGGCGTCCGGGAACTAGTGAGGAGGCAGTCTTCTTTAGCAAAAGAATAACATTGCGTAATATGGGGGGGCGACTCTATATGAACTTTATTTTTCCAGAAGGGGAATTACGGTCGCCTAACACAACAATTGATAACGCCTCCTGTTTTGGATTTTTGTTGTGGGCCTGGTTCTCTGGACATGACCCATATTTCCCCATTTTAGTATGCGTAAATAAAACAATGAGTAATTTAGAACAGCCAAAAATGACTAAATACACAATGGAGAGCGGAGTAAAGGCGGTCAGCGTACCAACTGAGGGAATAGTTGAGAGGTTTCGGGTTACAAAAGGATTTTCCGGGGGCAGTAACAATTGGCTATTATTGGCGAATGAAGCGGCTCGAGCCTCTGATAAAGACAATTGTGTGGTATGCGTAGGTCCGCGGCCTCTATTGAGAATCATTCCAGCTAAAATAGATGATCACTGTATATTGGAACTAATGAATAAGGCTGTCCCCAATGTCAAATGCTCAAAATGGGATAAGGTGTATCCCCTCGTCGATTGGCAGAAAACTAAACCAGTATTTTCAAACACAGTTGCAAATGGTAATTTTACATGTATTAAAATGACAGGCACTGGAGAACAATTGGGAAAATTAAATCAGATTACTCAGTGCGTGTCGATAGTAGATGTGGGACAGAAGTTCCAACCGAAATCCAGAGCGGACATATACTGGTGGTGCGGTGACAACAGAATATTTGATAAGTTGCCTTTAAATACAAAAGGATATTGTGCCCTCATAACCCTTCTCATGCCAGTACAAATCTACCCCATCTCTATTGATAATCTGTTACAAATGATTGATAATTGGGAACCAAAACCTCCTTCCTTCCAGAGGACCAAAAGACATTCTTGGCAAGAGCAGAATGTTCCCACCTACATTGATGCAATTGGAGTACCAAGAGGTGTGCCAGATGAATACAAATTAACTGATCAAGTACTCTCAGGATTCGAATCTGTAATTTGCTGGTGGTGCACCATAAACAAAAATGTAGATAGAATTAATTCACTGCGCTAATAACGATTTGCGGTTGTTGTTTTATTCCATGTATTCGTTCACTTTGCCAAAGACTTATTATCACTATGATTGAGAAACAGGATGTACAAAATAAGTCGTCTCATATGATGGTAGCTGTTGCTAATCAATGGATGTCTCCTGTTGCTTCGAATGAGGGGGATGAGGATGCCGCTGGCATTTTCCTTTAAAAACAATATCTAATGTGTTGAACTATAGAATAGTTCAAATGAGGGAATGTTACAATTATTAATATTGTTTTCTGTTTTACATATATATTCTTCAAAGTGTTTTTTGATTTTAGTTAGATGAATATAACTGTGGTAGAATGTGGTCTGTTTTCCCCCTAAGGAAGTGAGGTGTCAGAATCCACACAGCAGGTATGCAGGAATCTCTGGAGCCAGCTCTCCCGAGGTCAATAGTTTATCTAGGAAGCCAATTGTATACCTCATGTTTGTTAAGGACTGGAAGAACTCAATAGGAGTTGGCCAGATTGTATCTCACTCTGCTGACAGGACAAGATCAAAAGGGGGGCCTGGTAGAGGGAGAGGGGGGCCCAGTGTGGCCCACATCCCGAAGGAAGAGATAAGAGAGGGGGTGTGTAGAATTGGGGTGACAGGAAATATCACATGCTGAGAAAGGGCCGAATGGTCAATGAGGGGGAGGGAACCATATGTATAAATGCACGCATGAACTTTGTAAAGAACACATCTGTGGGTGAGCTGCGATGATTGAGCAGTACTACAGGTGACTTTCAGAATCTGAAATAAAGCTGGCAAACTTGTTCACAGATTTCCACTTTGAATTTATTTGAACACGCAGAAATCAAGGAAATGATTTCCAACACAACCAATCAGTGCCCTCAGCCACTTCTCCCAGTCTTGCCCCAGGTGTGTCTTGTTGTGTCGTTAGTGTGTGTATTTAGTCTCCTGTCTCCCCTCTGTTTTTTATGTCAATTCATTGTTGTTTTCCTCCCGTCTTGCTGCCAGTTTTTGCCTTGTCATCCCCACATTTTGTTTCACTTGTCATTTGTAGTTCACTTTTGTTTTGTATAATTAAATTCCTTTTTTTTTTACGTTTCCTCTGCCTCCTTGCCCTGCTTCCCTGCGTTTGGGTCCGCAACCACCACTACCCCCTGACAAATGTACTATATCATTATCCAAATCATTCCAATTATGTTGTGCTGAGCAGGATTGTATTATTTGATTTACAACTTGCTTGAACCAAGTACATGACTTGTAGTAACTTGAGATTTGCTGGAGACTTTAAGGTTAGATTTGAGCCTTACTTGTGCCAATGTGATTTACTCCCACCTCTGCCCAAAAAAGAGGGTCAAGGGGTAGTTATATTCTCAGTTCCCGCTAGATGTCGATTTAAAGGTGTACTATTTGATGGAGGAGTTTATTAGTCCAGATACTTGATTATGGGTGGAGCTACATACTATCTTCAGTTGATCATGTTGTGGAGTAGATCTTTTCCTCCGCGTGTTCGTTTTCTTTCGGGTAGTGAGAATGTTGGTTATCTGAATACATGCTGGAGATCGATGGACAGTTCCTTCAAAGCTTTTATTTCTACAGAATATTCCGGGCACAAGTGAGTTACAGGCAATGGCTGCAGCTTCTCACAAGTGCGAAGATTACAGAGGATTTACAATATTCTTATACTATCTTGAAGGGCGGTACCACACAGTTTCCAGTAAACAGTTCAACCGGAGTTGACCGGACATGAGATTAAACTCAAGGACATCATTCAAACACAGACCAACGCCCATTTGAGGATTAGAGGAGGTTATTCAGTCATTATTCAGTCAGCCAGCATTACAGCCCACCATCAGATCTTCACCCACCATACTTCCATCTTTTATTCTTAATCTATCTCCCAACCCTCCCCCACCACCCCCTTACATACCAATCACTATCCATACCTTTACGGACCTATTTTTAAGCCATAAACCTACTACCTATAACCATCAACCCCCTACTAGGAATCCCCTAACCTCAGCCAAACCAAATATTCCCCTCCCTCTTCCAGAATTCTCCCTGGCCTTTCCCCCATACTACATCCTCTATACCTCCCCGTGACCCAAGAAGACAAAGACCCTTATCCACCCCTGTCCCCTCAAGCAGTAGGTGGCTTGCAGAGCCCCTCCCTTGGGTCACTTCCGTTTCCGGCCTTCATCCTAGACATATTTCCTTTTAGTGAGCAGACCTGACCCACCATCCACCATTGCCCCCTCACAGAGCTAGGTGACTTGCAGCGCCAGTCCCTCCAGTCACCCACTAACTTAATTTTTGTGTTAGTAATGAACAGAAGTCATAAATAAATACAAGCAAAAAAGATTAAAATAACACCAGTTACAATAAAAAATAGACAACAAGAATACAAGTTATCCACACATTTGTTTATATGTTTATTCATTTATTT
Organism: Leptonotus elevatus; assembly: GCF_054856555.1. Taxonomy (NCBI): domain Eukaryota; kingdom Metazoa; phylum Chordata; class Actinopteri; order Syngnathiformes; family Syngnathidae; genus Leptonotus; species Leptonotus elevatus. Next base: position 6,445,376 of record NC_141241.1, on the reverse strand, counting down.
TATTATTTACAGTTTTTTTTTGTTTTTTTTTCATACAGTCGTTTCCGGCCTTTTTCCTTGGCTTCTCCTTGTCCTTCCCTGGACTGGAACCCGGGATTTAAGTAGCCCCCCACCCAGGCCTCTGGGTCTTTATTTCCATGCTCTTCCTGGCTACTTCTCCCATCTTTGACATGTCTTAGTATTACTGTACCAAAATGCAGCGTCGCTATCTCCCTTGCAGCCCTCCATAGAACGCTGCCAATACATCCATTGAATACAGCAAAGTCCTTCTGCTCACCAGTCTGGCGAACTCCTTCGATCTTCCTCCAGTAATACCCAGGGCGTTAAGCACCTTAAAGTTCATCGGGGGCCACTTTCCCCGGGTTCCCATCGGAAAGCCCATCACCTGTACATCTCTCCCTCCGACCATCCGAGCAATCTGTGCCGCTACCGGTCTGTAGTGATTCACCTTTTCCGTTGCCGCCCTAGCGAGGCTGTCACAGTCCCTTTCATATCGGACCGTCACATCCAGGACCAGAACCTCCAGTCCACGCACGCACACCAGGTCCGGAATCCTGAGGACGCCCCCAGGAGTCGTCACCCGGAACTCCCTGGTCACGACCCAACCATATTGCACCGCCTCGGCGGCCAGGAGCTCACACACCTTATTGTGCCGTTTTATCCGATTTGGTTGGGTATAAGCACAGTTCCCCAAGATGTGAGAGCATGATTCGATCTCTATCTGGCATCTTCTGCAGGCTGCTCCTTGCTTGCTCCTGCCCCTCGCCAGGAACTCCCAGGTGGGATACACGCCCGCCCTTAGCGCCAGTCCCACCAAAAAGTGACGTTGCCTGAACCCCACAGCCATGGGATTCTCAAGCCACGAATTGCTTATCCTGTCGCTTCGGAACACGCCTGCCCCCACCCCCTGCACCCGGTTAGCCTCCCATGCCAAGCTCTCCTCACGCCTCCAGTCTGGAAACTTAGGTGCCTAGGAAGCTTAGGATCCTAGGAAGGGCAAATGAATTCAGAACCTTCAAACGCTGTGACGGCTTCAGGGGTGCCTTCGAGATTCTCTCCAACCATATTTCCATATTCTCCCTAGGATCTTTCGGAATAATGCCTCTACCCGGCCCCACCTGAACTCCCAGGTAGCCCACCGATTCGCCCTCGCCGATCATATGGATTTCTATTCCATTTATTTTCCATGGCTTGCATCTTCCACTCCTCTTCCCTTCCATCCAGAACCCATGGCATTTCTTAGGTTGGGCTGCAAGTCCTGTAATACTGCAAAATTGCTCACCTTCATACCCTCCTTCGAATCACTCATCAGCACCAGATCGTCTGCAAAGGCAAGCGTTGCGATCCGACGGCCCTCCCAACGTACTCCCAGTCCAGATTGTTCAAGCCTATGGATAAGGGGATCCATAGCCAGGTTGAACAGCAATGGGGACATTGGGTCCCCTTGCTTTACTCCCACTTCCATTCTTATGGGTTTGGTGTAGGCATCCCCACATCCCACTCTGGTCGAGCAGTCCACGTACGAATTCCGTACCAATCCGCTTACATGTTTGTCCACGCCCCTCTGCTCCAATGCATACATTATGTGCTCATGTGACACTGAATCGAAGGCCTTCGCAAAGTCCACGAACACCACTGCCAGTGGCACCGCTTCCATCCTCGAGCGTCTGATCAGTCTGTCCAAGATCATTAGGTTTTCCGCGCAGCCATTTGAGCCCTCCACGAATCCACGCTGTCTAGCGTCAATTGGACAGGCTCGCGCTATCCTCATCGTCATGACTCTACTGAACAGCCCCAACACCACCGACCCAATCGTTACCGGTCTCCACCCCGAAACCGCACCCATCTCAATCGGGTCAGCAGTCTTGGGCAGCAGCCGTGTCCTGCACCTCTTGAACGCCCGAGGGATGACTCCACGCACCAACCATGTGGTAAACAGTCTCGCCATTTTCCGGCCTGCCGGGTCCCATTTTCTCAGCGCCTTTCTGCTTATCCTGTCCGGTCCCGCGGCAGCTGTCTGTTTCATTTTGGACAAGCTTGCCGTGACTTCAGCCGCTAGGATGGGCCTGCAGAATCCCTCATTATCTGCACCTCCACCTGGCTGAAATCTGCCCAAACCACGGAATGGCCTTACCGCCCCCCATCTTGAACGAAACGCCTTGTCCACCATGTCCATTGGCAAGGCACACTCCGGGTTCCCTACTCCATCCATCACTCGGGCAGCCAGCTTAGGCAGATCCTTTATGTACATCCTCTGGTGCTCATAATAGTGCTTTTTCTTTTGCGCAAGACGCCTCACCCATCCTTTTCCCTGAGGCCGTCTTCGCACCGGAATCCTACGGCCTGTTAAGTGCCCCACAGACCCCCCCCAACGCTTTAATCAAGTCAATTGCCATGGTCTCGATCAGTTCCGGATTCTGGTCGACATCCCTGACCAAGGCAGCTATGGCCTTGAGCTCCTCGCCCTCTTTCCCGTCGCCCCCTTTCTCTATCTCCTCCCAAATCCTGGCCGCCACCAGATCTGGGGGTGCTTTAGACGGGCCTTCAGCAAACGACTCTCCTTCGCCATTTCCTTGGTCCACCTGTCGTCCCTCCCGGCCATGGCTCGCCTTGTCGCCACATGACGACCTTGTCCCCATCCTCGCCTGGTCAGCTGGATTGGGGCGCAAAGTTTCTCTTTGTTTTGTCCTTTTCCCTTTGCTCCTTCCCATGACAATCCTCCTCCATTCCTCCGGGTGAGCTCTCCTCTTGTGCCGGGAAACACCAACAGCCTTCTTGAATCGGCGTCCACATACATCACACGGAAATCCCAGAGTGGCTCTCTCCTCACCCAACACGCCTCCACACTTAGGAATGTGGCACACAATGGAGTGCTTGTTGGTGTTGCTCTTCCTGCACCTCCGACACATGTACGTTACCGTAGCGTGACGATGTTTCAAGGCCAGGTGTCTCCCAAGCTCCACCACATTCCCAACACGCACCCAGCACAGCGGGCATCCTCCAGACTTCAATGGTAAGAGCACTGCCACTCTCACAGGGATGATAGTCCTTCTTTGACGGAGTTCCGGGATTTTGCTCTTAGTAACATTCATTTGTCCATTTATTTCCTCGCACATCGTTCCTTTCCTTCCAACTTGACCAAACTATACAGACTTCACACTCTCTTACAACTTTTCTCACGCTATCAAGTCCTCCAAAGTCCCCACTTCCTCCTTTTAAGGGGGACGCCCAGGGCCTCGACCAATCACGATCCGCCAGCACTAATTGGCTGATTGGTGCGGTCCCCGAGCTCGTTTGCTTGTTAACAGGGACTTCCCCTCCAGAGAGATTTCACCACCACACCCAACTATTGCTTTCAACGAGAGACATGTCTCAGTTACTTGAGAACCCCTTTATTTACGAAGGATGTGATCCTTACTTCCTATCCCAAACCGTTCTGTCAGGGACAATCAGTCACGTTTTTTTTTTTTTTTTTTTTTCCAGAATCCTTCAATTTCGAAAGGAGCCAACCCACTTCCCTTCCTAGGACCCCTCTTTTTCGGGACAATGGTGGTCCAACCCATCATCCCTAGGGGAAGCTTTTGGCCAAACAATGTCACACACTCTTTGTTGCCCAGCGGACACCACGAGGAGGCAGCTACCCCCAGGGAGCCTTATTTTATTCGCCATTTACCCAGGTACATGGATTTCTTCACTTTGACATCCCCCCCTAGGACGAATACAAGTCATACCGTGTTATTTGGCTTTCCAGGCGGAGGCACTCAAGCCTCGGGCAGCTAGAAATCCCAAATCGACCCTCGAACATTCATATACTCCACTATCCGATATATCCGGCCTCTTTACTTTATTATTTTTCATACAGTCGTTTCCGGCCTTTTTCCTTGGCTTCTCTTTGTCCTTCCCTGGACTGGAACCCGGGATTTAAGTAGCCCCCCACCCAGGCCTCTGGGTCTTTATTTCCATGCTCTTCCTGGCTACTTCTCCCATCTTTGACATGTCTTAGTATTACTGTACCAAAATGCAGCGTCGCTATCTCCCTTGCAGCCCTCCATAGAACGCTGCCAATACATCCATTGAATACAGCAAAGTCCTTCTGCTCACCAGTCTGGCGAACTCCTTCGATCTTCCTCCAGTAATACCCAGGGCGTTAAGCACCTTAAAGTTCATCGGGGGCCACTTTTCCCGGGTTCCCATCGGAAAGCCCATCACCTGTACATCTCTCCCTCCGACCATCCGAGCAATCTGTGCCGCTACCGGTCTGTAGTGATTCACCTTTTCCGTTGCCGCCCTAGCGAGGCTGTCACAGTCCCTTTCATATCGGACCGTCACATCCAGGACCAGAACCTCCAGTCCACGCACGCACACCAGGTCCGGAATCCTGAGGACGCCCCCAGGAGTCGTCACCCGGAACTCCCTGGTCACGACCCAACCATATTGCACCGCCTCGGCGGCCAGGAGCTCACACACCTTATTGTGCCGTTTTATCCGATTTGGTTGGGTATAAGCACAGTTCCCCAAGATGTGAGAGCATGATTCGATCTCTATCTGGCATCTTCTGCAGGCTGCTCCTTGCTTGCTCCTGCCCCTCGCCAGGAACTCCCAGGTGGGATACACGCCCGCCCTTAGCGCCAGTCCCACCAAAAAGTGACGTTGCCTGAACCCCACAGCCATGGGATTTCTCAAGCCACGAATTGCTTATCCTGTCGCTTCGGAACACGCCTGCCCCCACCCCCTGCACCCGGTTAGCCTCCCATGCCAAGCTCTCCTCACGCCTCCAGTCTGGAAACTTAGGTGCCTCCCTTGCCATCACTCGAGTTATACCTCCCTCACCAATCACCGGTGTATCATTCGGAGTCCCTCCGGCCTTCACCCACCACCTTTTCCAGTCCGAATGTCCAATCAGCTCTCCTGCCAGGACTCTCACCCACGGGTCCAGAGACTCCCGCATTTTCCAGGTACGCCTCACCTTGATCGATGAGATTAGTGTCTCCAATCTTAGAAGTCCCACACCTCCATCTCTCGTCCTTGAATATAAAAAGCCATTGCACGTGGCCATAGCAACGTGGAGCCATTTCTTCACATATTTCCTCACCATCCTGTCTACTTGGGCTAACACTGTTGCCGAAACCTTTCCCAGATCGGCCTGATAAATGATCCTAGGAAGGGCAAATGAATTCAGAACCTTCAAACGCTGTGACGGCTTCAGGGGTGCCTTCGAGATTCTCTCCAACCATATTTCCATATTTTCCCTAGGATCTTTCGGAATAATGCCTCTACCCGGCCCCACCTGAACTCCCAGGTAGCCCACCGATTCGCCCTCGCCGATCATATGGATTTCTATTCCATTTATTTTCCATGGCTTGCATCTTCCACTCCTCTTCCCTTCCATCCAGAACCCGATATATCCGATATATCCGGCCTCTGTTCTTAAGAGAGTCATAGTTACTCCCGCCGTTTACCCGCGCTTCATTAAATTTCTACACTTTGACATTCAGAGCACTGGGCAGAAATCACATCGCGTCAACACCCGCCTCGGGCCATCGCGATGCTTTGTTTTAATTAAACATTCCCCTGGTCCGCACCAGTTCTAAGCCAGCTGCTAGGCGCCGGCCGAGGCGAACCGCCGCGGGAGACCGAGCGGCGGCGGCGGCGGACACCCGCGACCGACCCCGGAGGGCCGGAAACGGGGCCGCCGCGCGACCGACCGCCGCGGAGCCGCCATTTGTTTGAAGGGAATGAGAAACAAGGTGCTTCCGGAGGCACCGCCGCCGCCTCCGGGCACCAACCTCCCCCTGACTGGGCTTGCGCCTGTCGGGCGGGGGAGGGAGGGCCGGCGGGGCGCCGGGCTCCGTCGTAGGACGGCCGGGTGATGGCTTCATAACCCCCCTCAGAACTAATTCCCTACTTGTTTCTTCGCCCCCACGTTTTGATAGACCAGCAGGAGCACTCGAGCGGCTGACTGATGCACGTTTGTGAGACCCTGACAATGTGTATTTAGTTTGTCATGCCCTTTACTAATTAAACAATGTGTTTCTTTTCAGACAGTTTTCATGGATTCCTTTTCTAAACAATAATACCTTGTTTTTAGTCAAGACCTCTGGTTTTGTGCGGCACTTTGGGACGCTACAGCATGGGACAAAAACAAAAGCTTTGTTTAAAACAATAATATGGGTTATGACAGGAAGAGGATTTGTTTACTACTTTGTGGAATCCGCTGGTGAGTTCCAATGCTGTAATGCTACTTATAATGTCACAGTATTAACAGAGCACATGCTATGCTGCTATGGTGTTCTGCCATCAGTTACACACTTGTGCTAACCAAACCAGAGTGCAGCATACCGAGCCAAACTCTAATGCCGTTTGGAAATGTGGCTATAAAACAAGGAGACGTCTGGGTAGAGGTGTTTATTTGTTCAAGTGGGCAAAACACCTGTCTATTGGAGTAATATATTTGTCAGCACTCTACCCCTGCATACAAATATATTTATCAAGGTAATTTTTTGATTCTACTGTTGCCTGGTACCAGACAGACTTTTTGGAATCGATCAAAAATGCCAGTAGGCCAATCATTATAGTGAGGTAAGTTTAACATTGAAGTTCTTTGCAGTTGGATCACAGCCTTTATTATTGTTGCCAATAACCACAGTTCACGTAAAGGAAATTAAAAATATATATATGGTGAGGCACTGCCTCTTGGAGAATTTCCAGTATGGATTCGCTTTAGCCATACAGCACATGCACATGCACATGAAATGTCAGCTCCTTACTAGAGCTAATTGGTGGAATTTAGTTTTTCTGGATGGTAAACTGGGGGGAAATAAATAAATAAACCTGGCTGAAATTTTGAAATTAGCATGCCACTTTTAGTTTTAATCAACATAAAAATCTAATGCAACAGATTTTTTTTTTCTTCAAATTGTTCCCCACTGTTTGTGATTACGTGTGCCGCACAAAATTATTCATTTTCACTTAATTGGTCTGCAAATTATCTAAACAGGCCCACATATCACTTTTTTTTTCTTCTTTTTTTTTAATGATTGCGCTTTTTCGGCATCATACTTGCACCAGCATTTTTGACAGCCCAATTTTGTTCGGTGGCGATGTCAGCACAGGTGGGCAGTCTACAATTGTATGGCTGGAGGGAGGGCTGGAGGAGCTAAGGATGAGTAAAGAGCAGCGTCGTCAACTGATATGTGTTGATGTGTAGAGGAATGAAAGTCTGCGCTTGGTGAAGCAGATGTAAATAGGACTGGACAATTGAACGATTCTCTCTTTCTGTATTTGTTACTCGCTTGCCAACGGACACTACAGTTGCTTGTTGACTTTCAATTTTAGCTTGTAGCAAACACGAGTGGCGTCATGCATGCTGTGATCTTGACATCTCTGATCTACTGGTGAAAGGAGAATTCAAAGTGCTTCTCATTCATTTACAAGCGTTTCAAACAACCTAGAGTATATATGAATAGGGAAGAAGAATTTGTTGATAAGTAGGTTCAGAAGATGGATGGATGGAAACGTGGGCCCTTGAGAATTAACTTTCGATCCTATGTATTGTTAACACATAGCGGATTGGCAGCAAAAGCATAGTGTACCATACATTTCTGAGAAAAGCTAAACAAGGTCATCAATATTTCAGGATACCAAGGGCTGTGATTTTTCTTCGTGAATTGTATTCACGGCCATCTGCTCATTGAAAAACATACCTTGACTGTAACGAAGGCAATGCAATGACAAATTGAATGACGCTACTGTATTTTTCTTGGTGAGAAAATCAGTTATTATGTGTCAACTCCTTTGTTTTCAATGGCAAATGGTGTCCAAAGAGTTCTTATTGATATTGGTCTTAATCTACAAATATAATGTCTGATTTATTTGGTTGTTGTTCCCCTGATGCTGTCAGCAATGTGAAAAGGACACAACTCATCTGGCTGATGGATGGGCGCAAATGTAGCTCAGGGCCTGAGGGTGGCCTGTGAGACAAGTGTACCTCCTAATTCACACACAAAATCACAAACATGAACACATAAACATACCCTCCAGATGATTTCCCCTTTGTGAGCAGTATGTAAGATCCAATTATGCATGTCTGCATAGTGTGTTGGTGTGTGGGGGCTGCATTTCACAACAATGTGAAATATAGCAATTGGAATGTTTGGCCTTTCACAGCTTTTGTTTCTTCAAAGTTAAAGTACCACTGATTGTCACACCCACCTAAATGGAGCGAAATTCTTTCTCCGCATTTGACCCATCGCCTCAGGGAGCGGTGAGCAGGAGCAGGAACCGCGCTTGGGAATCATTTGGTCATCTAACCCCCCAATGCCAACCCTTAATGCTGAGTGTCAAGCAAGGAGGCAAATGGGTCCCATTTTTATAGACCCGGCCAGGGATTGAACCCACAACAGGTTAATGCACAAGACCCTTGCAAGATACATCCTTTCAAATGAAAAAATATAACAATATATATATAATAATAATAAATTCATCTATATTTATTTATTTATTTATTTATTTATTTATTTATTTATTTATTTATTTATTTATTTATTCAAGCCCGTTTGTGACATGTCAGAGTTTTTTTTTTTTCATACAATATGAACAGCACATTTCTCATTTTTACTCTGCGGAGTTGTTTCAAAAATGTTGTAATCCTGTTGCAAGATCAGGAGGAATACTGTACTTGTTCTTAGTCTTTTTGATTTTCTTTCTCTTTTTTTTGTTATCAAATATCTGTATAGGATTTTTCTTTTTACATGTGTTCACTAAGCCCCCCAGTCATTCTTAAATGCATCTTCTTATTCTATTATATTCCTTTTCACTTGTGAGTTATTGTTACAATTGATCACTTACGTCATTTGAGTATCCTACGTATTGTTTTGTTGTTTATGATATTGGTTATAGTATATTATTAACAAGACTTCTCCTGTGTGCTGAGATTTTGGCGTGTCTGGTGGTTCAGTACGCAAGTTATTGCAAGTCAGGTAATTTTATCTTACAGGTCAAGGTTGTGTGTTGTTGCTGTCGTAAAACAGTGTAATGTGCGGTATAATCTTGTGCTACTGCATTACAACCTTAGTTTATAGTATATTTATCTTTTGCTTTTGAACTATGGGATCATTTATACAAACACAGGCTTTATAGTGTGGCAGATAAAGAGGAGAGAATGAGATGCCAAGTATTGTTATTATATGTCATAAAGTACAATCGCTTGTTGTGTCGCAATCGGATGAGATCATGTTCGGGACTACTGGCATGCACAGTTTCAAGCTAATGGTTTGCCAATAGTCGGTCATCTGTTCGGAATTTAAATTATATTGGGACACTTTGCCATTACACCTCGTGTGTCTTAGTTTTTTTGTTTGTTTTGTTTTCATATAGTGTCCTATTGGAGAGATTGTAATAGTTGAAAATTCTAAAGGACAAATGTCAGACTAGTAAAGCTATAGTCACTGTCCCTTCTCCTACCGTCAAGCACCCTGAAAGCATGAAGAGGTCATAAATGAACAGAAGTCCCATGTGGGTGGGCATTAGTCCTCTGACCTTTTTAGGGCCTCATCCCTGATGTCCATTCCCCAGAGGTGTCAGATTAAGACAAGCCCAGAGGTCAAGTATGCAAAGTCGTGCAAGGAAAAAGGAACTTGAGAAGGTGAATGAGGACAGGAAGTGATTTGAATGAGTGTGGAAAAGCCGGGAGTCAAGGAAGGGGTTTCGAAAAAGAGAGGACACTTTCAGAAGGACTTCAATGAAGATGGGGTTCAATTAGCAGCACATCAACAGGCCAATTACAGCTGTGTCTCTTGCTTCTACTTCTTCCTCTTCTTTATCCTTCCTTCCCTTGCCTTGTCCTCCCACTTTCCTCTTCTCACCTTCTCTATTCACACCTCACACCTCCACTACCCCTACTCTAACTATCCATGTGCTGTCAGCAGCAACAGATCCCTAAATGATACCAGTGTGCACTGGCAGGTTTTATCTTCCAATGCTACAATAGGAAAGACGGATCTGAAACAAGATAAGATAGGAGTCACTAGCGGTGACAACAGCAAACAGGGAATGGTGGGTCACATTGTTTGAGACGGCGCTTCACTGCCATCTATTGGCGGACAAACCATTCAGGCTGCAGGTCTCCAATTAATGTCACTTGTATTATTATATTGTGAAATTTGTATTAATATTTTTTTAAATACTTTTTTTATACATGTTTTTGCACAGGATGTCTGTAACATTGTTGGAGGTACTGAACCCCACTAGTTTCCAATGCGCATTCACAGAAACCCTCTTTATTGAAAAATAAAACAGGATTTTTTTTTTATGTTGAAGACACAGGCATAGAGTTTACTGGTGAACAAAATGAACAAGGAGGCCTTTTCATAGAATTTGGCTTTCTTCACCTTTTTTTGTCAGAAAGCGTCATGTATTCCCCATCTCCATGCAGCTTAAAGAAGTGTTCCTTTAGTATTGCTAGATAGTTATGCTGAAGTAGAGTTGCTCAACTCTGCATTGCAAATCATGCAGTTGGGACACTGACTCCCATGACTCAACTCTATATTTATAGAGCATTTTAAAACAACTGCTGTTTTCTTAAAATGGAACCCAGGGGAAGCAGATACAATGAAAACAGCAGAGGCCTCAGAACTGAACCCTGTGGAACACCATACAGTCCGTTACACATGTCAATTCATATTGCACATATTCGTCTGACCACATTATTTTTTTGTTCAACATAGTATGAACTATGAAGGGGCTTACAATAATACAAAAATCACACGACGTACCATCACAACAACCACAAGTTGACTACAGAGTGCACCAAATTCCCCGCAGCACAGATAGGCCAAACGTCATCACAAATCATTTGAGTCAGGTGTGTGTACCCCTGAGACTGACTCACCAAACCCTTGGGGTTCGATCTGTGTCAGTGTGTATGGGCACGGTGTTAATAAAGTTGTAAAGGGTTTGAAACAGTGAAACATTACAGTCATAGGACCAGTGAAATAATGGGACATCTGGTGGAGACATCTGGAGCTAGAGGACTTTTAGGAGCTTCACAGCATCCTCTCACCTTGCGACTAAATTAGCAAAGTGAGGAAATATGGTGGGGGTAAACGATGCTGACAATCCAACAGAGGGAGGATCGTTGCGACAGGCTGCAGGGGCATTCATCATTTGGAGGTCTTTTTGTTTTGCTCTTTTTCTAACAATGGCTGATAAATAATGGTCAGTGTGAGAGTTGCGATGTGAATGTGTGTTCATGCAGATGTTTGGAGGAGGCGGAATGTGTATCATCATTCCTTGATCATAATATTCAACTAATAGTTTGCTGTACACTCTGAACTCTGGTGAGGAATGTTTAGTTTACTTGGTTCCATTCAGATACCAAGGGCTCTATTTTCATAGACAGGTGCCTGTGCACTTGGTGAAAAAACGGGCATGTCTTCATTTTCATACTGGGGTTGGTTTAGCGCGTTTGAGTTGCCGCGCCCCCAGTGCCTGTGACAATTTGGTGAGAAAAAGTAGACTACATTTTTAGACTTGCAAAAACCAGGTCTAATTTGTGACACAGGTGGTGTAACACGTTATTGGTGGATTTAATCAGGGTGCGGACCGGCTGATTTTGAGCTCCGCGGACGTGTGTGGTGGATGTCATCGGATTTCATTTATAAAAATGACAACAGCGTGGAACTCATTGTAGAAATCAATTTGTTGAAGGCATTGTTATCATTATCATCTTAAAAAGGGTGGGAGGTTGGGGAAGGGTGAGAAGCTCGGTTATCCGGGAGGGACTCGGGGTCAAGCCACTACTCATGTTGAGCTAGTTGAGGTGGCTCGGGCCTCCCCTGGAGAGGTGTTCCAGGCATGTCCCACCGGGACGACCCAGGAAACGCTGGAGAGACTATGTCTCTCGGCTGGCCTTGAAGCTCCTTGGGATCCCGCCGGAGGAGCTGGTTGAAGTGGCTGGAAAGAGGGGAGTCTGGGTTTCCCTCCCTAAAGCTGCTGCCCCCACGATTCGACCCTGGATAAGCAGTAGTAAATGGATGGATGGATCATCTTAAAAATATTTAATATTTTTATCAAAGGTGGGCACGACTGTCTCTCGTCTCTTTTCGTCGTTGACGGATGCCCACATTTTCGGCAAAAGCGTGATAGCGCAAAGCCTTGGAAAAAAAACACGGACTGCATCAACTGACGCAGGTTTTCATCCGTCAATCCGGGTCTTAGAGTCCTTCACAGTCCGTGTATTTTTTCATCATAAAGCACCCGACACAAGAATAGAATAGAATGGAATTTAATTTATTTGTCATTGTTTACACAATTAAACTTCTTGCAGCAGCATCCCTGCCATCAGCACTGTACCATAAAAACATAAAACGTGGCTACAAATAAATAAATGAAAATTATTACATTATATACATGCAACCACACAGGCTAAAAAGAAAAACAACATACCTTTACATACATGATCAAGATGCACGATCAAGACGGTTTTCGATTGCCCATGTCACATGCGTGGCCGACTACTCGCGCCCATCTCATGCACGAGACCCCAACAAGTCAATTTCCGCTTTTGTAATGTCAGGCACTGTGTGCGCCTCGATTGCCCTGATTTTAACAGAAATGAGGGGAGCCACTTCAATTGGTTGGGAGTCGACTGTGTTCCAAAACAAAAAAATCAAAATCAGTTTGACTTTTTGCGAGACTTGCGCTAAGCACAAAATAGGGCCGCAAATGTATACACCACCAGCCTTATCTTCGTACTAAAAAAAATTAAATTAAACTTCTTTAAGTTGTGTTTTTTGAAATTCTTACAAAGTTATGTTTACATTTGCAGAGGGTAAGGGTCACTGTTTATTTTATATCCATTAAATTTGTTATGCCAGTAAACACTTTAAGACTTTGAAATTTCGAGCATCAGTAAAGCAGTCCCCAGAGGTTTGCTTTTCAACACCGATCTTGAGAGATGCACCATTTTTATGCGTGCACACACTGATGGGTTAGCACGTGTCACAGAGAGGTGTCAGATGTGAGGTCGAGCAAAAGCCTATGTGCTTCTCTCTCCTTTCCCCTTGGCTTAATGTAAGGTCACAGTGGAAAGGTGGACAGCAAATATACCAAGGCACTCTTGACAGCTTGACCCTTGGGAGAGAAAGTACCCTGTCTTCGCAATGCTCCGCCTCCACAATGCCCTATTCTTTCACAAAACTCTTCCCCGCTTCCATTTCTTTTCATCATGTGTAATTTATCCTTAACCTTTTCTCTTTTCTTATGTGCAGAATCAACAATTTGGGGGAAGACTTGTAATGAAAGCCAACCCAATATACTCTCGCTGGTCACAAAATTAGGTACACGGTCTAACACAGGACATTTGATAACTGTGCCCCCCAAGAAGAAGAATATATTCTGTCCCCCCCACCTCCCCGCCCCCTCTTGCTGCGTCTATAAATAATGTTAATTTGTTTGGAAAATTGTTGTACTTTGTACACCACCGCAGAGGAACTAATAAAGCGCTACTGCCACCTACTGGAGTGGATGTGCAATTACACTTTATTCTAGTACTACGGGAGCACCCCCCTATTTGAGAAGGACTGATGTAGGTAAACTATTTTAATCTAGTGAGGTACATAAAAATTGGACCTATAAGTAAGAATCTTGCATTGGATTCCCTGAGCAGCTTTGTCTGATATTGTAGCAAGTGAGTGTTGGTAAACATGCACACATACAGATACAAACTCCTCCTTGGCAGTTTCTTTGCACTCTAATGTTAAAAAAATAAGTAATAAAAATGTCATTGAAAGGACGCCCAGAAATCCATATTCTTCCTTTTGTTCCACTCCGCTCATAACTCTCCAGAGGGTATGAGGACATACATCACCTGGAGACTTTGGTGACATAGAATTATATTGGTTTTGTATAGCTTGTCCTCATGCACAACAACCTCATGCATACACAAAGAGCAAAGAATATCATACAAACAAGGCAGCGTATTGCTGCACATGCACTCTCTTGGGATCATTAAAGGATTTATCTCATCCTAATCAGAACGATACGACAAATGTATGTTAGAGGTCCCTGCTTAAGGGAAGGAGGGAGGAGACTCCGAAGAGGACATACGGTGTTTATTCCCCCCTTGCTTCCTTGGTCTGCCATGTTGTCTTGTCGGATATGACCTTGAGCGAGTTCATTGTATCATAACATCTACACCATGCTGTCACATCGGACCACTCCAGCAATCTGAATAGAAACAACACAACAACAGCATCCTAATGATGTCGCACTGAACAGCAGTTGCATTAGCAAACAGCTGAGGAAGGTTTGTCATATCCAATTATCAAAGCTGTGGCGTGCTGTCTTCCCTGTTAAATGCGTGGATCTGTTTACTGCTTGCAATTGGCATTACTGCATACCCAGTGACAACTCTTGCTATTTAGATATCTATAATATAGCTTCTTCTTTTTTTTTTATTACTCTGTTCCGGCAGAGGGACCTGGCACCCCCCACTCCCCCGGCTCACCTGACAATTTGACACGTAAAGTTTTAGCGAAGCAATCCCTGATTAGCAAAAGAAAAAATAAATAAAAGATGAAAGTTGTGATTGGTAAAGCACAGACGCATTAAATCAGTGGTTCTTAACTATATTGAACTGAACCGTTCTTTATTGGAAAAAACATATACCATCATATATATTTTGTTTTCTCCAAATTCATGACATAGGTATAGGATTTACTGGTGATACAATGAAAACAGCAGAGGCTCCAGAATTTAACCCTGTGGAACACCATATGCTTCGTTATACAATACATCTGAATTTATATTGCACATATTCGTCCAACCAATTTATTATTTTTTTGCTCGACATAGTCAGTATGACGTGCTTAAAATAATAAAGAAATCACACAACTTTTGATCTTACCAAATACAAAGATAGGCCAGAATGTAGCGTGATCACCTGCAACCAATGACGGTCAAGCGGGGCGTATCATCTTATCTGCCTGATCATCTGTTGATCATGTATCTTGACCTGCGCCTGACTCACCGTTCCCAGGTCTGAACTTTCATCCATGTAACGTCAAGGGGACTAGACTTGAGGTCTTTCATATCAAGAGGGCTCTGACAAATTATATTGTATATTAAATATAAGGCCAAATTTTAAATAATTCCGTGCTTCAATATAGCATAAAGTGATATAAGGAAAATGTTGGGTTCTTATGGAACATAATCAAAAAATGTAACATGACACCCTCTCAATTCTATGCTACTTACTTTGTTCCCTATGCATGTATATATATTTCCCATCTGCCAAGTTTAATGAGACAAATGAGCTTTGTACTCTCCTGCTGAGAGTTATACAAGCTAAAGAGAAAATTCTCTTAACATTATAACCTCCCCAATGACCATTAAAGCCAGAAAATCATTGAAAGCCTTTGCAAAAAAAAAAAAGAAAAAGCAATCCGATTTTCTATGGACCCAGATGAAGCTAAATTGGACTTTCTTAAGTTGCTTGCGATTGTTTTCCGTCGGTAATTGACACCCTGCAGGAAACACTCTTTTAAAAATTGAACTAATGCACTCAAAAACTTTAAATTAAAACTTTGAAACAGTCAGCAGACAGAAACAAGTACCTATGGTGGGCTCAGTCAATAGAAACTTCATTACTGGTCGGCCTGGCAGGTAATCTTCTTGGCGACTGCTGTGTGAGAGATGCATTGCACTGAGGCAACTTTCCCCAGGCAGGGACATTCTCAGCATGCGCCTTCACTCACATAGACACACTCAAACCATTCTGATATTTTACTCTCAACCTGGCTTGCTATTCTGCCTGTCAATCAAACGCAAGATCACTTTAGCGGATTGACATCTCTGTTTCTGTTGTGCTCTCGTTAAGATAAGCTTTGCGCTAAATTACCAGAACATGTTCAGCATTTGAAAAGAGCCGACGAGAAGAAAAGCATGCTGGTTGCTTGAAGACGACAGAAGACGGACATATCATGGGATGCGTTTTTGACTTGATGGATTAAAAATAAGCAGGTTTTCAGGATTTTGTCTATTTAAAAATCTGTCACACAAAGCTGACAGCGCAACAGAATAGCAATCGTTTTTATTGTAAGGTTGGCCTAGAACATTATCAGTGTGTATATTTCTAACCAGCAGATGGCAGTATCAGAGCAAATTAATCCATCCATCCATCTATCTTCTACAGCACTTGTCCTCATGGTAACGGATGAGCTGGAGAAAATCTCAGCTGAGTTAAACCGAGAGGCAGGTGAGTGCTATTACCATGAAGACAATTTTGAGTCTTTAATTAGCTTAAAGCAGACATGTTTCTGGAAACTTAGCATGGGGAGAACATGAAAACGCCACATAGGTGGAGAGGTTCAAACCTAACCACTCGGGGCAGACCTAACCACTGATCAACCAAACTCTGGCCCGGGGACCATTTGTGGCCCGCTGTCCATCTGTCAGCGAGCCCGCAGCATTAACTAAAAATGACATTTGACATGGCTCGCAAGGACAGAAAAAACAAAACAAAGGTGGAGATGGGCAGAGTGAGAGCGGAGGTTGTCGAAAAAAAGACACTACTACTAATAATAAATTGGCTAATATACTGTAGAGAATGTCTAGGTATGCAAAGATAAAAATACATTATTTGAAACTCTTCAAAACGCTTCAATTTTAGAAATAAATGTGCCCCCTCCCACCCCTCCCACACACACACACACTTTCTGCTCTGTGTTACAGACCGATTTATGAACATTAGTGACCCTCAAGTAACTGTTTGAAAAAAAAAGTGATCTTACTACGGTTTGCTCTTTTTTTGGTTGTGAATGTGGAGATTGGATTTGCAGGGGTGGATCTAGTCTGGTGGGATACAGAGCTGAGGCCACCCCAAAAATATTGGAAACTATTTGTCTTATCACCTTTTAATTGAAATCTATTTTCAAAAATAACTATAGAAAATATATATTTTTTTTTAATGCTTGTTTGATTTTGATGTGTTTAATATATTAAAGCAGCCTCATCCATTTTTCTGTATGCAGTCCTCAAATGAAAATATTTGGACACCTCTGGACTAGATCATTGCATATGTATGCAGCGGTGAACAATTGTCAAGAAGGGGGAGCTTGAGGACCCAAATGCGGGAAGACAGGGCAAGAAGGCAGAGGTTCAATCAAAAAAGGGATTTTAATTTCTACAAAACAAAAGGCGAGATCTAAATTGCAAGGAAAAAACATAACATGGAGAAAACAACAAGGCAAAACGGGCAGCATGACATGGGGGGAAAATCCAAGGCAAAAACGGGCAGCATCACAGGGGGAAAAACAACAATGAACCGACACAGACAGAGGGGAGACAGCAGACTAAATACACAGACTAACGACACAACAAGACACACCTGGGGCAAGACACACAAGTGGCTGAGGGCACTGATTGGTTGACACGAGGAAGGGCAGGATTACACACTTAACAAGACCAAGGGAGAACACACAAGGAAAACAGAACCCAAAACATGACAACAATAAAGTAGTCATATTTGGATAAGCTGTGCATAATGCATGTAAAAGTGAAAATAAATATGAAAAATATATTTCATGCTCTACCAAAAGGTTAACATTGAGACTTTGAGCATTTCTCACAATTTTTTTTTTTAGGTTTGTTAAGTAGAACTATAAGCAGTTTGCCTCATCTGCCTGGTTTACTATATGTATATGTATATACAATATGTCTCCCAGTTACTAAACAAGTTATATCAGTGTTTCCCAAGTCACATAGTGTAAGATAATCAGGTATGCTGCAGGAAATCCCTCCAAACTGGACTGAAAAATATTATTCATTAAACAAAAAAAGTACGGTATAATCACGGGTGTATCACAGCTGCCTTCAGACTGGTTGCCAGCCAATCGCAGTGAACATTGGTCTATAGTATAGTGATTATCCTTTTCAGGGTCATGCTGTGGCCTGGAATCTATCCCAGGCAGACAACATCCTGCAGATCAGCAGTCAATCACAAAGCTATTGAGAATGGGGCATTGAGTAGGAATTGATCTCACGCAAGCTGAAAGTTAATGTGAATCACTGCACTATCAAGGGTTAATTTCTTAAGGTACTTGACCTCGAACAACACGAGTTCGAGAGGGCTAAACATGATCTGATTTAATGTGAATTTTTTTTTTCCCCAAAAGTTATCACACTGCAAAGTCACCAATAGCCAAGAACCACCCATTTAATTAGCTTTAATGACTGGACTGTCCATTTTTCAACAACAAAAAAATCTTGCCCAAAAGGTTTGATGCTACTGTTGAGCCATAGTAGAGCTAATATGTGTGCTCATATCAATCTTAGCAGCCACAAGTTGTGTCACTGACAGCTATCAAGCTAGCTTAGCAGCACTTTGATTAAAAGAGGAGACCATCGTTGATAAGACATCTGTTCGGAAATCTGGGAAGAGATTATCCAGCCTCATCTCACACAGAATCAAATGACGCAAATAAGTAATAAAGCCCTTGGCCGGATTGAAACTTCCTTTTTTAACCCAGGAGTCGCCAATGTTTTCAAATAGTATTGTACTATATAAGTCCAAATAGATATGTATTTAAACAGAGTATTCTAATCAACTAAATGTGAAGCTTCCGTTTCCAGGAAGCACAAATAGTCTTCATACTGCTTTTATCCAGTTTGGATGTTAACTGAACCAGGACATCTTTGCATCTGCTGTATATGGCTCGACAATTGTTTGAATTGTCTGCATTCACTCTTGATGAACTTTTATGGCTACTTTTATGTCGTATTACTTTTTAATTTTTTAATTACAGAAATTCAACATCTGTATTTTATAATTCTATAATTCCCCAGACAGAAAGAATTAATAAAATACTGTCACACGATATTGAAATAAAAGTTTCGCAGCAGAAAAAAAAACTGAATAAAATGTTGGTTTATTATTTTTTAAAAGTCTAATATATAGAATATTTTTGCATCTCAGAGCAATTTTTGCAGCAACATTTCCGCCCTGTCAAGTCACTGTTTAAAATAATGTTTTCATGTTGTGCTTTGATTAAAATGTTGGAAGGAAAAGGGATTTATTGATTATCTACATTAAGATAGTGTGTGTGTGTGAGTGTGTGTGTGCGCGCATGCGCGTGTTTATTTCCAATGGACTTCAATCATCATTTTCTCTCAGCAGTATGTTTCCAATCCCAGCAAACAGCTGGCCTGGCATTTAGAACACATGGGGATTAGGGGGCTGAATTATTTAAAGGCTCAATCCAGAATCAGACCATATCACTATTTATGATGCCAAGATCTGCCTTTTGATCATTTTTTGCCGTTAATTTAATCAACAAATTGCCTGTGAGATGATACCTGTCAATCGATCCTAATCACATGACCATACGTTTACCTTTGGTTTTGCTTGTGGGTTTGTTCTCACCCAACGGAATGAAATCCATATGTTTTGTATGTACGTTTTATATTTTCAGTCTCACGTGTGATTATAAACCAGCCACAGACACACCATGCTGCATCTCGCATTGACGAGTGAGCACAGAAAGGCCAGACGTGTGATGATGCGTGTTAAAAGCATGTGAAAAAAGGTAATCTGTGAACTGCAGATGTCTCAGCGGCCGATAGGCCTCATTGGTTCGCATATGGGACTGATTTGCATATGGTGGGAGTGTCCTGAGCCAGCACTGGGATGAATGAGTGGTTCAAGTCAGACAGCAAGAAGGCTGTGGACTAAGCAGAGATCTGCATGGCTCAAAATGCCTCGCTTATTTAAAATGCTACGCCTCCTGCTATAAGTGGAAAGAGTTGGAATAGGATATACTATAAATATGTTCAACAGAAAAGTCCTTGGACTTGGCAAAAGAGGGGAAATATGGGTAAGTGTTATTTTTTCAAACTTTAGAGTAGAATTTGTCAAGCATGCATAACTTTACAAATAGATTACACAATTTAGTTTAGCTGTAATATAGATTGGTCTATTTTTTTTATTCAAATGTCTCATGATTATCCTGTGTTACAGGGATTTGTCATCCTTTTGCTTTACACCGGCCCTCTTTCCTGTTTTGCAACCTTCAGTCAAGCAAAAGAACTCATCTATAGAATAAAGGAGGGATTACCCAAGGGGACCTTCATAGGAGCCATTGGAGTGGACTTAAATTTGGATTTTACAGTTGACCCTCCCTATTTATTCAGTGTGGCTCAAAAGAGGCTCAGTGAACAGTATGTGACACTCAATAACATCACTGGAGAGTTTTTTACATCTGCTACAGAGATTGACAGGGAGACACTTTGCCCTTATAACCCAAACAGGCACGGATGTTACCTCTCACTGGATGTCTTTGTGCTTCCTCAGCAATATTTTCAACTCATCAAAGTGAAGATCATCATTGAGGATGTCAATGATAATAGACCAAAGTTCCCTGTGGATGAGATTGTTATCTCCGTCCCGGAGAACACGCCCATTAACGCTCGCTACGCGGTAGAGCAGTCTGCAGTCGACCCGGACCTTGGTCTTCACGGAGTGCAGACCTACTGGCTTGTGAGCGACTTTGGCGTGTTCACACTGGACGTTGAAGAAAACGAAGCAGGGGAGTTGACGCCCTTCGTCATCGTGACGGACTTTTTGGACCGAGAAACACAAGCTGAATACGTCACAGATATCATTGCAGAGGATGGCGGGACGCCTCCTCTACTTGGTGCCGCCACTTTAAAAATTGTCATCTTAGACGTGAATGATAATTGCCCCCAGTTCACAGAATCACACCTTAATGTAACTCTGCATGGCAACTCCACCAAAGGGACACATTTGGCACGTCTACATGCTTTTGACCCTGACCTTGATGCAAATGCTCAGATCAGCTATGCTTACAGTGAGCGCGTGCCAAAGGAGACCAGAAGCTTGTTCCATTTGGACAGAACTACAGGGGTGATCAAACTAGCTGGGAAAATAGACACGGGTACAGCCATGTTTTACAAACTCACTGTTCTGGCCAATGGACCTGGTTGTATTCCCGCAGTTGCCACTGTTGCTATTCATTTGATAAAAGTTCAAATGGGTCCCCCTGCAGTCTTTCCCAGATACATCGCACAGGAAAAAGATGGTGTGGTGACAATTAAGGAATCTGAGCCGGTGTATTCTCCTATTGCTTTTTTTACCGTCAAAAATATAGACACCGGTCAAATGGTGGACTGCCATTTGGAGGGCGCAGGTCCTTTTCGGATCGGACCGTATCAGCTGGTCCAACATGAATACTTGCTTGAAACTACAGAGCCGCTGGACTATGAAATGACACAGGAGTACGAGCTCATTGTGGTTGCTGAAACGAGTCAAGGGCTCGTCATCAAGACGTTCCTCAAGGTGCAGATTTTGGATGAAAACGACAATGCTCCAGTCTTTCAGCAGTCTTTAGTGGAAATATCTATTGATGAGAACAATCCGCCCAACACCTATCTCACGCAGCTCCATGCCACAGACCAGGACAGCGAAGCCCGAGGGGAGGTCATCTATCTCCTTGGAGGCGACGCCCCTGGCATTTTTGTTTTAGATCACGTGACCGGCATCCTGAGTGTGACCGCGTCACTGGACCGTGAGGAGAAGGAAACATACCGCTTTATAGTGAGAGCAGTGGACCAGGGGATCCCAAGGAGGGAGTCGATTGCCACTGTAGTCGTGACAGTGCAAGACCGCAACGACAATAGCCCACGCTTCATCAATAAGGATTTCACTTTTTTTGTTCCTGAGAACTTCCCGGGTTACGGCGAAATTGGGGTGCTCTCAGTGACGGATGCTGATACTGGGGAAAATGGCTGGGTGGCCCTTTCCATCCTCAACGGGAGCGACATCTTCTTGATTGACACAGGCCGAGGCACACTAAGGGCCAAGATCTCACTTGACCGGGAGCAACAGGGGACATACCAGCTTTGGATCGAGGCCGTAGATGGTGGGGAGCCTGCGCTCTCCTCTGTAACCATGGTGACCGTGCTACTCTTGGATGTCAATGACAATCCGCCGATTGTCCTCTTCCCTCAGTCTAATCAGTCCTACATGTTGGTTCTACCCAGCACTCTACCAGGAACATCCATCACAGAGGTGTATGCTGTGGATAACGACACAGGAATGAATGCAGTGATTGCATACAGTATCATAAAAAGAAAGGGAGGGGAGCCCGGATCTTTTTCCATTGATCCGGAAACCGGAAATATCACTTTAGAGAGGGAACTCAGCAACCGCGGTCTCCATAGCCTTCTGGTAAAGGTCAGTGATCATGGTCAGCCCGAGCCACTTTACTCAACAGTCTTGGTGAACTTATTTGTGAATGAAACGGTGAGCAATGAAAGCTACATCCAGAGTTTGCTGACAAGAGAGGTTGATATCGAAATAGAGGATAGGCCATGGCAAACTGGCCAATTGCAGGAGGGACCGGAGAGGTACGACACGTTTCCATGTAAACCTGCCCTCATTGCCCTTTCGGTGACATGCATCGGGCTGTTCTTCTCCCTTGTTACCCTGACAGCTTGCATATGCTTACAAAGATTTCAGAAGCAAAAGACAAAATCCGAAGTGGAGTTACCTTTGAAAATGAAGACAGACTCTATGCAGGTCAACAACAGGAAGTTAAAGCATGTCTCAAACATTTGATGTCATATCCACACGTCTTTACACTTTTGTTTACAACACACACTGTGAGAAATGAGCGTACATTTGCTCTATTTGGTCTGTATATGTGGTCGTTGTTTGCCATTACTGGGGAAACATTCGCAACATACACTCACAGGCCACTTCAATAGGAACACAATGAGATCCAACTTATAGCCGCAGAAATGATGCCCATATGAAGATATTATTTTTATGAGATTCAAATTTAATATATTATATATTTATTATTGTAACTATAGTTTTCAGTGGTTAGTGTGTGTCCATAGACGAACGACTGCAATACGATTTTCTTTGCCACATGGCTACATTCACAAATTTATGTCAATTTATGTTTAAATGACAAATGTTTAGGAAATGAGGTAATCGTGTACATATTGTACTTTTTTTCCAACTTTGAATGTACATATTTCATCTTTATAAGGCACAACTGTTAATCATTTTATTAATGTTGTAGACCATCCACATTATTGTCATAGCTGTCGCGCTAAGTAATATGAAGACAATGTTTTTTGTATGAATGTGAAAATATTTTTGCAATATTTATGTGATCATGGATTTTGGAAGTAACAGACCAAGACGAATGGTTATGTTTTGTATTTCTACTTTCAAATGCAAGATTGAGGAAGATTATACACACTATCAAAATGTATGCAATGGCAACTGTTCACAAATGCTATTTAAAGACTTTCTATGTCACAGAATTGTCTGCCATGCTAGATTTTGAGAACATTTAAACAAAGTTATTTTTTAACTACTTTTTTGTTTTGTTTTTTTGTTTGGTAGGTCCATGAGGAATTTGAACTATCCATTTCATAGTGAGGACTGACCTAAAGGCTTGTTTGTTGTTTGTTAATTTTCACCTGTCAACCAAGAGGCCTCACTCATGAGGTTTTGTTTAACTTCACAGTTAAACCTGTTATAGCAGTTCTGTTCAGGTGCCAGGGTTAGCAAGATGCTTTTTACGTATATTGACACAGAGCAGAGGTCATCACATGATGCCATATGCATTCAAATTGTCTGTGTTGTTATATAATACAAACCACCCTCTAAAAACGTGCAATGGTGTCTGTAAAATTTGAAAAAGTGTTAGTGGAAAAAGTAAATATTAAAGTGCTTTATTTTACTATATATTAGCGTTTTGGATTCCTATTTTGCGAGTCTGAAGTTTTTTGCTGAAATGGACAATGCCCATAAACATCAACAAGACCACAAAAATCATCTCCAGAAGCTTTAAACACAAATAATGTGATGAAAGTCAAAGACGAAAATCAGGTTTAGCTGTCATCACCTGCAAAGGTGACGGCTTGGGCGTTCACATCCAGTCAAACATAGAAAGCAAACAAACACGTATATATTGTGCCTTGACTTATCTCGGTGTTTTAACAACATGATTTAGTAAAAGAAAGCTTTTTTTTATTGCACCACATACACTCGCTGACGTGACTGGGAGGCAGGTGGATCGGAGCGTGGGGATATCATTTCCCTCTGCTCCGGCTCACCTGCTCCCAATTTTAATGCACCACACACACACACTTGTATATACTCTGGGTGGGGTCACATTCAAGGTGTAGGGGTAGAGTTCGGCAGTCGGCGAGCTGGCGTGGTGGGATGCTGAGGGGGTTTGGGGGCCTGGGGGCGGCTGGGGCTGGGTTGGGGTGGATGGCGGGGGGTGGCTGTGGACCGGTGGGGTGCCTGGCGGGCCTGGCGGGCCTGCAGTGCCCCGTCCTGCTGCGTTGGGTTGGGGGCGCGGGCCGTGTTGGGGCGGGGGGCGCTCCTGCTCCTGGGTTTGCTCTCCGGCCGGTGGCCCCTGCGGGGCCCGGGGTTTGTCCCTTGCCGCTTGCCGTGGCCTGGGGGGCCCTGGGGTGTTGCGCTTGCTCTGTCCAGGCAGGGGTCGACGGCTCCCCTCTTTGGTGGAGATTTTCATGCATGCCAGATCCACCACACCAGCATCTATCGAAACTCAGACACAATCTGCTTCTTCCTCTGGTCGTTGAATCGGTGGAGGCTGATGTCTGTGGATCTCACTCGGCTTCGTCTGTCCTTCCTTCCTTTCCTCAGTCTCTCCTTTGGTCTCTTGAGGTTTCCCTGATTTGTTGGAATTTAGATGTTTCTGGGGTTGGTGGCCCGGTGGGTGGTGGGTGGTGTCTGGTCTTTTCTTTGAAAAAAAAGTAAAAAAAATTAATAAAATAAAAAAGTAAAAGAAAGCCTAATTATTTTGGACTCGTTTCAAATATGCACCCTCCCAAGTAAGGAACTCAATGATATCACACGTCTTCTTTCTTGTTTTTTTTATCATGCTTGGGTTTGGCTCGAACAAGAAGAGAAATATGCAAACAAACCAGTGCTGTGCATGCACTCACACACATGCAGCGTCACAAGCTATAAACAGCATTGCAGCACACACCAGCGCATGTCATGTAAGCACGGAGCACATCAGGAGCAGCTCAGTGTAATCCTTCGTAATCACCTCTGGCCACCCTGTACACTTGACAAATAGGCTGGGCTATGATATTCAGTTGACACAGAAATATAAAAAGTAACATGTAATAAAAAAATAAAAGAAAAAGTGCAATACAATTTACTACTTCATTTGATAATATGAATAACACTCAATAGAATTGATTAGATATTTTCCTTTAAGAAATTAACAAAAATGAAGAAATAAATGTGAGAAACGTTTCATGGGCGTAACATTTAAGTAGTTTCTTTGTAATTCTATATTATTATTTTTTTACCACCTACAAGCAAACTGTATTCAAACATTTTAATGAAGTGCAGTTCAGTACATGCATGCATGAGGAAGTTTAATGAATAAAAAATGCATGTTGATTGTTGTGATAATTATGATTAACGATTGTGTCGTGAATAACTGAAAGCGATATTATATTTGGCAGAAAAGTACTCTTCTGCCAAGATGGATGGTTTCCTTATAATTTACCCACAATTCTTTTTTATTTCACCTGCGGTGCTGCAAGGAAAGTGATGACCATTCTAAGGGCTGACAGGCGCCATGGAAAATAAATGCTATTTTTAATTTTGCGTCAATTTTGCGTTCTATCCCTGGCAACACCTCTGATTTTTACTTGTAACAATTGCAGAGGTTCGCTTTGTCTTTTGTTCTATAGTATTACTCAAAAGTGTGGTAAACGTACCACTAGTGGTACGCAGGCTCCCTCTAGTGGCACATCAAAGGATCACTGAATTAGATGTTCGAACTGTGCAAAATGTTTTTTTTGTATTTAATTTAAGTTCAATATATTTGCATTTCATATTTGAGCGCAGCATTATTGTTGAAACTGCATTACGTTACAGTGGCTTACAATATATGACGCATACACATTTTTGAACACTTGAGCCTGACTTTTTAGGTGGTGTATATGTAAGAAGTTTCAGAACCACTGTCATACAACTTTTTATTTTTTATTTTTTATTGCTACATTGTCACCAAAACCTTTACCTTTTAAGTGTTATTTGGAGCGTTCAACATCTTGGAAAAGGGTCAAACAGACAGGAATACTGTGCAGCTACGTGACCTCTTCCTGTCATAATGCATCTTCAGTGCCATGCCGCACAGTCAGAATAAACAGTGGAGACGTGACTTTGCTCTTTGCGACCTTAAGGACAAGTAATCTCTCCTGTTGACGCAGGAACATATTTGTGTACTGAAGAAAGACAACAAAATACTATTTGCAACCACAGAGGACTTGTACAGCTGGTTCCTGTAAAAGGTTTCCGGTTCATACATTATACAACCAGCTCAATAAATAGCCCTACGACACCCCCTCCTTCTGCACCATCTATCGGTCCATCTGTCCCTCCAGCACTGCCCGTCTGAAATTACATTAAATTGTTAATAGTGTGGACAGGCAGTAATTACTGTACAGTGTTATCTGCCCGAGCATGAACCCATTTTGAGATTGGGTGATTGTAATTTGGCTGCCATGAAATTCAACAAATAAATGCACAACAAAAAGGCCCGGGTTTGGTTCCACCTGTTCCGATGAATAGGAGAGACCACATTTCACAAGTCATAATATCAAATATGGTCCTCCTCAGCATGCACAAACACGTACACACACATGTAAAGGCTGATGTGGTGAATTGATAAACAATATATTACATTCCTGCACTCACAAGATCCTGCAATGGATAATCATTTCCTTAACTTCTCATCCTTACTTTTTAAGTTTAATGAGTTACATGGCTGGAAACCACACATATGCTAAACACATTTATTTTGACTTTGATTTGTGAATTATTTTTGTGTGTGATTCTTTTTTCTTTTCTTTTTTTCCCAAGTACCAATGTGTCACAAGAGTTTTTCATTTATGGTAAAGTAGGTCACCAAAAGAGTATGTATTTTTTTAGTCTTTGCAAAATATACTGCTAAAAAAAAAACTAAAGGAACAAAGTGTTCCCTTAATTGTTTTGAGCAGTGTATATGCTATGTATATATTCCTACAGTAGGCTACTGATAAAATAAATAAATAAATCAAAACAATTAAGGGAACACTTTGTTCCTTTAATTTTCTTTTAGCAGTGTAAATCAGATCATAAGAATACTAAAAAAGGGACATGTTTTAGTAAGCTGTTTTGGATTTATTTTTGGTTTGTTTTGTCCTTTTTAAGTCAAAATAGCACAAGAGCAACCTGTTTTTTTCTCTCAAATTGATTCAATTGCACAATGCAAAGAAAAGACTAAAAAACAATCGTGAAATTTAATGTCTGTGAAAAGTGTTTTTCACACACCTGTCTGTTACATGTGACATGTCAAGTCATTAGCCTAATGAGCTGCCCACAGTTAATAATGTGGTGCTTTGAACCTGTTCGGACTGCATACGTTCAATATGTTCAATATGAACATGCAGTGTTTAAAATACAATGTCCAGCAACACTTTTCTATCCGTCCCTTCCAAAACGCTAAAAGTGTTCATAGTTGTGAGTAGCTGCAGAAAGGTAGACTCCACATTGGAGACTCCACATTGAACTTCTCACCAATCAATCAATTAGTCAATTACTTTTAAAATATATTTTACATGCAGTGTCTGTTGTGTCAATGTCAGGGAGAGCTAAACTGACAAAAAAAAAAGTAAAGAGGTACTGAGGCAAATAAGCCATCGATGCCCCTTTTCTGTCGGACCCTTTTGGGGAGGAATAATGAGAAAGATACCGTTTATGGTCTGACTGTGTGGCTGAATTGTTGAATCATGCAAAGTTGAATGTGCCAGATGAGCACTCCTTGTTAATATTAGCCACTCATGCATTTCAGGAAGCTTTTCTCTCTGCCAAGAGGAACTAAGCCCGTGCACCACATTTGGCAGCCGATTTTCAGGAAACATTCTGAGGCATCGGTGTATAATCATTTCTCATATTTCCCCACTAACCTATTCTGATTGGCAAGTGGACAAAGTTTAATTTGATGAAACATTTTTGAGTAATTTAATCAAGTCTGGGTCTGGATCTGAAAAAAATTATACCCTAAAAAACAGAGAAGTTGATTTGGGGACAGTAGGATTAGAATCTGCATATTTATTTACACAGTCCTGTCTCAGTCATCTCAGGTTTCTCTGCCCTTTTTTCAATTCAACAGTGATGATGCTCATAATCTCAATACACAATATGCAAATCGGCTGCATCTCCCAAAGTGCCGCACGGAGCTCTGGCAATTTTCCATGAGGTCTAAGTGGGGTCCAGCTATGGAACCAATATCTTCAAAACTCAGCTCAGTCAACCTCACTAACAAATTATAAATCCAATCTTAGAACATGTTTGGCAAGTCAAACTAAATAAAACCTCAGACACGCCTTCTCAATCACAAATATGTTTTGACACACACACTATGTACAATCTCTTACTGCTTATGAAGTTTTATTATTGTTTTGTGGTCTATGTGCAAATAAATCCAAACTACAACAACACCTTTTGTATGAACAAGTGGGAGGGTAAATAAATGGCAATAATGTGGCTTGGTTAGTCTCGGGTTCTTCCGGTGGACAGTGCTCATCTGCCATATGGCAGTAGGCTAGTTCATACATTCACTCTCCAAATGAATAGTCAAACAGGCAAAAGGATTTGTTTAGACTTTAGAGAATGTGAATGTTATGAATATGCTATTTCCCTTTCATTTTCAGTTGTTTTGGTTTTCAGAGAACCTTTGACTCTTCACCATATGCTCCTGTAAAATCCGTATGTATCCTTAAACAGGAGTGTATAAATAACCCTGCTTTAAAAAAAAAAAACTCTTAATATTAGAGGGGGGCCAGAAACCCATCCTCTCTGTTTATGGAGGATTTTTTTTTTTTTTTACCCGTGCACAAAGACACTCTCCAACGCTCAAAGGTTAATCCTTCTGTGCTTCATCAGACAAAGGCGATTAGTACAAATGACACACTGAACCCTAATTTGGTGTGCATGGGCTGTCTTTATTTTTCTCTAGGACTGGAGGTTTTTATTCCCCTTCTTTTTTAAACATATAACAGTTTCTTTCTGTGACTTTTGTAAATTTTGCAACAGTTTTCACTAACTTAAAAATCCTTTTCCCAGTCTTTATTGATGACATTGAAATATCTTAAATTAAATTGACATTTGGCTTCTATTTTCACGCAAAGCGCAATCTGATTGTGTGTAGCGGTGGCGCTATATATATCTTTAAATTGGCAACACCGAAGACAAGTCGCTGCTCTTGCTAGCTTGCACTGCCGACACATGCACATCAAAATTAAAGCAACGGATACTTGATGTTTTTATATCGAATTCAGAAAGACTGCAATGGCCGATCAGAGACTGAAAGAAGACTAAACATGACCTATACAGTATGTCAAGAATGTGACTCTTCCATGAAGACACAAGCTGAAACTTGGATTTATCGTTTGAAAAGATCAAAGCAGCGAATGGTGGATTTGCTGAGTAAATGCCGGGGGGGGGGGGGGGGGGGTTGACGAGACATCAATCCAAGCTCCAACAGGATACTCGGACAACGAAGATGAATACGGAATATAAGAATGAATAGCATCAGGTTAATAAGAAAATACAGCCAACAAAAACGACAATCATAAAATGAAAGGAAAGAGTAAAAACTTGTGTATAGGTTCACAGCCTAGTGCCACTTCTAAAAACACAGAAAATCTGGTTGCATTTAAGTTAGTCTGTCGCTTCAAAAGCACAAAAGGAAAGGCTCTATTAATAACAGATGGTTTCAACTAATTCTCCCCTTTTCCATGTCCACTATTTCACTTACAAAAGAGAATTGACCTGTGTCCACATTTAATTACACTCACTGCACTGGGCAAGCCCAATGATAACAAAACAAAACAAAAAACATTCTATTCCAAACCTTCACCTTTGAGACGGTTCTCTCTGCTGCTGAACAATTCTCACATTCCTTTGATCATAAAAGTAGTCACAGTTTGAGCTGTCATGCCTCCTCCTGCCTGCTGTAATATTAGCTCTGTGTCAAAACACACAAACCAGATGCCCATAATGGCAGCTTTGATGCTTAAAGGTTTATTTCTTGGGAGCGTAGAAGTCAAAATGAAAGATAGCAGAATGAGTCTACAAAGAGAGGAAACATACCATGGGACTATTAGTGCTTGCCTATACTGTCCTCCATACTATAACATTTATTCACAACATCTTTAATCATGCCTGAGCATTGATTTGATTGAATTGAGATACACAAAATGTCTACTTAAGGTTACGAAGTATTTGCACTTCATTACATGAGAACTTGTTAAAATCAAAACTCAATGGATGCATAATGGGAAAAAAATATCAACCCTTCATTTGGGCTGACATCAAAAAGTGTGGACAGGGAGTTACACAAAAACAAACCCACGCTAATGACAAGAAGCCAAAAGTAATCATGCTACCTGGACTCAATCGTTCTTGCTCATGTGGTGCCGGAGCCATTAAGTGCAGCAACAGTGAGACAATAAAAGTGAGTGAGAGGTGCTTTACTTTGTTTGCTTTGCCGTGTAGAGGCATATCTTGCTATGGTGAAGATCAATATCCACTTGCTGATTCATCACTCACCTCTCGTCCACACTGTGGATGGTCAAACTAACAGGCCCTGTTTGACCATTAGATTGTCATGTGTTACGAGTATGACAAGAAGTACTTGGCAACAAATGTTGGCAGCGTGTTGGAGGAATGACCCGTGAAGGCCACGGTCTGATGCGCACTGAAAACATCCATTACCACTTGACAAGCAGCCAGTACCTTGCTCATTGTGTGTTGAACCTTTCTGCTGTGGAAACATACATGGTTTACATCCCACAAAACTTTGTCCATTTATGGTATTATTGCATCATTATGGGGTCATTAACTCATTCACTCCCAGCCATTTTCACTGAAGCAATCCCCTTCGCTCCTGGCTGGTTTACTGGATTTTAACTGATTTTACAAGACTCACAGAATATTGTGTTCTATTGCTATAAAAACATGGAACCTACCAAAAGAAAAATTAGAGTCTCTTTCCTTCTTTCATCAGGAAAGGAAAAAAAAGTATATTTCTATCTGTTTCTCTTTTGCAGCAATTAGCATTAGAAAATAGCTAAGTTTCATCATTATTCAAAAATCTGCTTGTTTTCAACATGGCCCTGGTTGATCTCTTCTACTCTGTTGGCCATTTTTGTAATAACTACATTGCTTCAATCGATTTGTACAGTTGAGAGGCTGCATTAAAGCCTTTTGAATGCTTTAGCATTAAAAAAAATCCACATAAAAAACGTATAAATACATCTTTGGGACCCGTAAAACATTTAAAGTAGAACGTATTTATACATTTGTACATTTGTAAATGGTCATGTTTGGACAAGTATTCATAAACAATGTGCATTAATGGTATACATTGATTTCTTAAAAATCACTTTAAATGAAGACAATGCACCAACACAATGTGCCAAAAGTAGCCTATTGATTAAATTAATTCACAGCGCTCAACAACATTTAGGCCTACAGAAATAAGAGCTTTTTGTGATCCTCCGCTTAAGAGGGGTATCTCTTCCTTGATTTAATGCAATAATTCCAAATAATCCCCGTAATCTCATTGATGTTAGTGTTGACCAAAGATGGACTAATTTCAGTAGTTAGGACTGACACAAGGCCCAAAAATGGATAGACGAGACATTGTTGTTTCTTTGACCTTGCTGGCCATATGTTTAAAAACAAATTCAAATGAGGTAAGATACCATATCCCAGGTTCATGCAACATCAGGTTACTTGTATGTAAATGTTTCTGTGTTTTGTCCAACATTGCATCTGTTACAGTGTTCACTGCATGAGTGACATTTTGCAATTCAAATGGCATTGGCCAAGAGATGCCAACAAAGCATTCAGAGGAAGTCACTTGTTTGGAATACTACACGGACTCTAACCAGAAGCGTGGCTCTGCTTTACTGTGGTGGATTAAAAAGTTTGCATGTATTTACTTCACATCAATGAGCGCGGACAGAATTGCATGCAGTATATTTGATCCTAGATGATGTGATTGTCCTTATCTTATGCTTATTATTCATACACGGTGTCATTAAAGGCAATAGGACCAAATACTGATTAAATGTGGCCTACTCTGAAATAATAAAAATAGTGTCTTTAAAAAAAATATGTAATTATTCCGGCAAATATTGGTAACATGATTGACGTAAGGCAAAAAGTTTACAGCGAGAAAATTTTATTTTTTATTTTTTTTATAGACCAGACTAGTAGTCTTTTTATAGTGTATGAAAACTGGTTTTAACCGTATTATTTTGACAGAAATGGATAGTTAGAAAAAAAAGATGATCTTATTACGATAAGGCACTAACTTTTTCCAAGCTTTAAAAGTGCAAGAACAAAAACAACTTTCAAACTTTCCAGTCACTTTGATGCAAGCTTGTTTCTGGCCAACTTGACTTCTCTCTCAAGAAGGGAAAGAAAGGTTTGTGTTGTTGTCGAAATGATACAAGGCCACATTTACAGGGATCACAAGGTTCAGATATCACTGCCACAAAAGGGCACCATGGTGAGGATGGAGGGTCGGGTAAAACGAAAGATAATGGTCATTGACTATGAAAAGTGACATGAGGAGGGAAGCAGGTGGGAGGCAAGCAGGCAGAGAAAAAGAATGTTTTTGTACTAAAGGAGGCTAGTCACCTCTCTTGGGGGCGCAAAGCATTCCTCTTGTAGCTGTGAAGGTTATCAAGTTGCAAAGCTGATGAAGATGCGAAGACGCACATAACTCGTTTAATGCACAAGCCCTATAAATAGCGTATAGGCTACCATAAATATTGTCATTGACGCTTCAGTGGTTCGTTCGATAGTTTTCTGAGCAGGTGGAGTGAGGTTAACCGATACATGCTCTGTGATTGACTGGCGACCAGTCTACGATGTAGTTATTTTCTCTTATTTTTGCATCGTAAGCCCTTTGAAAAGCCCTCCATATGTCCTGACAGTTTGCAGACTTCAGAGTTCAGGAAACTCGGGATTGATGAAGCCAGTAAAAACTTGATTGTAAAAGACTAATGAATTGAGAAATTAAAATGTGATCACGCTAATTACTTCACTCCAAATGCATCAAATAAGGAACGTTTTAAGGAGGTTTAAGAAACATTTTATTTTCAATGAATCATCCCAGTAATGCAATTTCAAACTAAGGATTTGTATTGAATACCCTGCAAAATGGGCTGTGTATTAGACATATTAATACAAAGTTAGAATTATGCCATTGACTGGATAAATGTGATGATAAAAAAATCCTTCCTTAATTCAGACCGCTGTTATGGCATAGTTCATACATTTTATAAACATTGAAATTTACACAAAAAAAAATACCGTTGAGGGGAAGACCCTGCAATTACATATACATTCACCAGCCAGGGTAAATGTTGCCATCAATCTCGTGCCCTGGGAGGCTGGTAATACTGTTGTGTTGGTCTTGCGCGCCTCGGCTGTCCATCTCCACCACGGCGAAACTCGAGGGAACTGTCATAGTAACCGTCCTCTTCCCCCTGACAGTATATTTAACATAAGGATTGAAGGTTGTTAAATTATTCCATTCTTATTTCAATTAGTTTCCATTACATTCTTTAGTAGCTGAGATGACTACACATTTATAAGATTTTCAGAGTTATCACAACCCTCTGAGGGAAGCCATAACTTTGATGAGGCCCTCGAACCAAAATGAGTTAGACACTATTTTAGATGGACAGTCCAATGCTCATCTGACATGTACTAGTTCATCATTAATGTGTCATTTTCAACCTTACCAAGATATCAGCAGTAACAGGCTTGAGGTTATGGAGGAGGACCTCTTCGCAGTTTCCATAATCACTAAACACGACCACAGCTGTTGAGCCTGATGGATGCACAGCATCTATTCTGGCATGGTAGAACTTTTTCACATGCCAAGACAAAGCAAAGTCTAAATTAATCTCAGCAAATGAAGAACACTGTCTACACCTGCTATATGCACACACCATTTTTGGATCGATTCCAAATATATTCTGAAACAGCAATAAATGAAAAATTGTTCAATATTCTCTGCCAGTGATGGATGGATAATTGAGTGAACTTTGTGACATATAATCTGGCTGGGCAATTAATAGAAATGTCAGCGTGGGTTCAATTTTGGTTTATGGCAATCATGAGATGATAATTGAAGAAAAACAATTGACATAAATTTACTGCAGAACTAAGTAGGCAAAAAGAATTATAAACATTTAAACAGCACGTACTTTGTTTTAGAAATATTGACAGCTTTCTAGCAGTCAATGGAAAACCCCATTGACGGAGAAAGTACAGGATGGATTTACAGGTATTCTTCCTAATCTGTGAAAAATGAGTTATATTTATAAAGTTTAATTGTGACTTTCTTCAACTCGTTTTATATGAATGCCTGCACTGCACCACACTGGCCCCAAGAGGCCATGGTGTGCACAGCAGAGACAGCAGTTATCTATTTTCTTTTTTTCCCTTTTATTTTAATATAATATTTTAGATGTTACTAATTTGTTGTCGTTTTTTTTCACCTAATTGCCAAGGTTCGAATGAATGGTGCCAATACATACCTTACTGTCTTCCCAGTACAGAGCAAGGCATTGATCTCCAGGTTTCCATGTCTGATCAACATTCATATTTTTCATTGTGCCTCGAGGACCTTGACCTTTACCCATCCCAGACTTTCTTTTAGGTCCGGCATTATTATGAGAGTTCCGCTTCGGAGGCTGTTCCCTATAGTTAGGACCAGGTGTACTGGTTGGCTTGATTGGCCCAGTTCTTATGGGTACCGAGCCTCCATTTTGGTAATTAGATGGTTCCCCTGTTAGGAATTGCGAACCCTGTAACATTTCAACATCACAGGACGTTCGGAAGCTTCCTCCTTTTGGTGGCACACTATCCTTTTGGCGCACAACATAGTCAGGTCGGTCAGTTTTCCCCTTTCTTCTGAAGTTGTTCAAATTAGGGTTAGGGATGATGTCATTCGATGAAGTATTCACCAGTTTAGATGAGGGTGCATTGTCCTTTGCCCCGCTCCTGACAAATGGGCCAGCCATATTCCCACCATCATCACCATTTCTTGACCGCTGTGGAAAAGATCCAACTGATTCCATCTGCTGTTGAGTTTCCTTGGAACAAGTAAATGATGGTGTGAGGCAAGGGGCAATATGTTCATCAGTCTCTTTCCTGTCACTCGGTTGTCTGTCTGGTGTTCCCCGTGATGACCTATCCTGACCCTTCCACTGCTGGACTGATGACGTTTGGAAGGTTTTATAGTTCGAGAAGGGCTCCTGTCCTGGTTTAGGAAAGTCTGTGTCCCTGTGGAAGCGGGGTGGCCTGTCATTCTTTTTTTGCCTATGATCATTATGTGAGGAGAACTTGGTGTGAGAGGCTTCTTTGGAGTAATAGTCGGAGTCAAGCCAATTACTGTTCTCATGTCTCTGAGGGGCCTGGCTCCTTGGCTCTGAAACACAAATGAATCGAGCATTCAAAAACAAACAATGAAAGAAAATGTTGCATTGATTATATACGAATGAAACAACATGACTGAAATAATACGTGAGCCCGTAGATGTGATCTGGGCATTCCTTAAATATCAAAATGAAACAGTCAAATGCTTGTTTTAAGTCGATTCACACTGTAAAGTCTTAAAGGTGCAGAAATTTGTATTTTTTATCGACAGTACAGATTAACGAAATATGTCATGATTCGCTCAGCTCATTCATGTGGTATTCAGAGAGATTTGAGACCGGGGGCGGATCACTAAATTTTACCCACCATCAATGGAGAAAACACCCATCTTGGATTCCAGGAAGTCAAAAAGAGTACTTGGTCCAGAGGGCCTTACTCCAGCTGCCTCCTCATCATCATTTCTGAACCGGCCTCGTCCCCTTCCTCTGCCTAAACAGGGCCCCCCAAACACCAATATATTATGGACAAGTTACTTGAGAGCAGTTCAAGTTATAATACAAACCCAAAGTCCAATAAAGTTTTCAGCCAATATTCAATTGAACACACTAAAAGACAATATATTTCATATTCAAACTGATGAGTGTTAACTGACAGCCGTGCGTGTTTTCTTAAGTGTTCCGACCTAAACCCATGTGGCGGTATCCTTTACACAATGATGAGGGTTTTTAATGCAGTGACACATGAGGTCCTCGCCCTCTTACAAGTCGCGATTTCTCCAGAATCTTTGAATCTTTTGATATTATTGACTGTAGATGATGAAATCCCTGAATTCTTTGCAATTGTACATTGACAAATAGAGTCTAGAGTTGGACTACTTGCTAATGCAGTTTTTCACAAAAAGGTGAACCGCACCCCGTACTTGTTTGTGAACAACGACCCCTTTTGGGGATGCTCTTTTTTTTTTTATACGCAATCATGACACTCACCTGTTTCCAATTAACCTGCTCACCTGCGGAACACATGCTTTTTAGGCATTCCTCATCTTTTTTTTTTGCTTTTGTCCCATCATTTTTGGAACATGTCACAGGCATCAAATTCAAAATTTGAGAATATTTGCACACAAAAAAAAAACATTAATCAGTTTGAGCATTAACTATTTTGTGCTTGTATTATATTAAATTGAATATAGGTTGAAAAGGATTTGCAGATTATTGTATTGTTTTTAATTTACGTTTACACAATGTCTAAATTTCACTGGTTTTGGGTACAATAACATGTAACAATAAAATGCGGTCTTTGCCCAGAATTTTTCCATATTTTACCAACAAGCAGCCATCTTAAACTCAGGCTACACAATCCCTAACTAAAATGTAATATATTTCAGGTCATGTCTGTCAATTACAAACCTCTGGGCTGAGGCTTGTCTGTGACAACAGAGTTGGATCTGCTACCAGAAGATCCCGACAGAAGACTGTTGAGTGCCATCTCAAGATTGTTGTTGTTATCCAATAAGGCCTGTCGGGTTGCCTCCTTGTTAAAGCCCATATCTATGATATCTCTTAGGGCACGCTCATCCACCTGCGCGCATCATAAGAAACAGAACAACAATATTGTTTGAAGGAGGTAGGCTACAGAATGTTCATTGAAGCCAGCCCAAAAGAGCAAAACAAAATATCAGCTGCAGTGTAATGCTACAGGCTGCTTAACATTAGTTTACCTCGAATTGTCGATAACTAAAGTACTCGATATGTTTTTACTAGACAATATCAAGCTACAGTGGATCATCCAGGTGCAATAAATTACATGCAGTGTACATGTCCTATTTAAACAGCCTTAAACAGTTGACTAACATCAAACCCCCTCTCACCAGCTCTCGATAGCTTCCATCTTGTCTGTTGTCATGTCTATCAACCCGGTCTTCCCGCCTATGCTTGTCACGGCTCCGTGAAGCAGTGGCGGATAAATTGCTTCCTGCATTTCCACCTCCACCAAATACACGGGGACCCTAACAAGGGAAAATTAAACCACAGGAGGAAACCGGCTTGTGTGAAACAAAAAAGAAACACAAAATTGTATGTACACAAATAAGATTCAAAATTAAAGGAAGTAAGCTAAAGGTGACGGTAATTGAAGAAAATAAAACAGCATTCCCATGAAGTGCAAAATTTATCTATTTCTACTGTTTCAATAAGGGTTCATATTAGTGATGCACAGGTGCCCACATGCACTGAAAATAAAAGCACACCTTTACTCTATATCTATATATTTTATTTAAAGTCTACAACCAGCCAGTTAATGCAAGTCAGCATCAGATTCAGGATTTCCCTACCTCTTTGCCCTTGGCCACCTCAGCAATAGCTGCTGTCCGCTGCTTTGCAAACTCGTCATTCTCATCGGCAATTTTGACTATACTCTGAAGGGTTTTTCTCTTGTCAAGTGCTTCACTGTCCACCTCATCCTTCTTTTCATTCTTCTGCAGAAAGACACGGGATCAAATTTACCTTAATGGATTATAAAGAATTACTGAATACAACTATATCTCCAAGTTGGTTGAACTTGTATTTAAATTTACTCAACATTGTTGCTTATAATTGTAATAGCATTTACCTTCGCGTATTCATCATTACATTATTATTTGCTTTATGGGAAACCTAATTTCGAATTGAATTATTGTTCAACTTTAATATGGAAAATGGTCATATTCAAATCAAAGATGATCCTAAAGATTAACCTTACCTGGCCAAATGCCAAAAAAGGAGGTGGCCCACCTTCTGCTCCAATGTTGCTTCTGCTATGTTTGGCCAGACTCTACAGGTGGAGTAAATTCGTTAAAAGGGTTTTCAAGTTATAGACAGGCAGTGCTTATTTCAATGAACATAAAATATGCTATATACAAATATTATTGGGATTTCTTAACCACAAAAGCTGAGATATAATTAAAAGCCACCCTTACACGTTGCAGCTCCCATTTCTCCACCATGTGCTCAACCTCTCCACCAAGAATATCAATTTTTGAGTCATCAAGGAGCAAAAACCCATTTCTAACCAGGACTGTACCCAGGAGCTTAATTTTTGTTCCAGGGGGGGTATTAAGGCTGAAAAGAAAACAAATGAGACGTTAGTGCATGAAAGCACTTTAAACATTTGCTGATATGCTCAATAAATGGTTGAGTTTGATTTTGACTCATTCTATTGGAAGAACTTGAGCCAGTAGGGCATTTTTGCAATAACAATTTATTTTTATACAAATCCAAATAATTCCAGCATTAGCACGAACGACTCCTTCACACTAAACATCAGATATCAGCTATTTTTTCACCAGATGACAATCTTAGCAAAAAAAGTCCGGATTCATGATGAACACTGTCAACTATAGTGTAGAACAAAGTGATCCATGGCTGTCACTGATGACCCAGTTATTACAAAATCCAAGGCTTGCCATGATCAGTATTTGAAATCAAAAGCACTGTGGTGTATTGTCATATTTGTGAAATGTTTGACTTGACATTCACAACAAACTAATGGAAAAAAAAAATCGTATGACTTTTTTTCTTCTTGTTATGCAAACGATGGTATAGCTTTGAGGGGAAGCACTAGACAGCTGGAAGTTTCCAGAATGCGCTGAGATCTCGCTGATTTATAAAACATGCCCTAGGATAACAATTGTTTTGTTTTTTCAAAACAAACATAACAATTTGTTTCCCATACATTTACCAGGGACTTGTGCCTTTCCCATACAAATTACTCCACGGCATTGGGCAGGACTATAGAATTAGGTATGCAGAATAGGAAAGGAAAGATTGTTTAAAAAAAGCTCCATATGTTCACCCTTTTTTGTGGTAAATTAAAAACCCGTCTCATCAGACCTCTGCCTCACTCATTCGGGACGCACAGGGAATGTCTGGACAGCGTAACTCAAATAATTATATAACTGAATGTATCCTTTACAGCATCTTACTCACATTTATAGAAAACACTACAGTATTATAAAATCGCTAACCACTACCATTAGTGCCAAAACTGTGCTTCCTACTATTACACACATGGATCATCATATGATGGTCTGATTTTCAGTGGTGTATTTCTATATTCCCTACCAAAACAATGTTGTCCACGTATGTAAAGAGAGGATTCATTCTACTTTCGTCTTTCTATCTATCAGGAAGTCAAGGCCTACACTCAAGCCACTCCACCTGTACAGGCTGGTCACCATGGTAGCGGTCACCAAGGCCACCAATGCTTGGCTAGAGAAATAATTCAGGCTGGGAATTGTTAGATCAGCAGCCACCACATGGAAATTGCAGATAACGTGAAAACTGAACCATGTGTTCGGGCAACAAGAAGGATATGAACTGTGGGCAGAATTTTACATTTTCTCATGAAAGTACTGCACAACAAACTAGCGAATTGACCTGCAGCACATATATCAGACAAATATACATTTATATTATAGTCAAAATAGTCAAAGCCATTCCTAAACTAAATAGAGCATAGTTACACTCAACTTCATTAATAAAAATGCAAGAAGGATTCAAGCACCTGATTTTGGTCAGGTGTTTAAACTCCAATCCAGCGCAGGTGGTATGGCCATCTGTCATTTGCAGGCGCAGCATTCGTAGCCCTCCCTGGGACTCGATATCTTTTGGTGCAGAGATATTCCTTAACTTCTGCAGCTGTAGAACACATGGACCCTCCAGCTGGCCATACAGAAAGATAAGACATTGTCAACCCCCCCCCAAAAAAACTGCAGCAAATTGACAGGAAAAACAAAGTACTGATTCATTTTTAAATACTGTAAATATATTTTAATGTTTATTTCTTTTTAACACATTGCATTTTGAGCTACTGGGAATATGATCACAACAATTGAGTCAATTTTCCAGGTCTATTTACTTGTAGAATACAAACCAAACAGCCCTCTAAAACAAGCAATTCATGCAAATTCATGCATGCCATAATGGGTGAGGAAAGAAAAGTGGGAGAAAAACCTGAACTGTATTATGCAGGCTAAATTTGCACTCACTCTTACTCTTAACAAGAATCATTCATACAAACTGCATAACAAGCATGACGTGTGTGTATGTGTGGGTGGTGTTACACATAAAAATTATGTACTGATCGATTAACAGCAATTTTAACATGCCACTTGTTTGTCAGTCAGAGAATGAACAAGTGTGGATACATCTCTCATGTTTGGAGGTGTGTTAGGGCCATCTAGTGACATTTAGAAGAAATGCAAGCCAGTTACGCTCTGCAACTCACCTTTTCAACCCTTCCACTATTGATATCGGACGGCAGAATTTTTCTTCCAATCGGTCTAAGATCAGTCTGCAAAAGAAAAGACGCTTAACTGAAATAATGGAGAAAAGTGACAACAATCAGTTTTGCATTTTTTTTTTTAATGATCTACTTTCACTGGAATGTGTACTACAGTGCCAAAAATAACTGCATCCAGACATCATTAGGCCTTTTACGCACCATTGGCAAATGTCTGCAAAATAAACCTATTATAATAAACATTTTGTTAAATAGAGATCTTTGTAACAGTGTAAATCAAGTGGTGAGCATCTTTGTAAAGGCTGATAAAAAAAATAAGATCTAAATAGTTAAAACACCCCCTAAACAATAAAATGTTGGGATATTTTATTTTTTTTGCCACAGACAACATTAGTATGTCTGAGCTTTCACAGGAGTGTCCAGAAGCGACTGCTTTGAGCTGTTGGCTGTGTCGTAAAAAGTTGTTGTCCTCTGTGGGTTGTCACAAATGTAAACATTTATTGCATCAACTTGAATTATCTGTATAGCATCTAACTATAAATTACCACAACAGCTTTTAGTACACACCGAGTTTCCGCTAAATCCCTCTAGTAGATCCTGAGAAATGGTGTTAGTTGTGAAATTATGTAATTCAGACTAAATTTCCCAGATTTGAAATCTACTTGGGTGGGTGGATGTACTCCAGCGGTGGGGATGGGAGGCGGGTTGGATGGGAGGTGGGTCTCACTCCTGTTACTATGTCTCCTCTTGCCTCACGATCCACAAGTGAGTGACGGCAAACTAATATATAATATAGTATATCCTGTCGCGACACTTTTTTCCCCCCTTTTTCTTTCTTGAAAACTTCTTGGGTGGCCCACCCAAGTATTAACATGGTGTGGGAAACACTGTCAGTTACACAATTGCTCTTACCATGGCTACTAATACAAATGTTCAAAAACTATTTCTAAATGACCACCTTTGTAAGAAATAAGTTAATTCAAAATAAAATGTGGCATGGACATTTACATAAATGTGTGACGTTTTGTAAATATATATTGAGAAATAGTACACTTATAATGTTTTACTGTAATTTGAAGGTGCTTTTTTAAAACCACATTTTCGATGGGCAATCTAACACAAAAGCATTCCCAAAAAATATTCACTTTTTCCCCCCACAAGATAAATACTGTAAATAAAAACTCAATTACTTCAGATCTTTCCGTCCATTTTTCAAAATGTTCGGTGCATTGATTAAACTCAGATTAAAGTGGCCTTTCTAATCATACTTTGCACTTTGACAGACTTACTAGTCTGTTTATAGGATTTTAATTGTATTTATTTATTTAATGTTCTCCCACAGTCACATTTGGGAGGTCGCACATTAATGTCAGACTGCTCTGATTCATCCCAAAGGCGTTCCATCGGGTTGAGGTCAGGACTTTGTTTAAGCCAGTCAAGTTTATACACACCAAATTCTCTCATCCATGTTTTTATGGACTTTGTTTTGTGCGTTTGTGCACAATCATATTGTAACGGAAAAACTGTTCCTACGACATCGTGAGCATGCAGTAGTTCCAGTACCAGAATATGTGAACATTTCAGCATATCAAGAGATTTGGGACAATTCTATACTCCCAACTTGGTGGGAACAGTTTGGGCATGGTGCATCTGTTGTGACATCTTGTCTTAACCCATTGTTGAGATATCAGATAAGAATTGGCTTCAACAGATGCTAAAAAATTAAGACTCAGACACAAATGGAGAAGAAAGGGGGGAAAATGAGATCAGGACATCTTTAGTTTATACAAGGAAATATGTGGATGGTAGAACTCACATCAAGTGCAATGCGAATAATATCATTGGGTGTAATGTTCTCAGCAGATCCTTTCAATTCAGCAATGCCTTCGTCACTGAGGTACCTGTGGGGCAAAAACAAATCAGATGAGAGAATGAATTAACTGAAATAAGTACACTGTATTAGCCTGCCATCCATTTTCTATTGTTGTGAGAAAGGTCAAATTGCAGCCTTAAAAACTTTGGTGAAACTATATTATTAGTGGTAGGTAGGCGGTAGCTATCAAGACAAAGCAACGGCTGAAATAACACCGCTCAAATTTGACCACGAATATATACTGTAAATGTTTTGAAATAATTAAATGTACTGTAAGTACTGCAAATAGCTCGTCACTGTCATCATCATCATGGATATTGTTATTTATAGTAGTAGCAGCAGTGTTGTTATTACTGTAGAATTTGACGTAACGAAGAAACCTGTGAAGCTAATCCAACACACGCTTTTCAACAGAGCGCTGCAGTAAAGTTCTGACTTTTAAACCGCTGCAAACATTCTGAATTGTACTTATATAATGTTTTGATGACACGGGGCTTTCTGGCGTCTTTTGTCGTCCTACTACAATTTCTTTGGCGCGTATATATCAAGCACAATCGTTAGCCTGCTTCCAGTTTCGTGCTACACGGTTATGGCGAGCTAAAACGTTATGGTTCCCATTTCACTTTAAAACCAAATATTTACACATACTCAACATTTAGTTGTGGAGGATGTGAGGATCTTTTGCGCTTCTACTTAAGTGTGAATTCCAAAACAACTGGGCGCCTTAGTAATTGATTTGTGAAGCAATGTTAGCTACCATGCGACTTACCAGCCCTCGTTGGCCAGGGACTCCACCAAAGTGGACATTGTCGTCCAAATAGACGAGAATATGACGACACAGATATATCCAAACACAAAAAAACAAAAAACAAATTGCGTTATACTCTACTACACATCGCTTTCGGTTAATAATAATACCCGCTACGTCGAATAGCTTGAACGTCACTGACGTCACTATTATGAGACAGAACGGCGTGCCAAAGAGTTCAAAACTCTCACTTTAGCGTTGCTCTTTCTTTCGAAGGTGTCTGAAAATGAGCAATATCGCTGTATACTATACAGCTTGGTCAGATATTTTGTTAAAAAACAACAACATTTAATATAGTCCCCGTAGTTTGACAGGAATATTTTCGAGTGGCAAATTTGAGCTATTGATAAGTTAACTACCCCACTTGCACAGTAAAATAAATCGTATAGCACTATTTAATCAATTTCCTTTCAATGCCACCATTGATCTTTTAATTTGACAGCATATGCATTATTTTGGAGTGTAAAATATAGCTGTTTATTACTGTATTTTGACAGAAGCACCATTACTCTAGATTTGAGTATAAAGTGAAATGATCATTCACCTGCCATACTATAAATATTGGACATAGTACCTTTTTTTTTTTTTTGCTCTTGTAATAAAGATGTTAAAAATCTTGTATTTGCCATTTTCACAGGAAAGTACGATAACAAGTTTAACTCAAGGCATTCAACATAATGCAGTGCATTAACTCCAAATTGGGATGTTGTACAGAAACTTAAGTTAAGTCGCCGCTCACAAGCAAAGCAAGTATCTGGCGAGGTTACTCACTTTGTGAAAAAAAATTTAAGAAAGGAAAGAAAGAAAATTGTTCAGATTTTTCAACAGGATGTTTCTCAGTGTACATTTGAAAGGAATTTAGAGATTTCTTAATCTACAGTCAAGCATAAAAGCTTTAGAGAATCTGGAAACATATCTGCAGGTAAGCAGCAAAACAAAAAGTGAATTCATGTGACCTGCATTTAAAAAAATAAATAAAATTTTATGATGAAGATATTAGAATGTGAACTCAGGGTATAGTAA
Source organism: Leptonotus elevatus (assembly GCF_054856555.1). NCBI lineage: Eukaryota > Metazoa > Chordata > Actinopteri > Syngnathiformes > Syngnathidae > Leptonotus > Leptonotus elevatus. Next base: position 6,400,859 of record NC_141241.1, on the reverse strand, counting down.
AAGACTGACTTACCTTTATTTCAGACCTGGGTTCCAATGAAAACGTGTGCTGCTGCGGTGCGTAACTGTAGCCATCCAGTAAGAATGAAACACTTCCACCCTCAAAGCTTAAAGAACGAGGGACCTCATTTCCTAAACATTTTCTGTATTGAGTTTTGTTAAAGGTAATGTAACAGTTGCCATCTTTTTTTAATGTGTTGCTGGCTTCAAATTCAAAATGAGTTAATATTTGGAAAGGTAAAACAAACAGAATAGTTATGAAATGGATTGATGGTTGAATGGGTTCACTTGCCTCACATGCAATCATGGGTTTATTTCCATAGGCCTCAAATCCCAGTGCAGTGTCAATTTCAATATAAATATGATTTCAATACATACATATAATATAAATCTCTTTTAATATACATGCAAAGAGATTTGAAAATATTTGCATATCGTCTTTAGTTATATTTTGCAGTGTCCCAATTTTATTAAAATTAGTTAACTTTTACCTATTCCACAAAACGCAATTTTAATCTTATCCACCAGATGGCAATATATTCACGTGTAAATAATACAAAAACACGAACAACCAAACCAATCCGAAAAAAGAATAATGTTTTAATAATAAAAGAAACACATAGACAACCCAAAATCCGAAAAAAACTAATCAAGACTCAACATTTGAAGATTAAAAATAAGAACACTCTCTACCCACCTATAGTTGTCGTATGAGCTTTACAGCAAGCCAACACACACAGGCAGGAGCAAAGAAAGGAGGTCTGCATCAGCATTTCTGGTGAGTGTAATGTATTTTATTATACGTTTCTTTTTGTCATGTCAATTACATAATTATTAATATTTATGTTTTGTCACTGATGTATTTTAGTTTAGAGGTTTGGACTTTTTATGGTGTAATGAAAGGTAAAGGGAGCTGTATTTATTGCTTAAGTGCATCTGTAGGAGAGCATCTTATTATATTCTACTGACAAACATCCATCCATATTCTGAATATACATTATTTGTGAAGTAAATAATGTGTATTAAATAATAATTTTTGAAATAATTATTTGTAATTAAAATTGTTGCAAATCAGTGTTCTAGATAGCCTCAATATGTTTCATAAGAACCCTGGCTCAGCCAGGGTGACTGGCTATACTAGGTTGTGTAACACAAAACTATAGAACATCCAACTCACCAAAATGTCAGTTTGTTGCATCATTGTGTAATTTGTACTAACCAAAATGTTTGGGATTTTAGCCTGAGGCTTATTGTCGGTTTGCTGAACGAAAGAGATAGCACTGACCCCTGGTCTACAGTACACCAACATGAACAATAGCTTTTATTAAATAGTTCACTAATACCTCAAAAAAAAAATAAGCTCATTAATTCACCTAAAACCTAATAAAAATCCCATACCGTTCACCGAAACCGAATACTTCAGAATCCAGCTAGAATTGTGAAGTTGTCAGCAGACCCGAGGAAGGATCAAAGAAAAGAAAAAAATAATATATGTATATATTGTTCACCTAGTAAAATAAATTATCTTTATTATTATTATTTTAAATAATATTGTTTATGCAAAAGTTAAAATTATTATTTAAAAAACAACATATTTAATATCCGTGATGGTAAGATTACCAATCTGTGTCCTTTTAGAACAAATCCAATGTTGAAAGTCAAGCCAATTTTTTTTTAACATACTTGCATTAAAAAAAAAGATGATCCAAATCTTCATTTACACTTTCACAAAAAACACAATTTCCCACATCCATCGTAAATTTCTCCTTCAAAAGTTATTTTGTTGGGTAAATATTATTAATAATTTTAAATTGAAGTTCCGCGGTTTTTAACGGGACTGGAAATGTTAAATATTTACATCTAATCGCTTTTCAATCTTCAAATTTAAAGTTATTAAGAATATAGTCACGTTTTAATGAACTAAATAAACAATTATATAGTAACTAGCGTTTAATAAATTTGTTGTTGCATTTGTCGTTACAAAAATCAATACCATTAATGAATAGATTCCTTAAAGCTGGCGTGATTTTCGAAAGTATTTTATCCTATTTAACCATGTTAGGAAGTGGCAATGTAAGATTAACCTTGGGCGCCAGGTTGACGTAAAATGGGCTTCAAGGCACATCCGGTCTGTGTGTACAGCACGAGTTGGTTGATTGGCAGCACTGAGAACCAATCAACAATACGTATAACCGGAAAAGGGAGTAGTTCGACCCATCTTGGTCCCACCTCCACTATTCGGTGGACGTTATTGGTCGACTCAAACGGGAGGAATTTACACCTCTTTGCGCGGGTCTGTCCAAAGTTGTGTTCGCAGCATTTCTACAAGTTATCCGACTTGGACATAATCAGGAGAGATAAACCATATTTACAGTCAGAGAGGCTGTTTGTTCAACGCCTTCCCCAGGTTAGTGGAGAATTGACACGTTGACGTGACAGTCCACAAATTGGATTAGCGCCGTGTAAAGCCACCACCAGTATGAGGTTGTAGCGAAGCTGCTAGTTGACAGCTACACGGACGGTTGCTCTGTATGGAACTTAGTCATAAATTCCTTGCATTCTCCACGGATCTTAATGTGTCATCGTCTTTATGCAATTGACTGCAACCCTATGTATGTGTCTCGAGCCAAGACAGCGTTTTAAAATAATAATACTTGACAAGGATGTGTTGTACACGCAGGTCGAGGCCGTAACGTCGAGTAGATGTGCACAACTAGTCAACAACATGGACACTTACGCTCAACGGTTTGAAACAACAACGGGGAGAGATGGTAAATCTCATAAGAAGAAGCTTGCTTCCTCCTCCCACCTTGGTACGCCATGCTCGGAAGAAGGAGACCGCAAACCCAAGTTTGTAAGTTTCACATAACATAACAGTAGAATTTCTGTGTACTGTGCTGCTTTTGTTTTCCTCTTATTTGTCGCAGGTATACACTTACAGTATATGCATGCATTTGATGTGCACTTGCTGTATCTTTTTACTTGAATTTCTATTTTTTTTATCGTACTTAATAGTGCAACATGTAAATATTGATTTAAAAAAATATATTTTCTATTATTGTTTTAGGAAGGTCATACAACTGTTATGTCTGGCTTGCAATATTGTTTTTAATACCCGCCTTGGCATAGTTTTTTATTTGCTAATGCCTCGAGGAAATAAAAGGTTAAAATTAGCAGTGTTGAGCCCTTCCACTAATCCATATGCTTCCTACAGCTGTGGGACAATGCATCTATCTTGCTAGTGGGTCTAGTTGTCTGCGGTATTTTTCTGAGGTCTAGGTAGAAGTTACAGCTCAGAGAGGCTACAAACTTTTAAAGTTTTCAAAAAGCTGTCAAAGTGAGTTTGTCTTATTTTTTTATTTTTATTGATGTTAAATGTGGTTTAAGTAGTTTTTATATAAACATTATTCGGTCAGGTTCGGCTTTTTTTGGTCACATTAAAAGTTATCACAAATTAAAACAGAAAGCTCTTATTGGCATCGCTGCTTAATGTGAACTTTATCTGCTTTGCTGCTTATTTTATAGCATTGTTTAGTGCCATTACAGGGAATACGGATGCTGCTAAATCTTTCTTTAACTATGATGAATTTGACAATCTAAGAAGTTTTCAGCTAGGTCCCTGGGTCTTCTCTCATCACACAGCTATTATACACATGTTTAATGTGATTAGTGCAACAAGTACCGGCAGTACTCGTACTGTGAATTTTAGCCAGTAAAATGACACAAATACCATAATTTCAAAGTAAAGTTGTCAGGAAAAATGCCGTGAAAGCGCCCCATCCCCGCGTCTGGGCTACCATTAACGCTTCCCCAACCGATTCAGTACAAAGTTATCCACTTAAATCATCAATCATTCTTGGCGCATCAGGTTGAAATTTTGAATAATTCCTGTAAGGAAATGCTTGAACATGATAAATAAATATCCCAGTCTGGATTTGTACTTTGCCACGTTCATGGCCATCTAAGTTAACTAGTACTGTACTATTTGCTTTTCATAAAGGATCGTAGACTAGTTTAATACATTCCAGGTGTTGATTGTGTACTACAGGGCAGCATTGCTTCATATTGTTTTTGTCTGTCTCCTATTCATAGCACCTACCATTTAGAAATCTCACTGATGACATGGTAAGATCTGAAAAACGGAAGCAGTTCTTCCATTTTCTTGGCTGCAGACTGTCAACTAACATGACTAAAACCGTATTATTCGAAATTCTGACTTGAATGCCAAACGTCACATTAATTAACACAGCAAATCCTTTCCCTTTGTTAAGTAAAATATTTGTAAATTTTTATTTCACGCTTTTTCTCATAATTATGCTTTTCTCACACAATACAAATAAAAAAAATTCTAATGCAGAATGCAACATTGACTTTATATGAACTAACTAACTTACTGTGTTTAGCCTCTTTTTTTCTTTATTTATATTTTGTTTTTCTTTCCTTTTTCTCCCCCCTTTTAGCTGGACAGATTTGCAAGTATTCGGATCCCGGGTAGTAAAAAGGAACGGCCAGCCATACCCCATTCTAAATACAGTACCACTGATTGGTCTGTATTTTCATCATCTAACTCCCAGTTTGAGGAACTTTCATCGAAGATCACTTCAGAAAAGGAAATATTGGCACTTTTTGAAAAGATGATGGTATGCAAGTAATATCATTCATTCTTCCTACTATTTTTTAACTTAAAATGTCTTCATTTCTTCTCATTTGTTTAGCAATTGGGCAACCGTTTATTTCTTTTTTCTGTAGTCAGGATTAGGGCTGCAACAGTTTCAGATTTTGGTGTACAATTATTGTCTGAGAAAAACGCGTTTTTTACGACTATTATTGTAGACATAAAAAAAAAGATCACATCAGCATTCTTTGAAAATATTTATTTTTAACAATAATAAATAACTGAAAATAAATAAATAAAAACTTTTAATACAAATAGATTAGACAGATTCTTAATATCAATATGGGGAAATACAGCATCGTACTGTATTTCGTTTTAATGTTACTAAAGTGCACTCATTCCTCAATACACTTATTTTCAAGGTCACTCATTTAATGTTAACACTTAAATGTAATGCAACTAAGTTGTGATTGTAACTGTCCCTTAGAGGTAACATGACAGCATGGGGCTATTGATGCTCATAGGTGGGTGGGAGGAATGGCATTTATTTAATTGAGCAATTAGAGTAACATTAATGACAAGGTGTAGAAACACATTTTTAACATTATAAAGCAATCGGTTTTTGAATATGAGGCTGCTAAATACGACAAAAGTCACGCCTGCTGTACACTTGATGTTTAGCTGAGCCCACAATTGTTTTTCATTTTTTAACTTATTCTCATGCAATAGAAAGTCTTATTGCCTAGGGTACGACAAAAATATGACAGAAAAAAACAGAAGTTTATTGTATTTCTAACTTTGTTCATTTTCATATTAGGAGGACATGAACTTGAATGAAGAAAAAAAGACTCCCTTGAGAGACAAGGACTTGAATACAAAGAGAGAAATGGTCATCCAGTATGTTTGTACTGCTTCAAAAACAGTAAGTTTCATATGACTTTTATGATTTTCGCTTCATGATGTGTTATATGTAAGCACGGGTGTTTGTGCATGCGGGTTCGTATCAGAGGCATGTAAGCACAGTGTAACCTGCAATGTAGTTTATAGTGATACTCCTTTGACATGGTATTCCTTTTACTAGTAGACAGTATATTACATACAGTATATTTGTCAGATTATTTTTCCCTCTCTCTCTTGCTTTCCCCATTTTCATTTCAAATATTTTTTGTTTTCTTCCTCCAGGGTAGCTTGAAAAGCAGCTATCAGATATCTCCTCAGGAATTCCTGGGAGAACTTAAGTCAGGGGTGATGGAAGAACGCCTATTTGCTTGCCTCGACTCACTGCGTGTCTCACTTACTAGCAATCCTGTCAGGTACGGTACATCAAAGAAAAAAAAGACTTGCTCCTATACCTTGTATTGGTCCCATTGTTTAAATGAAGATTTATCTACTCTTTTGTTTTTATTAAAATTAAATTACTTTATTCACCTTTAATTATTAAGTTACTTCCCCTATTTGTAAATATTTAGAAAATATTTCCATTTAAGAATTAAAGTTAGCACAGATAACATAGTCTGCGTTTTATGAAAACAATTATCGACATTTGTTACAGTGGTTGACGATTGTATAGTTGGAACAGAGATGTGATTCCTCAAGATATTCTGCGATACGAATGTCTTCCCATATTTTCATTGGTTATGCCTTTTTATTCAAAGTACATTGTAACTTGACTTAGGGATGTAATGATATCCAAACATCACAATACAATATAAAAGTCACGATATGATAGTTATCACGATATTGTGGGGAGGTTGGCAATATAGAAAGTCACAATATTGTTAAAAAAAAAAATAGCTCATACTATTAACCCCCACACACACAATATTCTGCTTTTGTACATAACAATGCATATAAACCACCTACAATCTCTAATAACAATTAATATTGAGGCACTTACTTGCTAATGCACGCACACATTGAGTTCCTCCACACGCACACACTGACTCGGTTTACAAGCATATTACGTTCCCCTTCACCTGTCCAATAGCATGGATTTTAAACATAGACGGGCCAAAACATGCCTTGCGAAAATTAAACGCCACTAAAAAACTAGCCACCACAGGTGCCAGAACTGCACTGCATTGAAATCATCCTTACTTTTTTAACATATGTGCTGCTTTTAATATCGTGACATAACAATTTCGATATTGTGGCAGTTTTAATATCGCGATATTGCTGTTATCGTTGTATCCCCAACTTGACATATAGTAAGCCTAATCGTGAGTTTTTCATGATACAAGCAATTGCTTGGCTGATTCGTCTTGACTCGCGATCAAAATATGAATTACGAGTGCCAGATGGTGTCAGCAAACTTCACAGCATCATATACAACGTTTGTGTGTGTATGCATATATTTATTTATTTATTTGTGTGGCATACTACCTTATTTAACTGTCTATCATCACTTTTGTGATATGCCATGTTTGTTCTTTTTTCCAGTTGGGTACAAAGCTTCGGTCATGAGGGCCTTGGACTGTTACTTGACATTTTGGAAAGATTGCTGACCAAGAAACAGTGAGTGTTTGATTTCAAACTTAGGTGTAAATGCCTCCCCTTGTTCAATAATCAGGGCTCCTACACAAGTATGGAAAAGTACGGAATTTGATTTCATAAATGACCACGTCTGGAATAATGTAGAAACTGGAAGCTATTGTTTGGAAATATATTTATGTTTCCATGATATCACTTGCACAATTTCTTTCTTTGTTCTGGTTATGTTATATTGTTTTGTAGTCTACTTGCAAATAATTAAAAAACAGCTGTTTAAAAAATAAAATCTAAAATAATATATAGCTTGATCTTTTTTTTTAAGGCACTTGAAATCACAGATGCAAAGTTAGTGTGAGAGCGCATAGTATATGTTAATTTCAAGTCTTGGCTGAAACATTCTGTGTCACTTTCTGGTATTGAATAGCCATGAATTCAGGTTATACCTGTCCTGTTTTTCTCCAAAGTCAGCTGGAATATGCTCCAGCTTCTCTGTGAATGGGATAAGTGGCACATTATATGGATGATTTTTATTTATTTCATGTCCCCAGGCAGGAGAGGATCGACAAGAAGAACCAGCATAAAGTTATTCAATGTCTAAAAGCATTCATGAACAATAAGGTAAATGCACTAACAGCCATTTTCCCCTCGTCAGAATGTGCCTTCATGTACTCCCATGGGTATAGGAAGGAATTAGGGCTGCAATTATACACCAAAGTTGAGATTTGATTCATACCTCCATTTATAACCCACATAAGTTAATTAGTTAATTTATATAACACATAAGGTTTTTTTTTTTCAAGTCCATATGGCAAATAGTCTGAGTCAGGCACACTACACAATTTCATCTCTTTGTATAATTTTAACATATTTTTATGCTGAGCTAAAGTTGATTTATTGCTGAATGATATTGCATCCTGTCTGTTTTCACATGTATGTTCCTAAATATTTTAGCCCATTAAATAATGTTTATCCTGTCTGGCCCAGAACCTAAAATTTTCTTTGAGCTTTGGCCCCCTCTGGGATTGAGTTTGACACTTCTGGTACAGGAACAAAACATCACTGCACATGAAGCTCTGGGTTCTAGCCCAGTGCCACTCCATCACAAAGTTTAATGTAAGGTCTCATGTAATCCTGCATCTCAACAGCTGCCAGATGTTAGCGTTTACCTGAAGGCTTATCTGCCAGTGCAGACCTTTCCTTGGCTCAAAAGGCATCTTGGAATGCAATGTACCCAATGCCCAAAAGACTGGTTTTCTCTGCCAGCTGTCTACAGCTTTGCCTTCCCCTTCTTTCATACTCTTCCACCTTGTATACAGAATAGAAGTTGTAAGAGTACAAAGTTATGCTCTAGTCAATAATTAAGTTAGTGAGGTCTAGTTCAGGAATTTTTTTTTTACATTTTGTTCTGTCCGTAAAATCATGAATATCGGGCATGGCCAAAATATTTTGTTATTGCAAGCCATTTTTTCAGTGTCTAAGTCGTCCCCAACTGATTGTACAAAAATAAACTAAGACAAAGCCATAGTAATAAAAAAATAAATCTAAAATCTATGATTGATTTCCTTTGAAATGTACTTCTAAACATTCTAAGTGCCTGAAAAGTGGGCGATAACAATACATATTTGAGATTCAGCATTTTGTGTTGCTACATAATATTTAAGAGAATACTCGTAGTTCTTAACATTGTTGGAGGTACTGGACCCTGTCAGTTTCCCATGCGCATTCACCAAACCCTTCTTTATTGAAAAGTAAAATATAATGATTATTTTTTTTTCCCAATTCTAAGAAATATAGCATTTACTGGTGAACAAAACTAACAGCCTTTTCATTGAATCCGGCTCTCTTCACCTTGAATTCAGAAAGATTTGAATTCAGAAAAAACATTGTTTATTTGAGTGCACATACTCACACGTGCACCATGCACCAGCTTGACAAAGAGGCTGTAGTTACACTTTAGGCCAGGGGTGGCAGTCGCGAGCCAAAAAAGAGACAAATTCCACAATGTTGACATTTTTCTTTACTTGGCATTGCAAATAATGCACTTTGGACGCTAACTCCCATCACTCATACTAAACTCTATATTTATAGAGCACTTTAAAATAACTGCTGTTTTCTTAAGATGACACCTAGGGGCAGCAGATAGAATTAAACAATCACACCATGCCCTCCGTTATACATGTGAATTCATATTTCACATATTCTGACTACATTCTTTTTATTTTATTTTTTTCATGTGAGTGACTCACAACCTATCATGGGACAAGTCAAAAGTTACAACATGGAAACTTTTAGCATTTAGACCAGGGGTGGACACACTCGGTCTTTGAGGGCCGGAGTCCTGCAGGTTTTGGATGTTTCCCTTCTCCAACACAGCTGATATATAATCAGCTCATCAACAAGCTCTGCATAAGCCTGATAACGATCCTGTTGATTGGAATCAGCTGTGTTGGAGCAGGGAAACATCCCAAACCTGCAGGACTCCGGCCCTCGAGGACAGAGTTTGCCCATCCCTGATTTAAACCGTTAAAAAAAAAAAAAAAAGTATCTAAATGATTCGCAATAATCAAAAATGATTATTGAGTAGTTGCAGAATAATCATTGCACCTCTAGTTGATTTTATTGTATGAATGAAAAGCTGTTTACACATGTGCTTGTTTATTGCAGTATGGCTTGGATAGAATACTTGGGGAGGAGAGAACTCTTGTATTATTAGCAAGAGCAATAGATCCCACCCAATCCGCTATGATGACTGATGTGATGAAGCTGCTGTCGGCCATCTGTATTGTGGGCGAAGAGAACATGTAAGTTCTGATATCATTTTTTTTTCTCCAAACAGTGACAATGCTTTTCAAGTGTTGTCATTTAAATGAAACCACCTTGATCAATAAAATTGTAAAAGTAAAAAAAAAAAAAAGGCTTAACAATGACTGCTTTAGTATAGTAATGTTGAATGTTTCCTCGATGATTGATCCATTTGTGTTAAAGTTACAGAGTGACTAATGAGCCTTTTACAAATATCAAAGTAACATTCACTCATGCATTTCATGTTTTCATTTAGTTTGGAGAAGGTCCTTGAAGCCATTACCACAGCTGGGGAATGGAGAGCTATTGAGAGATTTAATCCCATCGTGCAAGGACTTCGAGATCGCTCGGTGCAGTTACAAGTAAGAGCAAAGAGTCTGAATTTAGTTTGCTGTGTGAGAATTTTTTTAAACATATCTATATATTTTTTGTTTGCTGTGAAACACAAACATATAATGATTGTTTTTTTATATGACAGTGACTTTAGTGTAATACATTACAACTCCCAGCTAGTGCAGTCAGATTTGAAGCTACAATGAAAGCAGATACAACATAACGTTTCACCATGATCATGGTATATCAGTGTTCTTTCTTGTAATGGTTTCATTCATGTGCAGGAGTGCTATAACATGCCTTCCATCTAGTGGTGAACAATATTATTGCAATTTTGAACTGCAGCAGTAGAGGAAACATATCAGTAAATGTTAATAAATCACATGAGACGCCACTTGCCTGTCCCTGATCTAGATGTTTGGCAATTTGCCTTTAATACAAATATAATGATAAATGTATAACTAATAATTACGTGTGTATCTTTTCTGGAATATAGGATTGCTATACTATTTCTCATACATGAGTGGATTGCTTTAGTTATCAATAATTGATTTGCCTGTCACGACTCAAGCCGCAGGAAACAGCAGTCCCAGAACTAAACTTGGAGGGTAGTGAAAAACAGCTTCCAAATGATCCAATTTTCCCTTCGATTGACTGTTGGTTTTATATGTCTGCAGTTGTTGCATCAATATTAAAATAAGCCCTCCCAAGTTGGAGGCTGGAGAAAATAGACATGCATTAGTTATGTTTCTTTTCTTCCTGGGAGTATATCTCATTTAGGATGCATGTTGGCATGCTGATCATCTACTGGAAGGAGGATTCTGTTTGTTTGTTTTCTTACTCTCATGGGACTGACCCAAACCTAACTCCCCCATTCCCTTCTTTTTTAATAATACTTTTACATTTGATATTGCAGGTGGCGTGCATGCAGTTAATCAATGCACTAGTAACATCACCTGATGAGCTGGACTTGCGGCTACACATCAGGAATGAATTTATTCGTTGTGGCCTGAAAGCCATTTTACCAGTAAGTACAACCTCACTGTAATCACAGACAAACATACACATGTATTTGTATCAATAATGCTTAAATTGTTTCCTAATCTTAATACTTTATCTTTTTGCAACTTATTTTGTGTGTGTTCTTTATTTTAAATGTAGCAACTTTCCTCAGTGAGAAATGATGCCCTTGACATTCAGCTGAAGGTATTTGAGGAGCACAGAGATGAGGACATGATGGAATTCTCTCATAGGCTGGAGGACATCAAAAGCGAGCTGGAATATCCTTTATACTGTTTACCTAATTTAGTGTGTTCAATCTAAAATGAAAATGCACGTCACCCAGTGAAGGTCAAATATTGATGAATAGATGTTAGATAATACAAAGTGTGGCGCTCTTTGAATGCAATGATTCCTGGGGTATTCATTGAAAAGTAGTTTTTTTTTATGGTTACAAAGCATTGCTTCCATTTATCTGCAAGTTCTTGCCTTGACTCTCTTTACTGATGCAGGGGACGTGTTCAATATTTTGCTGAATATGGTGAAGGACAGCAGTGCTGAAAACTATTTAATCTCCATACTGCAGCACTTGGTCCTCATTCGCAATGACTACTTTGTCAGGTCTGTCAAAAGAAGGTGGAGGAAACATCAAATTACAGTATATGATCAAACTTTATGCTACCAACTAAAAGTTTACAATAATGCTGTGAAAACCTCGAGAATTTTACATTTTCCCAAGATTGTTGCAGACACTAAGATTAGCCCTAAAACTGTGGTTCTTAACCTTAGGTAGTTGGTCCAGGTGCTCGACGAGAATTGCTCAACTGCAAATCATGCAGTTAGGACACTGACTCCCATCACTCAACTCAACTCTGTACTGTATTTACAGAGCACTTTAAAGCAACTACTGTTGTTTTCTTATGATGAAACCCAGGAGGGCAGTACAATGAAAACAACAGAGGCTCCAGAATTGAACCCTGTGGAACACCATATGTTCAGTTATACATATTCGTCCAACCACTTTATTGTTTTTTTTGCTCAACGTATTTAGTATGAAGGGACTGCAAAAATAAACAAATCACACAACATACCATCACTACAGCCACAAGTTGATTACTGAGCGCACCAAATTCCCATAGCACAGATACGCCAAGCAATGCAGCGTGATCACCTGCAGCCAATGACGGCTAAGCGGGGGCGTATGATTTGAGTCGGGTGTATGTCTTGAACTCCATACCCCTGAGACTGACTCACCGAACCCCCCCGAGTGTTCTTAAACAATATATAACAAATTGAAACTACATATTATGTTTACAAAACTAATTCAGGCTATTGATAATTATAGCAAAAATGTCCTTTGATTTTGTGATCCGTTGAAGTCGTTATTTAAATTGTGGTCACCAACACAATCAGTGCGACATCCGACAAATCTAAAAAGTGTAACCCGCTATTGCTTAATTTTGGTCTTATAATGCCCAGGTCTGCCTTAATGCCTTAAAGGCTCTAAATGGCATCAACTAGCAGAGGGAATGTTGTCTCTTTCATCTGATAGCATTCTTGTTTCCATGACTCAAGAGTATTTCTCATCTTCTTTTATGGTACTTTTCAAAGTCTTTCGTTTGGTTGGATCGCCCACAGGCTGTGTGAGCGTTGATCAAAGTTCACTTGATCAAAAGATGGAGCAATAATAAACAACAATATGGCTTATTTATTAGCTGCAGTTTTCTTTACAACCTTAAAATTTTTTTTGTGTGTGTTTGACACTAACCCAATGTGTTTGAACCTCTATATGCTGCGTTTGCATTTACATTTTTGAAAATGTTGAAATGTCAAACTAAACTCAAAGCTAACATTAAAATGATCAGAGTTTTGGAGGCACATTTTTCAGTTCGGGTTATTTTTGTCTAAACGAGTGCAACCGCAGTATAAACAATATACAGTACATCGAGCATTACTCGCAAATGTTCTGTATCTGTGGCAGGGTTCTATCCTGTGTGAATAGTGGGGCTTCACTCTAATCTAAAAGTACAGTAGTTCGAAAACATGCATTACTCTAGTGTCTTTATTCACTCTAATCTGCAATGCACATTAGAACATTTGTTATGTCAATTAGGATTCATATAACCAATATGTTTTTTTTTTTTTGGTGTCATTTTATCATTCCCCCTTTCTCACTTATGTCACTCTCAGGACCCAGTACTTCAAGATCATTGAGGAGTGTGTGTCTCAAATTGTTCTGCATCGCAGTGGAACCGATCCAGACTTCAGTTATCGTAAACGTCTTGATGTGGATTTCAGCCACCTCATTGGCAAGTCATTTTCTTATGTCGAACATATTGTAGCAAATTTGCCAACTATCACTAATCATGTTTTTTTCTTTCTTTCTTTTTTTTCTTTCTTTGAGTCGTTCTTTTTTTTTTTTTTCATTGTTTTTGTAGAAGTTTGTGTAGAAAAGGCTAGATATGAGGAGTTTGAACAAAGAGCTTCAGAACTGGCAGAAAAGGCAAGTGTTGAGCCCCACAATTTTATGAGTTTTACCCCCCCGTATTTTCACATATCACTCCGTCCTACTCATTATTTTTTGTTTATAATGTACGTCAGTTAGTTTAAAGACAAATACATTAAACAATACGATTTTCATACAAACTGTCATATAGAGTACATAAATCAGATTGAGAAGGTCGTGAATGTCTCTATATTTTTTTTTATTGTTGGTGATTTTAACACAGGACATTTTTAACAAATACAGATTAATTGTGTGACATGATTGTACTTGGTGGCACCCTTGAGATGAGAGATAAAGCTCATAAACTGGCATGTCTATTCTGAAATAAATAAATCTGTGCTCTTCAAGCTTGAAGCATATGTAAACATTGTATTTTTATTTTCAGCTTGATGAGGAGTTTTTAAAACGACAGGAGGCCCAGGCTCAACTGGTTAAGGGTGAAGAAAAGATAGCTGAACTTCAAGCTGAGTTGCAGGCTTTCAAGTCCCAGGTATTTGAGTTTTTATTATTATTAATTTTTTTTTAGGTTTACTGTATTTACAGTTACATGCAGTTCATGGTTTCTGAAACATTGATTTAAAGAAAAGGCCATCATCTGCTGCTTACATAATCACAAGTTTCTTTCAATATGTGATGGTCTTTTGTTAGATGGGCTTCACTTTTTTTCTTTTTCTTTTTTTTTTTGCCCCACCTATGCCTATAATTTTGATGACACTGAAGCTTGTCCACTGATGAGCTGACACAAACTCTAATGACATCATGGACTGGGCATCTGTCGACCATTTCTGCTTCTCTAATAACAACAATCTGACAACCCTCTTCAACTTCTACAGGCCTACTACTGCTGATTTGCAGCCTCAGAATAGGATTTTCATTTTCTTTGCGAGATAAATTTTCACTTTGAGAGTAAAGAACACTGAAAGAATAATCAAATAGTACAGTTTAAATTGCTGTGGCAGGTTTAAAAATGGTTGTTACACATATTTCTGGTAACTGTTGTGAGTCTAAATAATCTAACTCGGTGGTTCTTTCCCTGGGTCGGATCCATGTGTTAAGTTTGCGTCAATGAGGATTTGGTTATCTAATCGGATCTAATTTGCTGTTCAAATTCACTGTCAATGAGTGCTTTTTGAGTTGGGTCAATGCTATCTCTGCAACTTTGTTGGAAGGGCTGAACCTTACCAGTTTCCTATGCACATTCACCAAACTATTCTTTATTAAAAAATAAAACATGACTTTTTTTTTTCAAGTCATATTGTGAACAAAATAAACGGGGAGCGTAGCCTTTTCTTCAACTGTGGCTCTCTTTACCTTGAATTCAGAAAGTGTTATGTTCTTGTATTTCCCATTTCCATGCAGTTAAATGTTCCTTTAGTTTTGCTAGATAGCTAGTTGTGCTGGACTGAATTGCACAACTTGGTCATGCAAATCATCGAGTTAGGACTCTGACTCCCATCACTCAACTCAATTCATTAGACTGCTTTAAAACAGCATCTGCTCTTTTCTTAAGATTAAACCCAGGGGCAGCAGCTAAAATGAAAACAGCAGAGACCCCAGAACTGAACCCTGTGAAACACCATACGTTCTGTTGTGTATATGTGAATTCATATTGTACATATTTGTCTGACCTTTTTCTTTTTTTGCTTGACAATGAAGGATTATAATAATATAGTTAGTTGATTTGATTTTTTCCCCCTTTTTTGCCATCACTTTAATGTGCACACATCAATTGATCTATCTATCCAGAGTGGAGTTGTACCAGTGGTTGTGTCATCTGGCCACGATTCACAGGGGATATCTTCTTCTTCATTACCCTGTAACCCATCATCTGGGTTACCAGTTCCTCCTCCTCCACCACCACCACCTCCTCCTCCATTGCCTGGTTGCCCTGCACCCCCTCCTCCACCTGGAGTGCCTGCTCCATTCGGTGCCCCACCTCCACCGCCACCCGGGTGGTCCACTTGCCTTGCCCTGCCTCATGGCCTCAAGCCTAAGAAGGAATTTAAGCCTGATAATTCCACAAAGCGCCTCAATTGGTCAAAGGTAAGTACAAATAACGCTAAGTCGGGTTGGTTAATTCTAATCAAAACACTATAAAGTTGGTCATAAAATAACAGTTGAAAATCTTGTTGGCTAAGTTGTTTAAAATGTGTGCACTCTGTAAGTATTGCAGCATTATCTTTCCATCGAGTCTAATGAGTACCCAAAAGTTTTTACAACTTCAACTCACTGCCCCTTTTCTCCACTCTTAACTTTGTCCCTGTTATTTATTGGCAGCAGCTAACCAACACACTTGTTTTTCCAGACGTAAACAACAACGTCTTTGAGAAGACAGCAATTCTTGAAAATAACAGATGATCATATGCTTCTGTTAGATCTCACCGTGTGGCACCTCGACAGATGTTGTTCCCTGCAGAGCAATATTAGTTCACACTGCAAATGGTGTTAGTTTGGCTGTGATTAATTATTTAATATTCGCTGTAGATTTGTACAGATGTTCAACAAAGACATATGCTTGTAATTCTAAATTAACGTTTTAAGATATGATGAAGGCTGCATAGCCACATGGGATCAAACTTGTGAAATGTTTAAAATAACGTAAATTCTCTGCCATATGCTATGACTATACAGTGCATTATATACAGTTAGTACTTTAATATAATAGATTTTGACCTTCTCTGTATGATTTGGTGGCTTGCTCCTTTCATGAGGGATTGTATATCAATTGAGAGGACAAACGCTTAAGTGGAAATTATACTATGACAAACTCCTAAAACTAAGCAAAACGGTGGAATATTAGCTGATAAAATAATAAATTGTTTGCATTAATTCAGAAAATTATATTAATTACAATAATTTTGATAAAATACATTTGAAACATTTTCAAATATTTTATAAGAATTGAACAAAAAACTTAACTTAGGCCACCAAAAAGATTAGTTTTAACATTTTCATGATCATATATGCACACACACGGACACAAATATTGGTACGCCTGGTAAAACCAGACATTGCTTTTGAATTGTGCCTCTATAGAATTATAAAAAACAAAACAAAAAACTAACAGGCCTGAACAATAATTACGGTATCCTTAACTTTTACACGTTTTCCAAAGTAATAGCCGATGTTTGCAAATGGCTTAATTTGAGAAAACACACACACACACTTACACACCCACACACACACACACACACACAAAGAATCGTCTGCTTTCATGGAGGACTAAAGACAACTGAGAATATTTACGGTTAAGAGGCTGAAATTCCAAAGCTTTGGACAATTTTAAATTAAACCATCTCAAAACGATTAATCAATTTATCAAATATATGTATTGATTCATTGTTGCACCAAGTTGAAGACATGCAACACAACACATATTATGATTTAGGGAATATGCAACCTTATTGTGCAGCAACTTCATTCTGAATGATCTTAAATTTTTAACAAGTGCCTAGCAAACAGATTTTAATAATGCATTCTTGTTGAAAATTCTAAATTCAAAAATTTAGTCTAGCTTTTTTTGTTTACAGCATTTTAGATATACTCTGTGCTCAGGCCAAGCAAACATGGCGATTTGGGGATTTTTTTTTGTTTTCCGTCCAGATCCATCCCCAGGAAATGTCAGAGGGCTGTTTCTGGGTGCTTGCTGATGATGGCCGATACGCAAAGCCAGATTTGCTCAGCAGAGTTGCTCTCACCTTCGGTACACAACGAGCAGGTAAGACTTTTGTTGAGTAATTTTTGTTTATGTGTCATGGGACCCAACCTGCCAGCTGTGTAAAATTTGTCATTACAGTGTTTAGATCTTTGTCCCATAGAAACCACCAAGTACTGCATTAACAGACGGGACCAAAATATTGCTTCAAGGGTCTCTCAGAAGCCTTCTATTTTTATTAACTTTTTTTTCTTGCCTATAGAAGTGTCATTTACTTTAAATGTGACCAATTTCATTGGGTGTCTAAAATTAGACTGAAAAGGGTTTTAATATTGCACATTGGTGTGTGGCTGCTTGTCAGTCGACATGTGTAGTGTTTCACAGCCTACGTACATATTTCCTGTGAGCAGTGGTGGCTTTAGAAAGTTTTATCTGGGGTGGCAGGAGGAGGTTATAACCCTCTTAATGTGATAATTGTTCTTTTATTGACCTCACACCCCATAAGTTACACTGTACATTCAGTGTTGAAGCTGGACAAGGCAAAGCAGATGCATTTTTTTTTTTTTAAATCTGAACATAAAATGTCTTTTGGTTGGCAGCTTTACAAATGGTCATTCACACTCATTCAATCCCAAAGGCATACTTTTGTCTTTTCAGAGCCCAGACATTCAATGCCATATATATATATTATTTTTTTTCTTTCAAATGTTAGGTTAAAGAAAGGTCTGAAATGTCTGGCTCAGAATGAGTTCAGTGAAATAAATATCTTATGGTTCTCGTTTGTATTCATAATAGCTCTTTAATTAAGCAAAAATATACTTTATTATATTATATACAATTGTTTAATATTTTTTGTAGAAGGAAAGTTTTAAATATTTCTTAGCTGCAGCCTGACATTGAACTCCTCAGTTAGTGTAATATTTTTATTGTTTGATAAAAACCTTGCTTCAGGTTCCTGTGAATAACTGCTCCCCATTAATTAGCGAAACTGCTACTCAAAGAAAGTTATTTCAAGCCTTGTATACAGTACATACATACAGTATATACAGTACATGCACTGCATACATAAATACTTAAAGTTGTCTTTGTCACGCATATTGCATGCCTTTTAGTCTTAATTGCAGAGGAGGTTTTAAGGTCTAGACAAAGTGTGGAAGAGTTTTGCAAAAGCAATTATTGCTCTCGTGCCTTTCTGTGATTTATTCACAGTTCACACCATGTGGTTTCTATCTAGTCCCATCACTGACTTACCTGCATTATTCATTCGAGTGTTATCTACCTGTCAACTATATGTTTCTTCACTCAAGGCAACCCCCAGCCCATCCATACTTGTGCCCTGACAACATTTTGACTATTGAAAAAGTAAACATATATTCAAGTTTGTGTTTTCTGAAAACCACAAGGGGATAAACAAATACTATCAGCAGAAGATTGTGCTTTTCTAATGACATTTCATGGACACTACATAACCAGAAATCTATTTTACTTTTAGCATTCCTCTCTACTCATACAGTGAGAGCAGAGGAATGCTAAAAGCACTCCATCAATTTCTGCTCTTTTGCATTTCATTTTATAATAGTTAAGGAATGCATAAATCCAGGTCTTCCAGATGGTTCGGGGCCATCTTAGTTGCTTTCCTCTTGTTTTCTTGCCATCCCACTGGTGGTTGTAAGCACAGCGTGACTGATTCGTTCAGCTGTTAGAGAGTTGCTGTTGGTGTGTATCACGGAGTGCAGGTCTACTGAATGTGTTTGTTGTTTTATTATCACCGTGTATCGTCTCATTTAAGAACAACATCTGGATCATCATTAAACATTTAGAAGGACACCATATGAAACAGTTTTTCCTCATCAAAATTTCATTTACATCCTTGTCCTTTTATGACATTAGGGTCCTTACTGCTGTTGACTTAGACTGGGGATTCCTAAGCGTACGGCTAGACAATTGAAATATATATATTTTTTAATGGAATTGAAATAACTACTAATAAACATGATTATTCATTGATTTCAAAATTTGGAATGTAGTAAACTACATGAGCATGGAAGTCAAGGATAAAGATTATAGTTGTTGTAGTCCATGAGGTAAGTGACTGATGTACTTGGTGGTGAGGGCAAAGGAGCTGGAGATGCTGACTGAGATGGAGTCAATGTTCTTGATATTTCTGCAGGATATAAGGTGTTGTGTTTTGATGAGGGGCGAGGGGAGCAGGATCCTGAAGGTGACCTTTCTTTAACCTAACATCTGAAATGCTGATGTCCTGGATGTGAAGATCTGAGATGGGGGATGGAATCTTTAATGACCAGGTCTTGTGTGTGGCCCTTTGCAGACAGACAGTCTAATACAGTGGTTCTTTATCTGTATGTAAGCATGTTGTCTCAATTTTGCTTTTAAATGCAAAATGTAAATTTTGACTCACAAATTGTGGTGTAAACCTGCTTATTTTAGCCTGTGAATCAGCAACGTGAGAATTGCCTCGTGAATTTTTTTAAAAACATCGAACAAGCACTTCAAATGCCTCTAAAATAGTCTAAATAAATTCACGGCAAAAAACTTGATGACTAAAGTACATGACCTATTCTACTGCCCACACTGCTCTTCTTGCGATTAATGTCCCATTTGGGCTATTAAACAAGACAAGAACTAAATGGGTTAGCTGGCACCATTATGGAAAAAGATGAAGAGAATTAGAACGGGGGAGGTAGGATGAAAGGATTCAACAAAAGGTGTTTTTCTTTGACAAATATAATGTCTCAAATCAAATTTTCAGGCATGATTCTTTAAATGTAAAACAGTTTTACTATCCTCTCTCATTTTTTTCCCTCCTGTGACATTTTTAAAGAACTCCATTAGCTCTATAATGACTTCATGTGGCTGCCGAAATTTTGTCATTATGAGAGCACTCATCAGATGCATAATCATTAAAGGTTATTTTTGTTGTTGAATGGCAAGATGTGATCATTTTAAATGCATGGTTGATGGTAGCTACTCTGGCTGTCTCTTTCTTGCAACACATTACAAAAATCCTTCTATTTTCAAAATAGTATCTGTAATACTCAAATCTGGTCAACATTGTTGGTACGCTTTTAAGAGACAAATAGAAATAGAAAACAGAATAGTGAAATAACTTCAAATGGATAAGAATGCCAAAATGTATATTGAGAAGCCACAGTTTTATGTTAACATGCACAATAATGAGGCATACACAGAAAATAATAATGCACCTACTGTGAATTGCGGAGGCGGTCCTGGTTATGTTCAGGGGTTGTAGCTGGTATCTGCATCTCTTAATCATTTGTGCAGAGAACAATGCAATCTCAATGCTCTCAAAGCATTCTGGAGAGAGTTGTTCAACCCAGTGTCAGGTAGCTTCGTCTCATTCGTAGGGTATACAGCCTCCGCTGCCTCCCGCAGGACCCAAAACACACAGTTAATACGACAAGAATGGTTAAGAGCAAAATATTGGTCTATCTACCCTGAAGTGTCTTTGTATGAGCCCTGATCTAAATCCTATTGAACATCTGTGGAAGGAGCTGAAACATCCAGATCTGTAGGAGTTAATCAAAATCCCTCTTGACGTGCAGTTTTCATTGAGAATTGTAGAAATGGGTTGATTCCTGTGATTGCCTTAAAAGGTTGTGCAACAAAATATTAAGTTTCGGATATCCCCATTTTTGTTCAAACCAGCTTAATTAGTTTATTTAATACAGTAGTTAATGTAGTTATGTTGGACCACGAAAACCAATTCTTGATTAACATGTGTTTTTATTTTGTTAGTGGAATGGTTCCAACAATTTAGTTTGTGTCCTGGAAGTAGGAGCAAAAATAATTAGACTTTGAAGTATACGCTGCACTTGACAGTACTTTGCATACTAACATTAGTCCTCACAATTAGTTGTATTTTCACTCATTAGCTTTACTACTATGACTTTTTATTTATTTATTTATTTTTTTACTCATAACAAAGAAAATGATAGCCTTCTGGTTGAAACCACACCCCCAGCACTATCACATGGGGAGAAAGTAAAGCTGTTTAGCATGAATAAATGAGTGCAAACGGATGAAAAAGTTAACATTTAACCTACTTCTTGCCTGGAGTCACCTTGATTAGCCTTCAGTTACCCGCAACCCTAATGAGGATATAATAAAGGAATGGATAGCTTTCTTGAAACTGTAAACAATAATAAGTTGCCAAGCAAACCGCCACAAACCTATTGTTATGGAAATCTACTGATAAATGCAAGTTAGCCCATATTTCAAGTTTTGCATTTTTGTAAGCAATCCTGCATTTACCAAAGGCTTTTTTTGGCCCCTTTTTTCTCATGGTAATTTCCTTTGTTTTTCAGTGTCACTCTTCTCCATCATAGTTTTGCGGTTTTATTTCAGCCACCTCAATTTCTCAGGCATCAGCATTTCAATTTCTTCCCAATTTGTGTTTTTATGTCTTCACATCACCCAAGTAATGGGCTGGCTCGTTAAAAAGATATTTGCTTTCGCAACATTTTCCTGTTGTGATTTTTCATCCAGACTTGTGATTTGTGTATGATAGGTTGATAAGTATAGACGGCTAGAAGCAGACTTGCTTGCATCATCTGCGTACAATTGGCAAATTACTTTTGAGATGAGAGAGTGATTTAGAATATCCTCAATCCACTAAGAGACGTGGGTAAATGCTAGAGTGACTCAGACGGAGCTTGCCATATTTAATATTTAATAGAAATAATAATGTCTCCTAGCAGATACATTGACGTCCGATTGTTTGTTGTGGTACTCACATTGGTGTGTGTATACAAGTGACCTTTAGAGGGCACTACTCCACTAAGAATATAAATGTTAAACAATCTCCCAACTAGGCCAGTAGAAAGCCTTAAATTGTGGCAATTTCTGTGTATACCAGTATGATTTTAAAGAGTGATGTTTATGCAGAGGTGATTCTGGTAGTTTAGAATTCACGGCAATCTGGGAAGAAAGAGCACGACTAAAGAGAAAGTTAAGAGAAGCTTAATGAAGTCTGTTAATTTGCTGCTATCAGAATTAGTCTCACTATAATTATGGCCCTTGGTCATCTGGTGTGAATCACAGGGAGATGTGGCCTTGCATGGTTCGCTTTGATTATCTCTCTTGCAGCACAGCTCCTCACTCCATTATTCTGATCACCCTCTTCTGCCTTCCCCTCATTCATTTGCTGTCCTGTCCTG
Source organism: Leptonotus elevatus (assembly GCF_054856555.1). NCBI lineage: Eukaryota > Metazoa > Chordata > Actinopteri > Syngnathiformes > Syngnathidae > Leptonotus > Leptonotus elevatus. The sequence continues at coordinate 6,378,261 of NC_141241.1, read as the reverse complement.
TCAGTATTAGCCAAGGTGGTTGAATGTGCATTAATGCCATAGAAAGGTCTGTTGATTTGCTGTCAGGGTGACTGAACTCTTAAGACTTTGCCATATCAGAACAAAATGGTGAGTCAAACAGAGCAGCTGGCTTGACTATTTGACAGATGTGCCGTAATAGTGAGTTTCTTTCACTCGTTGCAGACGGCACTCCTCCTGTGCATGAAACGTCTGGTGGATTTTGCTTTGGGCAGAGATGTGTACATGTACACAAGTCGTATACAGTATGCTCTCTTCTGAGTTTCTTAGAAACATATAACTATACTAAAATCACAAGTCTTAATCACTATGAAGGAAGGCACTATTGCAGGCTGTATAATGGTTGCATTAGAAGAATGCATGACTGCATATTAAGGTAAGACTACTAGGGTTGTGAATTGCCTAGTACCTTGCGATTCGATCTGCATCACGATTGATTGGTCACGATTCAGTATAATTTCATGCAATGTTAAGGAGAAATTGTATATTCCGGTATAAACTTTAGTTCTTTCTTTAAAATCATCTGTAATTTTTAGGTGGGGAATTTTATTTACTAGTGGTATCCGTATCTGGTATCAGTATCGGTGACTACTCAAGAGTTAAGTATCGGTCGGAAAAAAAAGTAGTATCGAACATCCTTAATTCTGACCATGCGCCATGACGTGCATTTATTCTGTAAATTAACTGACTCGCTTTCATTTTTTGCAGCCAACATATAATACTCCCATGTTCCAACAATAATAATAATAAAGATGAGGATGATGATTATAATAATAATAGTTCCAATATGAATATGACTATTATCACGTTAAAGCATTCATTCATTAAAACTGTTCTGCTGTAATATTTCACAAGTGGAAAGTATCAGCCACTGTTTTTTTCCAGGATTCAAAATATGAATTCCCGTTTCATTATATGGCGACGTTTTAAAGTATAGCCCATCAAATGCACATACGCTTTAACATATAGATGAAAAATGTATTTCCATTTTTGGGCTAAATCATCGCACACGTCTCACACTGTTGCCTTATTAGAATACACTTTGATAAATTACAATAAATTAAATCTAAATTTATTGCGAGTAGTGTGCAGACGATATAGATTATTTGGTATGTGACGTGTGTGTGTGTGGTTTCTGTTTTGTGAAGGGTGGTTGGGAGATTTGAGGTGTTACTTGCCTGTTTCTAAGGCCTGCCTGTCATGTACAGCATCAGTCATGCTCTTTCACAGCAGTTTTATTTTATCCACCCACCATTCCCTTTAGCGCTTTCACAATGCAATGTAGTCATACGGCCTTTTGGGAAAGTTGCTGGTGGAGTTGCATGTGCATATGCAGTTTTGCCAGTTGTCAAAGCTTAAAGTTAAATTTAACTCTACAATATAGTTACAAATAGTTAAAACAACACTTTTAAAAAGTGTTAAATGCAGAGATTATCTAACAATAGGCGATCAACTCTGTAAAATAACGCCTCCTCTGGATACCATTTAACTCTGAAAATGTTAAAATTGCACCTGTTCAGTTAAACAACTCACAGGATTTTAACCCTGAAATTTTAACACAGAAATTTTTGCTGTGTGTGTATAGCCAGCTTTTATTGAAAATGTAAAAGGAAAAAAATTTGTTTGTAAAAGTGGCATAACTCCTTTCAATGAGATTATTACATAAGCTCATCAGAGGGCCAGCACCGACTGCAAAGTTTAGAGACAAAACTCGGGAAGCCAGATTGATATGGCTTGGTGGCGAGGAAGGGCAGTAGATATATCGATAGAACAATACTGGAAATGGAGCCGCCAGGTGGGAAACAAAGAGAGAGACTGAACATGAGATTTATAGATGTAGTGCATGGAAGATTTGCTGATTGCTGAAGTTAGAGCAGAAGATGCATAGGACAGGGAGAGTTGGAAGAGGATGATTAGCTGTTGTGACCCCTGAATAAAGTTAAGTGGAAAAACAAAAGAAGTCCTAATTCTTTAGTCTACTGGCTTTGGCACGCCATCTTGTGGCATTTTGGTGCTAAGAACCTTTGGTTAAATAAACACTTCTCGGCTGAGAGACAACCTTTTTATACGTGGAGCTGTGTGTGTGCATGTTTCAAAACCAAATTTGCTGGCTTAATGTTGCCGTTAACATCTGTCGTTAATTATTATTTTTTTATTCTACTTATTTTGATTTCAGAAATGTGTCCTTTTTAACTTGCCTCATTTGTCACACCACAATAAATAGAACACTCCAACAAACAATGTTTATTTATGTCCTCTTCTCTGTGTACTTTACTGCCCTTACAATTTTGAAAGAGTGTGAAGAGAGTACATCAACTGAAGAGCCACGTAAGTCCACTCTTGTGTGACTGTCAGTGTATTTCTGTATATTTGTAGCAGTGCACGCTTGTGGACATGCCAGAACTTCACTTCTTCACTTAATCATAAAATGTAGCACCCTTGTAAGGGGTGCCAGGTTAAACAGTAGACAGTCGCCCTTCCCCCTCCCTTCGCTTTGCCTATACTAGCAGTGCCTAAAGAACTAGTATGTGAACTGCTCATCCTTACTGTAACCTGGCAGTAATGAGATTTTTTTTTCTCCACTAAATACTTGTTCTCACACTTTTGTGAACGGTACGGAAAATACATACATTCGGTGGCTTATGCTTGAACTTGGTATAGTTGGCAAATATTGTTCTGTCTCCTGCTGTCTGTTAGTCACACTGTCACTGTTATATAAAAATTGCCATTTGACAGTCTGGCTTTTTTAGCATCCTGTCATGACAAACTGGTGCAATTTTTAGTCTACCTGCAATTATTTAAAATGGGTCAACAATTTACTGTTTTCTGCATGTTGCGGAAGATTGGACATTTTTGTCGAGTATTGAGCAAATAATTTTGCTTCCCTTATGAAATTTCATGCCTGTAGTGTGTGGATAATAATTACATCATGTGCACTTCATGTGTCTGAACCTGGGAATAAAGATAATGTATTAAACCTTAATTGGTTAGTAATTTGCACGTCAGTAATAAAATAAACATCTAGGTGTGCAATTATTCACGGTATTTATAGATAACAATTTCCTGTTTGTATGTTTTCATCAGCCAAAAGAGAAGAGGAGGATCTCGATGATAAAAAATCCATTAAGAAGCGAATTAAAGAGCTGAAGGTGCTTGATCCTAAGATTGCACAGAATCTATGTAAGTATTTATTTTCTTCTACCCACACTTTACCGTCTCCTCTTACAAGAATTATAGTTATTTTTACTATTATTTATAATATATTATGCTGCAGTATGATCATTTAATGCTGTACATGACTATATGTATCTCTTGTGTGTGCATAATGCATGCTTAGTTTTAGAATTACTGTTTTAAGCCATACAGAATGAATGAGAATCTAGTAGGATCTCAAGTTATCTAATAATTAGCACCTCATTGTCTTTTCTGAAGGGGAGCTGTGACCTTTATTTCATGTCTTAAAAAAAATTAGTGCAATCAGCCCGGGAACAGTGATAAACCATGCAGCAGCAATTATGAAATTAGGATCTGCCCGTTGATGTGTTCTGTGTTCAGCTAATGCAAGCTGCCTTGTGGTTGCAGGCAGGGTTAACCTAGTATACTGTACACATTTTGTCTGATGAGAAGACACAAGAATATATGATATGCAATCACTTGACACTTCGTCTGGCACATATTTAACCTGCTTTTGTAAAGGTAAGGTAGCATTCTGAATCTCATTCTTTTGGCCCATGCTGAGAAAACGCCCATTATACGAGCGTAACGAGTTAGCATTCAGTGAATTCCGTAACATTTGGAACCTCTGTTTTGCCACAGAAACGCCCATTTACAGTTTTGCTCTTCAATGTGTTTGATTGAGGCACAAAATGTGAGTTTCCACTCACAAATTGCAATGTGAATATGCTTATTTCGAGCCTCGATGGGTCTGACAAGCCTTTTGAGTGTTAGCCCGGGCCAAGTTGTGGCCCCGTATATTGATGATACAATATGGTGTGTGAAAAATTTCCACAGCATCTTTAAATTTCATTTAAATATTTTTTGTTTCTCTGCAGCCATTTTCCTGGGTTCTTTCCGCATCCCTTACAAAGAAATTCGTCAAATGATTTTGGAGGTTGATGAAGAGCAGCTAACTGAACCAATGATTCAGGTGGGTTACTTTTGAACATTTTGTTTTACATAGACTTGTATCTCTTCTTTTTAACTAGATGGTATCTACACTTTGGGGAAAAAAACGTGACACCTCATTCCGCTTAATCAATTTCAGGGGGTGTAATTCTTGGCCATTTTGACAATGGTAGATTTTTGTTTGAGTGTGTTCTGGCCAACAATGGTGGTGCTTGTATATCGAGCCGGCCGGGAAGGCCAAGAAACAGATTAATCTGGCTTTAAGGGGCCAACGAAATTGCATGAAACCCCATTTCCAGTGAGGTGCAATTTTTTTCTTTTTACATTTTTCCGAGACAGAAGGCTGGTTATGTTTTCTGGCAGAAATTTAGTAGTGTCAGATTTTTGAGATGGCAAGACAGAAAAATAACAGAAAGCATGAATAAATATCATATGTTCTGGAAAACCCGAGGACTACTTTTGTTTGGAAAAGTGAATATCAAACATCACCACCTTGCTCGGCACTATACTGTGTTAAAAACTGTCAAACATCCTGACTATACACAAATTTTGCTTTACTGCTTTCCCCCTTTCGCATCTCTCCGCACCAGCCACATTTATTCCTATGTTCCTCTTGTCATTGTAGAACCTTGTGAAGCATTTGCCTGAGCAGGAGCAGCTGAACGCTTTGGCCAAGTTTAAGAATGACTATCCAAATTTGTCAGAGCCGGAGCAGTTTGGGGTTATAGTGAGTATCTATGCAAATACAAACACATGCACGCACTCACACACGCTCCAAAATGTTATTTTCTTTTTATATTTAATCAAAACAAATACAATTTCAACATCACATCTGTAGTGACTGAGTGTCTGTTTGCACTAGAATGATCTGCTGAAACCATATATTTTTTTGTCTTTGCACTTTTCAAAAGATCTCCTTACAGTCATTTTAAATATGATGACAATTTGAGGTATGTGAGTCACACCTTAGCAAAGAAGTTTGAACAATCTCATTGTCTTGCATATCATACGCTCGTCAACTGTTCCACCATTCGTGAATGAATGTGACACACTTTTAAATGTGCATATCTGGCTTTTCTATCATACTTTTTTAATTCAGATTTTATCTAATTGAAAAGATGCCACTTTATTTAAAAGCCATTTACTTTTTCTTTTTCTTTTTTTTTTCAAAAAGAGCTCAGTATTGTTCATTCGGTAATGTCATCATCATTGCTCTTTATTATTGTTATTTTTATTTTTTTATTTTTTTGTATGTGTGCGAGTGTGTGTGTATTCGTTAGCTAACCAAAAACCTATTAGAAAAAATCCCATACCATTCACCTAAACCGAACACCGCCGTCAGGAGACCCGAGGGGACCAAAGAAAACAAAGGAAAGTGAAATCCAGCACCGGCCAGACACCACCCACCGGGCCACCAACCAGAATTCCTCACCAACTCCAGAAACATATAAATTCCAACAAATTAAAAGCCATTTACTGTCACAGGACTTATGACCAGTAAAAATTTCAAAATCATTTCACAAAATGTGTTTTCTTTAAACGTATCTTAATTGTACATTATGCTGTCTTTGAATGTTTCTTCGTGTAGTGGGAATACACAGCTGCACTTTCGAATTAATATTCTCATTCACAGCTTTAACATTCAGGTTTTTTTTTGCCTCAAGTGACACCTGGACTACCTCCGTAATTTATGCACTTTTAAAAAGCAACACTGCAGTCAAATTTTTCTGCATCTGCTTCTTAAAGACTTTTCAAATGCGACTTGCTGAGAAATTTGCATGAATCTAGTTATCACTTCTTGAATTTGCCATGACTCCTGCAAGTGGCACAGTTAATGCCTCTCCCCTCCTTTAAAAATGAGGACTGAAAAAGGGTTTTGTCAGTTTTTAACTAACCTTTAGGGCAGTGTTTTTTTGCCTTGTTAGACGTACTGAACCCTACCAGTTGCATGTGCGTATTCACCGAACCCTTCTTTATTGATTTTAATTTTAATTTTTTTTAATTCAAGTTAGAGCTCTTACTGGTGAACAAAATGAACAGAGGGAGTATCCTTTTCATCAAATCTAGCTCTCTTCACCTTGAATTCAGAAAGAGTGTTCCTGTATTCCCCTTCTCCATGCAGGAAGTGTGCCTTTAATTTTGCTAGATAGCTAATTGTGCTGGACTAGAATTGCTCAACTTGCCATTTCAAATTATTAGGATGCTGACTCCCATCACTCAACTCTATACTTAAGGATAATTTTTTAACAACCACCGCTGTTTTCTTAAGATGGAACTCAGGAGTAGCAGGTACAATGACAACAGCCCCAGAATTGAACCCTGTGGAACGCCGTATGTTACATTATATATGCAAATTCATATTGCACATATTCGTCCAACCATTTTCTATTTTGTGCTCGACATTAGTAGGAAAGGATTACAATAATAAAGCAATAACACAACGTACAATTACGACAGCCACAAGTCGACTACTGAGTGCACCAAATTGCCTGCAGCGCATATAGGCCAAACAATGTAGCGTGATCACGTACAGCCAAAAATGCACAAGCGGGGCATATCATCAGTCAGTTTTTATTAACCGCCGCCAAACCTCAGAGACTAACCAAATGACTGGAACAATATATATTTTTAAACATAACAAGAACAAGTTTTCAATTGTCAGCACAGTGATAATACTAGTGGTGCTGAATGCATTGAAAATGTCTTATATCTGTATTAACACACGTTACGGTAAATCAAAACATATTTAATTAAATCTTGGCATGGCAATACAAGTGTATATTATTATATACATGTTGGTGTTGATAACTGGACTTGGCTTCAACGCCGTAATATCCATGTTTACTAGTATTCATAACCCCCACTCATGTAGTCACAGCTCATGACTGGCAGCGTTTTGGATTAGTCTTAAATCTGGGATTTTGATTGTTGTTGACACTTCATCACACAGACACATTTTCTAAGTTGCCAAAACATTTACTCCCAAATATGTTCTTGTAATGCTTTATGCTCTTAAGTATTACAATTTAGTTTACAATATGAGGTTTTGTACCCATTCGCTTTTTTTTCCTTTTCTTTTCTTTTTTTTTTAATCCTCCTTACATTTTAAAGAAGTTACAGATGCACACATACATACTTATTCACTCACTGGAATAGTCATTTGTCAACTTTGATGTAGCTATAATTACGCTGGATGGAATCTCAAACAGCACAGCCATCTGTTGTTTTAACACAAGTGGAAGCGGAACCCCTCCTTCCAACCCAATACACATCCACAATCACCGTTGTGTCCAGGTCTTGGGGCCCAATGCAATATTTCCCAATTTGCTGTAATTGCGTGAGAGTGGTAATCCAAGGCAGCCTGTTGTATATTCCATTCACCTGCCCTATATGGACACTAACTCCATAATTGACTTAACAGTCCTGGATCCCAAATCAAATCAATGCCAACATCTATTACGCCTGCCTAGCAACACTTTACAGCATGATGGTAGCCTGTATTTTTTCCGAAATTAAACTTGCTTTGTGAGAATGCATCAAGACTAGGTGTTTATTATTTTACGGAAATTCACATTAATTACTCAACCCAATTTTCTTACAACCAGTTTTCTTTTCACATTTGTGTGTCATCTCCTAGATGAGCAGTGTAAAGCGCCTTCGCCCGCGACTGGACCATATCCTCTTCCGACTGCAATTTGAGGAGCAGGTAAACAATCTGCGTCCAGACATTCTCGCTGTGAATGCTGCTTGTGATGAAGTCAAGACAAGCCACGCCTTTGGCCGCTTGCTGGAACTTGTGTTGCTGCTGGGCAATTACCTGAACGCAGGTTCCAGAAATGCCCAGTCATTCGGCTTTGACCTCAGTTCCCTCTGCAAGGTGAGTGTTGACCTTTCTGTCAAAACTTTAATTTGATGGCGTCACATGCTCTTATTTGTGCTTATGTGCAAAACAATTTACCACTCAGTCAGAATATTGTAGGCTCAAGCAAGAATTATGATTATTTGTTTTAAGTATGATTTTTTTTTTTGGCATATGTTTTCAAGTAGTCAAACCAATTCATTTATTTATATTTAATTAATTTAAATATAAAGTTTATAGGATACTATACATTGGATTGAAAATAAGATATATTGTTTCATGTGTGCGACATCAAGTTTATAATGTGTAATTTGACCGCTTAATAGCCAGCAAATTAAAAGACATACATTGATTCTCACATTAATGCAAACATTTTTGTGCATGGATATCTGAAAAACAAAACAAAAAACATCACCAGTCACTTATCAAAATCAAAGTCATTTGTTTGCAAAAAATATGCTAATTGCAATGCAGCAATTAAATAAAAGCAGAAAGTAAGCAACCTATGAAAATAAAACCAGAAGTAAACATCAAAGTCGTGCACGTGGCTATTTCTATGTATTTTTCTTCATTTTCTTTCCCAAGATTAAAACATACTGTACAGGGTCTTCTCTCTACGTATATGATATATCTAATGCATTATTATTACAATGGTAGAAATTCTTCCCAAGGCCTGAAAAAATAGAAATGTGAAATGTGCATGAACCCTGGCTAGTACATAATTAATCAACCTAATCTAACCTTACTCATGCATGTGGACTCGGACTATCCTTGCTTCAGGCCGCAAGGACTTGGCAAACACCTGTGCATTTTGCATAGGATGGAGACAGAAGAGTCAGTTTTTCTGCATGATGGTGATGATGACAGAGAGCAGAGTGTAATCCTTGGGTAGGAGACTCATCCATCTTTAGCTGCATAACTACCAAAGCAGCCATTCATCACTGCCAAAATTCTACCCTGTTAAACTTGTGCTTTCAATATTACGTTCCGATAAATAACATTTATTGTATGTGTCTACTTGATGAATTAGGTGAACAATGGTACAATCAACTGATAAAGGTTTTTTTTCTTTTTGAAATGTTGAAAAGCTGATGATTCAGCGCACATTTTGAACGATTGTAATCATCTTTGTGGTGGGTTCAAGGTAGGAGCTGATATGAAAGGCTGATAACTGTATATAAAAGCAAACATTAATCTCCTGTTTACTTATTCCACAGTACAGCGTGCAGCAAAGAGCATGTCGAGATTGTAAACTGTGATAAATATGTGGATGAATTAAGGATTTATGTGATTTCTTAAATTATTATCATTATTAATATTATTATCATTAGTATTTTTTCAAATTCATTACATAGGTATAGGGTTTACTGGTGAGCAAAATGAACAGGGAGAGTTGCCATCGAATCTGGCTCTCTTCTCCTTGAATTCAGAAAGCATGTTCATGTATTCCCCATCTCCATGCATCTTAACAGTTTCTTTAGTTTTGCTCGATAGCTTGTTGCGCTGGATTAGAATTTATCCACTTGGCATTGCAAATCATGCAGTTAGGACGGCGCTTACTCCGATCCCTATATTTATGGACCACTAACCACTGCTGTTTTCTTAAAATGTAACCCCGGGGCATTAGATACAATTAAAACGTCAGAGGCCCCAGAATTGAACCCTGTGGAACACCATGCATTCTGTTAATACGTGTGAAATCATCCACCCTTTTTTTTTGCTTGACATAAAAAAAAAAACATTCTGGAAGTGTATTTCTATGGGATGGAAGCTCTGACGATCAATAGCTGTCCTGTGTCACCAATGGGCTTGAATAGTGGGGATGCGTTATTAATAAAGAAGGCAGCACGTTTCCTGCCCACATAGTTGTCAATACAGTTTGTAACTTGTTTTTGTCCATTAAAAACATGAAATGTACTTTATAGTCATTCAACTTGCTATTTTGGGTAAAACAAAACAATCGCTTCTGTGTTGATGGGTTTGAGTTGGTGATCTGAACTCTGTGTAGCTTGGCAACACTAACATGGATGTTGTTATTAATACTGACAGATGTGGCACTCATGAGAAAGCAACAACAGATTTAAAAAAAAAACTGCAGTTCGGAAACCTGGGAGACATTGTTTTCTTCTGGTATTTGATTATTAATACATTATACAGTAATATGACCAGTGATCACAGCAAGTAACATTGCCAATCTGCCCAACAGGTCATCACTATGGTACCTAACACTGTGGTCCAAATTTTCAGTTGATCTTCCCATGTCCTATGTAGAATGGGTAATTGCCATCCTGTGTGTTTGTTTCAACATTTTGTTTGTTGTGGCTCTGTGCTTTTCAACAGCTAAAGGATACTAAGTCAGGTGACCAGAAGACCACATTGCTCCATTTCCTAGCGCAAATATGTGAAGAGGAATTTCCAGATGTGATCAAATTTGTTGAGGACCTTCAACATGTGGACCGAGCAAGCAGGGGTAATGATCATGCAAATTTACACTTGACACACATTAATTGGTCCATTTTACAATTTCTTACATGAAGAGTCAGTTAATGTAATTTATGACTTTCCTTGATGGGTCGATTAATTCTATTTAATGCAATTAATTCAGTTTGATTTAGTTTCATTAAAAATAAATACATAAATAAAAGCTTCATATACAACCAATAGCCATGAATGAAAGACAACTTTTTGTATGACCTTTGATGTTCTTGTCTGAAAAATGGCCCAAAATGATTAATTGTACCAAAGTACAGTATGTATACTAATGATCACATCTGTGTTAAAAAGTAGTCACTGACAAGTGGGTTCACTTCCAACTCAGTGACAGTGTGAGTGGGTTATCTGTCTCTATATTAGCTGAACAGCTGGAATAGAGTTGTGCTCCCCGCCACCCCGAATAGGACAAAACAGTTTAAAAAATGGATGGGTGTTAAATATTAAAAATCATTACATATTTTTGCCTGACAGCAAAACAACACATTCGTTTTATGTCACTTATTAAAAGTGAGCTGTACAGAAGTAGAACTTAATTATTTAAATTGCACAACAACGAGCATTGGATTCTGTCAGGCTTTATTTTTAATCAATGCCTGTATATTTGTACTCATCCAAAAAGTCAGGAAAGTTGATTTAATTATTTGTTAATAGTAACTATAGCGGGATATTCCATCAGCAAAAACTCATTATGATCTTGACAGGACAGAGAAAGCATTCGTCAGGGAAAGCGGCATTAAACTTTTAACCTCAAAATTAATTTTGGTGAAGCAGATAAGCAGTAAATAAACTGTTCCCACCAAAAGACCTGACAAAAGCGCCTACCTCTTTTTTTTAATTTTTATTATTATTTTATTTTTATTTTGTCGTCATAATGAGTGTGTCTAACGAGTGGTCCAGCAATGCTCCGTTGAATCTTTTGTTCACTTTTACGCCAAACAACATGAGCTGTTTCCATGTCCTCCTTACGTGTCTTTCGCCTGCATATACAGGTGTTCGGTCGTGTGTTAAAGCTATAGTTTGTGTTTCTCCTTGGCTTTAGAAATAACACTTTTTCTGCATAACTTTCAAACTATTATATTGTATTTTGCATCATATCTGAGCTCCACACGACAAAGGTAGATCCCACTTGAGGCAGTAAATCCTCTTTTGAGGACAAAGACGTTATGCATGCACGTCCAAATTTACGCGATGACAGATGTTACAGACTACGTTATCACATCCCGACAGTGTCAATTTCGCAATATTTTACATTTTTATCACCCAAAAATATACAGTCTGTTAATATCGTACAATGTATAATATGGCACACCCCTAATGTGCATATTAATTTTCGTGATGATTCATAATATTTTTGTGTCATTGAGTTATGTTTAGCTTTTGTACAAGTCTAGTTGTGCTCATAAGTTTACATAACCGTGGTGTATATAAATTTATGAGCACAACTGTATATGTATATAATATGCTTGGAAGTATGTTTGCTATCTCTGGAAGCATAATTTCATTTTAAATCCCTTAATTTCCCTCACACAAAATGATCGACTGTATAGTAGAGCGAGCTCTGTGTGTTGTGGTGACCTGTAAAAGAGTATGCAGAGATGTGTGCTACTCATTCTTATTTATCGCACGGCAGGTTGGCAGAGTAGTAAAGAGGTGTCAATGGGGGATTTGACCTCTGCAAATTTAGCAATTTTTATTCCTTTAAATCCTTCTACATCTGGCAGCAATCTCTCTGCCACAGGGCCATTCAGACTCCAATGCTCATAAAATCACTCTGGCTTGTACACACAGAAGTGAAGGTAAAGGAGATACAACATTTGGTAGCTCTTACTTAATACGCCTCCTTGGTCCGTTCCACCAGATTTGTTAATATTTAGTGTAAGGATGGACATGGTTGGTACAAATGTTGCAGTTGTAATGTAGTTCTCTATTCCTGACATTCCATTCTCACTAAGCATATATTTGGATCAAGATAAATTTGTTGCTACTTGAAAATAAGGAGCTTATTTTTTTGTAGAGTACAGTCTTAAAAGGGTAATTTAAGTCGTACGTCATTTTTGGGGACTTTCATGAAGTGGCAGGCATGACCAACTTAACAAAGTTTGGCTCATTGCTCCCTTTCCTTGTTAATGCAATTTTGGGAAACCTACTTACCTCTTATTTATGGATAAGTAGGTATACAATGAATTCAGATTTGACAAAATGCCTCCTTACATGAGGTGTAAATCTGTTGGCACTGACATGCATTTCCGTTTCTCCACTTTCAGAGGATAGTTTTACTTGATGTTATAGTCAGTTTTTTTTATTTAACTTTATTTATAGAGCACTTAAAAAACCCTAAAAAAAAAAAACATTGCTGCATACATAGTGCTGTGCATAAAGTAAATCAGACACATAAAAACAAAGACCCACTAAAACAACATGGCTGACTCTGTGTATTGTTTCACCATTTTCAACCAGATTCTTATTAAAAATCTATTGCCTTTTGTCTGTGGCTTCCATGTATGTTTTATTTGACCCCTCTGATCCGTTTAGACCCTCAAAGTATTTTTCCACAGATTTTCATGGCATGGTGATGTGTGTTCTTTGTGCTTCTATGACTGTGCGTATGCATGAATGCATCTTGGTGTGTGTTAGTGTCTGCAGAGAATTTGGAAAAGAGCCTCAGGCAGATGGAAAGGCAGCTGTTGCAGCTGGAGAGAGACCTTGAGACTTTCTCATCCCCCGATGACCCCAGTCACATGTTTGTCAATAAAATGACAATATCCTTTTAACAATTTTCTTAGATATACAGTGGTGCCTTGAGATACAAGTGACCATGTTAATGAGGTTTTTTTTAGATTTAATGCTAACATATAATAGGAAACTCTAGGCACACGGTTCAACAATTATCATCTATTTCACAGTGTTTTTCCGGAGTGAAATTATGATTACAAACAACACATGTAGATAGATAATATAACCACGGGAGTACATTAACATTTTGGTCTGGTTCTCAAAGGAGCACCAGAGTTATTTGATCGATTTGATCCACCAACATCATGGATGAACACCAGGGCAAAGCTGGCCCCATAGGGAATGTTTATGTTTCTTATTTATTTATATTGTTGTATATTATTATCGTTATTCATTGGCAAGTTGCAGACTGTCTTAAGGCCATGATGTCAGACTCTTTACAGAGTTTATGTAGCAATCTGACATGCCGTTATCCTCTTGCAGATGTGGATATATGAACAAGGTGCCCATGAATTCTAAAAAGAAAAAAAGTCTTGGTTTCAAAATGAAGGCTTTAATTACCTCCCAATACTGTATCTGCCTTTCAAAGGTCTTGCAAATTGGCAGATTTCTAAATTTGTTTATATATATATATATATATATATATATATATATATATATATATATATATATATATATATATATATATATATATATATATATATATATATATATATATTAATTAATTAATTAGTGCCTGTACCACTCATTATGAGTGCACAAGTATTACTTCCTCAGAGGTGAACTTAGAAAATGTATATAGACAAATGATACTTATATTTATATATATATATATATATATTTATAGTCATGTCAGAGAGTTGAGAGGCGTGAAACATTTTATTCTTCCTGGGAGGGCCCTAACAAAAAATAATTGAGAAGCACTGCTTTGTATTTCCTAAATGTCACAGCATATTGTATATCTGCAGTACACAAGTAACAGCTTATCAAGGCAATTCACTGCTTTGTAAAAAAATAAAAATGCATGGAAGCATACTGGTGAGGCCCTCGACAACCGCAACTTTCTCACATGCCCCCTTGGGAAAAGTACTGTAATTGTCCACGTCTCCTTAAACTCAATATTTTTTATTAAAAACAGGCAGAGGTGATTATACTTTCTGTACTCCTCAATTAAACATGTCAATTGCTGTTTTGGCCCTCTCATTGTGAGCAACCTGTTCCAGTTACCTCAGGTTTAATGTGTGCCTTCATCAGGGATTCAGTGGGATTGAGATCAGGGCACTCGTCCAGTGTTTTCTTCCTAGACAATCTCTAGTATTTTCTTGTGGTTCTTTCCTTCTGTAATGAAACATTTTAATAATTTAACTCAAATAAAAGGTGCACGTTTGTTTCTACTTACTACAAATTTGATTTTCTAGTTTTCAATTTTAAATGTTACTAGAATTCGCAGATGCCCTAGCACCCACGCCTTTGCTTCTGGTTAACTGTAATATAATTGACACCAGCTCAATCCTGACCTTTCCATTTGTGTGTGTATTATGTGAATTAATGCACATGTACTTCCACTGCTAATATGTTGAATGTGTGATAAATTTGTACCGGACCTTGACCAACACCCTCACAGCTTTAGTAAGATGGCACGTGAGCAGTATGGCAAGCTGGTGACCATGCAAAGCAGCATGGAGACACTTTACCTCAATCTTTTGGAGTATTTTGCTGTTGATCCGAAGAAAACATCGGTGGAGGAGCTCTTCACTGATCTCAGCAACTTCCGTACTATGTTCACAGTGAGTACGCCCAGATGCATTGTTTGCACTTTCACAGCATTTTCAGCTTGTTAAATTGTTTGTGGAAACAGCTGAAGCTAACTTGAAAATACATTTGTGACAGTTGGGAAACTATGATAATAGGTTACCTGTTGTAAATGTTGTATCCTGATAAAATACAATTCTAAGATTGCGTACCGTGATGCCAAAAGCATTATAAGAATATATTGTGTCAAGACACTAGTTTGCTAAAATTGTGTCATTTCCCATCCGGGTTACATAGGCATATCAATAACTATATTATTTTTGTAAGCTTGGCACCACTAAAGAGGATTAAAAAAAAATAATAATAATTTTTTATCATACTGCACCTGAAAGTACCCCTCAACTAATCTTTTCACCAAATTGATCAAATGTGAGATGTATTCCTTATAATCTGGATGCTTGCTTGCATTTTTCGCTTGATGTGCGGTATGTGGAATTTAAGTAGTGCAGCTAAATCACAAAGCTCGGTCTCCGCCCTGTACTGTATCATTATGTTGTAGAGAAGACAGTTCCACTTTAACTATTTTTTTTCAAGTACATGGTTTAACAAATCAAGAACAAAGTCAACCCTTGGGTTAATTGTCCAAGTAAACTTAAGTAAATTAGTAGTAAAATGGAATGAACATAGAACAAATGCTAAGTGTGCATGTTCCACTGGTTATGTGAATATATTGGGCCAATTTCTGAAACCTTATACTTCATCATATCCTTGGTATTACTGCAGTTTCGTACTAAATATTCCAGTGAAGAAGCAAAGTATTATCTTTATTATCTATCTTTTTTTTTGGTTATTATAAGGACTTTGAATATACGGTCAGAACTCCCAATACAGTCGTTTATTCCACTTTAACAGGCTAAGGTGTAAACATCTAACCCCCTTAGTAATTTGTTCAAAAGGTGTCTTCCCACCATCATCCTGCTTGAAGCCAAGGCCAGGTCAAAGAATGTGTTCACGCACTAAATCTCAATACAGTAACCTCTTGGTCAAATCTGTGTCAGCACATACACTGCTGTGCCAAGGTCCATGCTAATAGGTACATGTTGTTTGGAGACCACTGTGTGTAATGAACTGAGCCTTGAACTGCAACTGTGTGCTGTGTTCTGAAAATATGTGTGCATGTTGGTGTTCTGAAAATATGTGTGCATGTTGGTGTGTGGAAAAAGCTAAGCAGCTTTTCCCCGAAAAAAAAAAAAAACATAAAAATGACAAGTGCATATAAAGGCATACACAAACCGGTACACACACATGCAAGCATGCTCAGTCACCCGTAGGAAGGAGACCCAGGGCAAGGCCGCACATCTGACAGGAATCCAATTGAGCGTGTCTAATGGCAGACATCCAGGAGGAGAGGCGGGGGAAACAGACCTGGAGTGATGAGGAGAGCTGAGGGCAATATCCTTTCTGCGTTTGTCTCTCTCTCTCTCCCTCTCTCTCTCTCTGTCTCATCACTCTATTAGAATTTTATATGCACAATACGGCATGACTCCTGAGAGTTTTGTCATGACAGAATACCAATCACATAGGTTCTTGATTGTATTACTTTTTTGACTTTGTGTTACTTCTGATCTAAAATACAAATTAAGAACAAGTTTTTACCAAAGTTTAATTTTAGACATTTGGTTTTTGGTCTTGAGAGCGATTATGATCATATTAGGTTTCGTTTGAACAAAGAGCTTCTGAAGTATTTGCTCTTGAGCTGCTCCCCTGCTGCAATCTCTTTGTGAAGTTAAGTGTGATTCATTCTAAGCAGGAGTCAGAACCACTTGTTGTATTGACTCAATATTGACTAAACATTGCTTTCTCTTTACTAATGGCGTCAGTGAAGGGTCCATTTGCCCACCCCCCAACTGTGCATCTGCATAGCTATATTGATAGAACCATCTACTATTATGATTACCTTTCGGCAGATTATATTTTACTACATCTGACATTGCTTTGCAGGACCTCAAGGAATTTAGTTAAAAGGGAAACTTCAGCCATGATGGCCCATTTTTCTCTCATAAACTCATTATGTATATAAAAGCTTGCATTTTCAATTGTATCAATTTGTTTTGGAGAAATCAGTAAATAACTCACTCAAAAATCCATTTTGTGGCATTTTTATGTCTGTAATGAATTACTTGATTTCATGCCACAATACTTGTTACTGATCTTTTACTTGGTTTGCCGTTCCGCATTGTTTAAATTTTGTTTGCCATGAATTGTTTTTTTGTTAATATACCCCCCGCGTGTTTTTAGCATTCCCCCTGATATGATATTAGATCAGTGTTTGAAACTGCTTCCAAGTAAGGAAAGTAGTCTTTTGGAGTCCTATAATTTACATAATAACCTTATTTGCAAATAGTTCTAATGGATGTTGTAGGAGAAAGGTTTAATGTTGACTGAAAAATAATGCATGTTTGGACCTACATGTGTAATAGCTTGACAGGGAAGAAACATTTACATGCAATCAGGTAAATACCAATGTGGTTGCATGAGTACTAACTTCAACATTTGGGGACATATTAAGCAAACACTTCACATGGCCTTTTTACACATTTACACAATGATCTCAACTTCACACTGTGCCTTATTTGTTCACTTAACACTCAGAGATTTATAGTTAATAAAGTGTGCTTGTTACAATGGTTTCTTCAGAGAAGCATGCTATTAATTGAATACTCATGAACATTGAAAGCCAGTTTTAGTGATTCAAGTGGCTAGTTTTTTCCTATTTTATTTGCAGTTCAGGTTGTAAAATAGCTTGCAAAACTTGGTGTAACTTAACCGGCTGTGGGGTACTCACTCAGGGTGGGATTGTACATGTACACCCGTGTTCCATCCACTTCCCAAACTGTTGTTTTCAAAGCCACAAGTGATTAAATACGTGAAACAATGATCTTACTAAACCTGTTCAGGTAAGTGGAAATGAATGTACACAAACTCACCTCATGAATTCTGATGCTGGATTTGAAGGAGTAAATGGGACAAAAGCTCAAATCCAAGGCTAAGTATTTATGGTATTTGGAGAGTAAATAAAAATAACTCATACGACTCGACCAACCACTGGAATCCGCCCGGTGCCATCTGAATACTGAACCAAATTTTTGCTCTCACTATAGTTACATATTTTATTTCTCATTTTACAGCAAGCACTCAAAGACAACATGAAGCGCAAGGAATCCGAGGAGAAACAGAAGAGAGCTCAGGCAGCAAAGGAAAAGGCTGAGCGTGAGAGGCAAGAGAGACAGCAGAAAAAGAGCAGGCTGCTTGAACTTAATGCAGGTACAGACCATTCAATCTTTTCGTAACAACTATTGCATGCTGTTAATCGTCTAATTGTTGTCACCCTCAGTGATTCGACACAAGCACTCATCAGTGAATTTTATTAAACCTAGCTATTAGTAGGCATTTTTTAATCACTTTTCACCAACTAAGAAACTACTGCAATTTGATTTGTAACAACGAAAATATTAAAATTATATCGGTGTACTCGATTAAATGTCTTGTTCAGGAAGGTGTATTCAAGTCGGATCATTACAATATAGTGTAGTATGCATTATAATCTAGTCAAAATTGGAGGTGTGTCAAAAGTTTTGTCAACAAGTCTGATCACTGGTCAGTTTCAAATTTGCTGATTGAATTTACTTTACATATATGTACAGCATGTATACAGAATATGTGTAAGCTTACTACCTAAAAAAAATGGCTGTGCCCTTCAGTGATAATTAAACTAGAAATTTAGAGCATGCTTCATAACTTCCAGTTGTTTTTGGTTTGTTTTCCCTCCCCCTTTGGAGTATTGCTGATGCCAAGAACTTGTTCAACAACACAGCCTCCAGACCTATTTTCAATGCCAAAACCAAGACTGACAGACAAATCCAGCCCATCACTCCTAGCCCCATAATACATCTATAGCAAACATTTGCCAACCATTGTAGCTTGCCTGCAGATAAAATGCACATATAAAACCACAACTATGGTTTGTGCCAAAATACTGTCATATGTTTGGCTAAATATAATATCAAAGCTTTCCCTCACTGTTGGGAGGCAAAGTTTAACACAGATATGCAGACAGTTTACAGGGTTTGGTAATACAGTTGAATCACATTATGTGATACGTCATGTGACTCTCTTCAATTGTATGTAAAAAAAAAATAAAAAATACCCTTCTGTCTTCCGAATGTAAAGCGCTTTGAGAGCCTTCTAGGTTTAAGTGCTACATAAATAAAGTACCATTTAGAAGAATGGTTAAAGTGAAACATGCAATTGATCAATGAGCATGTGATGATGTGGTGAAGCTCTGTAACTCTTTTTGTGTATTGACATGTAAATTATCAAAGGTTGGCCTCTGCTTTCGGTCTGATGTTATTGATGACTGGCACTGGCTCCAATTTTGAGCATCAGTAAAAAAAAGAAGAAAAAAGTAGTTATTAGTTACTGATCAAATTACGTGTTATGATTCCTTTTTGGGGGTCCAAGAATTGCCTCCTTGAGTTGCTGTCCATTCTTATAGACTTAACTATTAAAATGACGCTAATGGTAGTCACGTGATTTTTGTTCTTCTTTTTGTTTAGTTTTTTACTTGCATGCATAAGAATTGTTTTACTTCAGAAAAGTTTATAATGCCGGGAAATTATCATTTAGGAACGTCACCTATTTTTCAGAGACTCTTTTAACACCGTCAGACACACTAAAGCAGCCTGTAATATCATTCTCAATTATTCCAGCCCAAAATATCATTCCAACAACTCTTTGTGGATATTGTAGCCTTGCTGGGACATGGTGGCCGTCCATCAACCATCAAGAACCCCATCCAGCCTTAACTATCCAATGTACAAGCATTAATTAGTGAATACGATAAAAAAAAACAAAAAAAAAAACATTTTCATAATATACTTCTGAGCCAGGTTAGTGGTGGTCAAAATACAACTTTATGCATCAATGCATATAGGTTTGTATGAAACTAATTGTCTACTATTTTGATTATGTCTTTATTATGTTTGTGTTTGTCTTCACTGTTTGCTGTTGATGATGTTCAAATAATGTGAACGGGCAAAGCATTCAGTAAATGCTCAAACCGACCGGTTTTGGCAGTGTATCAAGGCACTAGCAGACAATCCAGACATACAGTATTCTCATGCACACATTGTTGGGATGAATATTTCATTGTGATTTTGCATTTACCACCAACCGGGGCCCACTCTCTTTTCACAATCTCTCTTGCGTTTTCCATCTGTTTCTGACCATATTTATTAACTAAAGAGCTTTCTCTTTGTTTGTTAGGGAGGATTGTCCTCAATGGAGATTTTGTATGTAATCATTTCATCAACCATCAATTCACTAAAAGCCCCAGGAAGTCCGGTATCCACATTATGGCAAAGGACACTGCATTGAATAGCAGCATAAGATAATGAAAAGGTTGAGGTTTTCTTAAGAACATTTTAAATGGACATGACCTTTTTTATACAGAGTTGTAGATGAGCATACTTACGCATACCGTAATCATAATATTCTAAATTGTACGTACTGTACTTTGCCTGCCATAGACTAAGGATATCTACACACTGATATGCCGAATGTTCTCACCATCTGCAGTGTGTGTGATCTAGCAGTGTGAGTGAACGAAAGTTTCATCTTGCGCCCATTTGCATAGAGCCTGACTTGAGATTGAAATTCAGATTGGATTGTGTGGGTTTTTTCCCCCCTCCTGTAACTGTGCCTGTGTATGACAAATCTGTAGCATTAACTCCCAGGGTAGGCCAAGAGCTGAGCGTTATTTAACACTCACTGTAAGGCTACAAACTATTAAGACATCAAATACTAAACAAAGCAGATGTGCAGCCCTGCACCGAAAGACGAAAAGAATATATATAATTATCAAAGAGAAAGAGGAGTTGTTTGATTTCTGCTATTAATTATTTTTTAGTGCTCTTTCATGATTTGCGGAATCCAGAAATAGGTATCAATTCAGGAGGCCTAATTAAGTAAACCCTCCCAAAAAAACCTGAAAAGCAGCTCCAATAAAATCCTGGAAAAGCATCGCTTTAAAAGAAGAGTGCAAATGTTTGTTGTTGTCAATGGGTTATAGGCTCAATGCAATTACCGCAAGCAATGGACTTTTAAATAATTATTAAGGTTATCCAACTGAACAATTTCTGTTTTAATTCTTAACACCTCATCTGCTTACCTAAAATGTTATTTTACGAATGTTGAGTTTATTAGAAATGCATGCTGAATAAAACAATTCAATCAGTCATACCAGCAAATATTTTTGAACATCTCCGTCAAAAAAAAAACTTTTTTTGTGTATGTTACAGATGTAAATACCTGTAAATGAAAGGTCATCTCTTGATGTCAAACCAAAATATTTTTGGCCTGCAGTAAAAATAAAGGAATTATCCTCACTGTTCCAATACTTTTGGTGCATGTTGTAACTGAGCCCTGCACTGTGAATGCATTTTTATTTTTCATTGTAGTTGTACAACTGTTCTAAGAGTTCTGATCCCGAATGTCGCTTAAAAACGTGAGCCCGGCGAGTTGCGCGCATCAAAGGACCAATCAGTTTGTTCTGCTGCCAGAGCTGGGAAACTGCTCCTCACTGTCTGTCCTCTCGCGTCTTTCTTCTGCAGTCAAATCTTCAATGCCACCTTTCATAATATACCCATCTTACAACTACTCGCATGACTAATATTCTGCTGTCAGGTGTACCTCCCCCAATGCTAACCATGTGACATGTCTGCTGATCTTGTTCTAACTCTGCAAGCACGTGGGTGTGTATATCGGTGTGTTAAAATGCACTGTGTCAAGCTGTCTATATTTTTATAAAGCAGTTTTCTCTCTGCGGTTTCTGATAGATGTCCACAATTGGACGGTTTTTACTTCCCAATAATCTTCAGGCTTGAGTTTGAAGTGTTTTTCTTTTCCTTCTCCTCTCTCAAGAGGCTCCCAATGTTTTTCATGTTTCCATACTTTGGAGGCAAATGGACCACAACTCGACGGCACACATTACAAGTTTCAGTTGATTTATCGGCGCTGTTTTGTTTGTTTTCTGGCATTCTCCTTTTGATGGAAAACATGTATGTGTGTAACACTTGCTGCCTGTGATGAATCGTCTTGGCAGCCAAGACAATTTTAGACGTCAAGGAGTGTTGGGCCTGCTCAGAAATCCATGCTGCTTCTCTGTTCTGAGTAATGATGAAGAACGTGAAAATATGTGAGCATGAGCTACAGCTCAACTTTTGGAGAAAAAAAAACAAAATAAAAGACTGAAATGTTTTTAGCATTTTGTTTGTTCGAGGAAAACAATATTCTGTGCTCTGTTTTGCTTCTAAGCTGTCAAACACAACATACACTAGTTTGATTATGAATTAAGTTTTGATCACATTTTGTCAGTGATTTGTATTTTCCTTCTTGATTCATTCAGTTACTTCTGATATTCTGTCAGCAAACTGACAACATCTGACTTGTAGGCCCAGAATATTTTTTATGTGCAAACACCAGCTTGTGTTTTAGTTAAAAATAGTTGTGTGAGGCTTGTGTATGTTTTATATCCTGCGCTCTTACTATTCTCTTACTCTCAGGTTTGCAACCATTCTGTAAAGTGTATATATAAGAAAGTTGACCTTATCAGATTTTCTTCCTAACCTCTTATATTCTTCTTGGGTTTTCAGAGAATGATGAGACAGGTGTGATGGATAGTTTGCTAGAAGCCCTACAATCAGGAGCCGCATTCAGAGACCGCAGGAAGAGAGCACCAAGACCCAGAGGTAAGTCAACCTTCAGTTTACACACACGTGCTTATGGATGCACATTGAATGGAACAGGGTTGTCCAAAGTCCAAACCGCTGGCCAAAAATGCCCAAACTGCAACATTTCTTGTTTTAGGTTTTAACTACAGCCACTTGTACTGTTGAACATTTAATTGAGTGTGTTCTTCTGAATGTCAAACCTTTCTGACGCTTCTAGTATGCATTTGCATTGTGTGTAAACTGCCTCCTTTGCAGATAAACAGCAGCAGACCATCAGTCCCAGCTCCTACCGTCAGGTTCTAAAGCCTGTTAATCATGGTAAAGCAGAATACAATAATCTATTCAGCTATGATCTCAGGCATGGTCAACACTATCGACATGCTCTCATAAATCATCTTTAACCATTTCCTCCTTTGCATGTAATGGGAACTGTGTTCCCTGAGCCCTCTTACCCTTTCAGTTATCTGTCTTGCTGCGAGCCTTTGTGCGCCGCACACTTTGTATGGATGGCTAGTTTCAAGCCGTGGTGTGTTTTGAATGGGGTAAACAGTGTGAGGGAAGCGAAGTTAAGCAGAATTTGAATTAGATTCTGTGCAATAGTAGCATTTGTCTATTCACATTAAAAAGAATAGTAAAACGTTGCAGACTAGTAATAGTTACGGCTTGAGGTAATTATTGTACCAAAAGTTAGTATTAATGCAAGCCATCTTATTCAAGTTTGTAGCCCACGCTTACCTGTGGTTTGACAGGCTAGAAATATACTGTATGAACATGGATATTTTTTTCAATATATGCAGTGTTACCATTCACGTTAACTACATGGGCACCTACGCATTACTTGATTACCTCAAATGTCTTGGCCAGGTATATTTAGCAAAATATTCAACAATATCGCAAAAAGTATTTGGTGAATCAAAGTATTTATATATGATATATGCATTAAATATATTTATATCTTATTGATGGCTTTTAAACATAGCAAATTTAAATGGCTGATTTCCGTCTCTCAGAGGTTTTCCGCAATCATGCCTGAACCACTTACGTTGTAGCCCTTTTACCTTTTATTACCTGTAATTGAAATCCCCATGGGCTGAGGTACAGCACCCATGAATAAAATTATTCAAGCTCTGTCCGCCCACATCATTGATGGCAATGATAAAGGGCCTCGCTCAGTTGTTCTGCTTTGGAAAGCGATGAAGGGTTGGGGGATATACAGTGTGGGAGGAAAAAGACAGATCGAGGTGGCTGCAACATCAAAAATAAAGAGAAATTGTGTGAGGAAGAAAGATTGTAGCAGTTGGTATGCCTGAAACAAATTTGTAATATACAGTAAGAAACATTATCAACATTATGGTACTCTGGTGTTTGTGTGTGTGTGTGTGTTTGTTTTTTGGACAAATATTTTAGATGGCAGATTAGATATTAATATGGGGATGACAATAAATACAGTGCACAAAGTTACTGTTTATTAATAACTCCATGATGAATTGTGACAGTAATAAGGACTTGGACCAGTTTTCCCAGTTGGTAGCTGCAAACCTGGCCTTGTTGACCTGTAAACCTAAAGTCTTGCCTGCATAGCAGGCATCATGTTCAATGTGAAACACCCAGAGCAAACAGCTAATTACTTTTCTCTGCCCTACCCAAACACCAGCTCAGCCCTCTCAGTGCCCATTCATCTTAATTTCCCCCACTCTACCATCTGCTTCCTAAATAACACTCCTCCACATTTCCCTACCATCCCAGATCCCTGCTGTCTTTTTCTATACTCTCATGGCCTGACAGTGGCCCACCCCAAACATAATTACCTGTTATTGGTATGAAGTCTACACTTCTGCCTCAGCCCATCATTCATAATTCCCTTCCCGCCTACTTTACGAGAAAATTGAGGTCTTTTATCCCCACACTTGAGTTTAAGTGAGTTAAACCAAGACATTAGTCTGTTTCAGTGACGGTGTTTATTAGGTGGTATAGTCACTGAAACAGCTGCTTTCACTTTCACACCATCTAAATACTAGGGGTTTGAATTGCCTAGTACCTGGCGATTCGATTTGATACCGATTAATCTCGATACAAATCTATATATTGATTATTGCGATTATTATTTTTTTGTATGAAAATGTATTTATGTGAAAATTCAGGCTTATAACTGAGCCACTGCATTTAAGAAACAGGTTGTAGTCCGTTTCATGTTTGAACAGTACTGAAATAAAATATTAAAGCTTAATGTTCCATTAATATAACTTCTATGCTTAATGTGTGAATCCTAACCCTAAGTAAGATGTTTTGTTGAATATTTCGATTCGAGAATTGCGCGCTGTAATATGGTGATATATTGCCGAATCAATTTTTCCTAACACCCCCTACTAAATACCAACTTTAAAAAAAAAGAAAAAGAAAAAAAAAAGATGTCTAAGTATCATTTTAATAATTACTCTCTTGTTTTTTATCGGCTTTGAAGCAGCAAAGATAATTTGTGCTTTCATATACTGCACTTATTGTTGAACAAAACTTTTTTTTTTTTTATGTCCATCCATGTTGATCCATTGTTGAACTGAACTTCACTATTCTGCTACAAATCAATTGTAAATAGACCACATTCTTCATTTAGTAAATTTTGAAATTTTTAGTATGACCTGGTGCTGATAAACATGAATTAAATTGTTTCTTTCCATCATTGAGGAAGTCATAAATTAGTCTTCTGTTATCTCGTCATCTCTTGTTCCTAAAAGTTAAATAGGCACAACACACGTGAAACGTGAGCAGCTAACCGTCGGCGCGACCTTACGCAGTATGTGGAATTCTTCAATTAATTTACATGAGTGGCAGATCGTCGGCCCCTAATTTTGTTGTAGTTCAAAATCACAGTTGAATGGCATTGCAGGGTCGCACTGTTGGAGATACAGCAGACAGTCAAACGTGCCGTGTTGTTTGCATGAAACAGAAAACAATTCTGATTACAAAGCACGATTCAGCTGGGCACCAATTAAGTCATACCAATACAGTATTTACAATTTAATTATATAGAGCTGATCACTTCCATCTCTCCGTTGGCCTGCCATTGACGAATGCCCACGTTTTCGGCGAGTGCTTTATGATGCAAAGCCTCGGAAAAATACATGTAATGAGAAGGGCCGTCTGTACTGACCTGATTTGACGGACGAAAACCTGCATCAGTCGGTGCTCAGTCCGTATATATATTTTTTTCAAGGCTTTGTGTCATAAAGCACTCTCCAAAAAGGTGGTCATCTGTCAATGATTGGCCAATGGAGAGACCAAAGGGGCCATCTCTGAATATATAATATATATTATGCTTCACAATAACACTTCATTCTGTTCATGATTTCATATGTACCTTTGGCTAAAGCGTGGAGCTGAGTACAGTGTATGTGTAAAGACGATAAATATAGCAATTATTGCCAAGAGCCTCACAAATATTGACACCTGGTCCAGTTCAGCATTTTGCCACGTCACTCAGTGTGCAAAGTTTTTTTTTTAAGCTGGGTTCGCAGTCTTCTTCAGCACACATTCACAAGTACACATAAAAGTACACAGACACACCCGACTTGAAGGGATGAAGGTAAGCGGGCTTTGTGGTAGCTGGCCTGGGTTAGGATAAGGCTTTAGGGCTCTGGGGCTCCTTGGCTCTCTAAATTGGATTGGGCTCTACAGAATGATGGATCGATGGTTGTTAGCCACACGGGTGTAGGAGACTTATTGAATCTATAAAGCAGTCATAGCTTTTTAACTGTATCCCCTGAAAACGTCTCTCCAGGCACTGTCTGGTCATTTCATTTTTATTTATTTTTTTAAAGCCGTTATCTTAAAGTTGTTGAGAGGTTTAATTGTGATTGTGGTATACAGTATATGGTTATGATATATTTTTAATTGGTCCAAAGTCACAGACCCAGAGATAAACGTGTGGATGGTTTAAAATGTGTAAACCATTCACAAAGGCATAAATGGCTTTGCCTATAGTAATATATTCACTTCATAAACCTTCAACTAATCCATAGCAATTGTCCTGCTTTATTTTCATAAGTATTATACTTTAAGTTTTGAATCTTTGAATATACTAGAGAGAAATGTACTGCCCAGTGTAGACAGAGCTCTTCACTCTCTTCTCTTTGGTCTCATTCTTTCTTTGTATGTTGTCCAAGCTGAACCAAATGACAGCTGTCGTAGCCTAAAGTATTTCCCAATGCTCAATCTCATTTTCCTCCACAAGCGCAAGCGAACTCCTTTAGTTGCAAAATGTACCACATGTTAAATTGTTGGCAAACTATTTTGATTTATAAGACAATGCAAAAGTAATTTTTTTCGCTCTGGGTCAATTTCTGTCACTTCAACCTGCGTTCTTTTCGAAAGTCCAGTTGAATTTTGAAATCCATAATTTGTCACAACTGCTAAAGTTTACATTTAGAGTCCCAACTGGTCCAAACAACCATTCACCTCTTTGAACAAATTACTCTCTCACAGTCCCTTCCGTTGGCTGGAAGGCTGCAATTGTCTCTGTAATTTTAAAGTCTACAATTATCCTACATATCAAAGAAGATTAGCTGAGTAGTTTCACTAATGCCGCAGCTCTCGCTCAAAGCCATTGGTAAAAAGTTCAGTTTACTGTTCTGTACCACAGTTGAAGGATTCGTCCTCAACCCTTCTCATCCCCGTTCGTCATATTAACGCTACAGAGTCCACCAATCGTTGTTTAATAAATTTAGGATCAGAAAACGGTTGACTGTTTTTACGATTTGTTGGGATATGATATAATTTGTTTTGGCACCTGCATCCCTAGATTTGGAAAGCTCCACAAAAGTAGTTTATTTTTTATTTTTTTATTTTTCCAATTTAGCTAGCAACTCATCCGACAAGTTCTTGTTCTTCTTTGTGTGTTTGGTGAAGAGGAGTTCAAATGCAACAATGCAACCTGTGCATATCAAATGTCTTAATCACCCTTTATTATTATTATTATTATTGTTATTATTAACATTTGACTTTCTGTAACTAAATACTTTGCAGTCCAGGCAGTGTTAAAAATTCAGCATTTACCTTCAGCCTTTTTAGGGCGGTACAGCAAAGGCCAATGGATTGCATGTGGCCCACAGGCCTTAAAATGCCCAAGTCTTACCCTGATATGTGGAAACCTGCGGCAACTGGATTTGCATGTTGTTTTTTTCTTTCAATATTTTTAGTTCAATGTAATGATTGACAGTAAAGTGGAAACATGCAGACAATTCATATGTAAGTATGCCTCTTTAATTCTGTACAGTTCAATTCTGCTCTGTGTTGTACTGCTACATGTACGTATATATCATACAGTTTTACAAGTCCTAAGCCAATGAGGCTTTTCAGATAGCCACCTTTTAGCTCTATTATGAAAATGGTAGGCTGTAAAAAAGTAGCTAGGGATTGTCAAATAAAAGATGATGTCGAGCTAAGGGTCCTAATTAGCCAGTTCACATCAGCTGGCCCTTAACAGCAGAGGAAGCCTACTCGTGCCGCATAGCTATTCAGTTAACTTCAGAAATCCTGCCTGACTTTTTAACCTGCACAGTAAATTATGTAGAGTAAATTTGACTCTTTTTAAAGTGGGACCAAATAGACTCAGTTTTTGAGTAATATTTACACTTGGGAGAAAGTAAAATAAAGAATTGGGGGGTAAAAGTAATTCTAGGGTTGGGGAACAAACTCACTATCTTCAGTTTGGGAAACTGCCACACGACCACCTAACTATGTCCTTGCTACTGTTTTCTTATCTCCAAGATGAGACCAAAAACACAATTTTGGTCTCTTGGAGTTAGGAAGATTCCAGCTGACACAAGTGATGTACTAACACACAGCAGGAGCTGCGTGGCTCAGGGAGTAGATCGATTGTCTGTCAAGCTGAAGTCTGTGAGTTCTTTCCTCAACCCTTGAGTGACTTTTATTTATTTATTTTTAAAATTCTTTATTTTACTCTTTCAAGTGTAAATATTACTCTAAAACTGGGTCTATTTGGTCCCACTCTAAAGGGAGTAAAATTTACTCTATAATTATAATAATAATTGATGTTGATGTGTAAAAACACTGATTATGTTAACTCTTTGACTGCCAGACGTTTTCAGAAAAGGGATGCCGTCAGTGCCAGCCGATTTAAGCATTTTGACTGATCTTTCAAGGTCCACAGAAAATGTTCTGTTTGGACTATGGAAACACACGTACTACCAAATGAAAGATTGGACTTTCATCTTTCATCAGAAAAAAAAAGTTTGTTTCTACCTTATTCCGTTCTTTAGTAATCAACAATAGAAAATGGTTAGTTTGACCCAATTTCGCCTGTTTTGGACCAAAATACGGAGAAATCAAGCTTTTAGTGAAACGATATTATTTCATGCATTCTAGTGAATTTGACACTTCTTTTTGTCCATGAATGATGCCACAAACACCTAAATAGTGCTTTACTTCTATAAAACACTACCACCAAGAATGAAAAAGTGTTTTTTGATAGCAAAATACGTTTATTTACATTCAACAGTGTAACAATTTGACAACAATTTGGCAAACTATTTACAAATGTGTGCAACTGTGGTGCTATTTACAAATATGTGGATGTTTCAACGACAGTTTTTCTTTTTGTAACACTCTCCTGCGTGCAAGGAGACGCAACAGCATTTGCACAACAGATTGCCTCTTCGCGTGCGCCACTTTCTTGCAGGCCGTTTTTTTCCGGGGAATAGCAAGTATATACTGCAGTGTGTCATCAAGTCTAATATCAGGATCATGCTACGGTTACGTTACGGTGGTGTTACGTCTCGCTTCCTCGCGTCCTTCAGTTGCTATACCGGGTGGTAGGAGATGTTCTGATCCATTTTATCCACTCCATTCATGGTGGCATCGTAGTCCAGAAACAGTGTCTTCTCCGTGATCAGACTGTACCCGCTCCTCCGATGAATATGCATTGGACTCGGGGTACTCTTCATTGTCCGATCGAATGTCCGCTTGTGCAGCTCCGCGTTTTCCGGCGTTAGCAGCGCTAGCCGGTGAGGCTTATGACGAGAGAATAACGGCCGCGTCAATGCTTCCAACTCCGGCGTCAACCTCGGGAGTGACCATCATCATCATCATCAATGTGCATTGGTCGATGCTTTTCGACTACTCTCCATCGTCCGATCGAATGTCCGCTTGTGCAGAAGTACCCGGCCGGCTATTGTGCGCGTTTTCCGGCCTTAGCAGCGCTAGCCGCGCTTAGCCGGTGAGGCTTACTACGTGTTCATAACAGTCACGCCAAAGCTTCCAACTTTGGCGTAGAGCTCGGAGTCATCATCATCATCATCATCAATCTGCATTGGTCGATGCCAACTCTCCATCGCCCGATCGAATGTCCGATTGTGTAGAAGTACCCGGCCGGCTATTGTGCGCGTTTTCCGGCCTTAGCAGCGCTAGCCGCGCTTAGCCGGTGAGGCTTACTACGTGTTCATAACAGTCACGCCAAAGCTTCCAACTTTGGCGTAGAGCTCGGAGTCATCATCATCGTCGACATCAATGCGCTTTTTAGTATTGATTGATGCTTTCCGTCTTTGAAAAAAATGCTCAAGCGTGAGCTGCTTGCAACCGGTTGCTTGGTCAGCCATTGTTGTGGCTTCATCAGCCATTGTCTCCTCAACACTCTAGCTCCGCCTCACGTCTTCTACTGACGCCCACGGTGGGCGGCCCATCCAACCTTGTGCAAAGAGAGTCATCGCTGCCCTCTAGGGGCCAAAACGAGTCTTTTACTATTCAGATATGCCTGATACTTTCAGCACAGCTGCCCAAGGCTTTCCTGCACCCGTTTTTGAAAAAAAAAAAAAAAAACATAGGGGACGTCTTTTAACGTCCTCGGCGCCCTTCCCTAGGTTTATGCTAAACGTTTTATAACGTTTATGGCAGTCAAAGAGTTAAAGATTTCTCACAATAATTACGAAAAAATAATAATGTGCTAAACAAGTACATATGCAGCATTAAGTCAATTTAATTGTACTTGTACAGCACCAATTTACAACATAAGTTATCTGGAGTCACTTTACACATTGAGCAGGTCAAGAACCTCACTCCTCATACTGGCCAATGGAATACCAAATGAACAAGCACTTAGCAACTGAGGCAGCGAAAAACTTCCTCTAAAAAAGAAACCTCTAGCAGAACCTAAGCCCTGTGGGACGACTGTCCACCTCAGCCGATTAAGTTGCGATGGATAGACAGTGTAGGGACAGAGGGTCGCGAGAGACAAAACGGGGTAAGCGACGGAGGGAGAGATGAGGAAAACAACTAACACAACTGCTGTATCAACAACAGTGATATTTCTATTTCTGTATATTCTATTTCTGTAAATTCACTTCTCACAACATTCCTAGGAAATTACAATGACCAGTTTTGAGTTTGAGAACGGAGCATAGAGCTTCCCTTTGACCTTACTCTAGTCAGTTAGCACGTTTTTTGGAATGAGTAAAAGGAAGGCATATCTTGCCAAATCCAAGAGAATATGAAAGCCATTCGCTATTGTCTTAATTTAGAGTGCTAAACCATTAATCTACTGCAATAACATTCACATATTTATTCATGTTTGTGTGTATGAACATCGGAACTATTCTAAAAAAACACAACTATTCTTATAAATTGTTCATCAGCTGCATCAGAGTATAAAGTGACTTGTAAATCTGCAATCTTCCCAGAGCTAGTTTTCATTCAGGTGAAGATATTTGAGCTGCTGCCCCAAAAAAAAAAAAAAAACATACTTGACATTTCTCTCTCCTCTAGTATGTGAAAACTAAAAACTGCTTTCAATTCCAGTTGAACCCATTAAGCCCTTTGCTTGTTCACTGTATCCACTGGCCTGTCTTTTGCCAAGGCTCTTCTGAATGTCAACCACCACTATTAGGGAGCACAATACAGCCAAACGAATAAAGGAAAACTGCTGGCTTTCAAATGACTCATTTTTAAAACAGTGGTCTGTTGATTTGCTGATCCAACATGCTTAGTTTTGCACTATACATGATATAATTACTGTGATTGGCTGGCGACCAGTTGAGGGTGTGCCCCACCTCTCGCCCAAGTGTGGAAATGTCCACAACCCCAATAGCATATTCGGGTCTGTGCGCTTGTTTACATGGCCTTTCAAAATAATATTTGGAATATTATATATATTATATAATATTGCCAATATTTGGGTTTTAAAAGTGTTTTTGACTGCATAAAACTCAAAATAAAATGCCTACAGGACAAGTTGACAGGGATTTAAACCGTGTCCATTAGATACTGTTTTCGATATCTCATTAAGCTCTCACTTTGAATTCAGTCATAATGCTCTTTCCGATGTAGGTAATTTAATTTTGAAAATAAAAAATAAAAAAATAGCATGCCAGTTTGGCTGTGGCCCACTAAAGCCCAGATTTGTATCCTTTGCGCATTCTTAACATGTCCCTTGGCTTTGACAAAAGTGAATCAATTAATAGATAGATGATGTTATTCTACAAAGAATAAAAAAATCCCTGCACCCATTAAATAGGCAGCATTTCTTTGGACTTTGTATAAGAATCAATTGAATTTGACTGAAAGCTTTTCTGTGCTCCAAGCAATAACACGTTTCATCCATATACACGCAGCTTGCAAGTTAGTTTACAAACTTTTTTTTTTTTAAAGAAAAATTTGAGTTTGATTTTTGCAATAAAAAAAAAAGGTAATATATTATATTACAGTAGCTCTAATTGTGTGTTTTTTCTAAATCTATTTAGCTTTTTTAAAGGATCATACAGCCTATTCAGTAATAGTCCCATTATACAATTATTTTCCAACAGGGACAACACAGAAAGGTTTCATGTTGGACCACATGTATTTAATACCTGTTGACCAATCTACATTCTTAAAAAAAAAAAAGAGTAAAATAATGTTATGCCATATTACAATAAATTTAACTTTTTTTTAATTATAAACTAAAAGGCACCTCCCAGCTTTGACCAAACTACACCTTTCTTATTCAGCAGGCATGATTTCAAATTCTGCTTAGTTTTAGTTCAATAGTGGGATACCACAATGCTAATAAAATATTGATGTTTGGATGAAAAGTAGAGATGTAAATTATGAATCTGATGTAATGTCCTAATATTGCATTGATGTGCTATTTACTTAAGCTTTTTCATTTATTGGTATGTGACTGGTCAAATTGTATAGTAGTGCATTGGTGCACATAATCATATTTAGTGCGGACACAGAGACATTCCATAAGGCTCATGGTATATTGTTTATATTGTACATGACGCTGTGGCTTTTATGAAGGCCAGTAACAACAAAGCCATTCACTCACTGACTTTTGACAGTCACAATCTCAGTATTTTGCATATCAATAAAACAAGCATACAGTGATATAGTTTCTCTTTTTCCTGTGCAAATTATATTCTGCAGATGGGTCAGAAACCTCCATTATTTGTTTGTAAAAGGGAAAGAGAGAGCCACCAACTCAGTAGAGAACATCAGGAGCCACACTTGAGGTGGCAATGGCATCACCATTTCTCATAGAATTCTCTTTTTCCTATCGAGACTACAGTGTTAAAAAATTGAGTGTGCATGGGCTCTGTATGAAGTGTGAGTGTGTTGATGAACAAGGCTGACTTATCTAGGAAGGGTTTAGAGACGGAAGGAGCAGTCTGCCTGTAAATCATGCGCCTCTCTCGCATACTGAGCTGGAGCTCCGACAATGGAAGGTGTTTGGGCTTCAATGGAGTCGACATGATTTATCAGTATGGTGAGTGATTATAGGAAGCCTCTGTAAAAGACAGATGGACCTATAAAAAAAAAAGATCTCATGGTGCTTCATGAAACATGCAAAGAATCGTCCATTGGAACCTGTGAAAAATAGTCACATTAAGACATTGCGAATATTGTGAATGTGTTTAAATGTAATACAGTAATTTTGAAGACCAGAAAAGGAAATGTCAGCCTGTAAGTCATAAAACTATCCTTGATGGCAAGATGCTATTTTATAGCTAATCATTGTAATCACTGGCCTTCAAGCTTGTCACTCTACTGTGTCATATTCAAAGACAGCTCGAGGTACAAAATGACAAAATGCAGGACCTTTTTCAATTTTTAATGGATAATTATCTGTCTCGGGTGTTACAGAGGCGAAATGATGAGCACCAAAATAGATCAAGTAAAATGAAGAGTCTGTGATCTCTTTTCTTGGCAGTGAAGTGGAATCAAGTAAGGAAACTCTTAACGTTAAACCACTACTCGTTTTATGTGCAAATTCAACTTCACACATTGACAGTTCACTCAGGCTCTGTGGATGACTTTTTTTTTTGGGGTATCGTACTTGTCATGTTTTTATTAAATGTAAGTCATTACGTCTGTGCTTGGTCCCAGTTGCCATGGCTGTGAAAGATTCATACTTTGATGAAAGAGGGTAAAGGAGTTGCCACCCATTTTAATAAGCTTAAATGATTATCTTTGAAGATGTAAATGCAAAAAATAAATATCAATACAAACAACTACAATCACAGCCTCACAGTGAAGGCGGTGGTGAAGGTGCTTGACAGACACACAATAACAAAGGAAATGTTCAACAGTAGAACGATCCAGTGGGAGATAAATTAAATCAGTGAACAACTCAGAAATTGTCTTTATATGCCTTGTCATAAAATATGATCCTGAATCAAGATCGTAATCCCGGATTTCGGAGCGATTCAGCAACGTGTTTAGCCGCACTAGTAGCCAGCTAAAGCTCGTTGCTAGCTAGCTGGTGCAGTGTAAGTATAAGCTGCGGGCTTGCCTCTGCCTCACTTTTGCTATTGAATGTAAATGAGTCGGTTTGAAAACTTTGCTACTGTGTGCATCTGCAGAGAAAGTCAGTTGTATATATGTTGAATTGGTGAAAGTCATGTCCTACAAGTCTCTTAGATATTATAAGTAGGGCCCGACCGATTCTAATCGATTATTAGCCTTCAAACATCTGCCAAAATAATAATAAAATGTTCCCCTTAAAAACATTATTGAAGAAAACCGAAGTTTGCGACGCTGTGCAAGTAACCTGAATCCATGATTTTGCTTGCGTAGCATCAGCAACTAGCAAGTGTGTAGCATATGTTATTTTGGTGTCCTTTAAGCTGTTTAATGACATTCCATTTGGAGTTAACTGTAAAACTAAACACGCAACATTAAGAATTAAATCCACTGTATATTTATTTTAAATACAAAAAATGCTTAATTAATAAAACATTGCTAGCCTAGCGCTAATGCTAAAAGCGAAGGGAGGACCCCATTCAAATCCTAATAGGAAGTTAGCATCGACTTCGGGGGTGTTTTTCTTTCAAATAACGAATATTCACACACAAATGTGGGAACACATACCCACAGTTAAGAACACTAAGCAAATGCACAAATTATTCCCAATGTGTAAAAAACAAGTTATTTTAATAGAATTCAATCGTAACTTTCTTTTGTACTCACTTTAAGTGTGTACACCATGGATGCACGGCACCACACTGCTCCCAAGAAGCCAAAATGCACAGAAAGTCAGTTTTTATTCAGTTTTTTAAATTGCTATTATTTTAGTTTATTCTATTTTTATTTCACTTTCTTATTGTTTTAATTGTTATGATTGATACCCATTGAAAATGAATTGGGGAGGGGGGGCAGTAATTGTATGCATTAAATATATATTTTTAAATAATCTGCAGATTAATCGATAAACTGTATTTTTTTTTTCTGCCAAAAATCGGTGTTGGCATCGGCCTAAAAAAATGCATATCGGCCGGGCCCTAATTGTAAGCAATAATCCTGTGCATATCTGGAGATAAAAAGTTCAAGTACCTTTGCTCAGTAATGTAAAGGTATGAAAAGTAGTATTTCTTCTTGGCAAAAACATTTAATGAAAACTGAAATTCCTGGATTAAAACTACTCTGACATATACACTTTATCCAAAAATTGCCGAAATGTAACAGAGTAAACGTATCTCCTTATTCACCATATTTGTTGCCACATATTTTTAATGACCATATAATTATGCTTGTGACATTTCAGTTGTAGCAAAATTCTCTGCTGGGTTTTCTAATTTGTTGTGGCGGCCGTGCCTGAGAGTGTAGAGACGGTCGTTCAGTAACCAGAAGGTCAGCTGTTCGATCCCCGCTCTCCCCAAGTCACGTGTTGTTGTGTCCTTGGTCAAGGCACTTCACACACATTGCCTCCAGTACTATTCACACTGGTGCATGGAAGGTGCGACTGTTTGGTGGTGGTCGTAGGCGCTCACTGGCAGCCACGCTGTGGCTACTTAAGTAGCTTACCGCCACTACAGTGTGAATGTGTGAGTGCATGAATAATGCATTAATTAATCATCCAATTGTAAAGCGTCTTTGAGTGTCTAGAAAAGCGCTATGTAGATCTGATTTATTATTATTATTATTATTTGATTAACCTATGTGTTGAAGATATGTAACTGGTTAATTATTTATATGACTACATTGCAGCAATATTTATAGTGACAGTAGAACAGTGATTCTTAACCTGGATTCGATCGCACCCCAGGGGTTCGGTCAGTCAGTCTCGGGAGTTCGACGGAGGTCAAGACACTCACCCAATTTGCATGATTCGTGATGATGCGCCCCGCTTGGCCATTATTGGCTGTAGGTGATCACGATACATTGCTTGGCCTGTCTTTGCTGCAGGGAATTTGGTGCACTCCGTTGTCGACTTGTGGCTGTTGTAATGGTACACCATGTGATTTCTTTATTATTGTAATCCCTTCATACCATGTCGAGCAAAAAAAGAAAGTGGTCGGACAAATGTGTGCAATACAAATTCACTTGTGTAGGGGGTTCCACAAGGTTAAATTCTCGGCCTCTGCCATTTGCATTGTATCTGCTTACCCTGGGTTCCATCTTAAGAAAACAGTGCTCTATAGCAGTGGTCCTCAACCCTGGTCCTCGGGGATCGGTATCCAACCTGTTTTCCATGTCTCCCGCAGCCAACACAGGTGATTCATATCATCAGCTAATTAGCAAGCTCTGGAGAAGCCTGATAACGATTCCCACCTGTGTTGGCTGTAGGAGACATGGAAAACAGGCTGGATACC
The DNA here is from genome assembly GCF_054856555.1 of Leptonotus elevatus. Taxonomy (NCBI): domain Eukaryota; kingdom Metazoa; phylum Chordata; class Actinopteri; order Syngnathiformes; family Syngnathidae; genus Leptonotus; species Leptonotus elevatus. The sequence continues at coordinate 6,341,413 of NC_141241.1, read as the reverse complement.
GGTCCCCGAGGACCAGGGTTGAGGACCACTGCTCTATAGAGTTGAGCTGAGTGATGGCTGTCAGCGTCTTAACTGAAGGAAAAAATAAAAAATAAAATATATATATATATATATATATATATATACATACAAAAACTGTTTAAAATCACCTCTGTATGAATATAATTGCTCCTGAGTACTGTATACTAGTAGGCCAAATATATTATATCGTTTTTTTTTTAATTTATTATTTTCTTTAACCACTTGCAAGTGGGTTGCAGCAGGACTTGCCTACTAAATAGTTGCGGCTACTTTCCAAGGTCAGGCTGCGAGATTATGTCCTTCTGGGGGTTTTTCTCCCCTTCCCCTCCAAGGTCTACTTAACAACACTCCTACAATATCATGATGGAACATCTAAAGCAGATGGGAAGCATGTGGATGCTTGATCAACTGAAGTTCAAACAATTAAAATAGTAAGAGACAATTGTGGGTATGCTGCATACACATTAGAGCTTTGACACCGTTACGACTTCCCCCTCTAACTTTGTATCGCACTTTCAACTGATCAAATTACCAGTGATTTATTACAACTGTCAGAAGCAGGTGCATCAGACTGGTGTTTTGTCTGTCAGAGCCAAGTGGAGCCTGAGGTTAGCAGCTTTGTTTATCAATCAATGCTACGGCAGCTCTGCCTCTTTCACCGTCTGCGTAAAGCCAATTGTCTGTAAAACGCAAGACCGGTATTGTTTTGTGATGCAATCATGACATGAAGGCCTGGGAAAAGCTTTAATGTATCATAAACCGACTTTAGAAAGATAGAAAGGGAAATAAATACAACCTGTTTGCATTGAAACACTGTAGACCACCTAATGTCAGATATGTGAAATTCAGGAAATTGTTCAGGTTTATTTGCAGAAAGCTCCTTAAAACACTTCCACTACCCACTTCCGTAACCTGCTGGGAACATCAAGTATTCGCCTCACAATTTGTTAACAGTCTTTCTCTCCAACATCTTTGTACCTGCACCTTTATCTAGAAAGCTTTGAACAGTTTTAAATAAGCCCGCATTCAAGACATTTTGCAGCATATTTCATCATTTGCCTGTCTTCACACGTAACAGCAGCATACCTTGTTGGTAGCCTTTCTTGATTTCGTCTGAAATCATTCTTAATTTATACTTGTTAACTGTCAAAAGCACTTCTCACAAGAAATAAACTATGGACAGTGAATTCATATTGCACATATTTGTCCGTCCACAATCTTTTTTTGGCTCCACATATATGGAGGGATTACAATAAAGAATTCACATGATGTACCGCCACAACAGCTATAAGTAAAATACTAAGCTCACCAAATTCCCTACAGCGCAGATAAGGCAAACGATGTAGTCTGATCACGTGCAGCCAGTGATGGCCATGTGGGTCGTATCTTCGCGAAACATTTGAGTCGGGTGTGTGTCTTGACGAATCCCTGACACTGACTCACAAAACCCCTTCGGTTCGATCAAACCCAGGTTAAGAACCACGGTCCTAGTAAAAAGTTTGATTCATTCAATAAATAAGGTGAAAGCGGTATAAGGACTTCTAATACAGATAGAAGCTTTCTTTTTCTTTTTCTTTTTTCAAAGTAGTCTCCCAGCCCTATCGCACACTTTTTCCATCTCTGCACAAGCTTCCATATTCCCTCAGCGTAAAAATCTTTGGACTGATGTCTCAGCCAGTCGCTCACAACACTTTATCATCACTTTCAAACTTCTTTAAATTTAGCCTACTTGTAGACATTTTTTTTGGGTGAAACATGTGGCACCATACACAGTTGACATTCTCCTATGAATTTCAACTGGTTTGCACCCTTCAGCAACCAGAAACTTGATAATTGACCGCTGTTCAATCTTGGATCATGCTTCTTGGTCGGCCGTCTTTGTTAATCGGCAAAACTCTCAAAGTTTTTCTTTAATCTGAAAAATAAATTAAATCCATATTAAAAAGAAGTAATACAAAAAGTAAGCTGCTATCTGTATTAGAAGTCCTTATACCGAAAAATTCACCTTATTTATTGAATGACCCACGTACATGAAAAAACAAACAAAAGTAAACTGCTCACCCGACTGACGTAATGGAGAGGAAACCGTATAATCTTTGAAAACCATGTACAACTGGTTTAATAATAATATTTAAAATGATATTGTACTTGTATGTCTGTTGCTCAAAAAAGCTGTAGAAAAAGTAAATCACACTTCAGATCAGTTGCTGTTGTGTATTTTTCCCCAAATGTTTCTAGTCTCTACTGATTAAAATGGAGCATGATCTCCCTTATATACTAAGAAATAGAGCCTTGGTTCTGTAGAACCAGCAAATCATCCCGGGATTACACCGCATGCGTGTGCGTTGCGTTTCCTCTCTGCTGCGTCTTGACTGCATGCTCCGGACATGTCAATTTAATTTTTTTTAAACTCACCGTCCACACCCACAGCTTCTACTATGACGTTCCTTGCAACATAAATTTTTAGGTTGTCCAAATAAAAAGGATGTGCCGTGTGCGTGTCATATATAATCCACCTGCATTATAAATCTCTCTAAAGTGAATTGAGCGTTAAACATAATGACGTTTTGCTGACATAATTGCGAAATAGGATCTGCCGAGTATTTTATTCTGAAAAGTAATCCATTGCTTGTGACTGATAAAAAGACAGTAGTGTTAGTCAGTTTGTTCTTGATAGTCTGGCAGTCAGTGTTCATTAAATATTTGGCTCAGAACTGGCTGTGTGGACACATGGCTGGCCCTGCAAGCACTTTTAGCTGTGCCATGAATCCAAAAGTATACAAGAACAACTTTTTAAGTAAATGAAATGGCACTTGGATGGATCTTTTCTTCTCTACACTATTTCTGCATTTTGTGTTTGCTTTAAAGACAGCAGCAGTGTTGTATCTCTCATTCATGAACCCACCCACTCACTACCCGTAACCCACAAAAAAACTCACACATTTTCCTTTATTTACTCTTAATCTCATTTGAGAGATGACAGTTAAATACTCCTAACTGGTTTGCAATCAAACTCCATTTTGGACATATGCTTAAAAAGGTCTTCATTTGATTCAATCTACAGCAGTCCTCCCCACACACACAGACATACACACTTTTAAGAAATGTAATTCCTGCATTTTATAACAGAACATTCCCAGCCACATACATTAGTGTTCTGCATGAAATCACTGGGGGAGCTGTGGAAGTATCTAATTTAACTTAATTGTTTACTTCAAATGATGTGCCACAGACATATAGTTGAAGCAGAACAAATAAATTGCTTGTCTACTAAAAGGCAGAAGGTACAATTAACCTTTGTTAGTTAGCACTTGTATCCATTCATACGACAGAATAATAGCTTTGTGTTCTAACAAAACCAGATTTCACACCAGGTAAAATGTATTTGTTTTCCAAAATAAAATGTGTGTCTTTGTTAAATAAAGGTCAGGGAACATGGACATAAAATATGTAAAACCAATGTACTGTGACGGAGCTTGAGAGAAAAACAAAATAGAAAACCACTGCGAGTTTCATTTGTTTAACAAAGTATTGTATTTTTGACATTTGGTTGGATAATTGATCAGGTTATAAAATCACCATTGATAATCTTGCATATCAGAAATTCCCAAATGTCAACCAAAATATAGCGATCAGAACTATTTTCATCTTGACGCTGCCCTGACATCCAGATTAGATTTTTCTTTTATTCATAAGCTCAGTTTTTAATTCTCAAGTCTTAAATTTGAAACTGTCGAACTGAGAAATATTAGAGATCAGCTGTACTGAATTAGTAAAATCTTTGATGTCTTAAGTGCATTTAAAATATTACACATTCAGTATTTTACAGAAATGCTTAACTCTCTCTGGAGTCTCATATAAAATCAGATTTGGTCATGTGCAGCAACACACTTAAGGCCAGTAAGTTTCTATGCTAACCTTCACCAATTATTCAGACATTGAGGCCAACTAACCGTTCTTGCCCAAAATTCAAACTGATCTTAGACAACCAGCTTGCTGTGGGGGGGAAAAGTTCTTCTCTGATTTGGTGAAGAATATTTTTTTCAAAGCCTTTATAATAGGTCTTGTATATATTTGTATTTACTGTTTCATCCATTATAATAGGTTATAGGACAAAAGTGTCAAATTTGACATACGCTACTCCATTTAGTGGAACCGTCTTCATAACCAACAGTTGCACAAATGATCGTTTCGCATTTTAGATTGGTACCTTCTGTCCAATTAACCAGGATATATACAAATGTGTATTATTTGCATGCAATTAAAAATTGTCATTATAATAAACAGTACTGCCTTCAACAAATACAAAAATGGAAAGGAAAAATGAGGCAGTGCCATATTGATAAATATGAGATGACATTGAGGAGGAGGAGGAGTAGGAGGAGAGAGGGAGAGTAATGTAACATGGCCAATCATGCCCCAGTGGTTCTTCTAATCGCGCAAACAAGGTCACTGTGCTCCCGAGCCAAACTGGCAGACTGTATGTTTGCATCTCAGGCATGCTGTCTCGCCCTTTCATCCACTATTTCCCTTTTGCCATCATAGTGCTTGTTTTTTTTTCACTCATTTAATCATACATACCAAATGGAATAGCACACAGCAGCAATTGATGCTATCACTGGGAGGTCTATACTACTCTTATGACATTGCTCATCAGTTCAGTGCATATAGAAATGCGCCAAGTTTTTTTTTTTTTTTTAAACCCGTTAGGAAAAGTGTAAGTTACTGATTAAGATACGGAAAACAGCAGATGAGTGTAATGAAATGCTGAATTTTACTCTGTGCACACTTTTGTTAGCCTAGATAAAGACAACCAAAAAAATCCATCATTTGGCCTAATTTCTGCCAGCATTAAACTTAACTTAACTTTGTGTGTGTTACTCTTTAACTTTGACTTTGCAACACTTATCTGTAAGGGCATTGTAACTAAGAGAAAAAGATCAGCACGTTATATTCCTCTCATCATCATGCACTGCATACAATATATTAACCACACCTCCTACGATAAAAGCATGACTTATTCAACACCAGTTTCCAAAAATGAAAATTGATTTGTTTTTGAACGTTTTCTTTTCCTCTGTCAAATTTTGGATTTTGCTGAAAGGTAATGTGTATTCATCATCACTAAATGCTTGAAATGCATTGCTTATGCATTCCCCAGCATGCTGATCTTTGTTATAGTGTCCTCTTTGAGGAGAAAATTGTCCTATTCATGTTCATCTAAGTTTGTTAGAATGGGTTCAAAATCAGAAATACATTTGTGGCAGTGTCATGTAACAGGCCTTATAATCTCTATGGTTGCTGTATTTGGTGAATCATTAGTACATGTAAAATAATATTGGGTGAGTAAATGAACACTGGATGTCAACTAAACTAGTAAAATAATCATTCATTGTCTCTACATAAGCATCTAATTAACCTTGAATACTACTCAAGCAATACAGATGAAGGTCATGACTGCTGTTTCTATTCAGCTTGGAAGTGATCCCTTGAGTATGTGCAGACAGCTGCTTGCAAAATTGACCTGCACAAGTCAAATATCTATCTTCTCCTTTGGTGGTCACAACCCTGTGTTCATCTTGTATTGATCAGCATCTATATAGTCCAACCTCACTAACACCACCATCCTTGGTCTTGCCATCACAGACCTTGTGCGTGATGAACGACAACCCTCTTTGCGCAGCTCAATTCCCTTGAAGGTGATCGGGCTAATGTGTTTTTCTGAGCCATGATGTGTACAAACTCGTTTTTGTTTTTTTTGTTTAGTTTTTTTTCTCATTTGTCTGCTGCATCAGTTAATGGTTCTTTGAATGGAACAAGTTGGCTGGACTTTCCATTTGCATTGGGTTACACACACCGCACAGAATGGATACGTCCGTTTATGCGTCTCTTGAGTAAATATTGTATTATGTTCTTCAGAGGATTGCACTAATCAATGAGGCATGCATTTTTAATTGCTGGGCCTTTACCAGAGAAAGGATAAGCCCCAGGATAGGTGCGAAGCTCAGCCGTGCTAGCGCGTGCATTTATCTGTTTTCGCATTCTCCAAACGGCAGTGCTCGTCTTTTCTTGCCTGAAGGCACCCGTTGTTCCATGTGACGTAAAAATCGTCAGCCACCCTTGTGCATTTGACCACGCGCAGCCCAATTTTTGTGACCGTCCATGGCCCAGAGAAACGAATGAAAGTACCCAAAAGTACTGACGTTTCTCCTCATTTCTTGCACCCGTGTACTAAATTCTTGGTCCCTTCTCTTCAGGTGCAGTGGCTGCACTTTGGATTATTGTTTTACTGTTTCCGCTTCTTGTTGCATTCTCATGGTCTCCATTTTGATTGCAGTCTAAAATTGTGTATGAACAGAACTGAATGCACATCTGTGTCTTTGGGCGTGCAACGTGAAAAGTATCAATTGGTCTTTTTGGCCCTCTTCAGGGTTTCCCCCAAGTACTTAAGTACTTTATTGTGCTCAACCCCCCACCGATTCTTGGCCTAAATAAAAATGGGCATGTGTTGTATATCAAAGGACAAACTAGTGACTAAAATGTTTCCTTCTTGGAGTTACAGTGAAAAATAATGCTGTTGCTTTGGCCACCGCTCATCCATTTAGCTTAGTACCAGTGCAAATCACATTACCGATGCCAGTTTGTGGAGCATGGTTGTCATTTGCTCTTCACTTAATATCAGTTTTCTCTTAATATGGGTTTTGAACCACAGCAAATGTACAATAGGACGTGTCAATTTGCTGGATATATGGTAAATGTTACTTCATTTATATAGCACTTTTGCACCTTTTTATAAGGTCCTCAAACCACTTTATATTCGACCACACATTATGTCTCATGCTCAGAGTTTTGCACTTGTATGTAAGGATTTTTTTTTTTTGTCTGACACCTAAATTCTTCTATACCATGACATACAAGTAATAGCCATTAGTCTATCTACCGTGAGCTCGTCAGAACTTAATGTAGACATCTTCCAGTAGTATGTTAATGTAATCTGTTTGATTCATCAATGTGACATCATATTAGGTATGCAAACATCTTGGACCTAGGCTTACATTGCCTCTTAGTTTTAATTCTGATATGTCTTGATTTGATCACATATTCCAAAGGACGGTAAATGGGCGCACTCGCTCCTGCCCACAGGCTTATGCATGTGTTTGTCATGTTTATTCATCATATAAAACATATGAGCTCAAGTGGGCATAAATGAAGTAAGTTGGCCAAAATTGTGAGGCCCTTGTGTTCTGAATTGCCTTGGATATTCCAACAAATTAGCTCTTCTTTTTATGTTTTCAGCAAACAACAAGCGCATGCTATCAGTTTTGTTGAAGTTTTCAGAATGGTATTCCGTGTAATAATAAAAACATTGAGTTCAATGATAAGTTGACACGGTTATCCTAATATAAATCAACAGCATTAGACCTATTTGAAGAAAAGTCTGGTTTTTGTTTTGTTTTTTTGTTTTTAAATCCTTGCAATAATGTGTTCTATGTGCCCCCACTAGTCTAAACACAGTATTGGAATGCAGTTGTGGAATAAAAATTGAGAGGCAGGGCATAGCCATTTTGATATTATACTGCCCTCTGCTGTCAACAGGAATTGACGTTAAAGTGCCCTTCTTTGTGCATTGTCTGTCATGGCGCACCTTTTTTTCTGGATTTGCTCAAAAGTATAGACTCCATCAAATTATTCCTCGGCAAAAATGGTAGAATATGAACAATGGAAATTGTCAAGAAAGAGTGCAAATGCAGCATGTGTGTTCTGGGGTTGTTGGCAAAGGCCGCCTGGAAATTACACCTGTTACAGCAATTTTTGTTGTAGGTGTTATTTGAGCCTTAAAACAATGCAATTACATGAGTGATGACTTGCTTTATTTGAAGATATGTTTATCAATTAAGCCACCAAAATACTTGTAGCAGTGATAGGTCTTGAAAAACTTAGCATATGCAGAAATTTCATTCTAACACTAATAGCTTTATTTCTTTTTCAAATTTTTATCACTGCGTTATATTTTCTTAATGAGTGAAAATAATGTGCTGCGGTGCTTGCAATGATCTTTTTTAGGATATGTGAACCCAGCACCTTTGCTAAGTTTGAAGTCTGTCAGATCAGCCAGCAATGCACTCAATGTTAGTTGATCTAAATTACAAACAACGTGCGGAAATTGTAATTCAATTGCAAGAGAGAACCCAAGAAGGATATGTTGTATTTGGTGATTTAAGAGAAGAGGTTGAAGGGCAGCCCACAGTTGTAAGAGTGTTACTAGAGCGTTACAGTGTCACTATTAAAGGGAAAGAAAGTGAGTTCCTGAGCGCAAGAAGGAAAAGGGAAACAAATGAGATGGCAGCAGGAAAAAGTGCAAAGTTGTTTGACAGAGAAAGAGGGCAAACTCTGTGTTGATGGAGACAGGCTGGTTACCAGATGGGTTTTGTCAGAAAGAGAGGGGAACAGAGAGCAAACTGGTGAAGAGATGTGGCAGATGTGGCTGTATGTAATGCGATATGGCAGATGCGATTTTATTTATAGGACACAAGGCCCCAGAACGATAGGTTTTATAGGGTTTTGAGTGGGTTGATCTTTTTAAATATTCAACTTCAATGAAATATAGAGCATGACTCCAGGCCGTTTGGAATTCATAAGTCTGTTTGGCAGGACTGGCCTTGCATGTTGAGATCTGTCAAGCAGCCTGAGTGTTAAGCACAACCACTCAACTGGCACTGAAACAATGGCAAAAAGAAACATTTTAACATTAAAATACCAAGACATCTATAGGAGGCTTACTTATTTAGTCACGCTTCCACTTCAGTGGAGAATGTAACTTTTATATATTGTGCCTTTTTCATTTTTGTATACTTATAACATCCTCACGTCTGTTATAAATAATTACCATTGACTTGTTAATAAAAACATTCATTATGTTTAGGGATGCACAATAACTGTCGGTCGGATAATTATCTGACCGATATTGGAGAGAAAAAATTACATTTGTATCGGTCCAATATTGCAAAATTAGACAGATATTGAAAGCCGCCTCAAATACACTGACGTTTGTTTGGTTACTGTCACTTTGTTTAGTGTCACTTTCAATCAATCAATCAATATTTGTATAGCACTTTTCATACAAAAAAATGCAACTCAAAGTGCTTTACATAGTTTAAAAACAAATCCCCAGCCCACCGCCCCCCACAAAACCGACTCATAAAAAATAATAATAATAATAATAAAATAAGGTGCATAAACAAACATTCAAAACAAAATAGATGGTCTAAGGCTTAGCACAGGGCAGCCTAGCACTGAAAACACTATCTCAAGGAGCCCTCTGCGTCAGGAGAGGACCAAAAGCTGCTTTTTTAGGTCATCCTCCGACCCCGCTACATTAGTAGGAAGTGGGATTCAAATGTTTTATTCTTTTAAGCTGCAACAACAGATATATTTGTTGTTTACAAAAAAAAGTTATTGATGTGGAGGAGCAGGAAGTTTTCCGGTTATCTTATCAGTGTTAAAACAGTTATTGTGTATCACTAATTATGTTGACACCTTACAACAATTAGAAAATACATAAAGTATCTCAAGCTTTCAAAGACAACAAATAGCATTTACCCCTAACTTGGCTATTGTACCATCAAATAAGTTGCATTATCCCTTAAATGCATGCATGCAAATAAAGTGCTTCGTCTTTGTGTAGTAACGGCATTTTCCCTGTGTGAGCGGTTTACAACGACAAAGAAAATGGTTGGTTGCCAGTGCTCAGTTAGTGTGAATCTGCTGTTCTATTGAATATGTATTAGCACGCTCACTGATGTGGATATTTAGCAGCAGTGCCCACATAAATAACAACAGGTAGCAGCGCCTGAAACCAAGATATGTTTAATTCAAGCCAGAAGCTGTGAACTAGCCTGGCAATATTTTATCAGTGAAACGACCAGCGCTTAATAGATAAGGTGAAAAGAAAGTGCATGCTTGTCTGTGGGCGAATGGAACTAGAGACAAACCTTTGTAAGCGATGCTGTCCCGGTATGAGTATACATTCTCAGTCCATTACCCTGCATGTAGATGTAATTAGAGTACGGCAAAGTAGATTGAGAGCCATGGCTGCAATGCCATCTGCCAGGTGTTTCTGCTGTTTCTAATGTATTTTGTAATTGCACACTGTATTTCAACAACGTTTTGCTAGGAATTAATGAATGCATTTTTATAAATTAGGCTTGCTAATTGACAGCTCACATGATCAGTTTTTTGTCACCATAGAAAATTGTACTTCACAAGTGAGTCGTTTTTGTTTGTTTGTTTATTTTTTGTTTAATCAGGTAAGGCAATTGAGAACAGTTTCTTATTAACAATGCAATGCAATTTAAGCAGTGTAATTACAGTTTGTGGATGATAAGGTTGTACACACACAATAAGATGAAAACCCATCAATCAATAAATAACCCGATCTGCTCCAAACAATACAAACCTTTGTTAAGCAGATTTTTATGCTAATCTTAAGATTGATTAAGGTGTAAAATATGTCAACTATCACTTGCAAATAACTGTCAAGTTGTGTTGTTTAGGGTAGCAAATGGTGTCACAATAATCTGAAATTGTGACGAGTATGAAACATTTTTTGTTGATGAATGCACGCGCTGCACAAACCTCCGGCAGTGACACGTAGACGCACACAAAAGAATAAAGTATTTCCTCAGCCAGCACACTCTGAAAATGCTATGAATGATGTGTTAAATGATTGCAAAGAGTTTATGGTATACAGTATTGTTTTAAGTATTTACAGGCTTTTTATATATATTTTTTTATTCTGGTGAGAATAGGCCAGTGTAGTACTTGTGGGCAATCAGGTTCACTTTTGAGGCATTGTTTAATGCACCAAAGCGTGCAAACGCAATGTCATGCTTCAGTGCAGCTCACAGCGGTTTGGGTTCACTGAAGGGCACAAGACTTGACGGACATTCAACTCAGCCCTTTCATATTCTCGAGATTTCCCTTTTGCGTTTGGAGGAAAACCGTCCTCTTCCAATTATGTATTGTTACTTAGTGATGTTTTCTTGAATATGCAACAGTACTGGATCTGACGGAAATGGCTCATTCCTATACGTTACTGAGAAGACAATAGTGGGACTAGGCCCCATCCATACTGACACTAAGCCATCTTTTTCCCATTCGTTTCTAAAAGGTTTTCTATAAACACAGATTTTTTTCAAGAAAAACGCTAAAACGTACCCAAAGCTTGGATTGAGAATTAAGAATTTATTTTAATCGACTAAACTGAATATGTTGAAAAGGGCTAAAATTGATCAATATATTGGGGTGGCCTGAGTTTGAACAGTCAGAGCTAATTATTTGCCTGGCGATGATGGGATCTTTAACTGCAGTTGTTCTCATTCACAATGCCAAGATGTCTTATTGATATTTAGTGTCAGCCTGTCAACGTTTTTGTATGTCATATGTATGTCCTTAAAACGTTGTGTGTCATTAATGTGCAATCCCAAATACAGCAAAATAGTTTCTCTTGTGCGATACAGTCTTGTATTAGCTTGTAATTGTCAGTTAGGACCTCGCTTATCTGCAGGAGAGCTTCCCTTTACTGATAAAGGCAGTTTTGGGTTTAAAAATACAAGATTAAGAAAACACTTTTCATTGGACACACAAGCAACAAACTGTCACAACAACTGTGGTTTATGGTCTACATATATGTTTGCTAAGTTTGATCCCTTTAGCTTTAACTTGTTGTGTCAATCACTCCACAGGGAGAAACTGCATATTTTTATAAGTGTCTGACTACTTTCTTTTTGATGTGATCAAATACTGCAAACTTCATAAGAGTGGAGAGATGGTGTGTGTGAGAGTGATGAGAGGAAAGGCTCATCTGCATCGTGTTTGATGTGGCAAATGCAAATGGACCAAATGATCTGATGAGGAAAAATGTGAATTCATCCTTGCAGCTATTTGCAGATCGACAGAGGCTTTTGCATTTCTACAAAATGTGATCTTATCAGACGTATGAGCATCTTTACTCTTTCTTTCCTCTTATTGAACAATAATTAGTCTTTTTTTTCCAATCAATATTCTTCTCATTCTTTAAGCAATGTCAGTAGTTGAGAGCTCAAGTCTCTTCCAGCAGGTTGAAAGATTTCTTCTACCCCATTTATTTTTTATTTTTTTCAGTCGACTGCAGAGACAAACTGAGAACTTCAACAATTCAAACTTTGAGAAAAATTAGAGCGGAAAATCAGATATTGTTGCTGACCACTGAAGAATAGAAACAAACCATTTCAAGCATTTTAAGAGCTAACTCACAATTGATGTCCACAATAACTCCTGCAATGGCATCAAAAGACCTTTGATTTGAATGTGAAATTGCCAGACTGCCATTAGAATTTTAATCATCATCTTTTAGTGGCACCATCAACAGTTTGTGAATCCCCGATCTAGAAGAACATTAAAATAAAATAAAATTGAAAGTGTGGCCTCTGACACAGCGTCTCTTGAGTTCATCTCTAAGGTGTTTGATGAGCTCAAAGGTCAAGTTCTTCTGCACCAATTTATCCAAGCATTCCTTTGTAGTTGTTGCTTTGTGTTCTCATTTTGTTGGAAGCAGAGAATTGTCCAAACTGTCTTGATAATTACAAATCAGAGGCAATGACTGCCTGGTTTAGCCCCTGATTGACAGATTAGCAGCACCTCATTACTTTAGTTCATGTGGCTCATCAGGATCCTGGCCAGACAACATATCCTGCTCTTCCTAAATGTCTTGGTAAACCGAATAATTAGGATTCAGGGGGAGCCTTAACTCTTGCCTGATTATTTATTGATTGAGTGGATATATCAATACTTTTGCCCCACTGCTGTAGGTCTAGTTAACCACTCTCAAGCCTTGGTCCGAACAGTTATCCGTTGGCGACTTCCGCTTGACTTGTAGTGTCAGCTCTTGGGATTAAATTAGCAACTGGGAGATGACACACACTTCACATCTTTCAGCCTTGCTATACAGCTTCCACAGAGGCATGTATTGAGAAGCTATTTGACTTCAAAGGACTGGTGAGGGAGCATGTCACTGAAAGGCAGCGTGAGAAGAAACTTAACCTGAGAGCACTTTGATCATGTTCGCCTCTTGACTGCTTTAAGGCTTAAAAGTGTGAAGAAAAAAAATACAAACGGTTGATAAGAGGTGATAGCGAATTTAGAAGTTATAATATAGGAGCGTAGGAATTAATATATCTTATAGAGAGAGACCAATATGGTTTTTCAAGGGCCGATGCCGATTGTTTGTCGTCAAGGACTCCGATTGCCGATATTTGGAGCCGATATTCACTTTTACTAAATGAAAAAGTATTGTCTTTAAAATAAAAATAATAATACAAACTTCAGCTCTTAACTTTGCCAATGTTTTGAGCATATTTTTTGAACAGCCTTTCAGATTAGTAAAATGTTGTTGTTTTTGTTTTTATCTTAGACAATACAAACAAAAGTGGCATCAGTATGTCTTAAAAAGTTCATTGAAAATTAAAAAACGTAAATAGCTCCATATTGTTTTCTACAGTGAATAAAGTTTTCAAAATATTTAACATTTTCACTTTCAAACAAAAACAGAAGGTGCAGAGTGCCCAGGGTCAGCAGCATATCCAAGAAAGTTAACCTAATATTTAAATCTATAGTTCCCTGAAGTTAACACAAATTTAAATGGATCTTTAATCAGCCGTCAGATGTATTAAAAAAAAAAAAAAAAAAAAGGGCAGATGCCGATATTCCTGAAAAAGATGAAAATTAGCCCAACCGAAAATCGGTCAATCCCTTAAACTCCTATTCCCCATAAATTATGAATCATTCTTTGTTGCAGAAAATAATTGGTATTTTTTTTTACACCCCTGCCATCTCTCCAAGATGACTGGCATTAAATTCAGCAGCAACATGCTGGATGCTAGAAGTTAAAAGACAATTTACTGATACCACTATTGCCAATTTTCACATTAGCTCTGAGTGTGTTTCCTTACACATAGTGTTTATGAGGCGTCGCGCACACATCGAGTAGGGAAGCTGTTATGTGGGTGAATGTCATAACGCGAAAGAATGGAATTATAAAATGAGTCTCGGCTTTTAAACGTGGCAAGTCACAGTCTAATAAAGTTTTTCAAATACCACCTGCAATTTTGGAGAGCAGAAAGTGGCGGCGACGCCGGTGATCGAAGACTTACTTTGCTTAATTTTACAGTCTGCTCTATCTTGTCTTGTTGCTCTCTACTCTCCCTTATATCCTTATTTATTTGTCAGAGTTTGTGTTCAGGGACGTTCCTTGTCATTCGTCAGCGTGCCCATAAAACACACTGTCATGACTGACTGGCCACGCTCCAAACTCATTACCGATTGGCTGACAGAGCGGCCTGTTCTGTTCTGCTCCGCTGTGTTTGACTCCTATTTGCCAGATATCTCGTGCTGAGGAAACTTTAAATGCAGTGGTGTCTGCACTCCCGCCATACCTTTCCCGTCTCCCTCTCAAGGTCACATGAATATGGATTCACCCTCTCCTGCCAGCACGCACATACTGATGATGAAGTCTAAGGTCTACTCAGAGGGATTATAATTCAGAATGCAGGTCTGATTTGGTCACTGACTGACTGTTTTAACTATGAAAGCAAATGGGAGCGGGCAGTGAAGAGCGGACTGTGGCGGAGGTCGTGGGGGCGGACTCGGGGTAAATAAGGATGATGAAGGAGAAGGGAGCGAGATGAAAAGAATGGATAATGATTGTGAAACCGGCGGCGTTGGGGCGAGCTCGGTCTTGCGGCTTGGTGGGGGTGGACGACATGTATGAGGAAAGTGACAGAGACTTGGAGATTGAAAAAGACAACGTCCAGTGTTATTGAGTTTCTGTTGTGGTTGATCAGCTATAACTATGTCATCATATTGCGTTGGCCGTAAACCTGCTGCAGCAATTCAGTGTGTCTGTTGTCTGGCGTGTGCTTCCATGTGTGTGTGTTTCCATCCCAACAAACGGTGTCAAGTAAATCGATGTGTACATTCACTTTGCTTCCCATTACTTAAGTGCCTCTCGCTTCTCTTTGCTACTCCATCATGTGCGTTTCCCACAGACTAACAATTTTAATGGTATGTTTCTGTGCTTGTAATTTGATGATGTCCCTTTGCTTGCATTCATCTAACAATCTTGAATGACTACGTTTACATGCAGTCAATATTCGGGTTATGGTCAAAATTCCGGTTTCTGTAAAAACCGGGATAACCTTTTTACATGCTTGAGCGGACAGAGTTACTCCTGTATACATGGTCATTGTGCCCAATTGGAATACACCGTTTGAAAGTGCAACGTACGGATTTTGTCATTTGCAAATAGACATCACTTCTGCTTTTTAAATTTCTACTTTTAATAAGACATTTATGTAACTCAGTCACCACGCTAAATAAAGTAATCGGTTTCCTCCTCGCTGTAAAGATGTGGTTCTTAGCTTTGTCATCATGTTTGTTTAACTCTGCTTGAGTTGTTCTAGTGCGCCGCACGCCAAAATCACAGAATTTATATACACGCATATATGCTATATGGATACACACTGCTGCATTTTTGCCGTAAAGACAGAAAATAATGTGAAAACGCTGTGAAGAAATCAATGAGAGTCGTTACTGTACGACAAAGACAATGATTCTTTAATAAAATGAAAAAGAAGACGAGAGCATGCACACAAGGCAAACCGATGCCTCGTTCAATCGCGGCATTCCAAATACGATTATATGAACAAGAATTCCGGTTACGAAAGGGGTAATACTTATTCTGATTTTTACAGTAACTGGGTTTTTCCACGTTTTTACATGGCCTTTCAAAACCCGAATATTGCCAATAGAGTTTTTAAACTGCATGTAAACATCTTGTTGCATAGAAACTTAATCCTACCGTTCTGCTCACTGTTTTGTTTTATATCTGCCCTCCCCCCTCACAGAAAACAAGAAGGAAACTTTACTTCGGTCTCGCTCTCGGCTAAATGTAAATGCCAGTTCTGTGGCGGTCAAGGCTCCACCCACCAAGGAGTCCGACACCCAAGCGACTTCAACAGCACCTGCCAAAGCTGCTTTGTGCTTAGATACGGGACACAAGTATAGGAACACCCCAGGCCATACTTATGGGTCAGAGAGTGAACAAGTGCTGGTGAGGAAAGACCCGAAAAATGCCGAGATCAAGAAAAGGGATGAAGGGGAGCCTCTGGCCTCGCAGACATCGTCCACTGCTGCTGTGGTCTCCAGCGCTACTGGGGAGTCTGATTTGGAAGCTCTGTTAGCAAAACTCAGGGCCCTGTAGTGGTCAGGCCCTCCAGTCTAAATTATGTTTAGCACATGACTGTTTTCAACACTGTTGCTTTATAATTTGGACAGAAGTGTAAAAAGTGTTAGTATCATATATATTTGATGAAGCTACACAGAATTAGACCTATATTAATCTTTACCAAATTTGCATACGGTGCTGGAAAGTTCTGTATATCAATTTGACACATGTAGAGCACAATCAACTAGTAACACTTTGGTTTACAAAATGGATTCAAGGGGGAAACAAAGTCTTTGTGCGGCTAATTTGTAAATATTAAGCAGTGGAATCTGACCTTTGATAGTCTAGTTTTTGTACTGGTGTCCAAAAACATTTATTTAAATCAAACATGTAATACTGATCAGCACTTTCTAATATACGCTTCTGATTCAAATGTTTACTTTTATTCCATTTTTCTGTATTTATCTTAGGTTTACGTGTATTTGTCTTATGTCATACGTTTGCCAGCAAGCTCTGTAAAGGATTTAGCACTTTATTACATTTGGACATTTTTCATCTTCAACCTGTTTCATTCACATTTGTTTTAGCTTTGTGTACATGAACAAACCTCCATAGTGACACACTCAAAAAAAGAATGTCCTGCCCCAAGACACTCCACAGTTATTTTAAAAGGTCGATTAAATTATGTTACATTAAATCCAATGCAAATAAAAAAGCATGTGCATTTTGTAATGATAGCAACTATTTTGGTATGATGAGAAAATGCTTTGTTAGTAGCATTGAGCACATTACACTTATTTGCTTTTATCAGTTAAAGCCGAACTAATTAATTCACTTACAACCTCAAAGCTTAGACTATATTTTCATAATGTTCTGTATTGTATTTTCTATTTACCCAAAAAATGTGTTTTCTACTTACTTTAAAACTTGCTATGTATTTTTTTAGATACATTATTCGATTTTTTTTTTTTCAAGGTGAAATTTGATTAAATTTGTTTGTAGTGCAGGGAACCTTTATAACCAAGCAGTACAAATTAAAGTCTTACAATACCATTTATATTTTGTTAATACAAATTTTAATTGCTGCATACTAAATCCTGACATTGTATGGTGACTTTTATATACCATTTTGCAATAAAATAGTTGGCTGTGTGACAGATGCGGTGATTGGTCCTTTTGTTTTTTCTGCAACAAACTAACCCCCCTTTTCATGGAAGTGTAGAACTGCCAATGTATTTACAATACGTTTGAATGTACTCGCAACTGCGTTTGAACATACTTGGCGGCTAAATACTAAAAACATAGAGAATTTTCCCGAGTGCATTCAATAATAAATTCAATAATAAATCATAAAAATCGCAAAAAATATATATATATTTTTTTTTTTGAAACTTTATTTTTAAACCTATTCGTATAATATGGGCCAAATGCTCAGCCTCCATAAGTAATACCCGGTGGTATTCTAGGAAAATATGCTATAGCATAAGTACATTCGAACATACGAGTATGTACCAACGTATTTGTGACTATCTTTGAGCGTACTTTTGAGTATGTTCAAACGTATTTAAATACCTTAACGGTTCAAAT
This sequence comes from Leptonotus elevatus, assembly GCF_054856555.1. Taxonomy (NCBI): domain Eukaryota; kingdom Metazoa; phylum Chordata; class Actinopteri; order Syngnathiformes; family Syngnathidae; genus Leptonotus; species Leptonotus elevatus. The sequence goes on along the minus strand of NC_141241.1, from coordinate 6,323,544 downwards.
TTGGATTGTGTTGAGTACTCAACCAAAATTCTCCAAACATCAACATAGAGTTCTAGAGTTTATGTGCCACAACACAATCAATACACAGTGTTCATATTTTTCTTCAAATAAAGTTGAACAAGGAGTAACCAAAATGGTCAAAACATTATTATTTTAACTTGAGCATGACTTTTTTTTCAAAGAGAATATCACATGAAAAAGCCATCTGGTCTTTTTTATTGAGGTGAGCCTGAAAAAGTATTAATTAAATATTGCACATTCTCTTTTAATGTTTAGGACAAAATGTGATTTATTGTGACTAATATCCATCCCACTTTGCATTAGTATCTGTATGTGCTTGTTCCTTTGAGTTTGGCAGACTGTTTAGCCACTGAAAAAAAATCTGCAAATTGAGACAGAGAGCACACGGGGCTGGATTCTGTTACACTTGGGGAGCTTTCATTACTCACTGGTTGTGCTTCAGCCATAAGGTTTATCTATAGGCCTAATAAAGTAGAACAAAACATATTGTGAAGCAGATTGCAGTCTGGGCCTCTTTGATTGGAAATGAAGTTAAAAAGCATCTGAGGATTTCTACAGAAGGTGGGAAATACAAAGCAGATCAGATTTGTCACTTTTTCTTTCCCCTTGAGTCAAAGAGTGAACATGGAGCTGTATTTATAATAGCCTCTGCACATCAAGCTGTGCAATTTTACGCCACACAATTTATTCTTCTAATTTTCCAGTCCTCTGACGGAATCATTTGTCATCTCCTGTTGATAGTGTCAGTTACATTGTAGAGGAGGCAAAAAGCAGGAAAGATGAAGCCGTCCGTTGCTTTGTCCTTCATAGCATCTTTGTACACTTATGATTTATCTTGCCACAAACAATTTAGAGGATGCATTTGGATGCTTCTTTAGTTGTTCAAATCCTGGAAGTATGTCATTCTTATTCCGAGTCCACAAAAACCCAGAGGCCATTGCCATCTTGCAATAGGTACAAAGAGTATAGTCTGGAAAGGAAGTCAAACGGAAGTGGTGGATTTGGACTCTGGAGACTGACTCAGGTCTGAGACTTCTCTTCTTTATGCTACAGGAAAACTTCCCCAATACGCAAAATCTAGTTATATAACGAAACTCATATCTTACCGCTCACTTTGTAAGCTCCCCAGGCCCCCAATTCTGTCTTTTCACTGCTAATACGATATTTACCAAGGGTTTTCTGAATATTTAAAATCACGCATTGGGTTGCCAGCTACCTCACGGGGGAAGGAGGTGAAAAAAAATAAGAAAGGAAAATGCTGCAGAATGTAGATTAGAATTAAGGTTCACAACATCTTATTTTAATGGCGAAGTGATGTTTTTGCGATGTGAGCTGTTTCTTAAAAAAAAAAAAAAAAGTAATTTTTGCAAAGTCTTTGCTCTTTTGTCTTGTTTGCACTCTGTAATTCACATCTAGCACGTAATTTACATCTGCAGTTCAAAATACAAAGCAACTGCGGCAAACGTAAGCAAACTGACAAGTTAATTAGATCATTAACAAATATCTGCTTTTAAACTGCTCAATAAAAATATTATTTGTAGTAAATTGGTTCGTTATCTTATCTGACGTTAGCTAAGAAGACTTCACAGAGGCCACAGACATTTGATACACTGGTTCATAAACGGAAGAAAGCACAAAATATTTGTTAATAGTCTTTTTTTTTGTGCCCCCACTAGTCTAAACATGTATTCTGCTTAATATTGCGTTTGTGGAATATGACTTTTTAAGGCAAAATCCACCCATTGATCTCCATCTCAGAAGGCAGCCATTTTGCCACCTACTGTCGACTGAAATGGACATCACAGCTGCTAAGGGCTCGACCGGTAACGAACAATCACGGCTCACCTGTTGTCTGAGTTTGGTCATGTGACGTTCATAAGATGAGTGATTGGTCATTACCTGAGCCCCGAGCAACTATGATGTCATTTTCAGTCGACCGCAAGTGACAAAATGGCCGCCCCCCTGAGATGGATGATAAGTCGATTTTGCCGAGTTATTCATGTTCCACAAACGCGGTAATAGTCAGAATGCTGTCTTTAGACTAGTGGGGCCGCATAGAACATATTATTGTAAAAAAATATTTATAACTAAATGAGTACTAAAAGTGAATATTCAAGAGAGTGTAAGGGCTTATAACAATAACATCATGCACTAACTGCTGATTTTTGTGTGCAACAATGTTTGAACAAGCAGTTCACACATAGGTCTGAACATTGATGTTTCTTTTTTTCTTTCAACCTCATTTCCATTTCACTTGCAAGTATTTTTAACAGAGCACTTATGTCCCAAAAAAATTTTCTTCCTTCCAAATGCAGCCATGGAAACCTCTAAGTGATGTCAGAAGCTGTCATATACTTAAAGATCATGGAGATGCAACAATCAATTAAATGGCACGCTTTCATTCTTGACCTCAATTATTTCCATTCATGTTTGCTTCCCAACACTTTGTCATATTGTTTGGTTGTCATGACACTGAGAGACAGGCAGGATTTGGACTTAGGAAGTGGATGGTCTCATTTCCAGTCCTGCTCCGGAACAAATTAATATGACAACTAGTCTTTGGAGCAACTGTTCCCCCACTACTGTCGAGGTGCCCTAGTCCAGTCCTGAATGCCAATCATCATTCAAACTCAACTCAATTTTTGTGTGTGTGAAACCTACTGGCAACTTATTGGATGTGCTCGGGTGCCAAAATTGTCAACACCCTGAAAGTTCTGATCCTATAATAGCCTCTGTTGTTATTTTAAAAAACACACACAAAAAAAACATGTGAGAACAAGCTGATGTTCCTCCTCTTGGTATTGACTCGCAATCAGATCGTAATTTTTTTTTTACTTCAGTGCAGTGTCTTTGTTTCATTTAAAAGCAAAATTAATGATTTTGATTCTTAACATCAGATGTAACAGACCGGATCCCCACGTTCCTAAAAAGCCGAGAAGACATTTATTCCTGAGCCCAACCGATACTCTCCTGACAGTGTCTCGGTGTTTACTCCTCTGAAAGAAGAATTGTTTTAATTGCTCAGTGCGTCAATGCCAGAATCCTCTGCTCTTCTCAAAACTTTTGCTCCCGACATCTAATAAATTGGATTTCTGAGAGACTGAGCTGTGTGTTTTTTGTGTGTGCTTTTTCTTTTCTATCTCTAAAACCAAAGAGGTTTTTTTTTTCTTTACTTCTGAGATATAAAGCTGCAACAAAGTGTATGACTTGGTGCCAGATTCCCACTGATCTCGCAGCACTGAAGCAGGGGATCCTCGACATGGGGCTCAGATTCACAATGTGACTGTTGTTAAACTAATAATGTCACGGGGACCAGACATGCTCTTTTCTCTCTGTAGTGCAAAGATCAAGCTGATAAGCCGCCGACTCCTGGCTATTATCCCTTCTTGTTCCTTGTACCTGTTTGCATGGTACTTGCCTTCTCTCTTGTGGAACCGCCATCTGTTCCGGCAGTTGTATTTGTGTGTGTGTCGCTCGTCTTTGATCACAGATGCGTTACGTACGCCAGCGAAAATGTTTGGCCTCCTTCATTTGTTTCTTTGTTTCTCTGCCCTGCTGTGATGTGTGTTGATGTTTTCTTGTTACGGACGTCAATCAGCAAAACGCTAAATAGCATTAAAAAAAAAAAAAGGGAAAATAACTCGCTGTGCTCATAAGAAACATCACACCAAATTTGGCGATCACAAAAAAAATATCACGCCACATTTTGAATAATTCCCTTAGACATTCTGTAGGCTGAACTTTTAATTATGTTCACTGACTTATTGTTGCAGCGTGAAGATTTACTTTCTTCTTTTTGTTTTCAGCCATTTTTTTGGGCTGACCATGGCTTGTTAATAATAACTAGCTTAATCAATTTCTTAAAGAAAAAAATTATAGAAACCATCCATCCATTATCTACCGCTTAAAATATAACCACGTGGAATCATATTGAATGAGGTGGAATGTTGTTGAAAGATAAGAATTACATCAAATGGGATTGGTCTCAATGATATTATATCTAGAATGGTCAAGGAAATGGTGAAATGCATGCATTTATGTGGAATGGTTTTTAGTTATATGGAATTAGGTGAAATGTTATTGGTGAAAATGTGCAATATTGTGAGTGAAAAATGGGACAGTTACCATAACTCATTCAAACCCCAAAACGTATAAATACCTTATTAATACATTGTCCTGCACTCCCAAAATCATATTTATAAATGTTTTGTGTTTTTTATGCATACAGAAGGCTTTGATACAGCTTCTGACATGAATAGGTTGCTTAAAGCAATGGTAGTTATTACAAAAACGACCAGCAGGTGGCAGTAGAGTATAAGAGATCAGCCAGAGCCACGTTGCAACAAGCTCTTTTTCCCAATGTTATAACAGGTATGTGAATAATGATGAAACTTAGCTATATTCTAATGTTAATTGCCGCAAAAACGGAAACAGATACAAATATATGATGATGATGGATGAAAGAAGACACTCTAATCGTTCTTTTAGTAGGTTCCATGTTTTTATAGCAATAGAGCAGAATATTCTGTGGACCTTGCAAAATCAGTTAAAATCCAGTAAAACAGCTGGGAGCGAAGGGGGTTGCGTTAAAGTACTTCCCACCTCTGCCAAAGAGGCGTGACTCATTGACATAAAACAGTAGCACACTTAAAATGTGAACATACCTTCTTTTAGAACAGTGAGATGTGTGCACTGCTTCGTCTAACATGTTACAGATTGAAGGACATTATATGCTTCTTTTTTTCTGTATGAAATGATTCCAACAATAGTACTTTAATCGGAATACTGTGCATGTGATGGAATGCATGTTTGGAGGTCCATCAAAAGAAAGTGGGTGCGCCCGCCGTTCTACATCAGAGGTGCCCCGCGATTGCGCCACACAGCGTGAGTGAGACACTTTAATGCATTTGATTATGACGTAAACGCAATTACAAGCAAATATTCAAACCTCAATCAGAGTCAGACTCTGTTTCACAAATGGCTTACTGTATAAAAGCCACCATGAAACATTACTGAATACAGACTTGCATGCTATAAATGACTCGGCTGATCAAACAGAATGGGTGACTTGATCAAGCGGCGTGCGGGGGTTAGTGGGCATCCAGAGAGGAATGTAAGATTAGTGATTTTGAATATCCAGCAGTAATAAATAAATACAGTCACTGATGGTGTAGTGCATAGGCATATAGGCATGTACTATAATAATACTCGCGGCTTGGCACCACAAATTCATTTAATCACAGATGTATTTATTTTTCCGAAATATTTATTCACTTTTTTTTTCTTTTTTTTAAAATTTAGTGCGGGGGTTGTATTGAAAGTTTATTAGCATTTTTTGTAGATTTTTTTTAAAACAATATATTTCATTTTTTTTTTTTTTTCTTTTCTTTTAAGAGCTCAGTATTGTTCATTCGGAAATGTCATCATCATTGCTCTTTTTTTTTTTTTTTTTTTTTTTTTTTAATATATATATATATACACATATATACATACATATATACATATATACATACATACATACATACATACATTTTTTTTTTTTGTGTGTGTGGGTGAGTATGTGTGTGTGCGTGCGTGCGTGTGTTTGTTAGCTCACCAGAAAACCTATTAGAAAAAAAAATCTCATACCGTTCACCTAAATCGAACACCAGGAGACCCGAGGGGACCGAAGAAAATCAAGGAAGGTGAAATCCAGCACCGACCAGACACCCCCCACCAGAACTCCTCCCCAGCCCAAGAAACATCCAGACCCCAACAAATCCAAAAAACATAAAATCAGGGAGGCCTCAAGAGACCAACGGAGAGACCGAGAAAAGGAAGGAAGGACAGACGAAGCCGCGTGAGATCCGAGACACCAGCCTCCACCGATTCAATAACCTGAGGAGGAAACAGATTGTGTCTGAGTTTCGGTAGATGCTGGTGTGGTGGATCTGGCATGCATGAAAATCTCCACCAAAGAGGGGAGCCGTCGACCCCCGCCGGAACAGAGCAAGCGCAACACCTCAGGGCCCCCCAGGCCGCGGCAGCGCCAAAGGACGACCCCCGGGCCCCACCAGGGCCACCGGCCGGAGAGCAAACCCAGGAGCAGGAGCGCCCCCCGCCCCAACACGGCCCGCGCCCCCGGCCCAACGCAGCAGGACGGGGCACTGCAGGCCCACCAGGCACCCCACCGGCCCCCAACCCCCGCCCCCCCCCACAACCCCCCGCCCCCCATCCACCCCCGCCACCCACCCCAACCCAGCCCCAGCCGCCCCCAATCCCCCAGACACCCCCCACCCCCAGCACCCCCCCACCCCGCAACCCCCACCACCGCCCCCCCCCCCCCAACAAAGCCGCCCCCCCCCCGACCCCACCCCGACCAACCGGCAGCCCCCCAACCCCCGACCCCCAGCCCCCGGGGACCACCCGCACCCAGGCACCGGCGCCGAAGAGGGGCCGGACAGCGGAGCGGAGAGGGCAGCCGCGCCCACCCCACCCCCCGCCGTGTGGAAGGACGGAACACCGGGGGCAGAAGGGGGAGATGGGGGCACCGGAGGGCGGCCGACACCCCCGAACCCCAGGCCCAGCGGGGGAAGGCCCCGGTCGTCACCCCAGCGTTCTTTGTGAAAATTAACCCCTGTTACTGAGTCCGCCAGCTCGCGGACTGGCGAACTCTACCCCTAAACCGTGAATGTGACCCCACCCAGTGTATATACAATAAAACAATATATTTCAATGAGCATCAATTATATACTTTTCCCCCTTGAATAGTGTCGATCCACTGCGTAATTTTATGGTGTAATATTACCATTCACCACTAGATGGCAGACAGGGACGAGTTGCGCTTACATTGGCACTTATTGCTGCCCTATAATACAGCATGAGTAGGCCTACAATTTTTTTTGCGGATTTGTAATGACACGCGGGACAAACAGAGTCCTCAATAATACTGACATTTTGAGTGAGTTGACGACATCTGGGGGGAATAAATCCACAAGATGAGGTCTTCCAGTTAATGTTGGTTTGCTGTTCAGAAGATTTACTTTCTTCTTTTTGTTTTCAGCTATTTTTTTGGGCTGACCATGGCTTGTTAATAATAACTAGCTTAATCAATATCTTAAAGAAAAAAATTATAGAAACCACCCATCCATTATCTACCGCTTAAAATATAGCCACGTGGAATCTGTTCAGCAGTTTTGTGCCACCCTTGAATGGCCATGTTATGCAAGAGAATCCTTCGCACTTTGGATGGGAATCTCAGTATGTTGTTATTTTGTTGTTTGATTCAAACCCTTTGTTATTCTTTTGGAATAGGGAATCTTTTAAAGATGTACTGCATGTATTTCGCACATAGGCATGTATGTTCTCCATATTTAACCACCCGTTTCAGTTTCCCATCGTACATTCGCCGGACTTTGGCTGCCTGCGTCTTTATGTGCCCTGCAACTGACTTGCAATCAGTTCAATGTGTCTTCTGCCTTTCACCCGAAATCAGCTGGGAGAGGCTCCTCAAGCAGCCCGCTACTCGGAATAGAATGAGTGGTATTGAAGATGGCTGGATGGGTGTATTGATAAATAAAATTTTGGAGGCTCGCAGCAATACAGGAGCAGTGGTTTGCCCTTTCCGTCAAATAAAATGTTGCCCACAGCCGCCCCTCCTGCGGACAGCGCTGTCCATCACACCAGCACGCTGCATCAATCATTCAAAAGCAACAAAGAGAAGTGAAACTCATATTTTCTTCAGTTTTTGTGCATCCTCGAGTCATGTCAGTGAATCGTTACCGAACGGGGAAAACTACATTTTACACGTGTTACTATTTTTTTTTATACCAATACTAATATTAAATTACAAAGACATCATTAAGCGGGTCTCACAAAGGGAACTATACTTTATATAAATAAATAATTGCTTAAGAACCATTGGCTTGGGTGGTTAGAATGCAGCCATTTGTTTTTCTTTTTGCGTGTGTGTGTGCACATGCTTGCGTGCGTGCGTGCACGTGTGTCAGCAAGCTGATAAACCAAAGGCTTGTTGTTTGCTTTTCAAATGCTTGTCATAAGCAATCAAATGTGACTTTTGGGAGGAATGAACAAGAAGATCCCATCTAATTTCTGATATGTGACTGATAGTGGCCTTTAATACTGAGAATTTGAAAGTTGTTAGCCTGATATTGATTCAAACTTCCTGTGTTTCCAGAATTGGTCGCAAAGATGACTTTGAATTTGGATGGCTTTCAATAATGTGTCAAGGCAATTTGTCTTGTTCCACTAAGACATTTACAATGCTTCCAAAGTGCCCACACTGTACATGCATGCTGGGAAATTCCTGTTCTGGCACATACCAAAGGCATTTCATTAGATCGAATCAATGTGGAAACGCTTCCAACGTTCATATAATCCCAAATATTGCGATCCGCGGAACATATTATAAACAAGTACAGATACAAAATAAAAATACATTTTTTAGGGTGATTTTGGCAGTGAGTGTATTATACACGAATGTGTGCTATTCACAGGATTTTAAGGTAGAACATCTTGAAATACAATTGCAATGTATTACTAGCCATGAGCTTAAGAACTTTTGGTCATAATATGACATGAAGGTGTATCCAGTCCTTTTGGGAAATACAGTGAAAATACTTGTCTATCTTTTAGAGGTGGAGAACTTCTGCGTGAGTATATTTGTACGTTTTTGGCGCATCAACAAGGTTTTGAGCAATTAATGACCAAATGTAGCCGAGGAAAGCCAGCAGCTAACCTCGTGGGCCGAGGGCTACACAGTCCTTGATTATTTGTGCACTGCTAAGGACTGTGGCAGAGTTCCATGTATGTCTACCAATGGGGGGGGGGGGGGGGGGGGTTCAGACACCCTGCGGCGACTCCTGCCAGCGCAAATGCTATGGTAAACTGCCAACAATTGTGCCCTGCTTCTAAAACAACTAAACAGCTCTGTTTGCTTTCCACTGCCTCCACCAGCAGGCTCTCAAATAAGAAAAGACAGCTGCATATCTTCAAATTAGAGTGCTGGCATTTCCTTTTGCGCTGACTGGTGCACCTGCTGAGAGATTAGGGGATAAAGTCTTTTTAAAATAGCAACAAATAAAAGCGAGTCCAACTGGTTAGCCATATAGACAAATGTATTCGGGCACCATTAGAAGGGAACTTAACCCAAGATATGAAAACTTTGTTAGATTAGATCTTAAAATAGTTTTGCAAAAAAATATATATATTTTTTTTTAACCAAAATCATATCTCCTCATGATTTAAAATGGTTCAATATTTTGGTGTTTCCTGAAAAATCTGAAAAAAGGACTTATTTTAAGAAGGCGTCGATATTTTAAATATGCAACAACTACTGTTTACTTAAAGGGATGCTTGACTCATTGAGCCATTTTCAGCAGTAAACCGGTAATATTTTGTCTATAATTAATGTGATAACTTCATTATTTTCCATGAACAATTAATACCTTTAAAAACAAATGTTGCCACTTGCTGTTGACTGAAGATGACATCATCTGTGCTGAGGAAATGGGTAACGACCCCAATCATGGCACAATTTGCTGACCAAACCCAGAAAACAGTTGAGTATCCCTTTAAATCTACAAAGTTATATATCACACCAACAGAGATGCAAATGGCATCCAAGGCTCTGATTCTGTAATCTCTTAATCAGTTGTATGTATTATTTGGCCATGTTGCCTTCACTACTTTTTTATTATGGAAATGCAAAAAAACCTGAAATGAAATATACAACTTGATGGAAATTAGGGAGACAAAGCCTTCTCAGTAGAGTTCCACTGAGGACAACCTTCTGTTCATGCACATTTCATGATGTTTGCAGCATGACAGTCAAATTTAATCCACACAAAGCGAGTGCATGCGGCCATGAATTCAATGTGTTCTTGCCCCTCCAACAGTATTTGAAAGCATCATTATTTTGCGGAAACGTGAGCCATTGTTTTTTTTATTTTTTTTTTATAGCGTGGTGTGTTTTTCAGTTTGAGTTGATACTTGTTGTTGAGAGTCGTTCAATTGGCAGCTGCAGTTGGAGAGGAACACAGTGGCACGCCAACAAAGTGGCTGCTGCACATGCAGTGTGTGCACGCACACACACGTTCGACACACATTCTCCTGTTATCCTGTAAGCACTGTTTCTCAAATATTTCCAGACAAACGAAACACTGAAAAACCAATGGAACAACAGACAACCTAATATTCATTCCATTTAATTTGCGTTCACAAAATAATAATGATTCAGGGCCCCTTTGAAATCAACTTTTATCCAAGAAACACTCTAAATACACTTCACCATAATATTTTGGGTTTTTCTATTACAGCATTGTTTGATTGAAAGAAAAGTTTTCTATTAAAGATGAAAGTGAATTTTCATGATTTGGGATTTTGCCATTTATCTCACCAGAATTAACCCAAATGTGCACTTCTCCACATTCAGGACCACAACAAAAATCTGGAGTAAGCTTTCATTATCATCATTTGAGTGAAATGATCACAAATTCAACCTAGACCCAGATCAAAAAGTTAGTTCAAGAACTAAGAAGAATCTCACTACTTGGGCGTTCCGACAGACAACCAGTGTCAACCACACTTTTAGAAACCCTCCTCTACAGAATTTGTACTTTTATTTCACTTTATTTTCCATCTTCCATGCACACATCATTCCCTGGAGGCTCCAGACAATGTGACAGCCACTTAACATGAGAGTGAGTCCCATCCAAGAACATGATAAACTCCTATTGTTTGTGATTCCTCCCTCTCATGATTATGTATTTTTGTTGAGTTGGGGGCAATATTTAATGCATACGCGCGCACACATATGTTGCATTTTTAATGTTCAGCAAATTGCGTTCGTGTCGAAGAAGAAGACGCTGACATGTATGCCTAATGAATGAATTAAGATTAAAATTAAGTTTAAGGCCAAAAGCTACAGATGTCGGGCAAATAAACAGCTTGGCTCATCTCATTTGCAGATCATGGAACGCGTTTTGAAAATCCCTTTGGTCTAGGGGCTTCAGTGCTCTGCATTGTAAATTGACGATGAATAAATGACTTCACGCTTCACATGTAAGCTCATGTCCAGCCTGCCAACATGTTCATGTCAACAAAATTTGGGACAAGCTGGACACTCATTTTGGATGGATGAGTTGATATAAGCATTGGCATTGTTGCGGTTAGGACGCCGACTCCCATCACTCAACTCAATATTTATTGAGCACTTTAAAAACAGCCACCATTGTTTTCTTGAGATGGAGCCCAGGGGCAACAGGTACAATGAAAACAGCAGAGCCCCCAGAATTGAACCCTGAGGAACACCATGCATTCCATTATACGTGAATTCATATTGCACATATTTGTCCGACCTTTACTTGGCATAGCGAGTCTAGAGGATTTAAATAATAACAAGATCACATGACGTACCATCACAAACCCCTTGGGTTCGATCGAACCAATATGGAGTGAAATGCACTCTTTTGTTTCGGTGGTCTTTGAAGTCTCAGTCATATATGAGCTGGTATTACAAACTAAAAAAGGGAAGACATTGTACTGATATCAGTTGAATCCCTCGAATTCTTCCTCGGGTCTAATGGTCAGGTCAGATCAACTAACACATGGTGAGCTTGGAGATGCTCAAAGTCTCAAAGCGTGCGTTTGAGTCAAAGTTCAACTGGAACACCGCCAGTGATGAAGAGGCCTAATAATCTTTCATTATGAGTCATATTAGGATGTATTCATGAGAGATCAGCAATTCTATGGATGTGTTGGTGTCCATAGATGGACCCATATAATCCAGGCAGTGAGCACAAATGCTCTAGAGACTGAACTTTGATGTATTTCCTACCCCCCCCCCCCCCCCCCCCCCGCCCCCTCCGGCAGATAACGTTGCTGTGTGATTTGGGGCTGAGGGGTGGGAGTGTCTGAGTCAGCTGTAGCTTTGCTCTGGGAACTTGCACTCATTTGAAAGCGCACCAATATTCCAACCGTTTCAAGACGTAAACCACCACAGGCACAGTTGAGGGATGCTTGTAACCTTATTGGAGAGTGCAAAAGATTTAGTGTGCATGTAAGTACATTTGGAAGTGTTAGATTTTCACTTTGTTGCAAATGCCAGAAGTTCAACCCAGACATGGACCGATGGGGCTCAGCCTGAATGTGAATGCTGGACTTTTATCATCTGAAAGACACCTCACTGTTTTCTGTGTTGTTGCCAATATATTGGAAACATATGACATATGTTATCTTTTATTAGCTACACTCTAAAAAGAGACTTGTCTGCCAACTTAATGAACACAATTGCTTCAAGTGGTAACACATGATTGAATTAAGTTAATCCAAAGTGAATATATTAAGTTTAATTAATTACAAGTTCAGTAAACTTAATATATTCACATAACTCAACTTAAATTGGTTCAACAATTCTCTTTTTAGAGTGTAATTTGACTGTATATTCACCTGCTGCACCATTGTCACGTTGCATCTCTGTTTCATCTTATATAATTATTCCATTTATGTAGTTTTTTTTTTTTCTTCAGGTCTGCTCCATTTCCTGCTCAGCTTCAACATTTTAATTGAGTTATTTACTACTTGGGGGCAATATGCATAAATGGCACGCACTGACATCTATTCACCTTGTGAAATTGAATGTAATTCACAGTAATGTGCAGATGACGAGAGATGCCCCAGACCAACTCCTTGATTGTATATTAATTAATTCACGCAACTCATCCGCATTTTGCAAAACCCAAACACATTCTCAGTCGCTCCAATTATACAGAATTGAAATTTTAAAAGAAATATATGTGCATTTTGTTTGTTTGTTTTAACTGAATGTAGATATCATATCAATAAAATAGTGGATAAAGTGAATGCTAAAAACACAATTCCTGTGATTATGATTTTGAAGTCCCAAAATGTATTTAATGCACAAACATGAATGAATGAATAGTTTATTTATGTTCCTTATACAACACAGAAAATAAAACACAAAAACATCCCTTTGTACAATTCAATTAAGCAAAATAAATAACTACTACACTGACATTATAATTCCTAAATGTTTTACCTTTTATCAGTCACTAAAAACATTCTTATTTTAATTTTTAATTTTTTTACATTTAAATGTTTTCTTAAACCTCTACAGAGAAGTACACAGCTTCAACGCATCATCAAGTCTATTCCACAATTTTACACCCAAAACTGAAACATCAAAAAAACATTAGAATTTTAGTTTCCTTCTCTTAATTTAAAGAAATTCTGAATACAAACGGCTTACTGCGTAAAAAAAAAAAAAAAAAGTATTTCAAATACACCATATCCATACATTTTAAAATCCCAGACCATATAAATAAGTGATTAGTTGATTCTCTTTAACCAAACCTATACATTATTCTAATCGCTTTTTCTGTAATTTAATAATTTGATCTATATTTGTTTTGTATAGGCGACATGTCCCCATATTTCAGCACATGTGAGCTAACACAAGCGAAGAATACAATATCAAGACCTTTCTTATTTTGGAATTCATTTACTTTTTGGGAAACGGACCCCTCTACACTCACAGTCACGTTATGGTTAAAAATATTATTGGTGGTCGCTGGCTAAAATCCACCATACAACCCCTTTTTTTTATGTCATTTTTTTAACTACGTTTTTTTTTAATGATATTGAATCAGTCAAAATTTAAACTTACACAATGATGTTCTAATTCTACACATTTAAAAAAAAAAAAGATTCAAATGATCTTTTTAAATGTTCTTCTGAGCCATCTGACATTCCACTTCCAATGAGTCGCTTACATGTAAAGTCTTGCATGAAGAGAAGCACAGTGACTGCTTCTTTTATTCCCTATAAGCAGGGTGCCAATTAAAGCAAGGAAGCTTTGTGTTGCTGGACAGAAAAAGAGATTGCCTCATTTACTGAACCGCTTCTCCTTTTCTTGCGAAAAAGTCATGACAGATAAGAAATGTACAGTAGTCGTTCTGTAAAAACACACAGCAATTGATTGGGGTGAGACTGTAGGACAGCAAAAGCATTTTCTGACATACGACTGATGGATGTTTTCAATGCGCACAGAAAAAAAAAAAACTCTTATCCTGTGCTGTGTTTCTGCGCTTAGTCCCTAAAGGCTCGGGTTGCTTTGACACACAATGGATTTAAATTTATCCTGTTGACATAAAGAAAAAAAAGTGGTACTTAGTCATTGGTGCTTTAATTCCTTTTCTGCCACTTTACTTGCATGAGGGCAATTACTTATTAGTCGGGAATTAAAATTGCTCCTGAGATTTTGATTGGCACTTCAAGTGAATGAGAAAGCTTACGAGAGTTCAAGCTAAAACAAATCCCTCAAGAAGCTTGGTCCTCTGGAGGAAAAGGGGCATTTTCTTTATCATGTCATTCAACGAGTACATTTCCAAACAATGTGTGAGCTGGACTTACTTACAATTATAACAATTATAGCCACGCTCAGCTGTTTGCAGGATCCAAAACTCGACAATGCGAGCAGCACTGTGTGGCCTTCTGACATTAATGCTGCCTGTCTGTCAGCGTGATGTGCTGTGTTCCCTGGTGGCCAGCTTGAGATAGATTTAAGAGAAGCAGCATCGCTAACGACGCCATCCTCGGCAAAGCAAGCGGATTTGCAAGAGCCTGCCGCATATACGGAGATCAGCCCATCTTTGTCCTCTACCGCCTTACCTTATCAGATTCCAGATGACAGAGGCGCACGTCACAGCTGGCTCACGGACCGAACTTGAGGCCAAGTAGGTCAAGCTGGTTGTTCAGGCTACAGTCCAGTTACATCTACTGAAAAGTGGGGAGGTCAAAAAAAAACAAAAATACAACAAGGATGGAGTATGATTTTATTAGATCAGGAATGGGCAACAAAAATGTTTTTTTAGATTCTGCATGTACAAAATATGTTCTCTTATATATTTCATTTTTCATGATACATTTGTCAATGCATGTATAAAATATCAACTATTCCAACCCAGCTCGAAATTCGAAGCAAACAAATACTGTACATATTATTTATCCAGTGCAAAGGCGCTACCATATCATAAAAAAAATAACCATTCAATGACGTGCAAGAACTCATTTTGTGCACTCAAAATTCAAAAAGATGCTATTTTGTCCTACTATCAATGAAAACCTGCAAAAAAATATTAGGCCAACAGACGCTGACTCACGTTGTAGTATAGGGAAGGATGTGACCCAGTGTAAACACAACTAAACCTTGCCTGCCATCTAGTGGTGAAAGGTGAGATTGCAACTTAAAACTAAAGTTGCGGCATATTTCCATTTTTTGTGTAATTTTTCAATATTTTTAATATTTGTGTGTATATATATATAATTTAAAAACATATATAAACATAAATAGAACGTTTTTGAAATATTAATTCTTAATATATCAATTTCTTCTTTTTTATCGTTTTTTATTTAGCATCAGAAAAGGACAGAAAAAGAAAACACAAACTAATGAACAAAATCCAAACCCAACTCTCCAACTCATCCATCAAACACTTCCCAGCTCAAACGAAAATCAGAAACACAAAGAAGGCGCCCACTTTGTACAAACTTCTGTTCAAACCTATTTGAAAAAAGTATTAATCAATTTCAGAATTCGTTGTGAACAAACATTACAGTGTTTTTGTGTGTTGTCTTCCATATTGTGTTTTATCACGAGTCTCTCCTGCAACATGAGGCATTAACAGAAAGAGTGTTTGGAGGAATTGTTGCACAGCCAGGTGTTGTTAGATAACACGGGTCATGAGGTGGGGGTTTCAAATATGGACCTTGTGGGGCTTAATACTTACTAGAATTTATGCTGAACTCAGAATCCTCAACCTCAGGGCTGATATTAGTCAGTGGGAAAATGCTGCTGGAGGGCTTTGATATGATATCATTAAACATCATAAGCCCATGAAAAAAAGTTTTTTTTTTTTTTGTAGAATTGACTACAAAGTGTGTATTTTCACACCACATAATCTCAACATGTCTCAAAAAAAGTCACTTCTGAGTAGCCCTCCTTGATTATGATATCTATAAGTCATTTAGTTCCTTTTTTATTGTCCCATTGTTGTATCAGTCCTGTATTGTCGCCATTGGTCAGAAGCTCCATCTGCCGATCTTACGGCTCAAAAAGTTACTGCCTGTGTTTTATCTATTGTATTTTATAGAGTTCTGTGCAACATGGCATCACTGGTGGCAAAAAGACACAAATAATAGATTCACATATAGGGACATAAAACTATTGGTAAAAAAAAAGAAACTTGTCTCTTGGATGTGGCCCCCCACATATCCCCACCCCTTCCCCGCACACACAAAGCCTCTGAATCATTAATAACTGTGACATCTGTGTTGCATCCAATTCCAAATGCAGAGCCGCTGGAAGCTTTCTCGTGAGTGCACAACTCCCCATTGCAAGTTCCTAAGTGTCATCTTAGGGGAAAGACTCAAGACAATCTATGAGTTCATTATGTAATGTGTGCGTGTGTGAAACTGGCAGAATTAATTTAACAGTTCGTCATTCAGTTACGGACTGTTCAGAATGGAGCAAGATGCAGAAGCTACGAACATCCGACTTACGAACATTCGCAGGTACGGACAAACGCTGGCTTCTTCTGTCCATAAAAGCCATAAAATAACGTATTGCGCTTGCAAGTTCATATTTGTAATACATTACGGTACTGTACTGTACTGTAGTTCTCCTTTCTGCCACAACTACGCCGAGCAGCACCGCATCATGCTAGCCTCTCATTTCTCTCTTTGTCCCTCTGTCTCGTTGCCGCTCTTTTTCTCTCTCTCTCTCTCTCTCTCGCTTGCCCAGTCACCTCGTGACGCTCTTGCACTGAATGTTTCCATGTATGTAAACTTTACTTAGCGTGGCTGATAAAGTAAAGGCTAATGGTACGCACGTGTGTTTGATCACTGGGCTGGGTGACTCCGCACCGGCATTGCCTCGAGCGGAGAAGAGGAGGGGCTCTTAAATAAATAAAGATTGCTAAAAATAAAATTTAAAAAAACTTGTGGCCTGTGGTTGTGTTGGATGCTAAATGCTATTTTGGTTGAGAGTTCAACAGCTGTAAACAACCCAATCCACTCACCAGAAACGTACACCAACCTCGCTCCCCATTATTATCATCCTCTGGATGTGTTGTATACTTCTCGGTCCCAAAGACCGCAATGTTATTGTCCCACATTGTTTTATATATAAAAAAAATAAAAAATAATTATGAATAGGCAGTATATATATGTCTATTCAGTATACCGCATACAATTTCATTTGTTTCATATTTTTGCTTTTTTATTTAATCAAAAGAAGCCCCAACTTTTTTTTAATGGTAATTCGACTTACAAACAGCCTCTTGGAAGTCATTGAGTTCATAAGCTGAGGACTATCTGTATTTGCTTTGTCACTTTCACTCAGGGGTGTACTCACTTTTGTTGCCAGATGTGTATTTATTAATTACTGCATTTGTAGTTATTTTGAGGGAACAATGCATTTACTCTGTTATATAAGCTCTACACTGACTATTATTATTGTGTCAACATGTGATTTCTTCAGTGTTGTCCCATGAAAAGATGTAATTATTATATCTGCAGAAATGTGAGGTGTGTACTCACTTTTCTGAGATAATGTAGGCCACATTTTATGGGAGGCAATTCTTGAAATAAAGGAATGAATGAATAAATAAGTACATAAATTAATAATTTTTTGACCAATTTGATATCCCCGTGCCTTGATTTCATGAATTCAAGCAATTTCAAATTTATTGTTCAACACAATAATTTATTTTCTTCCACTGACAGTTTCACTCTCTGCTAAAGCTTTGTTTTTTTTTCATGCTGCGAAAGAAAAAAAGGAGACAGCAAGCATTCAGCAATGTGAGCCATCCTGGAGGACCAAAAAAAAAAAGGCACATTATGTTGCATGACACTCCTTCCTGATGCCAGTGCCAAGCCCCCAGGAAAAGCTCCAGGCTGTGTACATATCGTGTATGCTGGCCTGAGTTTTGACTGCACCATTGCATGATAATGTCTTACTGAGTATAAGAATATACTTGTTGGTGTATAATTGCAAGCAACTTTTATACTATCAAATATTTGTACTTTAAGGGCAAACGTGAAGCTAGCAAGTCAACTCATTATAATGTTTGGAGTCGTGTGTGGGAAGTTGTCTATGTCGAGCCATGTGTGGGTCAAACGTAGCTCTTAGGCTTAAACAATTGGTGTGCATTATTGGGATAAACTCCAGACTTATGGCAGATGACAATATATATTCCTCAGGAAGACAGTTTAGACACGATGAGAATTTGTTGAAAATTGCAAAAGCTCAGAGGAAATCATTACGACGAGAAAATTATTTTAGGTACCTCAATCTTCGGGTAGCTTCTAAAACTTGGATATCTTTGGTGGGAGAGCATTTAAAACCATCTCGGCTGCTCCTCTAGAAAAGATGCATAAATCGTCTCGAAAAGATGTATAAATCCAAGTAAATGTTTGATTGAACCCTATAGGGGTCTGAGCCCAGGGTTCAAAGTAAACATGGTGAATCTGCATTTAGCGGTTATGCTCCACGCAAATTGAATCATCTGCCAACAGTAGTGAAGTCTTCTGTTAATGTGTTTAAATGTTGTCAACGTACGTTCTTTTCATAATTTTAGTAAACTTATTTTTGTTTTCTCTGCTTTGCTTCTAAACTTCGTTAGCTGTTGTGTTTGTAAATGCTTGTGGCTGTTGTATCTTTGCTTGTGTGAAGCACATTGAGTTGCCGTGTGTATGAAATGTGCTAGATAAATAAAGCTGCCTACTTTTGCTTTTTTTGTCTAAGGTACATCAGAACAACAATACTGTTGCATCCCATAGGCTACAGTATATTTTATGTTGCAAACATGAGTGAGAGGTCTATCGGTAAAAGGAAGTCCTGCAGGTTGCACCAGTAACAAAACATAGTGTTCATTTTAATTATATCAAACCCCTCGAGGCATCCAAGGTGATGGTGCTCACCAGCTTTCGACACCAGCAATGCTTTTTTTTTTCTCGTCATATTTTTCTTCTAAAAGTAATATTACTTGTTGTTGTTTGTTAAGATTAAAAATGCTTCCAAGAACCTGTGAATCACAATAATTTGTGGCCCAGTGGCTGCCCGAGTCCTTCACAAATTGTCTGCTGGTATTGTGCGCAGATTGCAAAAGATAGATTCTGTGCAACGAAGTTGGCTGTAAAAAAGTTTTGCTCTGATCAACCAATTGGAGGACATAAAAATGATGATGTCATCGAGGCTGCGAGGACGAGCATGACAACTGATTGGTAGTACCGACACTTGCCTACGATGCAGGTTGGCGTGGGTTCGCTTCCCCGTCTAGGAGACCTTGTTTGTAAGTGTGCGTGGTTGTGTGAGTGAATGCAAAAACAAAACAAAAAAACTGATTGGTAAAAGAAAGGCTCCCATTTGTAATATTGTTTGACTTACGTTGGCCAACAACTCATTAAATTAGAGGCTGTAATCTGATTGGATAAAAAATTTACTTAAATTGTGCCAAGAGAAATACTAGGAAAAGAAGTGAATAGGCACAAAAAAAGAGAGAGAATAGGCTATTGGAAATATGAATTTTTTAATGTTTTATTTTATTTTAATTGGTCACTCATTCTTTATCCTCTAACTTCAGTCGAATACTGTCCATCAACCTTTGCCAAAAAAACGACAAGGATCAAAAGAATGACTTTTAAACCTTCTCCCTTCAAAGAGAAAACTAATGACTTTTGAAAATCCTATATTTAATTAAGCTTGAAAAGAAAGTTATGTTATAATTGGATATTGCTGAGCTATGCTATTGATAGCATGCTCTCAAGCGAAGTAGGCTTCCTCCCACCTGGAAACACTCAGAGCCAAGGTGGAATCCAATTATGACTCAATAACCTGACATTATTGAATTACATATACTGATGCCTACTCCCCACAAGAATGGCAGTTATTCTTCTTTTAATGGTTCGCTCACCCGATCAACAACATACGTGGACCACCATCAGACGACTAGTAGGCCTATAAATGGAATTGCAAATTTTGTACATGTGCGGTAGTATAAATACACCCACATTTGGAAATCATCCATCTATTAGCAAAACAAGCATTTGCTTTTGAGTCCATTCATTAAGAATTGTAGCTGGTTTCCAGGTAAATAATGTGCAATTATACCAATATGTAAATGAGAGAATTGCCACCCTACTGCAGCTAATCCCAAAAAAGTGCAGCGGTGTGTATCATAAGCAAATGCATGAATCCTGTTCTAATTCTGCTTGTGTATCCATCGAGTTTGATTAGTTAGTCAATTGAACTAAGAGATGATGATGATGATGATATGAAGTTTGGTTGGGTTAATTGAAATGTGCTTCAGTATCTCAATTGGTATGACTGGGATAAGAGTTTTCATTATGAACTTTTACCCTAATCAAATCATATGAAAAAGGCTATTCTAGTATTTTTAACACGTACTGTAAATGCTACCACATTAAGAAAGACATCCACATGTGTTGACACACTCCCATACATTTTGCACTTCTCGCGCTGCCAATGGAAAGACATCATAGGAAGAACATGTTGGATTTTCCTGTCATGGCGCAAGAGAAGTGCGAATACGATTAGACAGATTTTTGCCTCAAGCCATGAAATCAAACACAAGATTGCTTCAAATAAATGTTCTTATTAAAGGTGGATCTTCTGCTGTCAAGGTCAACTCTCTCAATTCTCTGAGCGCTTTTCTACAAAAAACACACTGTTGTGTTGTAGCAAACCTTTGGCATTTCACTCGTCTTCTCATTAACTCCAACTCACAAAATACTGAAAAAAATCACCACTCACAATTGGACCCCCCAAAAAAACTTGCTTATTATTATTATTATTATTATTATTATTACGTCAAGACAAGTTGTCTTTATTTATATAGCGCTTTAAAACGGCCTTAGCGGTCACAAAGCGCTTTACAGAAACACTAAACATTATTATGAAAAAAAAAGTTACACCTACTGTTAAAGTAGCACTAAGTAACTTGTCAAACTTAATAAAATATTTTCATAACGCTTCTGATGAAACATCGACTTAGAACTAGTTGAATGGCACCTTTGAATGGCATTTTTCATTGAATATCTTTTTAGGGATATTGAAAGAATTAATCAACTGTAACAGCAAAAACCAGCTCAATGATGGAAGAACTGTGACCTTTTTTATTTTTTACTTACAAACAGTAAAGGCTGTTTTTTCAGATAAAAAATGTGAAGACTAAATTGGAGATTGAAATTAGGCTACAGGAATAATAACAGGCTTTATTTTACACATTTAATCCGAATTTTATGCTTAAAATAAAAATACAATGTTCGATGACCTCAATTGTTTACCATAAACAGTGTGCCCCACATTAACATTAGCATTTAGCATAGCAATTAATTCCATGCTCCTCATATATTTCAACAGACCAAAAAGAGAACGGAATGCTTTTCAAAGCTTTCTTTTCTCTAAAGCAGTGGTTATTAACCCTGTTGGAGGTACTGAAACCCAAGTTGAGAACCACTGCTCTAAAATAAGAGTGGAATGCATTAAAAAAAAAAAAATAATAATAATATCACAGCCCCATACGTATTGACGGTATTACGCAGCATTTTCTGTGTAATTTGTCTACCAGGGAAAATGTGTATTTATTGGTGACAATTACTCAATACCACATTTACCCCACCAGTCAAGTGTTAGTAATGCTATGTGTGGCCATTGCATTGAAATATATCATCAAAGTCATAGATTCATAATATTTAGTCGCTTAACATGCAAGTCTAGGAGATCTATTTTCCAAACTAATCAGGTAAGGGCTCTGGCTGTAGTTCAATAATCGTAATCATTTGTCCTATAAAACAGCAATATTTTTTTTGGGGGGGGGGGGTGACACCTGAGGGATCCCACATGCACTTGGGTCCAGTTGTGAGAAGTAATCCCTTTAGTGTGTCCTTGCTCTGACCTCAGATTGCAGTGACACGGGAGTGCAGTTTGCACAACGACATGAAAAAAATATTTCAACTCATGGCCTGACGAATTAGAAGGCTTCGTAAAATGAATGACAGGGAACAGGGGAAGGCTTTCAGCATCCGTCACGCTGATAAGACAAAGAAATGCGGCATCTCATGAAGGTGCGATTGCAACATGGCCAATATGAGCTGCACAGAGAGGTCAACGCTGTCAAAGTGCACTGCGCAGACAAATACACGTGGGTTTTCAAACTAATTTTCTGCTGCACAGTGTATTTAATCTGTAAACTGGTACCGTAGGATCCCCCTGTTTGTATGTTTGATTTAATGGCGGAATGTAAAATCTATGGTGGTGCTTTTTTTGGTCTCAACAGCCATGTTGAGGTTTATTCACATGGAAGTGTTTGTTTATTTGTTGCATGCAAAACATCTTTATGTGGCTAAGGCCTCAATATACACAAGTGATTCCCAGTGCAGCACACTAGTGTTCATTATCACACTCATTATGTGTTTGTCTATATATAACCAGAGTAAATGCTCATCCATTAGATGGCTGAAGGTACGTGCGTCCACCTGTTGCCATTCCAAGACTTTGAAAAGTTGGTGGCTTCAAATAAAAAGGTACTATGCAATGAATTGTTTAACTCATCTAGATGTTAATACCATGAAATAAAAGCTGGTATTCTGAACTTTTGTCTGATATTCATCTTTTGATCTGAAATGTATATACATTAAAAAAAAAAAGGAAACAAATCCAATGCTGGACTCCGGTTTGCACAGCATGCTGTCACATTTAACTCTCCTACCATATCACACTGTCAACTTCCTGTAGATTTCCTTTTTGTAGGAAATCTCAAGGGCAAGCCATTTTTGTCGTACTCTCAACACTATAAATGATGCAGGCCGGATGATGGATGAACTTAGATGTCTGATACTTCATTTTATTGGTGGATGTTCTAAGCTGTGCAGTGTTTCCAGTTGCTAGTAAACTTGATGGCCTTTTAGTTGAACTTA